>NC_030809.1:92767749-93387913 GCF_001704415.2 Capra hircus | reverse complement strand
AAGAATTGCTCAATAAAGTCACCTACCAACTACTGATGCCTGATAGTATAATAAGTTAGCAAGCTAGTCTCCCAGTTATAATTATAGAGACTTTTCAGGACTTTTCCAATTGGTGGTTTTCATCCAATGCTGTGCCTGGCCTTTCCTGACAAGCATATAGACTAGCTGATAGAAGTCAGACAAACCAGGTGATAGGTTTGATTGACTATATTAAATTTATCAGCAAATCTGTGGAGATCTTCAGTTACTTTGGGAAAATATCTGTGACTCAAAATTCAGCTTTAGTCCTGTGAATTTAAGAAATTAAGGGTTTAGCCTCTGGATCCTCAGAAGGCTTAAAGGGAGAGGTTCCGACAAGTTCAGAAGGAAAGGGGGAGGAAAGAGTTCAGAGGAAACAGAAAATCTGGTGAGGTAATTAGCATGGGGGAATTGAGGGTATAGAGGAGGAGCTGGTGGCATAGGAAGGAAAGAGGAAGATAACTCCAGAGGCAAAGCCCGAGATAAAGAAGTCAAGAGAAATCTGAGGCTTTGGGGACCATTTCATCTTTTTAAAATCGTTCATTTGCCTCAGTTACTCTTAAAAATGTATTTTGCACACAGGCAATTTTTGACTCCTGATAAAATTGGAAAGCCTCAAAATACCCACTGAAGTAAGCATTGTACCCACTGAAGTAAGTAAGTAAGCTTACTTACTTACCCACTGAATTACACGCCCATTGAAGTAAGTAAGCTTACTTACCCATTAAGTAAGCTTAACCATTCCATACAGTTCTGGAAAAGTTTAAATGATGTCCAATTTGGTTTTAAGGAAATTATGTTTGAGGATTTCAAAAGTTCCCAGTAGTGGCCATTGGTATTCTAAATTACCTTTAGTCAGGTTGGTCCATTTAATTAAAAATGCACACGAGGAAGAGCTACAGCTTTTAGATATAAAATTGGCTAAAGTCTCTGTGGTGGAGATGCCTTCAAAATATTTAGATAACTTGGATCTCATTTCTCAGATTTTTTTTCTCCTGGAGTAAAGGACCACTTTCAAATAGCTTAAACAGCTTACAAAATGAATGGCTTAATTCAAATGGCTTGTAAGCTAATCCTGCTGGTGCTACTGCTGCTAAGTCTCTCCAGTCATGTCCGACTCTGTGCGACCCCATAGACTGCAGCCCACCAGGCTCTGCCGTCCCCAGGATTCTCCAGGCAAGAACACTGGAGTGGGTTGTCATTTCCTTCTCCAATGCATGAAAGTGAAAAGTGAAAGTGAAGTCGCTCAGTCGTGCCGAACTCTTAGCGACCCCATGGACTGCAGCCTACCAGGCTCCTCCATCCATGGGATTTTCCAGGCAAGAGTACTGGAGTGGGGTGCCATTGCCTTCTCCGAAGCTAATCCTAGCCATCCCTATATAACAGATTGGTCCCAGGGGGCAAGCCAAAGATTTTTTTCAATCGTACTCTAGAGGACAGTCTTTCTAAGGAGTATGACAAAGGCTGATAACCAGCACAGATTCAAAGAAGCAGCCCCTTCCTGATGGATCTGGGTCAAAGGCATTTTCAGCCACTAGCTTGGGTCCAAACAGTCTGATCTTGAGAAATACCGAGCAAGTACTCAAATATAGAACAAAACCTGATCCAGAAAGATAACACATTCAAATAGAATCCTGAAAAAAGTCTGGAGAGCTTCAAATGCAACAGTGGCATGAGCTCTGATCCAGGAGAAAGACATGCCTTCAAACTCTGCAGTTGGTGAGAAAGATAGAGTGGCAGTCAAGAGTAGCTGAGAATTGCAATTTAAGGTTTGCAACCATGATGAGTCACCTGCAAGGCCCCTAACAGCAAGGGAGAGAGAAAGTTTTTACAAAGAGGAAAACAAGTTGAGAGTAATAAAAGAGTCTATGACTTTCATTACCTTAGTTATTCCCAAGAAAGAAGAGTTGTTTTTCTTCTTCTTGGCTCTGCTATCATCACACTGCACAAGAGCTCTTCTTTCTGATCTCTCAATTCTATAGTTTTCATTTCAATCCCAAAGAAAGGCAATACCAAAGAATGTACAATTGCACTCATCTCACATGCTAGCAAAGTAATGCTCAAAATTCTCCAAGCCAGGCTTCAATAATACGTGAACTGTGAACTTTTAGATGTTCAAGCTGGATTTAGAAAAGGCAGAGGAACCAGAGATCAAATTGCCAACATCCACTGGACCATCAAAAAAGCAAAAGAGTTCCAGAAAAACATCTATTTCTGCTTTATTGACTATGCCAAAGCCTTTGACTGTGTACATCACAGCAAGCTGTGGAAAACTCCTCAAGAGAAGGGAATACCAGACCACCTTACTGGCCTCCTGAGAAACCTGTTTGCAGGTGAAGAATCAATAGTTAGAACTGGACATGGAACAAAAGACTGGTTCAAAATCGGGAAAGAAGTATATCAAGACTATATATGGTCACCCTGCTTATTTAACTTATATACAAAGTCCATCATGCGAAATGCTGGGCTGGATGAAGCATAAGCTAGAATTAAGATTGCTAGGAGAAATATCGATAATCTCAGATATGCAGATGACACCATCCTTTTGGCAGAAAGTGAAGAAGAACTAAAGAGCCACTTAATGAACGTGAAAGAGGAGAATGAAAAAGCCAGCTTAAAATTCAACATTCAAAAAACAATGATCATGGAATCCAGTCCCATCACCTCATGCAAATAGATGGGGAAACAATGGAAACAGTGACAGATTTTATTTTTGGGGGTTCCCAAATCACTGTAGATGGTGACTGCAGCATGAAATTAAGATGCTTGCTCCTTGAAAGAAAAGCTATGACCAACCTAGAAAGCATATTTAAAACCAGAGACATTACTTTGCCAACAAAGATCCATCTAGTCAAAGCTATGGTTTTTCCAGTAGTCAGGTATGGATGCCAGAGTTGGACCATAAAGAAAGCTGAGAGCCAAAGAATTGATGCTTTTGAACTGTGGTGTTGGAGAAGACCTTTGAGAGTCCCTTGGACTGCAAGAAGATAAAATCAGTCAATCCTAAATGAAATCAGTCCTGCTTCTTCATTGGAAGGACTGACTCTGAAGCTGAAACTCCAATATTTTGGCCACTTGATGTGAAGAACTGACTCATTTGAAAAGACCCTGATGCTGGGATAGATTGAAGGCGGGAGGAGAAGGGGACAACAGAGGATGAGATGGTTGGATGGCATCATCTACTTGATGGACATGAGTTTGAGCAAGCTCCAGGAGTTGGTGATGGATAGGAAAGCCTGTCATGCTGCAGTCCATGGGGTCACAGAGAGTTGGACATGACTGAGCGACTGAACTGAACTGAGATTTCTGTGTATTAATTTTTTTACATCTAATACTAATCACCATTCAGTATGTTTTATAATTTGCTTCTTTATTATGCTTTATAATTTTCTTCTTTACTAAGTTTATCATCTTCCCTCTATCTTCAGTCCGTGGAATTCTCCAGGCCAGAATACTGGAGTGGGTAGCCTTTCTCTTCTCGGGGAGGGGCGGGGGGGGGGCGGGCGGGTGGATCTTCTCAACCTAGGGATCAAACCCAGGTCTCCCGCATTGCAAATGGATTCTTTACCAGCTACTGACAAGGGAAGCCCAATTTTCTTCTTTATTATGTTTATCATCTTCCCTTTACCTTCAGCTCTCTGCTAGAATGTAAGCACAATGAAGGCAGTTTGTCCTCTAAATTATTACAGCAGCCAAGAATAGTACCTGATACAGAACAGACACTCGAAAATATACTTTGGATGAAAAATGTGACTGCAGTAACTGGTGAATGGGCAGAGCTTCATGGAGTTATGGTAGGGAGAAATATTAATATAATGGTAACCCACTCCAGTATTCTTGCCTGGAGAATCCCATGGACTGAGGAGCCTGGTAGGCTACAGTCCATAGAGTCGCAAAGAGTTGGACATGACTGAGCAACTTCACTTCACTTCACTTCATGAATATTAATATATGAAATATAATACTAATATTAATCACTGCTTTCTGATCTATACTGTAGTGGAACCAGTGCCTATATATGAAATGTAAAAAGTCTTCTATGACTGATGTTATTATGATGTAGAGTATATTTGTTTGGATCTTTATCATCTCTAAAGTGTTTTATAAACACTGTTATTCTAACTTGTGAGATAAGTAAAAATTATTATTTCATTTAATGGATTAGAAGCTGCATCTCAGAAACTGAGCTTTTTTAAAGAAAGTCACCTAAGATAAACAAACCCCAGTATTTTGCTCTCAGTCTGGAGGCCTCTCCAACAGACTCTCTCCCTAGTGGTATCATGGAAAATCCTATTTATGTGAGTTGGTTCATAGTTATTTCACCACCGACAAGGCAATTATTGTAGAACTCTCTCACATCTGTATTTTAAAATCTACAAATGAAACTTCAGGGCCTTCTTTCATCTTTTAAGACTTCCTGATGCTGTTTTTTTAGTTCATTCTGTTGAAATCACAATAGAAAATGTGTGTAATGGTGGTTTAACATGATTGGCAAATAAGTGATTGGCTCTAGACCCTATGACTCTTTGGAGCTGAACCCCTAGTTTGGAGTTAGTTGATGTGAGTGTAGGCTTTAGGGGCTGCCAAGCTGAGTCTTTCCTCTTATGACTTTTTGGTTCAGACAACTTATTCCCCAGCTATATCTCCTTGCTGGTACCTGTGCTCAGTTCAGTTCAGTTCAGTTGCTCAGTTGTGTCTGACTCTTTGAGACCCCATGAATCATAGCACACCAGGCCTCCCTGTCCATCACCAACTCCCGGAGTTCACTCAGACTCACATCCATCGAGTCAGTGATGCCATCCAGCCATCTCATCTTCTGTCATCCCCTTCTCCTCCTGCCCCCGATCCCTCCCAGCATCAGGGTCTTTTCCAATGAGTCAACTCTTCGCATGAGGTGGCCAAAGTATTGGATTTTCAGCTTTAGCATCAGTTCTTCCAAAGAACACCCAGGACTGATCTCCTTTAGAGTGGACTGGTTGGATCTCCTTGCAGTCCAAGGAGATCTCAAGACTCTCTCAAGAGTCTTCTCCAACACCACAGTTCAAAAGCATCAATTCTTTGGCGCTCAGCTTTCTTCACAGTCCAACTCTCACATCCATACATGACCACTGGAAAAACCATAGCCTTGACTAGACGGACCCTTGTTGGTACTTGCGCTACTTGTATGTAAATCTCCAACTGGGTAAAGAAAGACAGGGCTTCCCAGGCGGCTCAGTGGTAAAGAATCTGCCTGTCAATGCAGGAGACATGAGTTCAATCCGTGGGTCGGGAAGATCTCCTGGAGAAGGGAATGGTAACCACTCCAGTATTCTTGCCCGGGAAATCCCACGGACAGAGGAGCCTGGTGGGCTACAGTCCATGGGGGTCGCAAAAGAGTCAAACAGGACATAGCAACTAAACAACAACAGAAGAAAGATAAACTGGAGCAAGCTGTCACTAACGAGAGTATTTGCAAAGGACTGTAGCTGTCAAACTGGCTATGCTGCAAATAAACACTGTACATATTCGTAACAGAAAAGGCATAGTCTGAATCAGTGTTATATGAATGCTCTCAGGCAGGTATTAGCAAACTAACCACTCCATATGTGTAGGCAGTGAGTAGAGCAGCACCCCCTCAGAGCATATGATGAACTCTACTGATGTGAGGTCATGTTAGTAAGGGTCTAATTCCTCATACACCTTCTTATGGCCAAGATTTTTCATTGTGGTCCCTGAGGAAATACCCAGAAGCACTATGTGAGGGGCTACTTTTATTCTCTCCAAGTAGACCTCAGGTACCTTTGTGATTCCAAAAAAAAAACCCCCAAGGAATAGTAGTGGAAAGGTGTCAGGATATCAAAGCAGAGAAACCTGTATTATGACACTCAGTCCTCTGGCATTTCTAGGCTTGTGTTATTTCAAGAAATATACTGTGGACTGGGAGTTAGGAGGCCAGAATTTTACTTCTGGCTTTGAGACAAGACCATTGAATGGCCTTAGCAAGTTACCGAAACTTAGAATTTCTGTTCCTTAATTAGTAATGATGAGAGAGCTGGACTGAAAGATTGCAAGACCCCTTCAAAATTCAAAATCTAATTACTCTATGCTCTGGCTAATGAATTAATCATTAATCTTTCCTTGATAGATGCCTAAAAGTTCTAATGAAGATTTCCTGTGTATCAAGAATGTGCCATATGCCTGAAATCCTGCCCATGAGCCAAATGCATGACACCAAGCTAAATGCTTTGCTGTCAGTCCTCATCTCAAGCCAGTGAGGCCAGCACACCTGTGCTATATTGTTGAGGAAGTTCAGGCCCAGAAGACATCTGCATAAGGGATGTCTGACTCTTAAAGCAGGTGTCTGTCCTTATTCCTTCCATACCAGAAAGTGAAATTGTTAGTCACTCAGTCATGTCCAGATCTTTGTGATCCCATGGTCTATCCATGGAATTCTCCAGGCAAGAAAAATGGAGTGGTTTGCCATTCCCTTCTCCAGGGGATCTTCCCAACTCAGGGATCAAACCCAGGTCTCCTGCACTGCAGGCAGATTCTTTACCATCTGAGCTACCAAGGGAAGCCCCATGCTGCAAAGCCTCTCATACACAACTGGCTTTTAAGACCACTAGAGCTTTGAAGAACCACATGCAAAAATATTTTTATTATTTATTTAGATGAATTACTCAATCATAGAATGTGGAGCTAAGGTACCCTTGTGTGCGTGCTAAATCGCTTCAGTCATGTCCAGTCTTTGCGATCCTATGGACTTAGTCTGCTGGCTGCTCTGTTCATGTCACTTTTCAGCCCTAATTTTACAGATGTGGAAAATGGCATCAAGGGAAGAAGTTTAAATAACTAAGAAGTAACACAGCAAAGACTATGACCCATATTTCCTTTCCTTCCTGTCTCCCTCCTTCCCTCTCTTCTTCCTTCTACCTCTCTTCTTTTCATTCATTCCATAGTTCCCAAAGTAACTGTATGATATTACATGTAGATTAGAAGGAATGTTTATATAGTATAAATATTCCTTTCCTCCAAGAGGTTACCTGAGGACTCTTTGAATTCTACTATAGCATACCCTCGTTTTCTTTACTGATTTAGATACTACTATCAAGTCCTCAATATTCAAACCAGAAGAATAAGAAGCATTTTTAACCTTAGCTAATTTTAATTATACCATCTCACTTTCAAAAATTCACCTCTTTGTACACATGGATAATGGGAATAATTGAAATCTATAGCTTTGAAGGTACAAAAACTAGTTTTAGCTACTATTTAAAAGTCATGCCGAGTGATTTTTATTTATCAGTTCAGTCTCTCAGTCATGTCCAATTATTTGCGACCCCATGGAATTCAGTATTCCAGGCCTCCCTGTCCATCACCAACTCCTGGAGTTTACTCAAACTCATGTCCATCGAGTTGGTGATGCCATCCAACCATCTCATCCTCTGTCGTCCACTTCTCCTCCCACCTTTGGTCCTTCCCAGCATCAGGGTCTTTTCCAATGAGTCAGTTCTTCACATCAGGTGGCCAAGGTATTGGAGTTTCAGCTTCAGCATCATTCCTTCCAATGAATACTCAGGACTGATTTCCTTTAGGATGGACTGTTGGATCTCCTTGCTGTCCAAAGAACTCTCAAGAGTCTTCTTCAACACCACATCAGTTCTTCGGCACTCAGCTTTCATTATAGTCCAACTCTCACATCCATACATGGCTACTGGAAAAACCATAGCTTTGACTAGGTAGACCTTTGTTGGCAAAGTAATGTCTCTACTTTTTAATAAGCTGCCCATGTTGGTCATAACATAAAAGCAAGTGTCTTTGAATTTTATGGCTGCAGTCACCATCTGCAGTAATTTTGGAGCCCCAAAAAATAAAGTCTGACTCTGTTTCCAGTTTCCCCATCTATTTGCCATGAAAATGATGGCACTAGAAGCCATGATCTTCGTTTTCTGAATGTTCAGCTTTAAGCCAACTCTTCATTCTCCTCTTCAGTTTCATCAGGAGGCTCTTTAGTTCCTCTTCACTTTCTGCCATAAGGATGGTGTCATCTGCATATCTGAGGTTATTGATATCCCAGCAATCTTGATTACAGCTTGTGCGTCGTCCAGTCCAGCATTTCTCATGATGTACTCTGCATACAAGTTAAATAAGCAGGGTGACAATACACAGCCTTGACGTACGCATTTCCTGTTTTGGAACCAATCTGTTTCATGTCCAGTTCTAACTTTTGCTTCTTGATCTTCACACAGATTTAATAATAAGTAAAAATAAACATTTTTTCCTCCATCTTAAACAGCTATGAACATCTCAGAGACAGCAAATAAATCCAATAGGTTGCTAATAATGCATAAATTTTCCATAATGTTTGATGTCTACTCTTGTAAAGAGAAGGGAAATTCACTAATAGCTTAAACACTGAGCATGAAACTCCTTTACAACAAATTTAGTCAATGAAATCCAAACAAAGCAGCTAACAGAAAAGCAATAACCGGAAGTCTAACTTCCAGGACACTGAGTGCAGTATGGGGGTAGATTTTAAATGAAAGTACTTGCTGGTAGCAAATTTTAAAAAGCACACCTGTACACTCTAGTTACATGTGTGCATGTTTATGTGCATTATATGTGCTATAAAATCCTATTCTTACTTTTTAAGCATAGCATCATTTAAATCTGCTCAGAAACCAAAATAAGTAGCCGGAGATTTTTATAGAGTCACGCTTCATTCTGTCTTCTCATTGCCTCAGAAGGGAAATACTTCCTTTCAGGGAGTATCATTCATTCCTTCTCTTTCAAATGCATGTCTTTACTTTTTTGTCTCTGGAATAAAGTGCCAGAGCCAAGTACTATGGGGTACTGATGAATACAATCACTTTTCTTTTTCATTCTTCAAATCAGAATTTCTGAGACTGGATTGTCAACAATAAGATGTTCTAGAGAGAGAAGGACAGAAATTTATGTTTTTTAAGTTTGCTCCACATTATAAACCTGAGATAGTTGCTGACATTATTATTTTTATTTTTACCTAACACATTCCAAGCCCAGGTAGAGAGTGTGGCCTGGAGCACATTCAGGGGATAGGGAAATACACAAGTGTTAGGAGGCCTGGATCTAAATATACATCTCTGGAGACTGGTCACTAGTACTTGTGGAGAGAGTGTTGTGTCCAAAGAGAAGATCAATTATACTAAATACATGTGGAGGGGCATGTGGACCTAGGCCCTGGGCCTTGTTAGCACTGATGAATCGAACAGTTTCTAAGCTGCGAGTGGAAGCTTGAGCACATGGGCTAAGCAGTACTCTTTCCTGCTTCCCCTCTGATTGCTCTCACTGCCTAGAATATTCTCCCCTTTTTCTTCCTTCAAAGCCTGAAGGTCCCACATCACCACCCGCCACCTTTGTCTAGTCCAGTTCCACTCATACTTCTTTTCTAGAGCTCACAGATTCCAGAAGAGTACATTAACACTTTACCAACTTATAGTTTTCTTTTATTTCTCTCTGTTGCTTTGTCTTTTCCTTTTTTATCTTAATTTTCTAACTGGAGGAGAATTAATTTACAATGTTGTGTTGGTTTCTGCTGTACAACAACGTGAATCAGTCATAACTATGTATATATCCCCTCCCTCTTGGGCCTCCCTCACCCCCACCCAGCTCCTCAAGGTCATCACAGAGTGCCAGGTTGGGCTCCCTGGGTTACATATAAGCTTATACTAGCTACATATTTCACACATGGTAGTCTATGAATGTCAATGATGAATTCTCAGTTCATCCCACCCTCTCTCTCTCTCTCTTTTTTTTTTCTTAAAGCTCATTTTGCTTCTCTGGGTAGGTGACTCTAGTAAAGATCATACTTTAACTAGACTCTGAGCAACACTCAGCACATACTAAATACTTAACAATTAATTATAACTTGCTATCTGATCAATTTTTTAAGAAAGATCACAATGATCGAGTAAAACTTAATTATGCCTCAAACTTTATATTCTGAGGTATGAATGATTATAGATGGCTTTCTGGGTCTCACACCATAAAACTTCTTCAACACTTTATACCACCATTGGGGATAAAGCTTTTCCTCCAGATGCTTCAGAGCACTCCCAAGAAACCAAACAGCAAGACAGAAAAGAAAAATTGAAGTTAGCAATAGGGTTGAACAGAAGGGAAGAGAGTCAAGTCCCACAAACTACTAGGCATTATTTAATTTCATTCTAACAAAAAATCTTCCCTGGTGGCTCAGACAGTAAAGCGTCTCCCTACAATGCAGGAGACCTGGGTTCAATCCCTGGGTTGGGAAGATCTCCTGAAGAAGGAAATGGCAACCCACTCCAGTATGCTTGCCTGGAAAAATCCCGTGGATGGAGGAACTTAGTAAGCTACAGACCATGGGACTGCAAAGAGTCGGACACGACTGAGCAATTTCACTTTCACTTAACAAAAAATCTTACAATGTATATATTTCTTATCTATACTTCACAGGTAGAGTCTCAGAGAGTTTTTAATCAAATGTTTGATCCCTGTGCCAGGAAGATCCCCTGGAGTGGGGCATGGCAACTCACTCCAGTATTCTTGCCTGGAGAATCCCATGGACAGAGGAGCCTGGTGGGCTATAGTCCATGGGGTCACAAAGAGTCAGACATGACTGAAGTGACATGGCACACAAAGCAGGACTGGGGTACACACCCAGAGTTGACAGGCTCCTTAGTTCAGAGCTCCAGGAGGTTAATCCTGCCTGGCTGGTGGGCAAGAGGGAAAGAGAGAAGACGGAGCAAAAATACGTAGCTGTATTGGGAGAGAGTGTGTTACAAAATCAAGTTTTAAGGCACTCTGAGCTCTGATCATCCTTGTTCACTCTTGGAACAGAAGATGGAAAGATTACCCTTGTTGGAGAAAGAAAAAAATGAATCTACTAGAGAATTTAGGGGAAGGAAAATGCTGTCTCTTACAGTACATTGGAGAAATGTTCATTTCAAAGCTATTGAATAAAATATCACTGCTTTTCAGGTCCTCTAAAAATTTTTCATTTCATTTAATGCAGTTTTCTGCTCAACTATAAAGAGAAAGACTTACAAATGAATCACCCAATTAAAACTGCTCTTAGTTCAAGCCAACTACTTTCAGATTAATTTTCTTCTGCTTATTTAAGATAAGGGTTCAGTGCTTTGCTGTCACATCAGTTCAGCACAAAATTTCCCTTCATGCTTAGAAGTTATTCAGATCTCCTAAAAATCTAACATATGTGGACCACTGAGTACTGAATTTCAAGCTCTGTACAAAAAAAATAATAAAAAATTCTCCTTTAAGGGGTCACATGGTATTTTGAGTTTGACATTGATTCCTTAGAGTGCAATAATTCCCAGAAACAAGAAATTTTATCATGATATGGAAGCTGCTACTTGTTTTTATATGAAAAAAATACAAGTTACTACTCTGTCTTTATTTTTCCCCATCAAGAATAGATTTTAGATAGATTGATTTGCCACTGAAGTGTGTGTGTGTGTGTGTGTGTGTGTGTGTGTGTGTGTGTGTGTGTCTATGTGTGTATAGAAAAGCGGTCAACGTAAACCCTGGAGATCCATTTTATGCTTCTAGTTTGATGTACTCTTACTTTCTCAAGTTTTTCAGACTGTGGTCCTGTCTTACTCATCTTTTGTGTGTGTCCCTCACAATGCCTGGGACATTGTCATGCTTAAATTTACACTTGTTAGGTAGTTAGAATAAGAAAGAGGAGCCCAGAATGGTGGTGGCTAAAAGACAAGGAAGGGAAAAGCCCGTGAAAATAGAACAAAGGAAGGTCCGAGGACCAGAGTGAGGGCCTCATGTAGAACAAACAGCATTCCTGGCTAGCCCAATTTACTTAGGCCTGGCCCAGGGGGAGGAAAAAAACATAAAAAGAGGAGCCAAAGGGCCGGGGCTCTCTCTTTTCTCATCTTTTGGGTAGGCATGCCCTCTCACCTCGAGGATGTATTTTCCTTTTATTTTCTAAATAAAACTGAGCTGTAACACGGAACTGTAACACTGATCTGTCTGAGAGCTATAACACTGTCTGGTCTGTCTGAGAGCTGTGACACGCCGAGGGCTTTAATGTCCATCACTTCAAATTTTTGTTGTGATGAGACAGAACAGAGGAGATTACACTCCCCTGACACACTAATAACTAGTTTCTGGATTGATTTTAGAATAAAGAGTTTTTTGGGTTTTTTTGAAACAAAAGGTAGTAAGTCAGATAACTGGACAAGGTACACAGATGTGCTTTATTTGGTTGAGATATTATTCTTCAGATTTTTGCAAGAGTGTCTTTTAAAAACCAAGAGATGTTTACATAAAGGTCCAAGTTTCTGTCTTGCTTTTAAAAACTGGAAGATCTGGCAAGACAGGACATCAATTTTAATATGGCAACAATGAACTGCAGTGAGTGGTAAATGTCTGTTTTAAATAGGATGTCCTCTTTAATTCACTGCCTCCATACTCCCTACTTGTCCTCTAACCAGCCTGATTCACTCATTTATGTTACCTGTCTGATTAAGAATCCCTGCTTTCAAGAATAACTCTACTGCTTTCAATATTTCTCCAAAATGGGCCTGTAAGGACAAAACTTTGCAGAGAAATAAGATGTCTTAAAATTTCATTTGGTCACAGTAATTAATTATTTACCTCTTCTACACAGTCAGTTCTACAACTAACAAAGATCTTGTAAATAGGGAATTACCACAGGAAATCAACATGATTTTGGGGTGGGGAGGAGAAAAAAAAGAAAAGAACTCATACAGTTGAAATATTTTTATCCACAAAAACGTTCCTGGTATTTTACAAATGAAGAAATAGGAAAGGGGTGTTTGTTATTTATATTTTCCCATAATGAACTTTTCAAATTTCTACTGGTGAGAATTCAAAACTTCTGCCCCCAGTTCCATATCCTATCCTATTGGTATTATTTTTTAATATTCACCCATTTCCAACTCCTTTATTCATCATACTACTTCAAATACCAAAGCTCATCAAAATATATTCTGTATCTTCTCAGTGAGGCTGAATATTCTTCTGTCTTATGAAGCATTACAATTCAGTTGATTTATCTGCCACTTAACAGTGGTTCAAATTAGCTCTGGACATGGTATTTTGGTAATGCTTTCTTCCCATTGATACTGTCATGCATCTTAATTGTAAACTGGAGACTTTACTGAAAAATCAATTAGGGAGCAAATTTATTCTTAGGTATATGTGTTATCATGACACTTAATATGAATTAATTTAAAACAGACCAAATAAGTAACTTTAAGATGGCAATGCAGAAAGCCAAAGAGAAACTTGGAAACACACCATATTTTTCCTCCTTCAATCCCAGAATAAACTGCTTTCCTACCAATGTACTGTTAAGTTGTTTTAAGGTCACAATTTAACTTATGGCATAAAACAACGCCCAATCTAATTCAATCTTATGCTTATAGATAATTATCTGTGACTAAAAGTGGAGAGTGAAAAAGTTGGCTTAAAGCTCAACATTCAGAAAACAAAGATCATGGCATCTGGTCCCATCACTTCATGGGAAATAGATGGGGAAACAGTGGAAACAGTGTCAGACTTTATTTGGGGGGGCTCCAAAATCACTGCAGATGGTGATTGCAGCCATGAAATTAAAAGATGCTTACTCCTTGGAAGGAAAGTTATGACCAACCCAGATAGCATATTCAAAAGCAGAGACATTACTTCGCCAACAAAGGTCCATCTAGTCGAGGCTATGGTTTTTCCAGTAGTCATGTATGGATGTGAGAGTTGGACTGTGAAGAAAGCTGAGCACCAAAGAATTGATGCTTTTGAACTGTGGTGTTGGAGAAGACTCTTGAGAGTCCCTTGGACTGTAAGGAGATCCAACCAGTCCATTCTAAAGGAGATCAGTCCTGGGTGTTCATTGGAAGGAATGATGCTGAAGCTGAAACTCCAGTACTTTGGCCACCTCATGTGAAGAGTTGACTCATTGGAAAAGACTCTGATGCTGGGAGGGATTAGGGGCAGGAGTAGAAGGGGATGACAGAGGATGAGATGGCTGGATGGCATCACCGACTCGATGGACATGAGTTTGAGTGAACTCCGGGAGTTGGTAATGGACAGGGAGACCTGGCGTGCTGCAGTTCATGGGGTGGCAAAGAGTCAGACACAACTGAGCGACTGAACTGAACTAATGGCAGTTCCATTTCCAGTTTTTTAAGGAATTTCCATACTGTTCTCCATAGCAGAAAGTCCTTTTTGAACCAGTTGTTTATGTCAAGAAAGAATTCTCACAGATAACAGTATAAATACAAGATGAGTGGCTGGATCAATATTCAATATTGGTTTCCAGTGGGTGCTTATAAAATTTAGATGGTGGTTCAATAAAATGTTAATTCCTAAAGTTAACATCTACCTAGACATTTTTAAGGCTTATGGAGCTCCTTTATGTCCTAGTTAATCAATTTCTTCCCATCATTCTCTAAATACCTCACTGCTACTTTCAAATCAATTGTTCTATTGCACCCCATTGCATTATAACTCATTGCAAGCTTCCTCCCCAGGTACCACTGCTCTGAAACTCATTTACTCAAATACTTCAAATCACTCTTTAAAAAAATTTGACATGGATTCTCTGCAAAATCCTTCTTTGGGTTCTGTGACCCTACTCTGCCCTGGCTTCCTGGCTACATCTCTGAGAAGTCTTCACAGTCTCTCACTAGGTCCTTTTCCTCAGTTTGCACACTTAAATGCAGCAATTCAAGGTTTTGCTTCATATCTTCTCTTGGCCCACAGTGGTTTCACTGTCCCCCACTGACTCAAATTCTATAGGTATATGGATGAATTTCAGCCTTACATCTAGTGTTATTCAAATCCCAGGTTTAGATTTTAAGTTTTACATTGCATACAGAGAAACCTGAATTCCACAGGCAAGATATCCATCATGATACTCATTTTCTCTACCACCTTCTTTCTTGCTTTCTCTTTCTGATAAATGTCATCATTTTCAAAAATTTCTGCAGTAACTATTAATGACATTTACCAATATTTCTGTTTCTTTACTCTGCTCAGCTTACAAGAGGATGACACTTCTACAGTCTTTTAAAGTTAGGCATGGTCATGTGACATAGTGAGAAAAAAAGCCTTTGTTGCTCTGAGCCATTAAAATATGGGGAGTGTTATTAAAATGTAACTAGTCCACTGACTGCTATAGAGTTTCTCACATATGAAATCTCATGTTACTGAATTAATCAGGAATAAACATAGGTGTATATACACAAAAAACTAAAATGTGAATGACAGAATGATACTATTACCTTTGTTTCCGTGACAGGTGAAAAGTGTCCCCAAGCAAGCGCTCTTGAGCTACCCAGCAATCAGCAGTGACTCAGGCTCCTGCTTTCTGGCTGTTCCTCAGCAGGGGCATCCTCTGCAGCACATAGCTTCCACATCAGGGCACGTGATGGTTGGTGGTGCTGTAACAATCCCATCCATGTCTCAGCACCTAGAAAAAGGAAATGGGAGAAGGAAACATTTCTCTTTTAATGAGAATTTCTATAAATTGCATTTATGCCTCAGGTTCAAGTTTAATCCCACAGCCACATTCAGCTATAAAATCCCTAAAATATAATCTTTTAGCTGAATGGCCTTGTGCTCAGCTAAAATTCTGGGCGATGTTACTAAATACAAAGGAGAGAATTAATACTGAAAGGTAATCACAAGTCTCAGCCACAGTTATGCTTGACTTTAACATTTACCTCATTCTTCACATCATAAAATTTCTTTCTAAAGGCCCCTCAATGCTGACTGATGTTATTCACCCAACTGATATAGAAATGGTTTTCACTTGGACTGTTACAATCATTTGATGATTGCTTTTCCTCCATCTTCTTCCTACTTTCCTTTGAAATTTCTCCATGAATAATACTTCAGGCAACTTTAAGAATTCTTATTCTGTATAATCACGATTTTACTAATCCTTAACTCTGTCATTATACATTCTTCAATGATCTCCCCATTAACAATAAAATGGAGTTTAATTTTTTTAACATGAGAGTCAGCATCTTTCATTGTAAATGTGGTCATAATATACATTTATATCATCATTTCCCACCATGTGATGTACATTTACATATATTCCTCCTTTATAGCATCACTCTTTCTACTTCCTGGGGTAGACAGAGTCCTATCTCACCATTGCTTATCACTATTGCTCTCATCTTTCAATCACCAGTTGAAAACTCACTTCCTTTGGGAAGACTTTTCATACACCCCTAGAGTATTCACACTGTTCTTTCTTCCTTCTTCTACCAGAGTTTTATTTATATTCCTTTTCAGTACTTAGACTTATATTCATGTATGTATTTATCTCCTCCATCAAACCATATGATCTTTGATTGTAAGGGATATCTTTCTTAATTTTGTACCTTTAAGTTCCATACACATAATAGATATTCAGGAAATGATTTTCAATGAGTATTTTTATGAAACTCTGTGCCGCAGAGACAATATTGTATTCATGTAATAAATATTGGACTTTCCAGGTGGCGCTAGTGGCAAAGAACCTGCCTACCAGCGCAGGAGATGCAAGTTTGATCCCTGGGTAGGGGAAGATCCCCTGGAGGAGGGCATGGAATCCATTCCTGTATTCTTGCCGGGAGAATCCCATGGACAGAGGAATCTGGACGGCTATGGTCCATAGGGTCACAAGGAGTCAGATACGACTGAAGCGACTTAGCACGCATGCACACAATAAAGATTAAGATGTGAATATACATGATGTCTCTTTTAGCTCTTAGGTGGAACATCAGCTCTAAATCATGTGCCCAACTTCTTTCTACATCTGTCATCATTTATCTTAAATATCTTTCATGTCCTAATTGAGAATCCTAATCAGAGTAAATGAAACAATATTGTCTTCTTAACTGCTTTATTTAGAATACAAAGAAGGCTGATTGCTACCTAATCAGCTAGATTAACACCTAATAAAAAGTATTTCCCTAAAGGAGCCTTGTAAGCACTGATTTTTAATTCCTCATCTCTACATTAAATCAACCAGCAGCTTCTTCTTAGAAAACCTAGGTTCATTTAGATAGTCTCCTACCCTTTTCAAAATAAGCATAGTAGTAGTGCTGTCAAGAAATAAAAATACATCATAGATTTGGTTGGTTATTGTAGGCAGATATATAATGTACTTGTATGAATCTAAAAGCAAAATTGTGAAGTCTCTCTCTCAGTCATGTCTGACTCTTTGCGACCTCATGGGCCGTAGCCTGCTAGGCTCTTCTGTCCATGAAATTTTCCAGGCAGGAATACTATAGAGTAGGTTGCCATTTCCTTCTTCAGAGGATCTTCCCAACCTAGGGATCGAACCTGGGTCTCCTGCATTGCAGGCAGATTTTTTACTGTCGATGAGTCCAAATTCATGGACTAGTGACTCACTGAAAATACATTCTTCTAATTTTTACTTTAAAAGGATCTTACAAATATCATATTTTAATTCATATATATGGAATCTAGAAAAATAGTACTGATGACCTTATTTGCAGGGCAGGAATATCGACATACAGAATGGACATGTGGACACAGTGGGGAAAGGAGATGGTGGGACGAATTGAGAAAGTAGCACTGATGTATATACAGTACTGTGTGTAAAATAGATAGCTAGTGGGAAGCTGCTGAATAGCACAGGGAGCTTAACTGGGCTCTCTCCTAGAGGAGTGGGATGAGGGGAGCAGGAAGAAGGGGGTATATGAATACATATAGCTGAAACACGTTGTACAGCAGTAACTAACACAACATTGTAAAGCAATTCTATTCTAATTAAAAACTAAATTAAAATGTATAAAATAAATTTCTAGATTTTTTTCAAAAAAACGTGGGTGCATGATTGCATGTAAGGATAGAGGGGCTCTTTAAATATCTTCTTTCTTTGGGCTACTACTAGGAATTATCACCACTCCAGGCTCTGGGGGTGAGTCCTATATAGCCACAATTCATGTAGTAATGTCAAGAATCTATAACTCTTCTGAGACTCTGAGAGAATATGGTCAAACAAGCCAAGAAAGGATTGCCAAAAGAGTTCCGTAAAAATGGAATGGAAGCTTGATTAATCTGTACCTGTAGTCTGCCAATACTCTGGACTTTTCAACATGGGCACTGGCAAATTCTATTGTTTAAGCCAGTCTGATTTGGCTTCCAGATTAATGAATTACCTGAATCAGAGGCCCAGGGTCACAGAGACCTGTTCATCTCTGTAATCTCAATTACATATTTTTCAAGCACTATAAAGGGGAAATCATATGCTTTTAAAACATAATTTAAGTGATACTTCTTAAAAAAGTAAATTCATGAGTGGCAAAAAACATAGCTTAAATCTTGGTATCTGGACATTTAAAGGTGGACACTGTTGAAAAACTTGTGTAAACTCCAGCAGAGAGGCAATGATTGGAAATAAAGTATCTTGAATTTAAGTGGCCTACAAAAACTACCCTTTTTGACTACTTGGCTGACTAAAGGCAATGCAAAAGAATGCTCAAACTACTGCCCAATTGCACTCATCTCACATGCTAGTAAAGTAATGCTCAAAATTCTCCAAGCCAGGCTTCAGCAATATGCGAACCATGAACTCCCTGATGTTCAAGCTGGTTTCAGAAAAGGCAGAGGAACCAGAGATCAAATTGCCAACATCTGCTGGATCATGGAAAAAGCACGAGAGTTCCAGAAAAACATCTATTTCTGCTTTATTAACTATGCCAAAGCCTTTGACTGTGTGGATCACAATCAACTGTGGAAAATTCTGAAAGAGATGGGAATACCAGACCACCTGACCTGCCTCTTGAGAAATCTGTATGCAGGTCAGGAAGCAACAGTTAGAACTGGACATGGAACAACAGACTGGTTCCAAATAGGAAAAGGAGTACGTCAAGGCTGTATATTGTCACCCTGCTTATTTAACTTCTATGCAGAGTACATCATGAGAAACGCTGGACTGGAAGAAACACAAGCTAGAATCAAGATTGCCAGGAGGAATATCAATAACCTCAGATATGCAGATGACACCACCCTTATGGCAGAAGTGAAGAGGAGCTAAAAAGCCTCTTGATGAAAGTGAAAGAGGAGAGTGAAAAAGTTGGCTTAAAGCTCAACATTCAGAAAATGAAGATCATGGCATCCGGTCCCATCACTTCATGGGAAATAGATGGGGAAACAGTGGAAACAGTGCCAGACTTTATTTTGGGGGGCTCCAAAATCACTGCAGATGGTGATTGCAGCCATGAAATTAAAAGATGCTTACTCTTTGGAAGAAAAGTTATGACCAACCTAGATAGCATATTCAAAAGCAGAGACATTACTTTGCCAGCTAAGGTCCGTCTAGTCAAGGCTATGGTTTTTCCAGTGGTCATGTATGGATGTGAGAGTTAGACTGTGAAGAAGGCTGAGCACCGAAGAATTGATGCTTTTGAACTGTGGTGTTGGAGAAGACTCTTGAGAGTCCCTTGGACTGCAAGGAGATCCAACCAGTCCATTCTGAAGGAGATCAGCTCTGGGATTTCTTTGGAAGGAGTGATCCTGAAGCTGAAACTCCAGTACTTTGGCCATCTCATGTGAAGAGTTGACTCATTGGAAAAGACTCTGATGCTGGGAGGGATTGGGGGCAGGAGGAGAAGGGGACAACAGAGGATGAGATGGCTGGATGGCATCACGGACTCGATGGACGTGAGTCTGAGCGAACTCCGAGAGTTGGTGATGGACAGGGAGGCCTGGCATGCTGCCATTCATGGGATCACAAAGAGTCGGACACGACTGAGCGACTGAACTGAACTGGCAAAAACTACCCTTTTTGACTACTTGGCTGACTACTACTGATTTAGCTTTCTCAGTCCAAAGAATCTGAGAAAATTAGGCTCACAAAAGATGCATTTTATTTTCACAGCTATTGTTTTCATATTGAGATCACAAACTGTTTTCCAGAAACACTAAAGTATGAGTTTATTTCCCACTAATAATTTGTTAAAGGCTGAAGAATTAGCATTTACTAAAAAAATTAAACTACAGCAAGTTATTTTATTTACCTTTCTGAAACATCACTTAGAGTTTAATACACTAAGAGTAATGCTTCAAAAATTATCTTATAAATGGAAGATCAGCATACTGAAGCATAACATCTAATAATCATGTCACAGAATAAGAAGCATTTTACTTACATACTTTATCCTTGGATTGAATTATTCTGAGATTTTAAACAATAATAGGAACTTTATTTGTCGCCAAAGAAAATGGCAAAGATAATAAAAGAAGTGATTTAAACATTTCTAAGTTCTATTACTAAATTATAATTTTTGCTGAAAGGATATTAAATTTAAATACTGAGTTACTCTGAAAATATTTAAGAAAAATAAATCACTATAGTTAATAGTATTGCATTATTTCAAATATAGCATTCTTGAAAGTCCCTGAGAATAGATTTTAAGTATTATTACCACCCCCCACACGCACACACACAGAAGTTAAGTATGTGAGGTGATGGATATGCTAATTGTCTTGATTTTAAAAATCATTCCAAAACGTGTATGTATGTTAATCATCATGTTGCACATTTTAAATATATATATATTTAAAAATAAAATTAGAGCAAACAATCCATATTCATCTTCTTTATCTGGTTCTTGATCTCTGTCATTTATTTGTTTTGTGTGCACGTGAATATATGTTGTAATCATCAGTCACTATTTCTTTGCTAGGGCTACCATAACAAAATAACACAGATGGAAGGGCATAAATAACAGAAATTTACTTTCTCCCACATACAGGAGGTTGGACTTCAAGCTCAATGTGCCAGCAGGGTTGGTTCTGAGGCCTCTCTCCTTGGCTTCCAGATGGCTGCCCTTTCATTGCCTCACCATATACTGACCCTCTGCTCATGAGCATTCCTGATGACTCTTCCTCTTGTTACAAAGACCCTCAGTTCAGTTCAGTTCCATAGCTCAGTCGTGTCCAACTCTTTGTGACCCCATGATTCGCAGCACGCCAGGCCTCCCTGTCCATCACCAACTCTCGGAGTTCACTCAGACTCGCGTCCATCGAGTCTGTGATGCCATCCAGCCATCTCACCCTCTGTTGTCCCCTTCTCCTCCTGCCCCCAATCCCTCCCAGCATCAGAGTCTTTTCCAATGAGTCAATTCTTCACATGAGGTGTCCAAAGTACTGGAGTTTCAGCTTCAGCATCATTCCTTCCAAAGAAATCCCAGGGCTGATCTCCTTCCGAATGGACTGGTTGGATCTCCTTGCAGTCCAAGGGACTCTTAAGAGTCTTCTCCAACACCACAGTTCAAAAGCATCAGTTCTTTGGTGCTCAGCCTTCTTCACAGTCTAACTCTCACATCCATACATGACCACTGGAAAAACCATAGCCTTGACTAGATGGACCTTAATCGGCAAAGTAATGTCTCTGCTTTTGAATATGCTATCTAGGTTGGTCATAACTTTTCTTCCAAGGAGTAAGCATCTTTTAATTTCATGGCTGGAGTCACCATCTGCAGTGATTTTGGAGCCCAGAAAAAATAAAGTCTGACACTGTTTCCACTATTTCCCCATCTATTTCCCATGAAGTGATGGGACCAGATGCCATGATCTTCATTTTCTGAATGTTAAGCTTTAAGCCAACTTTTTCACTCTCCTCTTTCACTTTCATCACAAGGACCCTAGATATGCTCAATTAGATCTACCCTAACAGCCTCATTTTAACTTAATCACATTTCAAAAGATCTTCATATATCCTTACATCCTGAGGTACTGGGGATGGGGACTCCAACATATGAATTTGGTGGGGGGTGTAATTCAGCCACGATAGCAGCTTTTCTTTCTTTTTAGACACAGACTGTTTGGATATAAAATTACGTTTTCATACTTCTCATTCTCTATTAGTTGTTACAGCAGAGCAGGGAGCAGCAGGATTCTTGCCTGGACCAACTCATGGATAGAGGAGCCTGGCAGGCTACAGTCCACGGGGTCGCAAAGAGTCGGACGTGACAGAGCATGCACGTGCAACCCATAGATATATTTAGTAAGTGAATATGTAAATGTTCCACAGGCTCCTCAGATGCAGCCTCACCAGAATCACACTCGTCCCCTTTCTCTCACAATCCTTTCCTCTCCAATCACTGCTCCAGTGAGAGTCATTTAACTTTCTCTTTCCTTTCCTTTCCCTGCCAGTCAGTCATTAACTCTTGGAGACTTTATCTCATTAATATGACTTTGACTCACACATTCCTCTTTATTCATATCATAAAATTTACCTCCAGTTTTATTGAAACACACTTGTACCAGCCATCTTAAGCCAAAAACAACCAGCCATTCCCTACATTGGCAGTGTCTTCCTAGTTCCATTTGTGTTAAAAACCCTTCAGTTTCTTGTTCTCAGCATAAATCCTGGCCTCCATGCTTGTAAGGTCCTAAATGAACTCATCTCTTCTTATCCTCCTCATGTCCACATCTCTTTGCTTCATGGCCCGTTGCTCCATGAAACTGAACCGTGCCCTCAAGTCAATGATATGCTTTGTCTCTTCTGTTATTGATGTTCCTCCCTTAATCTATAAACATCCTCATATCTTCCTCTCACCTTTACTCACAGCTATGAAACTCCCACTTGAACCTGGAGACTCAGCTAAGAAACACCTACCTCCTGCTGGAAACCTTTGTACAACACACAAAAGCTTCTATATTTCTTCTTCTATATTTCTATTATCCAAGACTGGTTAAAGAAAAACACAGAAAATATATAACCATTATGTCCATGAAGATAACTCAGTAAAGTGGCTGGGTTCAAAACTAAAATAGTCACACCAAGAATCACTAGGCTTTATAAGTGAAAGTGAAGTCGCTCAGTCGTGTCCGACTCTTTGTGACCCCATGGACTGTAGCCTACCATGCTCCTCAGTCCATGGAATTTTCCATGCAAGAGTACTGGATGCACAAACAAAAACCTACAACAAGTTATATTGAAAGAAGACAACGTTTACAATAACAACTTTGGTAAAACAGCTAGAGTAACAAGAATTGTAAACAATCTTTGCAAAGAAAACTCTGAAACCAGTGAAAATACAAATGAAGCCTTGAACAAAGAGAAAGAATAGTGGTATCCACACTAATGACTAATTGGACCCTAAAAGATTTATTTATCCCTAATCTATAAATTTTATACTTGTTTAATAGAAATACCAGAAACATATTTTAATTTAATAAGCAGATTTCAAATGTCAAACATAAACAAGTAAGAATAGTCACAAAAATTGTAAGAAAAAATGAGTCATCTCATTTTTAGTATTATAATAAAACACCCAAAATTTATCATAGATTAGAATATAAAATTTGAAACCATGAAAGCAAACCATGGGATACTTTATTCAGACAATATATGTATGAAAATGACCTTTGAAGTATGACAAAATCCAGAAACCTGTCAACAAAACATTGATAAACCAAGACATTCTATATGTAAAATCCACTGTAGTCAATGTCCCAGCAAGAAAAAGATGATGCACCCAACTGAATGATTTGAGAAGAGTTGAATGAGAGCGCTATTTGCAAAGCTAAGTGTAGAATATCAGGAAAGCACTAGAGTTAGAGCACTGTTTAGGAACTGGCACTAGCAGGGCACATTATCTCCTTTAAGGCTGAAGAAAGGAAGGGGTAACAGTTTTGAAGTTAGAAAAATCCATGTTACAGAGCTCCCTGGTAGAACCTGATCCTGCAGGACAGCAAACAACCTTCAGGGGTGGAAGGAGGTGACCAAGGTGAAAAATAACCTGTCCTCACTCTCCTCTTTCTTTAATCTTTTGTTTAAGTACCACTGATTGGTGAAACTTAACTGATATCCATTGGTCAGGCCATAATGTTCATTTTCTTAAGGCATAGAAACTAAAAGATACAGTAAGAAAAATTAAGAGTTTAATAGCTGGGTTTGTTAGATTGGACCCAGCACAGATAATTAGGAACTAGACTCTAAGTCAGTGTAAAATACCAGATTAAATCATGGAGACAAAATGGGAATGAAAATCATAAAAGAGTAAGAGATGTAGTATACATTGTTAAATGTTCTAAAAGAAAAATAGGCAAGAAGGTATGTAACAGAAGCAATATTTGAACATATGCTTGAACAATATTTGAACAAATTTTCAAAAATTGATGAAAGTTTTAACAGGTGATATTAGGGAATGATATTCTCATGCAGAAGAATGACAGTGAACTCTAACTTTGCATCATAGGCAAAAATTAACTCAAAATGGATCAGAGACCTAACTGTAAGACCCCAAACTATAAAACCCTTATAAGCAAACATAGAGGAAAAGCATTATAGAGATAGGGGAAAAACATTAGATTTGACAATGATTTACTGGCTATAACAAGAAAATCATAAGCAACAAAAAGAAAAATAGATAAATTGGACTACATCGAACTTTAAACCTTTTATACATCAAAAGACACTATCAAGGGAATGCAAAGCTAAATCAAAAAATGAGAATAAAGACTTAAAAATCATATATGTGATAAGAGGTTATTTTCCAGAGTAAAGTACTACAACTCAACAAAAGCAAAAACAAACAAAAAAAATACCCCATGACTCAATTTAAAAATGGGCAAAAGACTTGAACAGATGTTTCTCCAAAGAAGATATACAAATAGTTACAAAGCACATGAAAAGGTGCCCCACATTGCTAATCATTAGGAATATGCGGTTAATAAACCACAATGAAATAACACTTCATAGTTAGGATGGCTATTATAAAAAACAAAGAAAATAACAAGTGTTAGATAGGATGTGGAGATATTGGAACCCCTGGGCACTGCTAGTGGGAATGTAAACTGGTGAATCTGCTATGGAAAATAGTATGGTAGTTTTCCAAAAAATTAAAAATAGAATTGCCATATGATCTAGCAATTCTACTTCCAAAACAATTAAAGCAAAACCTCAGACAGACATTTCTGTACTCAAATTCATAGCAACATTATTCACAATAGCTAAAAGGAGAAAGTAACCCAAGCAGCCACTGACAGATGAATGAAAAAACAAAATATGGTATACATTAATACAGACAACTCAATATTATTCAGCCTTGAAGGAAATTCTGACATAATCTATGCCACAAATATATTAACCTTGAAGACATTATCCTAAGTGGAATAAGCCAGTCACAAAGGGGCTAGTACTGTAGGATTTCACTTATACAAAATATATATAATCATATTCATAGAGACAGAAAATTGAATTATGACTGCCAGGGGCAGGGGATAAGGGGAAATGAAGAATTAGTATTTAATAGATATAAAGTTTCCATTGGGAAGATGAAGAGTTCTGGAGATGGATGATAGGAATGCTTGCATGAAAATGTGAATGTATTTAATGTCACTAAACTGTACACTTAAAAGTGATTATAAGGGCAAATATTCAATTTATGAAAAATACAGTTTTAAAAAGAAGCAAATTCCCACAAACTGGTCTATAGAGTCAATGCAATCCCAATCAAATATGTATATAGTGATGCTCAAGTCAGAAGCAGTCAAAAAACTGAGGTCAGATGGGCAGATGAGGCTGAGTGCACCTAAGGGAGTATAGAAATTAAACCTTGTATTTTGAGGAAAAAAAAAAAACAGTTTTTCAATTTCCACTTGAGAAGTGTATAATACATAGTAGAAGATTTATACATTTTTTAATTTTTTTTAAAATACTGAGTGGCTTACAGGATCTTAGTTCTCAGACCAGGAATTGAATCTGGGCTCATGGCAATGAAAACACCAAGTCCTAACCACTGCATACCAGGGAATTCCCTCTTTTTATGATTAAAAAGTTTTGTGGTTAGTAAATTGATATTTTTATTTTCTTAGTGAAAGGGACCTCATGTTTGTCCATACTGTTGACCCAACTTTCTTTCTTGTTCCAATTATTTGTATCTCCCAAGAAGTAAAGACTATCTACAAACGATAATACATACACATACACACACACTCACACAACTTAATAACAAATGGGCAGAAGCTGACAGTTCACAAGAGAAAAACAAATAGTCATAAGAAAATCACATCAACCTCAGATATAAAATTAAATGCCTTGAGTTAAAATATTCATTTACCTCTGCTGTCCTATGAAATTTTACTAAAATGACACCCTGCAGTATCAACAGAAAAGAAATTAATAATCAATGAGATGTATATAAATAATTGCAAGATAGAAAGTGGACAAAGCCATGGTTATTAACTTGAATAAAGAGAGTTTAAGTCTGAATACTAGTATAGAGATGCCTATACAGAACACAGTAATTCACCAAGTAAAACCATTATAAGGCTCAGGGTAGAAGCACCATTTATTTCTGAAGGATATGAAAGATGGGATAAAAGCACAGGGACAAATGAAAGGCATAAAATGGAGATAAAACCAAGTTCTCCTCTGCTTTCCTACAACCATGTGTATTTTCCTCTCTATGAGCAAACCAGAAGACTGTCCTGGAATAATTAAACTATAGAAACAACAAGTTTAGAGAAAATAGTCAGTTGAAAATGGCAGTGAGGCAATGGAATAAAAATAAGAGATTAAATAAAATTTTACCCGTTAAAAAGTAACATTCCCCACCCCAACCAATCTCATTTTCCAGCAGAATAGAATTCTGACAGCCCAGCACGGCCTTTATCACCAAATACTAAATCAGGAAGAGAATTTTATTTTTTTTTACAAGAGAAATTGAACATCCCAGAGAAAAATCCAACAAATACCAGCATTTAGGTCCCCAACAAAATGCAGAGGCACTGAGCTGTCATCCAGAGGAGAAGCCACTAATGGACAAACCTCACCCAAACACACTGAGGTTTCAGAGACTTTTTTAGAGCTTAGTCCTCACATTTTAAAATTTATCTGAAAATCATCAGATGTTTGGAGAAAGGATAAATTTCAGAATCAGCTTATCAATGCCTATGAAAAGTCTTCTGGAATTTTGACTGGGATTTAGTTGGATTCAGCAATCAAGTTAGGGAGAATTGACATCTTAACAATAATGAGTCTTCTAATCCATGGGTATGAATATTTTTCCATTTATATGTTTTGAATTATTGTAATTACTATATTTTGCTAATATTTCATAGTTTTCACCTTATAGATACAACATTTCACCTTCTGAGTTATACCACCTGTTATATTGGTTGGTGCTACCAGACACAATACAGTTTTTATAGTTGCATATCATAACTGTTTATTTAATGTATAGAAACACCATTGATTTTTGTGTGTTCACTTCACACCCTGCAACCTAGATAAGCTCCATGAGTAAACTGGATAGCTGATTTATTAAATCTGAGAGTTTTTTGTAGATTCTTTTATATTTGCCAAACAATCATGTTACTGAAAACAGTTTTATTTCTTCTTTTCTAATCTCTATGTTTTTAATTTGTTTTTTTTTTCAGCTTATTGCATTGGCTAGATATATGAAAGTGAAAGTGAAGTCGCTCAGTTGTGTCCTACTCTTTGTGACTCCATAGACTATAGCCTGCCAGACTCCTCTGTCCATAGGTTTCTCCAGGTAAGAACACTGGAGTGGGTTGCCATTTAGGACAACACTAAATTGGAGTAGTGAAAAATGACACTGTGTTGGTCTCTGAATTTCTGGATCTGTGATTTAGTGTCTGTCATTAAATTCTGAAATTTTTGCTTGTTACTTCTTCAAATACTTCTGCACATTTTCTTTCTTCTGGGATTCTGGGATCCCAATTATACTTGTTTTAGAATATTTAATATCATCCCACAGCTTTTGAAATTTCTAGTTCTGTTTCTTTCTCTCTCTCGTTTTCTCTCTTTGTGTTTCAGCTTGGATCATTTCTATTGCTCTATCTTCAAGTTCACTCATCCTTTCCCTGTGCCAAACTTACCAATGAATCTTTTATTCTTCTATTACTGTTTATCATTTCTTTCATTTCAGTTAGCTTTTATTTCATAATTTTGTCTCCACACTGAAATTATCCATTTACCCTTGCATGTTTTCCATTAGCATTTTAAATATATTAATCATAGTTATGTAAAATTCTTTGTCGGTGAGTTCCAACACCTGTGTCACGTATGAGTTTGACCTAATTATTACTTTGTCCTTTCTGTGTTTTTCCTACCTTCTTATATGTCTCATAATTTTTGGTTAAAATTTGAATGTCCAGCCGGGTGAGTGAGTGCTCATATCTCCTCTCTCTCTACAGGTACTGTCTCTCTTTATATCTTGGGCTAGTTGTTGCCATGAATTCAATGAATTTTTTTAAGTTGTAATATTAAAGTTAATCTGGATCTTTTTCCTTGAAGTGGTGAGATTATTGCTTCTTCCTGCTTTCTATATCCTGGGACAGAACTGGACATGTTGTTTGACTCTCTTCAATTATATGTTGATATCATTTTAATTTAACAAATTTTTAAAAACCTTAAGGGTACTAGTTTTCATGAAGTATAAAACAATTATTTCATACTCATAACACTGACAAAAGTTTTAAAAGTATTGTTTAGGATGTGAAGCAGCAGGAATTTTTTTTCACTGCAAATGAGAGTATGGTATGGAAAATCACTTTGGAGGGCAGTTGGCAGTATTTATTAAAATTGAAAACTGTAAACCTTTTGATCCAGCAATCTAACTTAGGATAAATATACTAGAGTGCTACTTATATGTGTGCACAGAACACATGTACCACAATAGCATTTTATAAAAATGGAAATCATTAATAATGTCCTTCAGTAAGAAACTAAAAAAAAGAAAGAAACTAGAGAGATCAAGTGTGTTTTGCATACAACAGAATACGATACATATCAAAATGAATGAACTAGTCTACAAGCACTGAAACAGATAAATCTCAAAAATAAAGTTTAGTTAAATTAGCAGATTACAAAAGAAAGTATGTATAGTATACTATTAATATAAAATGGGAAAATGTCTAAAACAATTCCTTTTATCATTTCCACTTTTACAACTGTGTTTTTTAAAATTTATTTGGCTGCACCATGTCTTAGTTGTGGCATGTGGGATCTAGTTCCCTGACCTGGGATTGAACCTGGGTCCCCTCCACTGGGAGCTCAGAGTCTTAGCCACTGGACCACCAGGGCAGTCCCCTACAACTGTGTTTTGAAATAATAAAGGCATGTTTGAGTGTGAGTCACAGTAGCCACAAAATAATCTCTGGTGGGAAAATATGAAGAAAGAGAGAAATACAGGAGAGATGATTTAAATGCATTTGTGTTTTTTTTGGTTTTTTGGTTTTTTTGTAAATGAATATTGTCTTAGTCCATTTGGTTTGCTATTACAAAATACCACAACCATATAGCTTAGAAGAAATAGAAACTTACGTCTCACAGCTGGGGAGGCTGAAAGTCCAAAGTCAAACCTCCAACGTGGTTGTGTACTGGCAGAGGCACTTCCTGGTTCAGAGCCACTACCTTTTCGTTGCATCTTTACATGTTAGAAAAGGAAAGACACTCTATAGAGTCTCCGTCTTAAGAACATTAATCCCATTCATTAGGGTTCCACCCCTCTCATGACTAAAAGGCCCCATCTTCTCATGTCATCATTTTTGGGGTTTAGGGCATCAACATATGAATTTGGGGGCAACACAAACATTCACAGCATAGCAGATACCAGGTAACATCTGGAAAATATGGGTTATGAACATGTGGACATCAGCTATACTTTTTTTGCACTTTTGAAATATTTCATAATTAAACTTTTCTAAAGAAATTCAGTTTACATTGCTCCCATGTGAATTATTCCAACTCAGCAGTGGCCACAGGACTGGAAAAGGTCAGTTTTCATTCCAATCCCAAAGAAAGTCAATGCCAAAGAATGCTCAAACTACCACACAGTTGCGCTCACCTCACATGCTAGTAAAGTAATGCTCAAAATTCTCCAAGCCAGGCTTCAGCAATACGTGAACCGTGAACTTCCAGATGTTCAAGCTGGATTTAGAAAAGGCAGAAGAACCAGAGATCAAATTGCCAACATCTGCTGGATCATCAAAAAAGCAAGAGAGTTCCAGAAAAACATCTATTTCTGCTTTATTGACTATGTCAAAGCCTTTGACTGTGTGGACCACAAGAAACTGTGGAAAATTCTGAAAGAGATGTGAATACCAGACCACCTGACCAGCCTCTTGAGAAATCTGTATGCAGGTCAGGAGGCAACAGTTGGAACTGGACATGGAACAACAGACTGGTTCCAACTAGGAAAAGGAATATGTCAAGGTTGTATATTGTCACCCTGCTTATTCAACTTCTATGCAGAGTACAGCATGAGAAATGCTGGGCTGGAAGAAACACAAGCCGGAATGAAGATTGCTGGGAGAAATATCAATAACCTCAGATATGCAGATGACACCACCCTTATGGCAGAAAGTGAAGAGGAGCTAAAAAGCCTCTTGATGAAAGTGAAAGGGGAGAGTGAAAAAGTTGGCTTAAAGCTCAACATTCAGAAAACAAAGATCATGGCATCTGGTCCCATCACTTCATGGGGAAACGGTGGAAACAGTGTCAGACTTTATTTTGGGGGGCTCCAAAATCACTGCAGATGGTGACTCCAGCCATGAAATTAAAAGACGCTTACTCCTTAGAAGGAAAGTTATGACCAACCTAGATAGCATATTCAAAAGCAGAGACATTACTTTACCAACAAAGATCCATCTAGTCAAGGCTATGGTTTTTCCAGTGGTCATGTATGGATGTGAGAGTCGGACTGTGAAGAAAGCTGAGCACCGAAGAATTGATGCTTTTGGACTGTGGTGTTGAGAAGACTCCTGAGAGTCCCTTGGACTGCAAGGAGATCCAACCAGTCCATTCTGAAGGAGATCAGCCCTGGGGTTTCTTTGGAAGGAATGATGCTGAAGCTGAAATTCCAGTACTTTGGCCACCTCATGCAAAGAGTTGACTCATTGGAAAAGACTCTGATGCTGGGAGGGATTGGGGGCAGAAGGAGAAGGGGACGACAGAGGATGAGATGGCTGGATGGCATCACTGACTTGATGGACGTGAGTCTGAGTGAACTCCAGGAGTTGGTGATGGACAGGGAGGCCTAGCATGCTGCAATTCATGGGGTCGCAGAGGAGGACACGACTGAGCGACTGAACTGAACTGAATAAGAGATAATTTATTTCAAATTGCTTGGACCTACCATAGATAAGAGCTGCTCATATCAACCGTTTTTCAAACAGTTTATGATTTAAAAGAGAAAAATTTTAAATCTCACTAGTATACAACAATCATCATTAATGTGTATACCTCTCACCAGGTGCTTCCCTGATAGCTCAGTTGGTAAAGAATCCACCTGCAATGCAGGAGACCCCGATTAGATTCCTGGGTTGGGAAGATCCCCTGGAGAAGGGATAGGCTACCCACTTCAGTATTCTTGGGCTTCCTTTGTGGCTCAGCTGGTAAAGGATTTGTCTGCAATGCGGGAGACCTGGGTTCTATCCCTAGGTTGGGAAGACCCCCTGGAGAAGGGAATGGCTACCCACTCCAGTATTCTCACCTGGAGAATTCCATGGACTGCATAGTCCATGGATTTGGAAAGAGTTGTACATGAATGAGTGACTCTCACTTCACTTCTCGCCAAGTACAGATTAACTGGGAGATAACGACAGTCCTGGGTGTTGTGAAGTTCACTGCTTTGTGTTCACTGTGAATGGCTGAAACTGTTCTCTAAGTCGTGGGGTAACGGTTCTAGTTCCACATTACTTTCTACTAGTAGTGCCCTTAGGCATTTGTGACTGCTGTGTTTTTATTACACTCTGGTCAATTCAGAGAGATTTAGAGTGATAAAGACATCTCTATCAGATTTATATTTAAATTATCTTCTTTTTCAAACACCTCATCATAGTGTATGTACCTAACACTAGGCTTAGACAGCAGTACATTTCAGGGTAAGATAAAAATGTAAAGATGAACCAGGGCCTAAAATTATTTTTGAAGTCCTCTTGCATAGCATTTTTAAGTAGGCTACAGAACAACAAGCAGCTGTATACATTCCTTGTACATCTGTAAACCTTCTTGTTTTGTTTAAATCCTTAAGCATCTCTGGCTTTATGTGCATACACAGATATTCAATTCAGTCTTGAATAAGCTGTAAGTCTAAATGCATCTTGGTAGGATATGTATTGATTTCATATTACAGGAATTTAACATGACAGTATAAAAATGACACAAATTTAGTGTTGTAGCTAAACTTAACTCTCATTAAAATCACTACAAATAATAGTAAGATAATTAGAACCAATTTATGCTACTTTCCAATGCATCTATTTGACAAGTATGTTTACAAATATACAAAGTATTTTGATACTATTATCACAAGCAAGGGCTAATGTAACAGACTCAAAGCCAAGTTAAGATAGAGAATTAGGCTTGGAGTGGCTTGAGCTAGTTCAGGTTTCTGCTTCCATTTTCATATTTTAATATTTATAGAAGTGGTATCTTATTAGTTCTCAGGCAAGCAAACTTTATACCTATCTCAAAGAAAACAAAAATGATCAGAACAGCTTATGTCCCCAAATTGCTTCTGCTCTTCTTACTTTGCAATCTCTTATTCCATTATTTAGTACACAAGCAAGATGAATTTCTCACAAATGTTTCATTCTTACTAATATGGAAAATCAAAAAATTTAATTATAATCCTTTAATAGCATAGGACATTAGCATTTTAATCTGTATAAATTGGTAATGCAATGTAATAAAGAATTATCAAGTTGAAATAAATACCTTCAGTAATCAGGTTTCACACAAATTGCTTGCTGAGGTATAGTGCTTAAATCAGAATGATTTTTTCTGTTGAATGTATTCCCAATTCTGAATCAAGATGACTTTATTTGTAAGATGGAAAGTACTCAATTAAACTATCACCTATTGTATGCAGCAGATTCCAGCACAGCAAGAATATGCCTACAAAGAAAAATGAGATAAATATCCATTATCTAGAATCCTAAAATTAATTGAAAATTACCAGATCTGTTTCTATTTTCTATAGACCTAGCTTTTCTGTCCTCCATCTTTCCAAAATGCAGAGTGATAAAGTACTCCCAAAACATGCTTGCAAGCAATCTATTTATATCTAGGAAATTGATTCAAACATTAATTTTTAAAGTATTTTATGATAGAAAAACTAGACTCAACTTTAAACATTATAAGGTTGGGCATCTCATTGGGCGGTGTCTCACTTCAGCAACTCAGGGTAATAAATCAGAAATTAATCAATTATCGGTGAAGTTTTATATTGACTTCCTGTTATGTATCTCTCACTGAGGGAAACAGGAAGATAAAGAAAAGTCGTCAGACAGCCTCTCTGCTCTAAACACAACATTGCCACAAAAGTGAACTTTCTATTTCATTCAAAGACTTTCCAGAAAGACAAAATCATCTGAACAAGTAGAGAGAATATATTTGACATGCAATAAAGTCATGTTTTAATTATTTCTCTCAGCAACACTGTGTGCATCTATGCAACGTTATTATTACTATTGACCTGATAAGTAGACTGCCAGATATTTCTCCAGCAAAGATGAGTTAGTTATTCAGGCCCAGCAGAGAATTTCTATTTGGATTCTGCCACCACAGTATGTGCTAAGTTGCTTCAGTCATGTCTGACTGTTTGATACCCATGGACTGCAGTCCACCAGGCTCTTCTGTCCATGGGATTCTCCAGGCAAGAATACTGGAGTGGGTTGTCATGCCCTCCTCCAGGGGATCTTCTGGACCCAGGGATCAAACCCAAGTCTCTTATGTGTCCTGCATTGGCAGGAGGGTTCTTTCCACTAGCACCACCTGAGGAAGCCTGCAACCATAGTAAGCCATGTACAAGTCCCGTGGGAAGGAAGGGGAATATTTTTACAGAGAGGAAAAGCAGCTGGGAGGACTATAGCAAATGGAGTCCCTGGCTTTTTATTGGCTGAGCTGTTGCCAGGAAAGAAGCTAAGTCTTTCCTCTTCCTATTATACTCTGCTATCTTCACAGGATATAGGAGCTCCCCCAACTCTATTTAATTGAGGTTTCTATTCAATAATATTTTTTACGTTGCTCATGGTCCTCAAATCTACTTTTTCTAAAACTTCTTTTGGGTGACTGGTACATAATTTTTTTTTACCGCAACCTTGTAACTCAAATAATCGTTGAGTTAGTCAAATAGAAAGTGACATATATTAATATTATGCTATTACACTGCTTTAGGCACTTTGCAAGTATTATTCCATTTAATTTTCACAACAATCATGTAAATTAAATTTTAATATCTCTTTTAACAAAATACTTAGAGAAGCAAGTCTCAGGATTCTTATGGCTGCTAAGTGTCAGATCTAGAATTCAAAGACAAATGTCTTAACTTCAATATTCATTTTCTTATTCTTTCATGTTATTTTGAAAGACTAAAGCTATAATTTATAAGAAGAATGATGTGATCTTTAATTTTTAAAAATGTACATGAAAGTGAAAGTGAGAGCGAAGTTGCTCAGTCATGTCCGACTCTTTGTGACCCCATGGACTGTATCCCACCAGGCTCCTCCATCCATGGGGTTCTCCAGGCAAGAGTACTGGAGTGGGGTGCCATTTCCTTCTCCAGGGGATCTTCCCGACCCAGGGATCGAACGTGGGTCTCCCGCATTCCAGGCAGATGCTTTAACCTCTGACCCACCAGGGAATTAATAATTAATTTCCAGTGACCACTTACTATAAGTCAGGTAGCCATCTGAAAACTTTGGAAGAAAACTTTTGGATTTATGTGATCTTTGTGAAGACCTTGTAGGCACTACAATTGCCATGACGGTAAATATCAAAAACTAATACAGAGGACCAGTAAATTGCCCAGGGTCCCAGAATTAGTAAGGAATACTCCAGATTTACAAGCTGTTTGAGTAAGGAACCCAAACTGTTAGCTACAAGATGAAACTGAGATCAGGCATGACATTACAAAATGATCCTGCCTTTGATTCACTGTTTTCCTATTCATGTATTACATATTTACAAGACACTATGCCATATGTTGGGCTGACAAAAAGAGCCAAAATATGTTCAAAGAGTTTATATGATATTGAAGAACAAAATACAATTACAATGTTCTCTGATAGACACATACAGAGATTAATTACAGAAGAGCATGTAATCCATGAGGGATAGAGAAATATGAGCTGAGTATTATTTACAAATATATATTTTTTCATAGCATTTTCTCTTCATAAAATTAGTGCATTTTATATACTTATCATACTTGATTACCTTTGCTCCAAATTCCTCTGATTTAATAATATTTTTAAGAGGAAAATTTCTTCTGCAATATTACTTCTGTCCAAATTAAATGACAAGCCTAACTAAATTATTATCCTGATTTCATACTCCCATTAAAAAAACAACAAAAAATTTTTAACCCCTCTGAACAATGGGATATTTGGCATAGAATATGTTGGATGAGAAGAAGCTATCGGTTCATTCTTCTCTAGAGGATACTCTTGATATATTTGGAATTAAGAATTCCAATATATTTGGACATTTCAGTTCACAGAGTACCTAGCTAAACTGTTCTCTGTGCTACTGTTGCAGTAATTGAAACATTGGGCTTTATTTGAGCACTGACCCTGGTGTCTTGGTATAAGGATGGGTCAGACTGAAAAGCCTAGGACATAACAATTTAAACTTCTTGAAATGTCAAATCTAATCCTTGAGGAGAATGGTATAGGGTAGAAAATAGTTCATTGGTTATAAAATTTAAACTGAACTAGCTAAAATCTTGAATAAATTTCTTTAGTGTTTAGCAGAACTTTCTGAAAGGCAATAAATAAGACTGGCCAAAACACACTGGGTCAGTCCGATTCACCTGAGACAGGTAAAATGTGAACAAGCCCCATTCCTGTCAGTCTTACCTGGAGTGAACCACAACTATTAACTCTCATGTCTGTGCATGTTTACTAAGTTGAATCCAACTCTCTGTGACTCTATGGACTGTAGATCTCCAGGTTCCTCTGTCCATGGGATTTCCTGAGCAAGAATACTGGAGTGAGTTGCCGTTTTCTTCTCCAGGGGATCTTCCTGACATAGGGATAGAACCCGAGTCTCCTTCACTGGCAGGTGGATTCTTTACCACTGAGCCACCTGGGAACCCCACTAACTCTTATACCTGCTTTCAAATCTGCTATCATCATATAATAACCCTTATAAGGTTTTTCACATACTTGTTATCATTCCATTTGCATCTCATTTTTATTTTGCTGCATATATAACTTATCTCCAAAAATCAAATCCAACCTTTCAGTTAAATAGTTATTGGGACACAGAATAATGTTTCACCATGAGTTAAAACATCAGCTTGTTGCTGGCACACCAATAAATCACTTTATCATTCTCCCACACTGCTAAGATGGGTAAGGCTTAAAGAGAGAACTTTGTAAGACTATAAAGAGAGAGCGGTTTCCTCTTCTACGAGAATTTACCATTTTGGTGGTGTTCACTCAAACTCTGGCACTTCAGGTTGCTGTTGTTGTTCAGTTGCTAAGTTGTGTCTGATTCTTTGGGACCCCATGGACTGCAGCACACCAGGCTTCCCTGTCCTTCACTATCTCCCCAAGTTTGCTCAAACTCGTTTCCATTGAAAAGAATGCCATCCAACCATCTCATCCTCTGTCACTCCCTTCTCCTCCGGCCCTCATTCTTTCCCAACATCATGGTCTTTTCCAATGAATCAGCTCTTCGTATAAGCTGACAAAAATATTGGAGCTTCAGCTTCAGCAGCACTCCTTCCAGTGAATATTCAGTGTTGATTTCCTCTAGATTGGACTAATTTGATCTCCTTGCTGTCCAAGGGACTCTCAGGAGTCTTCTCCAGCATGACAGTTCTAAAGCATCAAGTATTTGGCATTCAGCCTTTTTATGGTCCATCTCTCACATCTGTAAACGACTACTGGAAAAATCATAGCTTTGACTATATGGACATCTGTCAACAAAGTGATGTCTCTACTTTTCAATGTGCTGTCTAGGTTTGTCATAGCTTTCCTTCCAAGAAGCAAGCATCTTTTAATTTCATGGCTGCAGTCACTGTCCACACTGATTTTGGAGTCCAAGAAAATAAAATCTGTCACTGCTTCCACTTTTTCCTCTTCTATTTGCCATGAAGCGATGAGACTGGATGCCATGGTCTTAGTTTTTTGAAAGTTCAGTTTTAAGCCAGCTTTTTCAATCTTTACTTTCACCCTCATCAAGAGGCTCTTTAGTTCCTCTCCAATTTCTGCCATTAGGGTGGTATCATCTGCATATCTGAGGTTGTTGATATTTCTCCTGGCAATCTTAATTCCAGTTTAAGATTCATCCAGCCTGGCATTTTGCATGATGTACTCTGCATGTAAATTAAATAAGCAGGGTGATAGTACACAGCCTTGATATACTCTTTTCGCAATTCTGAACCAGTCCATTTTTCCATGTGTGGCTCTAATTGTTACTTCCTGACTTGCCTATAACTTTCTCAGGAGACAGTTAAGGTGGCCTGGTATTCCCATCTCTTTAGAATTTTTCACAGTTTGTTGTGATCTGTATAGTCCATGGTGTCGCAAAGAGTCAGACACAACTGAGCAACTTTCACTTCACTTTCATACAGTCAAAGTCTTTAGCATAGTCAATGAAGCAGAAGTAGATGTTTTTCTGGAACTCCCTTGCTTTCTTCATGATCAATAAATGCTAGCAATTTGGTCTTTGGTTCCTCTACCTTTTCTAAACCCAGCTTGTACATCTGGAAGTTCTTGGTTCATTTATTGCTGAAGCCTAGCTTGAACGATTTTGATCATTATCTTGCTAGCTTGTGAAATGAGCGCAATTGTATGGTAGTTTGAACAATTTTTTGCATTGTCTTTCTTGGAGTTGGAATGAAAACTGACCTTTTCCGGTCTTGTGGTCACTGCTGAGTTTTCCAAATTTGCTGCCGTATTGAATGCAGCACTTTTAACAGCATCATTGTTTAGGATTTTAAATAGTTCATCTGAAATTCCATCACCCCCACTAGCTATGTTCATAATAATGCTTCTCAAGGCCCACTTGACTTCACACTCAAGGATGTCTGGCTCTAGGTGACTGACCACATCATCATGGATATCCTGGTCACGAAGACCTTTTTTATATAGTTCTGTGTATTCTTGCCACCTCTTCTTAATCTCTTCTGCTTCTGTTAGATCATTACTGTTTCTGTCCCTTATTCTGCCCATCTTTGCCTGGAATGTTCTCTTGGTACCTCCAGTTTTCTTGAAGAGATCTCTAGTCTCTCCCATTTTATTGTTTTCGTCTATTTCTTTGCATTTTTCACTAAAGAAGGCTTCCTTATCTCTCCTTGCTCTTCTCTGAAACCCTGCATTCATTTGGGTATATCTTTCCCTTTCTCCTTTGCCTTTTGCTTCACTTTAGGATCCTCAGGAGAAATAGTCAAATTCTCTTTCAATTATAAGATGTTAAAAAAGCTCTGATCTTTTTAATGTGTTTGTTCCCCTTAAAAATTAATCACATGGAACTTTAGGATGTTCATTATCCAGTTTATAATCAATTTTTTTTAGGTAAATCAGCTCACGAATGAGAGAAAAAAACACACATATGCAACTTAGTTCAAGCAACTCTAATCAAGTCATGCATACCAGCTATTAACTTTAAATATGTTTAGTACTTTTACTTTTCTCTCATTCTGACTTGTAGACACATGAACATTAGATGATCCGTATCTAGTTTTTCTAGAGAATTCTTCTAGAAAAAGGTGAAGCTCATCAAAATTTACAAATCATTTGAAATTTTTATTTTTCTGTTAGCACTGAGAAGATTGCAAAATTTGACCAATACTTTTTACCCTGACCTATAGTACTTTGTTTTTCCTTCAAATTCAGTTCAGTTCAGTTCAGTCATTCAGTCCTGTCTGACTGTTTGCAACCCCGTGGACTGCAGCACACCACACCTCCCTGTCCATCACCAATTCCCAAAGCTTGCTCAAACTCATGTCCATCGAGTCAGTGGTGCCATCCAACCATCCCATCCTCTGTCGTCCCCTTCTCCTCCCACCTTCAATCTTTCCCAGGATCAGGGTCTTTACCAGTAAGTCAGTTCTTCACACCAGGTGGCCAAAGTATTAGAGTTTCAGCTTCAGCATCAGTCTTTCCAATGAATATTCAGGACTGATTTCCTTTAGGATTGACTGGTTGGATCACCTTGTTGTCCAAGGAATTCTCAGGAGTCTTCTCCAACACCACAGTTCAAAAGCATCAGTTCTTCAGTGCTCAGCTTTCTTTATAGTCCAACTCTCACATGCCTACACGACTACTGGAAAAACTATAGCTTTGACTAGATGGACATTTGTTGGCAAAGTAATGTCTCTGCTTTTTATTATGCTGTCTAGGTTGGTGTAGCTTTTCTTCCATGGAGCAAACATCTTTTAATTTCATGGCTGCAGTCACCATCTGCAGTGATTTTGGGGTCCCCCAAAATAAAGTCTGTCACTGTTTCCATTGTTTCCCCATCTATTTGCTATTTGAAGTGATGGGACCGGATGCCATGATCTTAGTTTTTTGAATGCTGAGTTTTAAGCCAACTTTTTCACTCTCCTCTTTCACCTTCATCAAGAGGCTCTTCAGTTTCTTTCTGCTTTCTGCCATAAGGGTGGTGTCATCTGCATATCTGAGGTTATTGATATTTCTCCCAGCAATCTTGATTCTAGCTTATGCTTCATCCAGTGGGTCATTTCACATGATGTGCTCTGCATATAAGTTAAATAAGCAGGGTGACAATATACAGCTTTGACATACTCCTTTCCTCATTTGGAACCAGTCCATTGTTTCATATACAGTTCTAATTGTTGTTCTTGACCTGCATACAGATTTTCCTTTGTATTAGAAAACCTGAATAAGAAAATATTATTCTTTCTACTTCAGAGTTTAAATTGGAACTTAGAAAGGGGACTGCATGAATAGGCCATTTATTCTAACTGGAGTACATCACCATCAACTCTATTATGTATTCAAATTAAGGCTGCACTCCTTAGGAGTTAGCTTTCAAGATGACGGGAAAGGAAGACCCTGAGCTCACCTCCTCTCATGGGCTCACCAAAACCATAACTATTTACAGAAAAAGTATTGACGGAAAAAATAAAAACCTGCCATAAAAGATCTTCCACAACTGAAGATATAAAGAAGGAACCACAACAAGATGGAGAGAAGGAAAGAAATCTCAGTATGTTAAGACCTATATCATCAGGTGGATAAACCCCAATCAGAATAAGTACAATTACAGAGGTTCTCCCCAAAGAGTGAAAGGTCTGAGCCCTACATCAGGTGCCCTGCTCCCAGAAGATGAACACTCAGAACATTTGATTATGAAGGTTAGGAGGGCTTATTTCTGGGAGACACGGAGGACTGTACAAAATAGGGATGCCACTGTTAAGGAGAGCACACTGAAAGCTCTCACACCCAAGGCAGAAGTAGTCATTTGAAAGGAGCCTAGCTCAGACCTACTTGTTGATCTTGGAGAGTCTCCCAGACTGACAGGAAGAAACTGGAGCTCACCCTGGGAACACAGCTGCCCCTGGACATGGTTCCACTCACCAGAGGGTATAGGATCTGGCCCCATATACCAGGCCTGAGACCCCCAGCATCCTTCAGACAGAGACACTGGGACCCAGTTCCATCTACCAGTGGGCAAGGAACAGCTCCAGAATTCCTGGGCCCCAATCCTGCCCAGCAGAAAGCCTGCTCTAGCCTTTGGACCAGCCTCATCTACCAATGAGTGGATAGGAGCCGTAGGACAATCACAGACCCGCAGCCTGCAGAACCCTACCCACCAGTAGGCTAGCACCAGTACTTGGATTATTTGATACTGTCCCCCACCAACAGGGCAACATCAGCTCTGAGATACATTGGACCCCTCATCCAACCACCCCAAATCTATCCCCACTTAATCACTGGGCCAACCCAAGCACTGGGACACCCAGGACACCACAGTCATCTGTGTCAGAAACCTGTCTCGCACACCAGTGATCTGATACAAACTCTGGGATGCCTGGATCCTGCAGCCAGACCTGGTTCTGCCCCACAGTGGGCCAGAAATATCCCCAGGAACTTTCTTCACCACCAGTGCATTGGCCCCAGCCTGAGGATCTTCTGGATCCTGACTCCACCCACCAGTGAGCCAGCAATAGCCCAGGCCCCACTAGGGTTTCCACAGCCAGGCACCTTGTGATACTGCCCTAGAAACAGTGGCCAGCAACCTCCATACAAGGCAGGGCCTAGCAACCAAATGGCTGGGAATCAGACAAGTCCACCAGATTGCCCACAGAAGTCTGCCCACCACAACAGGACACATGCAGCCCACATAGGGGGCAATCCCTAAAAAACACAGCTTGGAGACACCATCTATATTCAACATAATATTGGAAGTCCTAACCACAACAATCACATAAGAATTAAGAGGAATACAAATTGGAAAGGAAGAAGTAAAACTGTCATTGTTTGCAGATGACAAGATAGAAAATTTTTGATGTATAGAAAATTCTAAAGATGTCACCATGAAACTAGTAGAGTTCATTAGTGAATCCAGTAAAGTTTCAGTATACAAAATTAATGTACAGGTCTATACATTAAAAACAAATTATCAGAGAGTGAAAGTATAGAAATAATCCCAATTATTCACATCCAAAGTATGCTTAGAAATAAATCTATCTAAGGAAGTAAAAAAGGCTGTACTTGGAAAGCTGTAAGACATTGATAAGAGAAACTGTAGACACATATAGTTAAATGGACAGACATACTGTGTTCATGGATTGGAAGAATCATTATTGTTAAACGGGAAGGGAGGAGGGAGGGCAGTTCAGGATGGGGAGCACGTGTATACCTGTGGTGGATTCATGTTGATGTATGGCAAAACCAATACAATATTGTAAAGTAGTTAACCTCCAATTAAAATAAATAAATTTATATTTTAAAAATTTGCCATAGAACCCAAGGTAATCTACAGATTCAATGTACACTCTATCAAAATACCTATGGAATTTTTCACAGAGCCAAAACAAATTATTTTGAAATTTGTATGGAAACACAAAACCCCACAAATCACCTGAAACAGCCTTGAAAAAGAGGAACAGAGCTCTCTAGCTCCCTGGCGTCAGACGGTACTACAAAGCTACAGAAAACAAAGCAACATGGTACTGGCACAAATACAGACACATAGACCAATGGAGTAGAATAGAGAGCCCAGAAATAAAGCCACTCACTTACGGGCAATTCATCAACAACAAAGGAGGCAAGAATATACAGAGGAGAAAAGACTGTCCCTTCAATAAGTGCTGCTGGGGAAACTGGACAGCTACAGGTAAAGGAATGAAATTAGAACATTTTTCACACCACATGCAAGAATAAACTCAAAACAGGTTAAAGACCTAATTGTAAGACCAGAAACCGTAAAAGTCCTAAAGGAAAACACAGGCAAAACATCCTTTGATAAAAATCATAGCAATATTCTTTGGGATCTGCCTCCCAAGGCAAAGGAAACAAAAGCAAAAATAAACAGGACCTAATTAAACTTAAAAGCTTTTGCACAGCAAAGAAAGCAATTGACAAAACAAAAAGACAAACCTACAGAATGGGGGAAACTATCTGCAAATGATATGAGCAATAATGGGGCTAATATCCAAAAAGAATATATATTACAACTCAGTACCAAGAAAAAGACCTAATTTTAAAAATGGGCAGAAGACCTGAATAAACGTTTTTCCAAAGAAGACATACCGATGATTGAAAGCCAACAGGCACTAATTATTGGTGATAGTGGTTTAGTTGCAGTCGTGTCTGACTCTTCTTTGACCCCATGAACTGTAGCCCACCAGGCTCCTCTGTCCATAGGATTTCCCAGGCAATACTCCACTCCAAAATGGGTTGCCATTTCCTTCTCCAGGGGATCCTCCCAACTCAGGCATCAAACCCATGTTGCCTACATGGCAGGTGGATTCTTTACCTGGGCTAACTGGGGAGTCCCATGAGAAAGGCAAATCAAAATCACAAAGAGATAATACCTCACACCTGTCACAATGGCTATCATCAAAAAGAACACACATAACAAATCTTAGTGTGGATGTGGAGAAAAGGGAACCCTTGAACGCTGTTGGTGGGAGTGTAACTTGGTGCAGCCACTGTGGAAGACAATAGGGAGGGTCCTCAGAAAACTAAAAGTAGAACTACTATGTTATCCAGTAATTCCACTTCTAGCCATATATCCAAATAAAATGAAAGCACTAATTCAAAAAGCTCCATGTACCCCAATGTCCATAGCAGCATTATTTACAATATACAAGTATACTGTATATGTATTATATTGTCATATGTATACGTGTGTGTGTGTACAGTGAAATACTATTTATTCATAAAGAGGAATGAAAGTTTGCCATTTGCAATGATATGAATGGACCTGGAGGTCCATTATGCTTAGTGGAATAAGTCAGAAAGAGAAAGACAAATACTATCTATTAGAACTTACTTGTAGAATCTAAAAAATAAAGCAAACTAATGAATATTACAAAAAAGAAACAGACTCAGAGAGATAAGAAACAGATACAGAGAGTAAACTAGTGGTGATCAGTGGGGAGAAGGAACTGGAGAGGGAAAAAATAGAGATAGGAGATTAAGAGGTAAAATTACTATGTATAAAATAAGTAGGATACAAGTAGGGATATAGCCAGTATTTTATAATAACTATAACTGGAGGGTACTCTATAAAAATTTTGAATCACTGTGTTGTACTAATATACTATATATCAACTGTACCTCAGTTTTTGAAAGAGACAAATATTTCTCTGGGGGAAAAGACGGCTGTACTCTCTAAGTTACATATGCTTCCTCCCTTCAACTACCTTAGTGATAATTGAGACAATATAGATTAAAATCCTATTATGTTTAAATGAACAACTGATTATCCTATAATACATGTAGGCTACAAAAATTATTTAGTAAACTATTATTGAAAAGACATGTGAGGTTGGCAGTTATGGTCTAAGCAAAGAAAGCTCCCAAAGGAAACTAAGTGTTTGCTTTATATAGCCCTTAAATTTGCTTATTATTTCATTTTAAAATACACTTTTTTGGCTATGAAAAAAATGCATGATTATAACATGAAAGTTAGACAGCACAGAAGTGGGTAAAGGTTACAATATAATTCAGCCACTCCCAGACTGCCTGTGGTAAAAACCAGAGAAGGGAGAAGGTCCATGCCTAGGGAAGCCTCTGTACACTATTCAAGATGACGAAGAGAAAGTCAGTATGAGTCGTGTGGAAGGGAGGTGCAGGTATGTGAAGTGACTTTTCACTGTGAAATAATCGGTGCTTTGAGACTTTTGAGAAGACCATTAAGTTTCAGTTAAACCTTGTGTCCAAATCACCTATTATTTGGAAAGATACACATGAGTTTTAAAGTTCTTTATGCTTAACTGAACACTATGATCACTCCCCTCCAACGCTGAAGGGAGATGACCTGTGTGGAATTCAAGCCAGAGAAGTTGGCAAAGAGAAGCATATTTTGCATCCACAGCATATGTCTGTGATTTGGCTTATATAGTATTTTCTTTGTGAGGAGCATGGGGGCAAGTAAATCTCCTTCAGCTAGTAGATGGATTACGACAAATTTAGGAGTGATTCTAAATTGTCAGTACATAAGAGCAATGAGCTCTGAGCACTTCTCAGAAATGCACCTTGACCCTTCATATCATACCTGGGACTCTGCCTCACTCTTTAAGAATCGTCTCTTGAGGACTTTCCTTCCTCTGGCTACTCTTCCTCTCATGTGTAGGCAGGATAAATGGCAGCAATTCCAAGCACTTTTTTGAATGCTTTCTTTGTTGAAACCATAGTGATGCAAATTTTTGTAGTCTGTGAATCCTATTGAAATATGTAGAAATATTGTCTTAATAATACTGGGGACTATCAAATAGAGAAATCATAAAGTTGAGTCATTGTGCCAACAAAGCTTGTGTGCCCATCACATAATCCAGTGCATCCTTTACATTCCCTGATGAGTCAGAGGCATTATTACTCATTAAAAAAAGAAAATGCATGGTTCATGAAGCTTGTCTTTCTTATGAACTCTCCTCTCTGAATACAATATTCTGAAGATGCTGTAACAGAGTGCCAGCTGATAAATGCATGACCAGTCCATTAGGTGCAATCTAAGGCCTAGGAGTTGGAGATGTACTTAATTATAATTATTTCATTGTTGGGAAGTGTGGCCTGAGTATTTATAGCTTTAAGATGTTTTGTCACTCTCTAGAAAGAAACTGTGTTGATAGTAGTGATACACAATAGACACTTCGAGGAGGATGTCAAGATACAGAAATCCTTGATCTCAGGAGGCCAGCTCAAATCCCCTAAGCTCGGCTCTTCCGACTCCTATCTGATGTAGAAGACTGCTGTGTGCTCAGAACAGGGTCACAATTCAATCCCAGTGCTTTTAGCTGCATTAATTCATTTAGTAATTAAGGGTACTTTAATGTCTATCATATTAAAATAAGCCTACATATATGAATTTTAATATGTTTCTTAAAAATCCAAAAATACACAACAGAGTGTATCCATTGCTTTCTCAAGTCAGGCACCACAGGAAAACTGGGCTACCCCATGCTTTTAGAAAGTATGTTTTATTTTCTACGCATAATTTTCTATATCATGCTTTAGTTACAAACATTTATTCCACAGAATTAATTTGTCACATTGTTAAAAACAAACTTTTCAAGAAAAACAAAGCCTATCATTTTCAAAAGAGAAAAACAGGGAGCCTAATGAATACAAATTCATTTCTGAGCACAATTGCTCACAAAATGAAGGAAATTTCACAAAGTATGCCCTAGAATTCATCATTTTAAGGTGCCCAGGTTGGTTTACATATTAATCCACTTCCCCAGCATCTCCTTTTGTGACCTGCCAGGCTTCAGTTATGCACAATGGCATAGAGACAGTCTGCTGAAAGGTCTATTCTTTCAAAATGTCACTCCTCACTATGGAATATATTTTATTAAGGGTAATGGGAAACGTGCAGGTCTGGTAGTGAATTTGCTTTTCTTTCCTGAGATGAAATTTGAACACAGACTTAAAAGGGAAGTTTGTCATTAAATTCTAACAGCAGTGTGGGCTGGGGCCGGGTGTCAGCCTCATCTCCAGAGGACTCCAGCCTAAATTCTTAAGGAATTTGTCCATCACATCCAAGGATGGCTACTGTCTGAGGCTGAGAAGCACATGGCCAACATGAAGCATTGCATTAGAAAAAAGAGAATTAACAGGTTAAGGAGGAAAATCTTCAGGTCACTATAATAGCAAAACTGTTTTTAAGCAACAGAAGTGATGCATGAACACGACTCATATTGTATGCTTTCACAGAGATATGCAGGTCAAATCATTTGATTGAAAGCATGATGACAATCAAGAGTCAATGCCTTCAATGACATAACTGCCTAAAAGGTGAGGGTTATTCCTCCTCAACATCAGACTTATATGACAATTCCTCTTATCTTAGTAAAAGCCTTTAATGGGTGGTTTTTGTGAGCTCCTGTTGCCTCTATGGAATGACATGATTTCCAGGACATAAAGGTTTGGAATCCTACATAACTGGGCTAGATTCCTAACTTAGTACTAACAGTGCCAGCTTCATGGGAGGGTAAGCTTATAAAATTTTACGAACTTGAGTCTTCTTTTTATGAATGCTTCCTCTGGAGGCAAGGGTTAGAAGAGGCTCCCATGTTCAGGTTTTAATGTGTTGCAGTGGTTGTCTTGAAGTTCTTTATAAATTTATTCTGAATTTGTGGTTTGTTAAGCAAAGTCGGGGGTGGGAGAGCAATAGCACCCTGCCTCTCTCGGTATTCTGCCTTCCTGGGACGGGCTCTCAGCTACCTGCTGCCTCTCTCCCGGTACCCAAGCCATACTCCAGACTTACCCTCCCGTCTCTGCCACGATAGTGCTGTATTGTGCCCCTGGCAGGGCCTGGGCAGGGGAGGATGAGGATAGGCATGCAAGCTCAGGGCAGCAAGTTACAGGGAGGGGCTCCAGGCACCTGTTAAAGAGTTTATATGTATCACATGTGTAACCTCGTACCCAAGCAAGGATACATCCAACAGAGAATAAAAAACAATGACAACTTGAGACAGAAACTATATAAGAAAAGGAAAAGATTTTTCCCTACTTTTTGAAAAAGGGGCCTACATTTTCATTTTTCACTTGGCCCAGAAATTATATGGCTAGCCATGACTATCAGAATGATCGCAGGCAAAGCATGTAATATTTATAAACCTGTTTCCCCATCAAGAAAATGTAATGATAACATCACCTATAATACAGAGATGTAATAGGATTGAATATATTTTAAATTTATATAAAAGGCTTGACATAGAATCTGGTGCACTGTTAGGGATTAATAACATTAGGTATTCATTTCAAAAGTTACAAAACAAACAAAAACTTGCTTTGAGTTCACATAATTTTTTGGACAATATAGTAAGTTCAAGACAAACTTGTAATTCAAGATATCTCAGAAAATACAGCGTCGATGTTAAAAATGTTTTGGCACACAATTTCTTAAAGTTCTCAAAGTTCTTAAATCATATAAAATAAAAATGGATTTTTTTCAGGCTTGTTGAATACCTTTGAACAATACCTCCTTCATTTAAAAAAAGAAATCAATTTATAAATTAGAAATATTAGGAAAAGGAACCTATTAAGAAACAATTACTAGAACATCAGTCTACTGTGGCTGGGACCACATGGAAAGAACATATGATACAAAGCCTGAGAATTAGGGTTTCTAGCCTCAAAGGATGGCAGTGCAGCCCTCCATGACAACGAGCACCTCATTTTCCACTTTTAGAGTACTCTCAAGGAAAATGTTCCATCCTAATCTCTAAAAACAATTTGCATAGAGGAAACGGACAGTGAAGAAAAGAGTTAAGAAAATGAATAAGAATAATTTGCTAATTTCCTATGTTGGAAAGCAAAGTGTCCACTTTGTATAAATTTGGGGGCAAAGTTTTAATGTGTTACATGTGAGTATACCCCTGTTACATGTGAGTATACCACCTACAAAATTCCAGAAGTCACTTTGTACCCTATTTTATCCTGAGAGTCATTTTTTATCAAGAAACAAACAACAACAACAAACCCTTGCCTCTCCATGAAACACATTAAACTCCTCAGAGACATTCAGTATGGACCAGACCCTTAGGCAGGGCATCATCCAGCAATAGAATCATGGCAACTTTCTGGTTCATGGAGCTCCTGGCCCTCCTTGCCTCTTGGCCAATGATCCTTTAAGGACACTCTATAGGCAACTACAGTGACCAAACCCATGAGAAGGAAAGCTAGGACTCCTTTTTGGATTTATGGTTACTATTGCTAGACTATAATAGCCAGAAGATGAAATCACCTGTTAAATAATGCCCACTTTCTACATAAAACTCATAAAAAGAGATTGTTGTTCACCTACAATGTGATAAAGGCAAGAAAAATATAACAGAAAAGGCATGCCATAAAACACATATGGAAAACAGAAGAATGACTCTAATATTCAGAAATCATTTTCCCCAAGGTAAAACTAATATCCTGTTGGAATTTAATGTCTCCCAGTTCAGTGTTTTCAAACATTCTATTTTTAACCTCTGTTATACTTTTTTGTTCTGCCTACTAATTTATAAGCATATGTCTTCTCTTGAGATTTTTAAACTGTTGAAAGATAAATATCATTTCTAACTGATCATTGTATCTCCCATTGTATCTGCTTGTAGTTTGATATTTGATACATGAACAGTGTAGATCAATTCTCGAATACTTGAACTGATAATCCGTAAGCAAAAACCTTTCATTATTAACAATATTAAAAATAGCCCCCACCTTGTTATTTATTATAATTAGAGTTTTCTTACAGTTTAATTTTATTCAAACTTTAATATCCATTAGTCCATTTTCCTGAATTCAATTTACTTTTTAGAAGAGACAGCATGGTATAGAACATTTAGTCTCAAAGTATGGTCCTCAGATGAGCAAGCATGAGCATCAACCAGGTATGACTAGTTAGGAATGGAAATTCCTGCATCCCAGCCCGGATCTACTGGACCACAAGCTATGGATTTAGGTTCAGAAATCTATGTCTTAACAAGCCCTCCATGTAATCCTCATGAACACAAAAGTTTAAGGACGACTCATGTAGAATAAGAAATTATGGTGAAGTGACTTGAGTTTTAGTCACACTCCATACCTGGTTTTATAAATTTGTACAAATTATTGTGCCTCTTTAAGTATCCATTTCCTTCTCTGCAAAATTAAGGATAATAATTTTTCTTCCGTGGGCTTTCCATAAAGACTATATATGATAATATTTGCTAGGAACCTGACACATAATAAGCACTCAATAAATGTTGTGTGTGTGTGTGTGTGTGTGTGTGTGTGTGTGTGTGTTAGTCGCTCAGTCGTGTCTGACTCTTTGTGACCCCATGGCCTGTAGCCCACCAGGCTCCTCAGTCCATGGGATTCTCTAGGCAAGAATACTGGAGTTGGTTGCCATTTCTTTCTCCAAGGCATCTTCCTGACCCAGGGATCGAACCCGGGTCTCCTGCACTGCAGACAGACATCTGAGCTACAATAAATGTTAGTCATTGCCAAAAGATGATTCATTCTGAAAGGTCTAGCTTACAGCCCTTCACAAACATCTAATCTACTTCTTCATATATTCTATGACTTTTCAGCAGCTAATATATCATTCTGAGTTGAGGATCATAATCATCTTTCATATTTGGAAAAAGTGTTCCTGATACAATTAGCTTTTCGGAACTAAAGAATCTGTTAGTCTGTGTAAGTACTAACCAAATACTCCTTTTCACAGCATATCAGAGATAAGCCCTAGACTTTGTATAAGGCACACATTAGGCACTGAAAGTGGACAAACCATTTCCAGAGAAATCCAGGCAGTGGTAAGCAAAAAGGAGAACTGAATGCGCTGGATGAGGAATACCTGGGCTTTGTCAGCAAGAGCAACAGGAAAAATTACACTAAATCTTCCCCTTCTAATTGGCTCCTCTGTTAGAAAATAAATCTCTTGTGCACAGCTATATATGTCAGTTGACTGACAGGAGAAAAGGTTAAAAAAAAAAAAAAAGGAATTGTTTTGGAAAGGGCCACTTCCTTGGCAGGCTCACCAGGCTATTATACTGTTACGGAGCTGAACTTTCCCCAAGGCATTAATTACCAGAAATGACCACCTGGAGGCTGGGCGGCCCCTTTGTTCTGTGTCTCCGGTTGCACAGCTCTGTGATGAAAACCCTCACCATCTGTGATAACCACCACCAGCAGCAAGGTAATGAGATCAAATCATTCCCCTTGCACTTTAGCCTGTCTGCATGAGACAAAGGCTCAGCAAAGAGAATACGTCATTCAACTCAATTTAGACTTCTGGAGTTGAGACTTTCGTTTGCCTCAATAAAATAAATGTTTAAATTTAAAGGCATTTGCAGAAGCAAAAGCAATGAAACATCACCTTATTAGTTTCTACCATAATGCTAGGTTTTTGCTAGTACATTCATTCCTAATAAAAGCAAGAAAAATTCAAACCACAAGTATTACCTATTACCATTTAAAAGCTATATTCTGGTCCATGTGTCCAGTAATTTTATACACATAAGTTCTACTTTGGGGATGTTTATAATATTTATCTTTGAGTCTGTGAATAATATTGCAATTATGTTGAACTTAAATTATAGTTTTACATTTGCTAAGTGGAAGATACTGTCTGCACTGAATGACTTTTTAAAGACTTTCCTAATGAGCAGGGTGTTCAATATGTTGCGAGCCATAAGCACCACATGTATCAAAATGTTAGCTATTAAAATAGGCTTCCTTAATTAAAAGGAATTAAATTATCTTTAAAGGAGCCGTTTGACTTTACCAAATAAACACATTCCAATGATACAGGGGAGGAAACAGGCTCATTGCAGGTGTTAAAAAAGTGACTGGAGAGGAGATCAATTAAAGTTTCTGATTTTCTTTCTCCTCCTCCCTGCATCAGCTGATTTATTTGCTAAGTTGACAGCAACACAGATGCCTCATCTTTGTGTTGACCCTGGCTTATGCTCAAGGCCTAAATTTGCCTTTGGATTTTTGACTCCACAATCAGCCCAGGTTACTCCATCATCTCAAACTTGCACATCACCATTCCATATCTTAGACTATAAATATTTTAAACATGAGTCAATCGTACTATGTGTTTTAACAACTATGCACATTAACATACACATATGCCAAGGGAAAGACTTAGCAAAAGAAAAAGAAATTCATTTTTTGAGGTATAATATTGCATCACATGGTTACACTGTCATTTCTTTAAGTTTTTTATAGTATTAATGCTCCCCCCTTTGTTTGCTATTGTAAAAAGCACAATGTTATAGTAAAGAAATCAGTATAGCAGAGAAATTGAAAGTATGAATCTTTTAATTAAAAAAATGGAGCAGGCACTATTAACAATAATGAAGTGAAAGTCACTCAGTCGTGTCCAACTCTGTGATCCCATGGACTGTAGCTCACTGGGCTTCTCTGTCCATGGGGATTCTCCTGGCAAGAATACTGGAGTGGTTTGCCATGCCCTCCTCCAGCAGATCTTCCCAACCCAGGGATGAAACCCAGGTCTCCTGCATTGCAGGTGGATTCCTTACCATCTGAGCCACCAGGGGAGCCTATTAACATAGAAGGTATGTTAGATGATATTTCTGAATTAATGCTAAATGTTCTAACTGCAAAGATGTTTGTGCGCTTAGTCACTCATTCTTTGCAACCTCATGGAGCTAAAGCCCTCCAGGCCCTACTGTCATGGAATTTTCCGGGCAAGAATACTGGAGTTGGTCACCATTTCCTACTCCAGGAGCTCTTCCCAGCTCAGGGACTGAACCCACATCTCCTGCATCTCCTGCATCTCCTGCATCTCCTGCACTGGCAGATGGATTCTTTACCACTGAGCCTCCTGGGAAGTCCAGCTGCAAAGATGTCAAGTCCTTAAGCAGAAGAATGTTCTTATTCCTTGTGATACATGCTGAAAGAAATATTTGGGGTGATATATATATATATATATATATAGAGAGAGAGAGAGAGAGAGAGAGAAAGAGAACAAATATTGCAAAAATTTAACAATTAGTAAATTTGATTGACAGTGAATTCACTATACTCTGCTCTCAACATTTCGACAGACTTAAAATTTTCCAAATGGGAAGTAAACTATAGACCTTGAATTTTTATAGTTAGATTTTAACCTCAGCTTCACTATTTATTTGTTGTGTAATCATTGGTAAAATGACCTCACCCATTGATGTTTTTACAGTATTGGATAATCTGTGTCAGCAAAGTGAGTGAAGTGTCTAACACTTTGCAACCCCAGGGACTGTAGCCCACTAAGCTCCTCTGTCCATGGAATTCTCCAGGCAAGAATACTGGAGTGGGTTGCCATTTCCTCCTCCAGGGGATCTTCTCGACCCAGGGATGGAAGCTGTATCTCCTGCAGCTCCTGCATTGGTAGGTGGATTCTTTACCATGAGCCACCAGGGAGGGAAGACATATTAAGATAGCAAACAATTAATGCAATCAGTTATTCACCATCCTTAATTTTAAAAAGTAAAAATTTTTGGTGCTGAAAGAATCTACCTGCCAATGCAGGAGATGCAGATTTGATCCCTGGGTCAGGAAGATCCCCTGGAGAAGGAAATGGCAACCCACACCAGTATTCTTGCCTGGAGAGTCCCATGGATACAGGAGCCTGGTGGGCTACAGTCCATGGAGTCACAAAGAGTTGGACATAACTGAGCACACAATATGTCTTAATTATAATCAGAGTCAAATGAATATTTTCAAATCTTACTGCCCTCCCTAAATTTGAGAAACAATGCTGACATTCACTAGAAGTGCTTAAAAATAAGAGCATGAAAAGAGGATTGTTGTCAAATCTTGAATATCCTGAATTTAACAATTTCTGAGTGCTGTGGATTGTACCTTTTCCCTTGATTTTCCTGTTTCTGATTATTCTTCTTAGAAATAAATATTAATTATAGTCATTAGTAAAAGAAAAAGATCCTCAATTTTCTCAAAGCAATTTTTTTAAAGTATAGCAAAATAGGCAGCTTGAAAAGAGTGACTACAGTGAACACTGGTGAAGGTGGTGAAGGTTATCGGTTCCACTGATTGTAAGTAAACTGTAAACCCAAAGAAATTCTGTTTCTCAGGCTGTTGGCAAATTATATCTCACACAAACCTACCTCATGTTAATCACAAATTTGTAGTCCTATCCGTATATTTCTTATACTTGACATGCACAGAGCAAGCTTAATCACTCAGAGCATAGTCCTCAAGCGTAGGAGGCAATGAAAAATGAACTCTGTATTTAAAGAAAAAAGAAACAGAGGAAGCCTTCCAAAAACTATGTAATCAAAATATTTCAGATAGACTATTACATTTTTATAACATGTCAAGTTATTTCATCTGTAGTTCAAAGCACTGGGACATAAAAAAAGGATTCACATTTTGAAGGCAAATAAAGTCATAAAACACCAAAAGTTTTGGCCTTTATCTAAGATTTTCATTTCAGCTCAGACACTCTTGTTTTGCCAAAAAAAAAATTTAGCTGAAATTTTGTCTGTTAAGGAAGAATGCTGGAGTAAAATCAATTAATTAATAAGTAAAAGTCTTTAACTTTAATTAACTGTGATCAGTTTCAGAGATAATTCATGAAGGTTTCTGTGGAACTACCTCTACTGGTTCAAGTACAGTGAGTCTTGATGTAGTATATAAAAGTCTACACTAGGAGCACAACTTTTATTATCCATCTAATAAAGAAATTCTCATTAGATGAACAATGGTCTCTTCATCTTTGACAGAATGACCTACACCAATCAAATATGGCTTTTCTAATTTGAGACTGCAGACATCCCCATGTTTCCCCCAACGCATCTTTCGATTCAACCCAGTGAAGATTATTAACTGCCCAAGTCATGTATGTTTACCTGGGTTCACCAAAATCTGTTTTTCTCATTTCTTCTTTCATTGAGGTTTTGAGTGTACCAGGTCTTCCAAGTTTCTGTCATATTCTCTATGCTTGTATGTGTGTATATGTGCATCATATTAGCTATACCCTTGACTTCTAGCCAGAGGTTTCCAAAGTGGCGCTAGTGGTAAAGACCTCACCTTGTCGGTGCAGGAGAGATTAAGAGATGTGATTTCAATCCCCGAGTCAGGAAAGATCTGCTGGAGGAAGGCATGGCAACCCACTCCAGTATTCTTGCCTGGAGAATCCCAAGAACAGAGGAGCCTGCAAGCTAGGGTCCATAGGGTCACAAAGTCAGATAACACTGAAATGACAAAGAACACATGCACACGTGTGCTAGCCAAGAGGCTGCTTCTAGCCAAGAGGTCTCTTCTTCTAAGAGTATGTCTAAGTCCTCTAAAAGGAGAATTTTCAAACATAGATAAGATTCAGAGAAAATCTATATCGATTCTGCTGCTGCTGCTGCTAGGATTTAGAAAATGACTCTTTGAGCACAAGGCCACTTTAAGATCCTCACTAACCCTAAGTTTCTTACTTTCAGAGGTACCACACAAAGTAGAACAAACATTAAAATATATTCACTTGTCACAATAAATATGATTTTTTCTGTAAATATATTTCAAAGAATTTTATAAGTTTGCTTTTGAAATTATTTGGCCATGTGTAAATTTCTTAAGCTTGATTTTACTTTTTCTGGCAACTAACGCAGATGATAATTGGGAGTTTTTGTAAAGTGAAAAATACTAATTTGCCAACAGTTATGAAATCTTCATATCATTTAACACTTGATAAGCCATGAATTAAAATATTGATAATTTTTCAGTACATAAAATTAAGAACACATGCACACACACTAAAATATACAAAGAATATTAAGCAGCTCTCATGCACCAGTTCCAGTTCAGACTCTCTCAGCCTCAACTGTCTCTTTTTCCAGTGATGGCTGGTCAGGAGGAAAAGCCCAGTTTTCATGAAGGAGGAGACTTAACTTGACAGTATTTTACCTCCTATTCACACAAAGCATCCCTTACATCCTACCCTGAGCCTTTCCCAAGAGGCACTGTCCTGCAACTAGCATGCTCAACATGGAATTTTCAGAGAGAGACAGTTGTTGGACAAAATCTTCACAAAATGGAAATAGAGGCTGTTAGGTAAATTTTTCCCTTCTCTCTTTGGGGGAACCAAGGCTACAATGTTATTGATATATAAAATTTCAGGAAGAGGTACTTAAGAAATAATTAGGACTGGTTAACTTTTATGGAGTAGGATGGTAGTGAGAAAACAAAGATGGTATATTTTCACTTTTTCATACAATTTGCATCTTTGGGAAAAATTGACATGTTTGTATTATCCTCACACTAAAAATAATTTAGGAAATAGTTATATTTTAAACAATGATTTTTTTAAAAACACGGTAAACAAAAGAATTCTAAAGAACTAAGGCCAAGTCACCTCTGATAGGCATTTTTATCAACTCATTTCAAAAGCCCTGTTAAAAGAAAGTGCATATGAAAACTGGGAGCTATAAAAATTTAGGAATGTATAAAACCAGTAGTATGAAGCAATGTTTCTGAAGGAATCTGACAAATCCTTCTCTCTCATTAAATACAAAAGTGACTGTAAAATGTACATTATACTCATAGGAGTACAAGTTCTTTAAGAATACTTGAATTTAGCAAGTGAGAAAGTTAAAATTGGTATTGATGTTCAAGAACATGTAGTACTTACATGCTGTTCTCACTCAAAAATAAACAGTAACCATAGACTCTGTAACATGATCTATATCAAGGTTAAGTGAATAAGTACAAATAAATAAGCAGCAACTAAAACAAAGCATATCAGCCCAAAGCTTGGCTCAGTTCAATAAGGAGGGAGGTTGGAGAAGTTTTAATTGAATGTATTCAAAGATATATAAATGAGCCTGTTATGGGAATTAGAAATATTTGGAAATAGAAAATGGACTAAGAACTGAACCAAAGTTAATTATAGTGATTATCTGCATTTTTTTCAGCTGAAGATATTAAACCAAACTTTCTTTGGTGGGAGGTGGGAGGGAAGTGGCAATTGCTCATTATTTATTTATTTTCCTCAGTCATCATCTCACTTTGGTAAATGTAAAATTAGAACGTCCAGTATCTTAAGTGTGTCAGAGATTCAGAGATATTACCAATCCATGTAAATGACATGAAAAGAACAGTTTTCATAACTTCAACCAGTGTTTCTCATAATCCCTTTTAATAAGGCAGAGAAATAACTTCCGTTATTTAGCACACACCGTGAGGAACACTGCCACAACTAACTGGTAGTTTTGAAAGGCATTGACCTATTTTATTGTATGCATTTCTCTCTGGAAGCAGAGTTTAGGTACTTGATAAATATTAGTGGACTGAGTACATGATTGACTGACTCTAAGTCAGTAGATGAAAGAACAAATAAATAGGTAGCTGATCAAATGAGTGCATAGATGAGTAACTAAAGAAATGAAAGGACAAAGGAATGAATGGATGGATGGATGGATGGATGGATGCAGGAATTAGTGAGCTGATGAATTAATAGGGGGATTAAAACTGAAACATAAAAATAACTACAATCATATAAATTGAATGAATAGCACCACTTTTTCTTTTATCCTAATGGCCTTGCATCCTGCCTGTACAATGGAGTCATCTGTGGAGCTTTAAAGTCAAATGTCTGTTGCTTCAATCATGAGACCTAATTTCATTGATCCAGAGTGAGTTCCAAGTATGATTATTTTAAAAAATATCCATTAATAATTCTATTGCGCAGCCAGAGTTGAGGACAGTAGCTAGCCTATGCTTTGGATCACAGAACTCCTTTGTACTTCTCCCTCTTTTACACTTCATCACTTTCTCTAAAAAGCCCCTTCATTTTCATATGCAAGTACTAATTTACATTCTCTTCTCACTTTGCCTCATTCCTGAGGATTTGGTTGAGAAACTGGGACTATAAAAGCTAATATATTTTCTAAATTAGTTATGATCCTACACACTTTATTTCAAGTAAACAGAGTGAGAATCTTCAGTCAGAGGGTCAAAAATAAAAGGTGGGTAAAGCAGATTCTGTTAAAAATTTAACAACTATATAAACAATGACTTTCACAGTCTCCCAAGGCAATAGAAATTTTAAAAAGCAAATAGTACCTAATCGAGCTTACAAGCTTTTTGTAAAGCAAAGGAAACTATCAACAAAACAAAAATACAACATGTAGAATGGGAGAAAATATTTGCAGATGATACAACTGCGGCTGCTTCTGCTAAGTCGCTTCAGTCATGCCCGACTCTTAGCAGTCCCATAGACTGCAGCCTACCAGGCTCCTCCATCCAGGGGATTTTCTAGGCAAGAGTCCTGGAGTGGGGTGCCATTGCCTTCTCCAGATGATGCAACTGACAAGGGCTCAATTTCGAAAATATACTAAGAGCTCATATAATTCAACAGCACAAAAACAAACAATGTTATTTAAACATGGGTTAAAGACATAAATGGATATTTCTCCAAATAAGATGTATAGATGTTCAATCAGTTTAGTTCAGTTCAGTTGCTCAGTCGTGTCCGACTCTTTGCGACCCCATGGACTGCAGCATGCCAGGCCTCCCTGTCCATTGCCAGCTCCCAGAGTTTACTCAAACTCATGTCCATTGAGTCTGTGATGCCATCCAAAAATCTCATCCTCTGTCATCCCCTTCTCCTCCTGCCTCAAGCTTTCCCAGCACCAGAGTCCTTTCAAATGAGTCAGTTTCTCACATCAGGTGGCCGAAGTATTGGAGCTTCAGCTTCAGCATCAGTCCTTCCAATGAATATTCAGGACTGATTTCCTTTAGGATGAACTGGATGGAACCTCTTGCAGTCCAAGGGACTCTCAAGAGTCTTCTCCAACATCACAGTTTAAAGCATCAGTTCTTTGGTGCTCAGCTTTGTTTATAGTCCAACTCTCACATCCATACATGACTACTGGAAAAACCATATCATTGACTACATGGACTTTTGTTAGTAAAGTAACATCTCTGCTTTTTAATATGTTGTCTAGGTTGGTCATAACTTTTCTGCCAAGGAGCAAGCGTCTTTTAATTTCTTGGCTGCAATCAACATCTGCAGAAAATAAAGTCTGTCACTGTTTTCACTGTTTCCCCATCTATTTGCCATGAAATAATGGGACCAGATGCCATTATCTGAGTTTTCTGAATGTTGAGCTTTAATCAAATTTTTCACTTTCCTCTTTCATTTTCATCAAGGGGCTCTTTAGTTCTCCTTGTGCCATAAAGGTGATGTCATCTGCATATCTGAGGTTATTGATATTTCTGCCAGCAATCTTGATTCCAGCTTGTGCTTCTTCCAGCCCAGCATTTCTCATGATGTACTGTGCATATAAGTTAAATAAGCAGGGTGACAATACACAGCCTTGACGTACTCCTTTTCCTATTCGGAACTGGTCTGTTCCATGTCCAATTCTAACTGTTGCTTCTTGACCTGCACACAGATTTCTCAAGAGGCAGGTCAGGTGGTCTGGCATTCCCATCTCTTTCAGAATTTTCCAGTTTGTTGTGGTCCACACAATCAAAGGCTTTGGCATAGTCAATAAAGCTGAAGTAGATATTTTTCTGTAACTCTCTTGCTTTTTTGATGACCCAGCGGATGCTGGCAATTTGATCTCTGGTTCCTCTGTGTTTTCTGAATCCAGCTTGAACATCTGGAAGTTTACGGTTCATGTACAGTTGAAGCCTGGCTTGGAGAATTTTGAGCATTACTTTACTAGCGTGTGAGATGAGTGCAATTGTGCAGTAGTTTAAGCATTCTTTGGCATTGCCTTTCTTTGGGATTGGAATGAAAACTGACCTTTTCCAGTCCTGTGGCCATTGTTGAGTTTTCCAAATTTGCTGGCATATTGAGTGCAGCACTTTCACAGCATCATCTTTCAGGATTTGAAATAGCTCAACTGGAATTCCATCACCTCCTTTAGCTTTGTTCGTAGTGATGCTACCTAATGCTCAAAAGGAACATGAAAAGATGCTCAAAATCACTAAATACTAGAGAATTGCAAATCAAAACTATAATGAGGTACCATCTCACATGAGTCAGAATGGCCATCATTTCAATGTCTACAAATAACAAATTCTGGAGAAGATGTGGAGAAAAGGAAACCCTCCTACACTGTAGGTGGGAATGTAAGTTGGTGCTGCCATGATAGAAAATAGTATGGAAGTTCCCCATAAGGCTAAAAATGGAATTGCTATATGATCCAGCAATCCCACTCCTGGGCATATACCCCAGACAAAACTGTAGTTCAAAAAGATACATGAACCACTATGTTTATAGCAGCACTATCTACAACAGTCAAGACATGGAATAACCTAAACACCCACTGACAGATAAGTTGGTAAAGAAGATGTGGTATATATTTACAGTGGAATACTACCCAGCCACAAAAAAGGCTTGATACCATTTAAAATTAAAGATAATGTAAATAATAAGTGATGGAGAATTTAAACCCTATCTTTCTTCTCTTTCACTGTAGAACCTTATCACAAAATATGTTCTAGATGTTCTCACATCAGTTCATCTTACTAATCTTATGTCATATATAATATTTCCTGTATCAGTACAAATTCTTTCAGTTTCATAGAAAACTCAGTTTAAATTAGTTTCAAGTGAATAATGGAATACATTGATTCTACTAACTAAATCATTCAAGGGTAAGTCTGACATCAGGTCCTCCTAGAAGCAAAGGGTAAAGCAATATCATCCACACATAGCTTCATTCATTCCAGAGGGCTCTTTCCTCAGGGCTGAAAAATAACTGCTGGAGATTATGGAACTGGCAAATCTAGTCAAATCCAACTTAAAAAAAGAAAACAGTAGAGTCTTTACCTGGGAGCTTCCTCTGGGAATTCCATGTAAAGATTTTCTCTGATTAACATGGCTTAGGTTACGTGCCCTTTTGTGAACAAATTGATGCAGAATAGGGCACCTCAGTTACCTTAAATCCCTTTTATACATTCACCCTCAGACCTTGTTACTAAAACTCTACTCAGATGACATGAGTAAGGAGTGGAGAGGAGTTCAATTTCCAAACAAAAAATGGCTATTCTTTGCATCAGACTGAATCTTTTTATGCAGAATAAGGGATAGATGCTAATGCCTACCATGTTTTTATTTTTCAAAGAAACTTTGTCCTAGTAAATCTTTGTCTATCCTATTCTGCAAAGATATTGTTAGCACACATTTTCTTTAGCACTCATACTATTGGCTTTTATTTTTAGGTCCAGGATAATATGGCAAAACCATTAATGTATTATATACTTCAAAGCTGCTGAGAGACTAGATCTTAAATGTTCTCACCAAGAAAAGAAATGAGATGATTAAGTGATGTTATAAAGGTATTAGCTAACACTACAGTAGGAGTCATATTACAACATATAAATGTATCAAATCAACATGCTACAAAACTTAAACTTACACAGTGTTATATGACAATTGTATCTCAACAAAAAAAATTTTTTAATTGGTACAGCCATTATTTGCAGCTGGTTTTCTTTTCTGGTTTCACTATGTCACTGACACTCACAAATTTGCCAATCAAGAGGTGAGAAGTAGATACTCCAGCTAGGATGAAAAAAAAAAAAAAAAGCAATGCATTTGGGGAAAAATAATCTCTTTCCCAAAAGGTATGATGTAGGAATAAACTAGTAAGGATAGGTTCCAAAACCTGTATTTTATCAGCTGTTTTTATTTCCTGTATTCTCTGATTTTTTTTCTTTTTTCAATTATTAGGTTAACCAAAATAGTTTTGAAAATTATAGGCTATCTCAGTTGTACTGAAAATATCAAGAGGAGGTGGTTTTATTCACACTCAACTGAAAGCTTTAAAAGGTGGAGAAATAGATCTGTGGGATAAGTGTGAAAATGGCAGTGGGCTATTCCTATCAAGAGATTCTCTTGGCAGGACAAAAATCTAAGGGATTCTAGGCTTTGTGTTAATAAGGGATGTTTCATCAATAACCAATTTCTCAGAGAATATTGAAGATTAATTCAAATGTTAGCATTAAATTTTTTTTAAAGTAGGATAATTCCAAGGAGACACCTTCAATCTTAGCAAATAATATAGGAAAATATTCCCCAAAGAATTATAGTTTGTTTGATTAAAGATTCTCCTTACTCTCAAAATCAGCAGGTGGAAAATCATAGAGCTTTTAAATATTTCTTGCTTCTGTTTACCTACCAGGAACTTTAAAGATAAAACACTCTGCAGGTGTTGTGGGAATGAAGATAAGCATCTCTTCAACAACCAGGTATTTTTGGAACATGAAATATATTGAATGAACCACAGCTTCCATCTTGGCAGCATAAAACAATGGGAATTCAAAGGGAGCACAACACTAATGGTAAATTTCTAAGGTGTTCTCTGACTGAGCGGATTTCCCTTTCACTTTTCTGACTTACTAAATGTCCATAGCCAAGAGTTTTTAATTTTTCATTCTGTCTCTCAGTTCAGTTCAGTTCAGTTGCTCAGTTCAGTTCAGTTCAGTTCAGTTCAGTTCAGTCGCTCAGTCGTGTCTGACTCTTTGCGACCCCATGAATCACAGCACGCCAGGCCTCCCTGTCCATCACCAACTCCCAGAGTTCACCCAAACTCATGTCCATTGAGTTGGTGATGCCATCCAAAAATCTCATTTGCTGTCCCCTTCTCTTCTTGCCTCCAATCTTTCCCAGCATGTGGGTCTTTTCAAATGAGTTAGCTCTTTGCGTCAGGTGGCCAAAGTACTGGAGTTTCAGCCTCAGCATCAGTCCTTCCAAAGAAATCCCAGGGCTGATCTCCTTCAGAATGGACTTGTTGGATCTCCTTAAAGTCCAAGGGACTCTCAGGAGTCTTCTCCAACACCACAGTTCAAAAGCATCAATTTTTTGGTGCTCAGCTTTCTTCATAGTCCAACTCTCACATCCATACACGACCACTGGAAAACCATAACCTTGACTAGGCATACTTTTGTTGACAAAGTAATGTCTCTGCTTTTCAATATACTGTCTAGGTTGGTTGTAACTTTCATTCCAAGGAGTAAGCATCTTTTAATTTCATGCCTGCAATCACCATCTGCGCCCTCTGGGCTTTTAGAGCCCAGAAAAATAAAGTCAACCACTGTTTCCACTGTTTCCCCATCTATTTGCCATGAACTGATGGGACAGGATGCCATGATCTTAGTTTTCTGAATGTTGAGCTTTAAGCCTACTTTTTCATTTTCCTCTTTCATCTTCATCAAGAGGCTCTTTAGTTCTTCACTTTCTGCCATAAGGGTGGTGTCATCTGCATTTGTGAGGTTATTGATATTACTCCCGGCAATCTTGATTCCAGCTTGTGCTTCTTCCAGCCCAGCATTTCTCATGATGTACTCTGCATATAAGTTAAATAAGCAGGGTGACAATATACAGCCTGATGGACTCCTTTTCCTATTTGGAACCATTCTGCTGTTCCATGTCCAGTTCTAACTGTTGCTTCCTGACCTGCATACAGGTTTCTCAAGAGGCAAGTCAGGTAATCTGGTATTCCTATCTCTTTCAGAATTTTTCACAGTTTATTGTGATCCATACAGTCAAAGGCTTTGGCATAGTCAATAAAGCAGAAATAGATGTTTTTCTGGAACTCTCTTGCTTTTTTGATGATCCAGCGGATGCTGGCAATTTGATCTCTGGTTCCTCTGCCTTTTCTAAAACCAGCTTGAACGTCTGGAATTTCACGGTTCACATATTGCTGAAGCCTGGCTTGGAGAATTTTAAGCATTACTTTACTAGCGTGTGAGATGAGTGCAATTGTGCAGTAGTTTGAGCATTCTTTGGCATTGCCTTTCTTTGGGATTGGAATGAAAACTGACTTTTTCCAGTCCTGTGGCCACTGCTGAGTTTTCCAAATTTGCTGACATATTGAGTGCAGCACTTTCACAGCATCATCTTTCAGGATTTGAAACAGCTCAACTGGAATGCCATCACCTCCACTAGCTTTGTTTGTAGTGATGCTCTACGGCCCACTTGACTTCACATTCCAAGATGTTTGGCTCTAGGTGAGTGATCACACCATCGTGATTATCCAGGTCATGAAGATCTTTTTTGTGTATTCTTTTGTGTATTCTTGCCACCTCTTCTTAATATCTTCTGCTTCTGTTAGGTCCATACCATTTCTGTCCTTTATTGAGCCCATCTTTGCATGAAATGTTCCCTTGGTGTCTCTAATTTTCTTGAAGAGATCTCTAGTCTTTCCCATTCTATTGTTTTCCTCTATTTTTTTGCATTGATTGCTGAGGAAGACTTTCTTATCTCTCCTTGCTATTCTTTGGAAATCTGCATTCAAACAGGTATATCTTTCCTTTTCTCTTTTGCTTTTAGCTTCCCTTTTTTTCACAGCTATTTGTAAGGCCTCCCCAGACAACCATTCTGCTTTTTTGCATTTCTTTTTCTTGGGGATGGTTTTGATTCCTGTCTCCAGTACAATATCACGAGCCTCCGTCCATAGTTCATCAGGCACTCTGTCTATCAGATCTAGTCTCTTAAATCTATTTCTCACTTCCACTGTATAGTCATAAGGGATTTGATTTAGGTCATACCTGAGTGGTCTAGTGGTTTTTTCCCCTTTCTTCAATTTCAGTCTGAATTTGGCAATAAGGAGTTTATGATCTGAGCCACAGTCAGCTCCCAGTCTTGTTTTTGCTTACTGTATAGAGCGTCTCCAGCTTGGCTGCAAAGAATATAATCTATTGGATTTTGATGTCAACCATTCTGTCTCTAGTGTAAACTTAAAAGTGAGAGGAAAAAAAGAACTGTATTTAGATAGGAAAAAAAATAGAAGTTTGCATTTATTTGTAACTATCTTCCCCCAAGAAGAATTTCTCTTTTTATTATTCATAAAGATATGTACAGATTATCAGAGAGCAGTTCAATTAATTTTGGTTAATACATATACCAGTGGAATTCATATACCTAGCAAGATATATTTATGTCACTCTCGAACTTCTTCTCTAGAAAATTACTGAGACAGTCCCTACCATGCCACCTACCCCTCACCGCCACCGCTCTGTAGTCCTATCAGAGTCATTCATTTGTTTCTTTTTTGTTGCTGAGTAATCTTATGTTTCTCGATTCTCCTACTGATAGATAGTTGGATTGCCTCCAAAGTTTGGAGACTTTACAACTAAAAATTCTGTGAGCATTCTTGTATAAGTGTTTTTGTGGACATATGTTTTTTTTCTATTGAATAAATAAATGATAGGAGTAGGAACTCCAGTTCGGGTGGGCATTTAACTCTACATTTCCAAACAGTTTTCCAAAGAGGTTTGACAATTTTACATTCCACTAGAAATACATAAGCGTTCCAATTGCTCCATATGCTCATCAATAACTTGGTATTATCAATCTTTTAAACTGTATACCATTCTACATGCTTTCTCATTCATATAACCCTGGTGATTAATGATGAACATGTCTTCACGTGCTATTGGCCATATGTATATCATTATGTGAAAGTGTCTCTCCGAGTGTTTTGTTTTTTATCCATTACAGAGATTTTCTTCCTATTACTGAATTTAGGAATATTTTATATCACCTAGACATAGGTTCTTAGATATAAATAATGCATGTATTCCCTCCAAGTATGCAGCTTGCCTATTCATTTTCTGATATGTTTTAAATTTTTATACAGTCCAATTTTTAATCATTTGAACTTGTTTATATCTAATTTATGGTCAATCGTAGTGAATGTTTAATGTACACTTACAAAGAATGTGTATTTTGCTATGTTTGGGTTTAGTGTTCTTTTTTGTCTACTTATTCTATCAATGACTGAAAGAAGGCTTTTAAAATCTTTGTATTAATAGACTTCTCTATTTCTTTCTTTAGTCCTCATAAGTGTTGATTATCATATTTAAAATATTTATTTGGTTCATACTCACTTAAGGTTGTAGGACAAGGCTGTTTATTGTCACCCTGTTTATTTAACTTATACTCAGAGCACATCATGCGAAATGCTGGGCTGGTTGAGTTACAAGCTAAAATCAGGATTTCTGGGAGAAATATTAACAACCTCAGATATGCAGATGATACCACTCTAATGGCAGAAAGCAAAGAGGAACTAAAGAGCCTCTTGATGAGGCTGAAGGAGGAGAGTGAAAAAATCAGCATAGAACTCAGTATTAGAAAGACTAAGATCATGGCATCTGGTCCCATCACTTCATGGCAAATAGAAGGGGAAAATGTGGAAGCAGTGACAAATTTCCGCTTCTTGAGCTCTAAAATCACAGCAGATTGTGACTACAACCTTAAAATTGAAGACGATTCCTTCTTGGCAGGAAAGCTATGGTGAACCTAGACAGTGTGTTAAAAAGCAAAGACATCACTTTGCAACAACGGTCCATATAGTCAAAGCTATGGTCTTTCCAGTAGTCACACACGGACGTCAGAGCTGGACCATAAAGAAGGCAGAGTGCTGAAGAATTGAGGCTTCCAAATTGTTGTGCTGGAGAAGACTCTTGAGGAGTTCAAACCAGTCAGTCTTAAAGGAAATCAACCCTGAATACTCTTTGAAAGGATGGATGGCTGAAGCTGAAGCTCCAATACCCTGGCCACCTGGTGCAAAGAGCTGACTCATTGGAAAAGACCAGGATACTGGGAAAGATTGAAGGCAGAAGGAGAAGAGGGTGACAGAGGATGAAATGGTTGGCTGGCATCACCAATTCAATGTACATGAACTTGGGCAAACTCCGGAAAATGATGAAGGACAGGGAAGCCTGGTGTGCTGCAGTCCACGGAGTCACGAAGAGTTGGACATGACTTGGCGATTGAATAACAAAAATTCTTCCTAATAAACTGGCCATTTATTATTACAAAATGTCTCTTTTCTCTCATAAATTTTTTCTTGAAATCCATTTTCTTAAATTAATACATTTGCTCAGCATACTTACATTTTTCATCTGACCTCTTAATTTTCATTAAAGTGTTTAGTCCATTTTAATGTAATTATTTATATGTTAATGTTTAGTTACTGTCTTACTACTTGTTTTCTATATGTCCCATCTGCTTTTTGTTCCAACTTATCATCCATTACTCCTTCTTATGGGTTAAGAATTTCTAACTATTCCATTGTATATCCTCTACTGTCATTAATTTTAGCTCATAGTAATTGTATTGGGATAACACACATCCCTAATTTTTGAATTAAACATCATCTAATTTCTATATGATATAAGAATCCCTTATTACTATATCTGCATTTATATGTTATTTCCTTTCTTTGTGCTATTGTTGCCATGAATTTTACTTCTACACATTTTAAAATGCACCAAGATAACATTTTCTCACTATTTTTGTTGGAACAGTCCACTATCTTTTAAAGAAAATTAAAATTAAGAAAAAAAATTATTTTCACTCACGTATTTACTTTTCTTTTTTTATTAATGCGTACCTGAGCTTCTTTCTGGTATCACTTTCATTCAGACTAAAGAACTGTCTTTAATAACAGGATAGTGTAGGTCTGCAGAAAATACACTCTCATGTTTGCCAACCTAAAAATTTTGCCTACATTTCTACAGGATATTTCTGCTGTATATAGACATAGACTGCCAGCAATTTTTTTCCTCATGTTATTTATGATAAGAAATAAGTGGAAATTTTCTTCATTATTCTAGTTTCTTAAAGGTTTTTTAAAATCTTTTTCAGCAATCGAACTGCAATACTCTTTAGGTGCAATTGTGTTTACTCTGCTTGAGATTCTTAAAGTTTCAAAGAGATGTGGACTTATACTTTTTACTGAATCTGCAAACTATTTAGACACTGTTTCTTCAAATATTTCTGTCATACCAATTGTCTCCCTCCTCTTCTCGGAGCTTCAAAGATTTCTAATCTATGAATGCAAAATGTTTTTTCATTAAGTTTTCTTCAATTTCTTTCAACAATATTTTAGAGTTTCCAGTGTACAAGTCTTGCACACTTTGCTATCACCTATGTTCAAAAAGATTTTTCTCTCCAGGTTAAGATTTTAGCAAGCATTTTTACCTAATGGCTATATCTCCATGATATGGAAACTTTAATTCAACTCCAAAGAGTTAACCTTGTAGCTCAAACTACATTTTTATCTAAGTTATCCTTTACCCTCTGCTGGGATAACTCCATTAGGACTGGCCCACAGGAAGTCATAATCCTGGGCCAATGCCAATTCTTTCACATTCTTATCAATCCCTATGGTGATAAATTATTTAATTATGAGACAATACTGAGTATTCACCTACTCTGAGGTCAGACTTTAAAAATCACCTTGATAATTTCTTATTCATTTTTACTCTTGCTCTTTAGACTAGTGACTATCATTATAAAAAATTAAAAAAATACAGATGTGTACAAAACAAAAAGTGAGAGTTGTTCTTATCCATTCAGTGTCTTTCAAATTCTTACCTTATTCATTTTCAGAGTTATGGATCTCCATAGAAATGTATGGAAATTGACACTTTTGTGTCAAGCAGCTTCTGAAATAGCCCCTGATGATCCCCCTCTGAGATTAGGTTAAAAAGACTGTGGCTTCCTCCTTGGGCATAGTGATGACTTGCTTAGACGACTTGCTCTGTGGGAAGCCAGTTGCCAAGATACGAGGCAGCCCTGTGGAGAGGCATGTGTGAGTGAGCTTTGAAGCAGATCTGCCAAGGCCTGTCAAAGCCATGTGAGTGAGCTTGGAAGTGGTTCTTCCCCTAGTCAAGCTTAGGACAGCTGCAACCCTGCCCAACACCTTGATTGCATCCCATGAGACACCCCGAGACTAAACTACCCAGTTAAACTGCTCTCAGATTCCTGACCCAGAAACTATGAGACAATAAACATTTGTTGCTTTATGTTTCTATTTTGGAGCAATTTTTTAAATGCAACAATAGAAATCTAAAGCACCTTGTAAACGCTTGGTTCTACCTTTCTTCATGTTGGGATATTTGTTTATTTAAAGTATGTTCTTCCTTTTGCATATTTCTAGTATGAGTCACAGTCCTCCAAATCTAGATGATACCCAAACCACCAAAATTTTAAGGATTTTTACTTCTTTGTATTTAGATTCCTCCTATAATTATAAAAAGTTTCACTGTATATGAACTTCTAAGTCTATAGGCATTGTTTATGATCCTTGTCTATGCTTGCTCCTAAAAGTTACATTGCTTTTTTTTTATTATTTTGTATATTTTATTCCCCCAAAATATGATGTTGCTTTTTATATAAGGTATTGCTTTAGCCAGGATATGTGGGTGATTTTAATAACCATCACAACTACTTCACTGTAAAGCTTTGGGAGGTATCACAAGTTTTCTCCAGCACTTTTCTGTCACACAATGTAGTATCCTAGATGGGGGTACTCATTCTGCCTGGATTCTAGAATGAGAAGTCAAGTGGATCAGAACTGCTACATACTGGTATCACTGATTTATAATCCAAAATTATTAAACAAAATATTGACAATCTTAATTCAGAAATATTTTTTAGAATGAATAACATTTCTTTGACAACGCAAAGGAAAACCAATCAGAGGAGGAATTTGAAATCTAGGAGAATGATGTGTCATGGAAGCATAGTTTCAAGGTGGTATTAGTTAACTTCTTCCTATACCATGCAAAAGTTGTGAAAGATGATGCTTTTCTATTTGAGCTTTAAAAGGAACCTCTGCAGGATTCTATTCCATGCCTTCATTTTACAACTGAGATTTAAAATAAGGAAGGAAGGAAAAGAGGGAAGAGGGGAGGCAAATAGGTTGGGAGTGAATCAGGGAAAGAGGGAGGAGGGAAGGAAAGAAAGGGAAAGTAAAAGGTCCAGAAATAGGAAAGAATTTGTACTATGCTATAGAAAAGTAAATCCGGAAATAAAATTGAGTTCTTTTTTTCTACCCAGTCTTAGGACATAAAAATTTTGTTCTGACCAGAGTGGGTGGTGTTATAATATTTCATAAGTTTATACAGGTTTTCTACCAAATCTCTGATACTGACATCAGAATATAACAGATAGAAATGCCTCTTTATTTAAAGATACTATAATATTTTTATCTCTTCCATTTGGGGAGAACTGTTGTAGTCTCCTAGTTTTTTTCCTTCGGTATTATTAATAATTGCTGGGCATTCAGAAAAAGCTTACATTCGGCTGCTATGGGGGAAAATCTTATACATACTGAATATTGAAAGGTCTTGTGATTGAAAAGACTTCCCTTTCTCTTCTGCATTTATTATATGTGCCAACATCTGCCTACTTGGAAGTTTTCCAGTTCCTGGCTCCTTTTAAGTTACTTCTTCCATTCTAACCATTAACATGACATCCACAAAACATAATTTGCTTATCAGCATTTTCCCTGTTTTCTACTGCTTCTGTATTATAGTAATTCTGTGGCTCTACACTTATCTGGGAGCCAGACTCCTGGAAGCCTGACTATACCAAAATATAATTATACACTTGGAATTAAGAGCACAGAATTAAGAGCACAGCTTCCAGTCCATCAAATGAATTTTGCAAGAACTCAGACCTTTATTCCTCAGAATGCCAAATGATTTACATGATTAACAACATAACATGCAAAGCTCAAAAAATGCTTATTACAGAGGTGACCTGATTAGAGAAAATTGGACACAGGAAATTCAAATGGCAGTACTCTGTGGTTCTATTGAGACAGCATCATTCCATTTGTTAAAGTAGTATCATTTGATAGCAAGGGAAGAGATAGAGCAACTGCAAAAACAAGAATTGTACAAGCTTGGCAGCATAGAGCCATTAATGTAAGTTAAACCAAAAATGGCCAGTTACATTCAGTGGAAACCATTTAGGAAGGCAGGGAAGTGTGTAATACATTCCAGAAAGATTCTCATCAAAATATTTGTTCATGTTGATTTGCTCTTTAGTTTTAGTGCTCGAAAGACAGGTTTAAGTTTTATTAAGAACTCCTCAGCACTCAGCAGTATTAGAATGATGAGGCATTCCTGTACCAAAGGAAATAAAAATAGCCCCCATGTTTCCATCAGTTGCATCAGCAGCATCTTTTCCTGATTATTTTTATCTTGTTTTTCAAATGAGATAATGAATAACTACCTCTGTCTCTCACCCACACAAATACTAATAAATCTAGTTTTTTCCTTGTTTGTATCTGAAAATCTGTTTATTTGCAGCAACATTTTGCATGAAACATGCACTACAAAAATAAAAGTAAATTATTGAGCTCATTTACACATCTGATTAGATGATAAGAATAATGATAATAATTTGAAATTTATAATAATTTCAAATAATAATTTGAAACTGTATATAGATTCAGTCTATTCTAATATATTTTTAAAGTGCTAATGCTTGTTTTCCTGTAAAGGAATGTTTAAAAATATTGAATATGTAGTAGAAGAAAAATCCCCCATGATATTACCACTTTAAATAAAACAATTTTTATTTTTAAATATATTCTTTTTTCATCTGTGTGTATATTCACCATGATCCTATTAATTCTGTATTCATAACTCATTCTGATTTTCATCCAGTACTATATGCTAATAAGCACTGCTCCCCTATTTTATAAGATTTTTTTTCTTGTGGCAAAATACATAATATAAAATTTACTGTCAATCATTTTAAGTATACAATTTGTAAGATTTTTAAATATTCAATTTTAAAACTTTACAATTGTTCATCCAGTAACGGTAATCTCATTTACCTTATTATTGTCCAATTGTTATATATTTAGGTCATTTCCTTTTTTTCCCCAAAGCCTATGTAATATAATGATAAACAAATTTGTGTACATAGTTAGAAGGTTTTAAATTTTTTTCCCTTAAGCTAATTCCCCACAGATGAATGATTATTTTAATTTACCATGTCAGCAGCAATGTATGAAAGTAAAGCCTGATGCTGTAAAGAACAATACTGTACAGGGATCTGGAATGTTAGGTCCATGAATCAAGGTAAACTGGAAGTGGTCAAACAGGAGATGGCAAGAGTTAACATTGACATTGTTAGGAATCAGTGAGCTAAAATGGACCGGAAAGGGGAAATTTAATTCAGATGACCATCATATTTATTACTGTGCGCAAGAATCCCTTAGAAGAAATGGAGTAGTCCTCATAGTCAACAAAAGAGTCCAGAATGCAGTACTTAGGTGCAGTCTCAAAAATGACAGGATGATCTCTATTCATCTCTAAGGCAAAATATTCAAAATGAGAATAATCCAGGTCTATGCCCCAACCACTAATGCCAAAGAAGCTGAAGTTGAATGGTTCTATGAAGACCTACAAGAGCTTCTAGAACTAAGACCAAAAAATGATGTTGTTTTCATCATAGGGGACTGGAATGCAAAAGTAGGAAATCAAGAGATACCTGGAGTAACATGCAAGTGGGGCCTTGGAGTACACAATGAAGCAGGGCAAAGGTTAACGGAGTTTTGCAAATAAGTTCAACAGTTTCATAATTAACTTTCAAAGGCTTCTATGACAAAACATTTTCAAAATGCAAACACTTGTTCCTGGACTATCAGATATGTTAGTTCATATTTTATATTTCAGATGATCTTTTTTTAATATAAATTTATTTATTTTAATTGGAGGTTAATTACTTTACAGTATTGGTTTTGCCATACATCAACATGAATCTGCCACAGGTATACACATTCCCCATCCTGAACCCCTCTCCCACCTCCCTACCCGTACCATCCCTCTGGGTTGTCCCAGTGCACCAGCCCCAGTTATCCAGTATCCTGCATCAAATCTGGACTGGCGATTCGTTTCTTATATGATATTATACATGTTTCAATGCCATTCTCCCAAATCATTCTATCCTTGCCCTCTCCCACAGAGTCCAAAAGACTGTTCTATACGTCTGTGTCTCTTTTGCTGTCTCACATACAGGGTTATCATTACCATCTTTCTAAATTCCATATATATGTGTTAGTATACTGTATTGGTGTTTTTCTTTCTGGCTTACTTCACTCTGTATAATCGGCTCCAGTTTCATCCACCTCATTAGAACTGATTCAAATGTATTCTTTTTAATGGCTGAGTAATACTCCATTGTGCATATGTACCACAGCTTTCTTATCCATTCATCTGCTGATGGACATCTAGGGTGCTTCCATGTCCTGGCTATTATTAACAGTGCTGCGATGAACATTGGGGTACACGTGTCTCTTTCAGTTCTGGTTTCCTTGGTGTGTATGCCCAGCAGTGGGATTGCTGGGTCATAAGGCAGTTCTATTTCCAGTTTTTAAAGGAATCTCCACACTGTTCTCCATGGTGGCTATACTAGTTTGCATTCCCACCAACAGTGTATCTTTTTTAAAAATTCATTTTATTTATTTATTCACTGGCCATGACATGCAGCATGCAGCATGTTTGATCCCCAACCACGGATCAAACCCATGCCCTTTTGCAATGGACCACAAAGGAAGTCCCTGAGATGGTCTTAAGTGAAGGCTACATGAATGCTCTGAAACTAAATTTCTCCAGTATATAATCAATCCCACTGACATGCAGAATAAATTGCCTTTCTACTATTTTCTGTGAAAGTAATTCATGACCTGTGAGGCTTAATTGTTCCTATTTTTATTCTTCAAAAAATCATTATATTATGTTTCAAAAAATTGCAGCAGAACATTTTTGGGAATGGTGATGGCTAGCAATGATAAGAATAGCTGCTTTGAATTCCATTGGAAATTTTCAAACTTGTCTTCAGCATCAGGTAGACAAGCAGATCATTAATCATTTAAAAATTCAGTTTAAAAGTTGGAAATACACTTTTATCAAAGAAAAAGGTAAATATAAATGAGCTAATAAATAAAGTATGCAGATATTTAGCAAAAGTAACTGGAAACTTGATGCCAGTTTTCACATGACTAAAATTAAATTCTAAACACACACATATGGCTATATGTGAATTTATCAAATATTGCATTACTCATGAGTAATTTACACTAAATACATTCTGGCAGAAGAAAAATAAGCTAAAGTTAATTAACTTCTTTTCAATGTAGCACTGTTCATGATTGTAATGATAAAATTCCAACCAACTTGTTTCAAAGGCTAAAGTATTTTGCCTTAACACACCAGAGGAGGCAGGGAATGATCTGACTGCTGGGGAGTGGGCAAGATAGGAAAGGAGACACTGCAGGAAAGCACCATCAGAATATTCTAAAAGTTATGGGTCATAAAGACAGCCCTTATCTTAGATTCTACTGCTGTTTATGATTCTGAAGCTTAAAATACTCCATATTAGTACCTTTTAGTATGTGCCTGAGTTGGCAGTATGCTCATTTCATTTTTGAATCATGACTTCTATGACTATTTCAAGGTTGTTCCTCATAGTTAGAAGAAGGCAAATCCTGCGAGAGGCCTCAGAAGTTCTATGAAGATACTCTAACAAATATCTTCCTGGAAGCTGAAATCCCTTTAAAAGCTCCTACTCTCAAATTTTATGATGAGATCTAAAATTTAAAAGAAAAGAAAAGAGATTCCTCTATCAGAGGGAAGTTATGAATTCTCTCAGGAGTAAACCAGTGGTCAACACTGGTGGCCCAATAGAATTACTGGAAAGTTACTAAAATATTCTGAAGCCAGGAACCCAACTCAACAGGATCAGAATATCTAGGGGAGGAGCCTGGTAAATGTCACTTTTGAAAGTTCTCCATACACAGGTTTATCCGGGTTTCACACACAGGCTGTAAACAATCCTGCTCCAAGTTATTCATATTTTTTACAGCACTTTCTCTTTCAGTATTTCATTTGATCTTCATTAGCAGCTGTAAAACCACTGCAGATGGTGATGGCAGCCTTGAAATTAAAAGATGCTATTCCTTGGAAGAAAAGCTGTGACAAACCTAGACAGTGTATTAAAAAGCAGAGACATTACTTTGCCAACAAAGGTCCATCTAGTCAAAGCTATGGTTTTTTCAGTAGTCATGTATGGATGTGAGAGTTGGACCATAAAGAAGTCTGAGTGCTGAAGAATTGATGCCTTTGAACTGTGGTGCTGGTGAAGACCATTGAGAGTCCCTTGGACTACAAGGAGATCAAACCAGTCAATCCTAAAGGAAATCAACCCTGAATATTCATTGGAAGGACTGATACTGAAGCTGAAGCTCCAATACTTTGGCCACCTGATGTGAAGAGGTGACTCACTGAAAAGACCCTGATGCTGGGAAAGATAGAAGGCAGGAGGAGAAGGGGACGATAGAGGATGAGAGATGGTTGGATGGCATCACTGACTTAAGGGCATGAGTTTGAGAAAACGCCAGGAAGTAGTGAGGGCATGCAACAGTCCATGGGGTGGCAAAATATCGGATATGACTCTGAGCGACTGAACAACAGCAAAGCAGCAGAATGAATTAGAGTTCAGAGACTAGTATCCCTTACTTTATAAAATCAAAAACTTTGAAGTAAGAAATAAGAAAACTTCTCCCCAGAAGTACAGCATGCAGATTTTAAGATCAGAAAAAATTAACAGAATATGAGATGTAGAAATAGGAAGGGATGTGATGCAAGAAGTCAAGAACCTAGGAAGAATGTGTAGAAAAATGAGACTGAGCTCACATAAGGCAAATTTTGCTTGTTTTTTTTTTCTGTTGTTGTTGTTGTTCCTACTGTAAATTTTAGAAACCCATAATGTGTAGGGTCCATCACTTAATACTGATGAGGATGGACATGAAGCAAACCACAAGAAACCACAATATATAACATACCTGCAAGGTGAATCCATGAGAGCCACCATTTGGTTACCCTTTTGTTATCCCACTGTTCCCAGTTGATTTCTAACAACATATTTTTGAATGACTGAATCAAAGTAAAATTATTAAGTTACCTAAAATATTAAATTGTATTTTTCCAAAGCTGTATATAAGATTAGATAATCTTCAGAAACGCTAATGTAAAATCTTTTGTTTCTGGCCTCCTCATTTCTCTCAACTTTCAGCTATTTCACCTAAAACTTTCTCTACGAATCTCCTGATGTGGCTTTTACCCCAGACTTCTTCCTGCAAATCTTCTCATTACCAGCTGCACTAAGAGAGGATTTTTCTATTTTAGAAGAAGAAAGGAGGGAGGGAAATTGACTTAGAAATGTAGGACTGTTATTGATGGGATGGAGGAAAGGTAAAATCTGTGACCATGCCCATTTTAATAATTTATGTTCAGTCACATTTTTGCTTAACTGAGAAATGGGTAATTTCCCAGGAAACAAATATGAGACGTTGGCATTTAAAACCTCCTTCTCCAAGGCTTTGCTTTCACTCAAGGGAGGACATATTGGACATGAATATTTAGCTGTGAGACATCCCACTGTGTCACAAGTCACTGTAATGCTGCTTATGCCTCACTGGTAGCATATTAGCAGGTCTAGTTCCCATAAGCCTGGCTGTGGGGCATCCTATAATTAAGACTGCCGGACCTCCTTACACCACTCAATGGGATTTCAGTTCAAGTGTCTCCTTGAACTTTCAAGGAATAGGGGAATACTTGGGTGATTGTTGCCTTCTCACATTTACTCTAGCACCTCTGGCTTGAATTTCATCCTGCTCCTTGATGATCAATAGATTTTATACATTTTCTGCGTTAGTTCAGTTGAATTCACCTGTAGATGCAATTTGCAAACTTGGCAGATAAGAGATCTAATTCTTACTGATTTCTGTAAATTTCTCTCTTATGAAATAGACAGGTTCTTTTGAGTATATACTTTTCATACTGTTTCCTGGCAGATGGCATATTATAGCAGTTCTTTATTCTGGACATAAAAACAGACCAATATTCCCTTGTTCACAAATATTTACTAATAGTTGAGACACCTGATTTAAATACCAGTCTATCTCACAATACAATTATTCTGGGTAATGAGCCAGTATCCCCAGAAACCTCATTCTTTGTAACTTTGAGTTCGTGCAATATTTTAGAGTTATACCTGGCTGTCTCTTCCATTCTCTAACTCCAAATGGCCAATTCCTGAACCATGCCTATCTTAATTTAGGGAATTCTCATTTGATTGTTTCAACCATCTCAGTATGATCTTTATAGTTTCCTTTACATTATACCAATAATTGTCAGCTCAGATATGAACCCCCTTTCTGCCAATACCCTTTCCTCATCTTTCCACAACTGTTCCAACAATTTGCCAATTGTGATAAATAATCTCTCTGCTCTGGGGCAGTATGGTCATGTGCCTATGTAAGATCTAGAATTCTGACTGACATTCTTCAAACGAATAACTTTTATAAATTTGGTATCTCTATAGTCCGGGGTCTTCCCACATAGCTCAATAGTAAAGAATCCACACGCCAGTGCAGGAGACATAGGAGACATGGGTTTGATACTAGGGTGGGAAGATCCCCTGGAGGAGAAAATGACAACCCACTCCAGTATTCTTGCCTGTAAAGTCCTGTGGACAGAAGAGCCTGGTGGGCTACAGTCCATGGGGTCACAAAGAGTCAGACACAACTGATCACACACACACAGTAACCAGAACTACTTTGACAGGAAAAGAATGAGGCTGGCGAAGGGTTTTATTTTTCTAGCTCTCTCCTACCAAGTCACTACTACGTATTTGTACTACAGAAGGCCATAGGCCTATCAGCCCTTCCCATGCATTTTCTTTTTTCTTTTTGTAGGGGGTAGCATTACATATATTAATTTTTTTAATTTTTGTTTTACATTAGAATAGAATTGATTAGCAATGTTGTATTATTTCCAGGTATACAGCAAAGTGATCAGTTACACATATCCATGTTTAATTTTTCAAATTCCCTTCCCATTTAGGTTATTACAGAGTATTAAGCAGAGTTCCCTGTCCTGTACAGTAGGTTCTTGTTGGTTATCTGTTTCAAATGTAGCAGCATGTACATGCCGATCCCAAACTCCCAACCTATCACTTCCCCTGACATTCCCATGCAGTTTCTCAGTCTTGTTTCCTCCTTCCCATCCTTGCACATCTTTTGGTACTGCAGTATCCCTTGTAAACTCTTTTACAAAAGAGTCCTCTACCAAATTCCCATCAGTCATTGAGTTCAAGTGTGCTATTTCCTTACAGTGACCTAATTCAGATTTCTTCAAACAAACAAACAAACAAAAGATTGCCATGCTCTGAAACATTGTGAATAATTTCCCAATGAAATTATTTTTTATTCTTTGTTCCTACATGAACTCCCAACAATTTTCTCCTGTCATTATTCTTTGTTGTTTTTGGCCACACCCTGCAGCATGTAGGATCTTAGTTCCATACCTGCTGCATTGGAAATGTAGATTCTTAACTACTGGACCATCAGAAAAGTCTCTCCCATCAATATTCTTTATAATGTGACATATCCTCTTATATTCAAGCTAAAGGGAAAAAATGTAGCTTGTAAAATAAAAAAAAAGGTTTTATTAAAAATTCTATTATTTGTCTTTGTTTTGCACTATAATTTTTGATGTCAAATGGGGAATATATTTGTCTTCAAAGATTTCTTTCATTTGTGTCCCCAAATCAGTTTGCTTTTGAGGGTTGAGAGTGAGAAAGCTGCTGACTGGTAGAAAAAAATCTATCCTGACATGAAAAATATGACTGCAATTTTAATAAAGTATTGACCTTACTTCCCAGTAACATACAAGTTAACTTCCTCTTAAATGCAAGCCATGTTAGCCTCACACAGAAAAGAATGATTTGAAAAATGTTAGGGGAGCCTCCAGTAACCCCAAAGTATCTCCCTCTTACAGGTGACATAATGCTCAAAAGGTTTCCATTAGTTATTCTTTGGATTTGGTCAAGTGTTTAGTTAAACTTTTCTTTCTATCCTCTCTCTATCCTCTTTTTGGCAGAAACATTTTTGGCAGGAACTATATAATAAATCATTAACAGCTTAGAGTGAATTTTCTATCAGATCTTCTCCTGTTAGCAAGAGTAAGGCCCTCAAGCTGTCTAAGAGAACACAGCTTTTATAACCAAGAGACATTGGACTGGCAAACAGAGAAGGAAGTGCAGCGTGGAGATGCTCCAGGTGCATCATAATTGATGTAATTTACAATGCACATTTCTGTAGGTGGGCAGCAAAAGTTTCCGAGTAAGGCCTGAAAAAGAAGACAGAGAAGGAAGAACAAAGAGAGAAAAAGAAAAGAAAAAGAGATAGCAGTTTTGAAACTTCTCATTAAATCCATGTAGTAATCCATGAATTAATTGCCATAAACTAAATTATGAAATATTTTCTGGCTTCCCCTATTCCCTACTCATGATATACCAAATTGTCCTTTAACCTCTTGCTAAAGACTGAGCTTGGGCTTCCCAGGTGGTGCAGTGGTAAAGAATCCACCTGCCAATCCGAAAGATACATGAGGCCCAGGTTTGATCCCTGAGTTGGGAAGATGCCCTGGAGTAGGAAACAGAAACCCACTCCAGTTTTCTTGCCTGGAAAATTCCATGGACAGAGGAACCTGATGGGCTACAGTCCATGGGATTGGGAAGACTTGAACATGACTGAGCACAATCACAACAAAGAAAGACTGTCACAATGACATAGAACACCATTCTTACAAGCTTTTGCCTGCACATGGATAACTGCAAGACCCCAAAAAAGTCTTCAAGGACTCAATCTCCAACAGTGAAACATTAGTCCAGTGACAGATGGCTTGCTCTTCAGGAAGCCTCAGGTGGTTCTCAGTCCCCTCACACAGATGATCAGAAAGCTTGAAAACATGTAAGTCAGGCTTCATCTGGGTAGCAGTGTTCATCTGCCTGGCTTCTGTGCAAAATTCCACTCTAGTGGTACAGTTCCAACTTCTCTACACTCTGTGGCTTAAAGTCATAGACCGTCTAGTGATAAGAAAGTAGAAAGTCATCAGATTCAGGGAGCAGGGTAGAGATACGCTAAGAATACCCACAATAAAAGCAACAGGAGCAGATGTAACAGAATCCTGGTGCTGGGGAGAAAGAAGGCACAGCCTTTGATTCTCTGAGATAACCTGCTCATTTTTTTGACTATGTTCCAACTTTCTCCTAAATTATATGCTCAGAAAGAGTCTAGTTTAGCTGCATACCGGCCTCTCTGAGAACTCCTTTATGTCTAGGTGTGTGTTCAATTCTTGAGGCATAATTTTTTTCTTTCTCTGTTGAATTTGTTGAGTCACTCAGTTTGAACAATTTTTGTAACTCAAATATCATTTTGGTTGTTACATGGTGACACTCCCTGAGAGAACTGCTCTTGCTGTCTTCAAAAGGAATACTTCGCTCTGCCCTAAACTCTAAGCATATTTGTAATTGTTGGCTCAGCAATTGCACTACAATGATTTATGTCCTTTAGCAGCACCCTGAATGGCTCTTCATTATTTACTTCTTTTTTTCTGATTTAGTATCATGTACAAGACAGAAATCTTATTTTATAAGCCATCAATCAGCTCATCCTTACAGATAATGATAAAGTTAATGTCTAAATGTTCCCATTTGCCATTGTAAAGACAAATATAAGGGGCTATATTTCCATATTTTAACTGCAAGTTTCTAATTCCAGGTTGTCAATTCCTTAAAGGAGTATTCTTTTCCTTCACTACTGTGGGCTGAATGTGCAAGTAAAATCTTTTCCTGTTCAAATATTCTGCAATTTCATGCCTCCTCCAGTTTCCCCTTAATACATTTTCATGTAACTTTTCTGGTTTTCATCTCTTAAATTATCTTGCCTGCTTCACAGCTGTAAGTAGAAAAATAAAGACCTCCTTTTGGTTGACATTTAAAGGTTTATTATTCTCTCTCTGATATATGAGCTTAATGCTCATTAACACTAAAATGAACCAGCTGAGGGAAAAAAAAAATGCTGCCTTCAAAGATCCTGGAATAAATAATGTAACACAGTCTCTTCCTTTCCTCCTCACCAAAATGATATTAAACAATTCCACATTCCTTCAAAGTAAGCTTTTAAAAGTTTAATAATGTCTGCTTTTACTTTTCAAGGTAAAAGTCCTGTCCTGGAGGCTGTTCTGGAGGCTGATTGCTTTGTTAGGAATTCCTTTTCCTCGGAATAGATTTAGCAGATTTGCTTGCATTCCATTTTATGTATCTGTCCTATAAGATTAAACTTAAAGCAACCTCAAATCACCAAGTTCTTTGCGATTAAGTATAAAGCATATCATCCTTTGAGAAGAATGTTTACTTGGTCCTCAGGATTGTGGGAGCTTCAACGATTAAGGTAAAATTTTAATTGAAAACTTAACACAGGTATTTAAACCAATATTTGTCCTTAATAAAAAATGCTTTCAAAATCCCTTCCCACTGTGTATTTTTTTTATCAGCTTTCTTTCTGTGTACATTTATTTCTCTCTCCTATTAGAATATTTTAGGCTAAAATCAAAAAATTACCCAGCCCGTGCCAGGAACTACTAGGACCACAATTCGTTTCCCTGGCCCTTTAAAAAGTGCCCTTCACCCTGCATCAGCAGAGAATACATCCTGCCAGATGAGGCTAATGGCAAGTTCATATAACTTTTCACAGGTGACCTATCATACAAATTATGTGCTGGAAGAAGTTCAAGAAGTCTGTTGTGTTCTCTGTCTCCGTCATCAACCCTAATTACTAAATGATTTTACAATCTGGGACTTTCTGAGATGGAAAATGTTTGGATTTTCTAGAACAAATATTAAATTCCCCAAAGTGACATAAGAAGTTGTCCATTTTGCAAGGTGTATGCCAAAGATCAGAAGTCTTTCCTCAGAGATTTTAATCTCAGCGGAGAGCTTTCTATCCGCTATGGTAGTTTTGAAAACAGAAGTTCTCCAGGGATAGGAGGTACAGGCACTTGCATTGTTACTAACTTCAATTTCTATCTGGAGTCCCCTTTCCAGAATTTTCCACTTGCTCAAATTCTCCTTCCTCAAGTTTCAGTTGTTAGTGCTATCTCACGGTTCAGTTTGGTGTAACAGACTGTATGCAGAGATAACAAGATAGCTAGAGGTTTCATATCTGATGGGCTTCACTGTTTCAGCAGTCCAGATAGTGGAGCAACATTTTCCATAAGCTTGCCTGATACATACAAACATTGAGTAAGTCCTCTAATGTATACCTTGATCCTTCCTATGTCAGACCTAGAAATGAGGACTGGCTAACTTGGGCTTCATTCAGGGAAAACCAAAAGTCATATGCATTAAATCCCAACTGTGCTTTCCTCAATTTGACAAGACATTAGTTAACCTTTAACACCAAGCTTAATTGGAGTTTCTCAGATGTTCATGAGTCAGATGCTCTGCAAATCTTATGATACAAATTTTGATCCAGTAGGTCTGAAATTTGGCATGGGGCTCTCTAGTTCTAATAACCTCCCAGGTGATGCTGACCCATTGATCACACTTTGAGAAATGAGACTCCAGAAGCTTAGATGTTCTCAGATTTGGGTGTGCACAAGAATTTCCTTGTGAACTATTTTAAAATGCAGACTCCTAAACTCCATGCCCAGGGAGAAGGCAATGGCACTCCACTCCAGAACTCTTGCCTGGAAAATCCCACGGATGGAGGAGCCTGGTAGGCTGCAGTCCATGAGGTCACTAAGAGTCGGACACGACTGAGCGACTTCCCTTTCGCTTTTCACTTTTAGGCATTGGAGAAGGAAATGGCAACCCACTCTAATTTTCTTGCCTGGAGAATCCCAGAGACAGTGGGCCCCCGTCTATGGGGTCGCACAGAGTCGGACACAACTGAAGCGACTTAGCAGCAGCAACAGCAAACTCCATGCCCAGAGGATCTCAGGCGGAGCCCAGACATCAATTTTTTGAAAAGTATTTCTGATGCTTAGGATTCAGGGCATCAGCAGAACACTCTTTAAGTAATATAAGTTCAGTATGAGCTGGATTCAAGTTCAGACAAGGCATCAGACCAAGGTGCCAATCTTGGCTTTACAACTTACTAAGTCTGTGATCTGAGATACAAGTAACATCTTTTAGGCATAGTTCCCAAGATTTTAAAATGGCTTTTATATCATCTGCTCCATTGGCATCCTTGCATTGCTGTGAAGTTCCAAAGGGATCATGAAGTATGTTCTTGAGCTATACAACTATAAATCGTCTGGCCACCCTCTGTAATCATTTCCAGAGTCATTTGATACCAAGATGTCATCACCTTCTTCCTCACGTGGTGCCAGCCCCCGCTTTTCCATGCTGTGAAATATTCAGAGAGGATCACGGTAAAATGCTCCGAGGGAGTTCTGGAACCTCACCAGTAAGCCTCAGATGCTGCAAAACACAGCAGAGCATTTACTTAGGACAGTAAGTCAGAGAGAAGGCTCCAGCTGTGTCTGTTAGAGTTGGCTATCATTCAGGTCAGGAACAATTGCAAAGGCAAATTTGAATCTATAAAGCCCCGATTTCCTAAGAGATCACTTTTCACGCTCCAATATCTTTGATATTCTTTTGTTCTTGGAGCCTAAGGCTTTGGTTCAGAGACCTGTATGATACTGTGATGAAACTTTTTCTTTCCTCCCTGATGAGTATAAAAGAGGATAAAACACCTTTGATGTTTGCATCAGACACGCCTCTGAAGCTAAAGTGATGACCGTGTTTTTGATAAATTGAAAACAATGCAAGTGACAAGTGATACTCCAGCTCTTCTATTTCTTCCATTTCCCTGAACATCTATTCAATCTCATAGTCCCATCAGCCAACAGAATTATCCTCTCATCTTTCACAGTGCATCTCCTTCCACCCTCAGCTCCCTCACATTCGACATCTGGTGTCTATTCAAGATGCAGGAAATCCCCTTTTTTGAGAGATAATAATTTAAAGACATATGAATGTAAGATCCCTTGTAAATAAGTATCTGAGCCAATACAGAATCTAAACTATTGATTTTAAAAGTAAAAGTGAAATTTGTGTAAAACTGCATTGGAAAGTATCTGAATCCTCATTCATGCCAAACTATGGATACACACACATGTACATATATATGGACAGAAACTTTTAAGCCTTTGGAACTCAAAAGAAATTCACATGGAAAGCTTGCATTGAGTGCAGTTGAGTTGGTGAATATCTCTGAGACTTGCAGGAAGGAAGATGACTCCTGGGAATCTGAGGACTGTAAAGACCTCCAGGAAAGTTTTTCCCATCATAAATGCTCACCACTCCTCTGCCTGCACCCAACCTCACATATCTCCCTAGAAGACTGATTCCTGAAATTGTAACATTTGACAGTCTTTGGACTTTATTTGGGGTTAAAAAAGGAAAGGCCACACGTTAAACTTTGTCATTTGAATATAACTCCATGTGAGTCAAGCTGCTTCTTTCTAATAGATTTTTATATTTGTTTCCTGTTGTTTAACAAATTACCATGGATTTAGTGGCTTAAAACAACACAAATTACTTATCTTACAGTTCTGGAAGACTGAAGATCAAACTGGGTTTCACTGGGCTAAAATTAAGGTGTTAACAAGGCTGCATTTCTCCTGGAAGCATCAGGGAAATTTTATTCCCTTGCTTTGTAGCTTGTAGAGGGCACCCACATTTCTTGGCTGGTGGCCCCAAATTACATCTCCCTAGCCAATTGTATAAAATCTTCAAATATCTTTTTCTTTCTCTGACCTATTTTTTCACCTTCCTGGCTCCTTTTCTAACTCTTCTGTCTCCCTCTTCCATCTTTTAAGGGCCTTTGTGATTACAATGAGCCAACCCACACATAACCCAGGATAATCTCATCTCAAGGTCCTTAATCACATATACAAAATCCATTTTGCAGTAGAAAGTAACATATTCACAGGTTTCAGGGATATGAATGTGAACTTCTTTGGGAATCTATTATTCTGACTACCACCATATCTAGAAAATTACCCTAGAAAGGGGTTGACTTTGATAATAGAGCACAGGGAGCAAAGAATTTAGGAGGCAGGAACTGATAAGAATGAGTCGACACCAAAATAAAAATATTGCACACTTGGGAAAGTGAAGAGTAAATAGAGAGAAAAGCCCTACAAAAAAAAGTGACTAGTGATGAAAGCAAACTTCACTTACCTCATATTCTTACTTAAGCTCTGCTATAAAATAACAAATACGTAGGCGAAAGCACAAATATGCTTATGATTTCATATACAGGCAGGCTTTCCAGGTGGCTCAGTGGTAAAGAATCTGCCAGTGTAGGAGATGCAAGTTCGATCTCTGGGTCAGGAAGATGACCCTTCTCCCCCGCCCCTGGAGAAGAAAATGGCAACCCACTCTAGTATTCTTGCCTGAAGAATCCCATGGACAGAGGAGTCTAATGGGCTATAGTCCATGGAGTCACAAAAGGGTCAGGTATGATTTAGCAACTAAATAACATATATACATATATGTACATATGTATAAACATTTTGTATGGGAATTATACTGGTTGCTTATTGGTGGTGATATGTGGGTGATTTTTTCTTCTGTTTTTCTATAATTTCTCTGGATTTAACCTTCCAGTATTCTCTGCTCCTGCTGTAAACTGCCATGGTCCATATTATATCTCCTCTTCCTGGGATTACTACAGTAGCCTCTAAAATTGTCTCTTTACTTTCATGTTTGCTTCTGTAATATCTTCTCCAAGCATCACCCAAAAATACAATTCTAGACTACACATCTGCCACCCTAGTCCCCACTGCTTCTCTGGCCTCAGCGTTTTGCTGGCTTGCCTCACATTCTCTGCTTCAGCCACACTGAACTTCTTGATGACCCTTGAAACCAAACTACCTGCTGTCTTTTCCCAGAGAACCTTGAATACTTCTCCTACTATTTCATGCTGTCCTGACTTTTCACAAAGGAGATTTTCTATCTCTTTAAAAGCAGGGATTGTTACACCCAGGATTTGACATGATGCCCAGCATATAATGATTCTCAGTAAATGCACTTAATAAATAATTAATTACCACTTTTAAAATAAAAATAAAGATAAGGTACTCCTTCCTTGACTCTTAGACAAGAACACAGAGCATGTCTTCGCTGACGTCTTGCCAACTACTCTTTCTAAGAGAGAACTTTATCCATGAGAGCCCAATAGCCATTGCTCTATATCCTTTGGCCAATAATGATATACCTCAGATGGCTAATCATTAAGACAGCAAAGAAAATACTAATTATATATGAACTCTGGTGACAGTGATATGATACAAATATATAAGCAAGCACCAGAAGCATCTATAGAAAATCTAAGATAGCTTTGCTACTCTCGTGGCATTATGTGTAGTGAGCTGTCTTTTAAATTGCTTTTTAATTTGGTTCATGCATCTCCTCATGTAGAAAGTTACTTGCTATTATTTAAAGTGAACTAGCTAGACAGAGCATTAAACACACACACACACACATACACACACACACGGTTCAACTCAGTCAAACAGGTGTTTTCTTGCATGTCTCCAGACAATTAGTTATTTTTATACAAATTTGACAGATTTGATACTTTGCTAGCCCACAAAAATGTAAAATAAAGAGCCTAATTGAACTGTGGTGTTGGAGAAGACTCTTGAGAGTCCCTTGGACTGCAAGGAGATCCAACTAGTCCATTCTGAAGGAGATCAGCCCTGGGATTTCTTTGGAAGGAATGATGCTAAAGCTGAAACTCCAGTTCTTTGGCCACCTCATGCGAAGAGTTGACTCATTGGAAAAGACTCTGGTGCTGGGAGGGATTGGGGGCAGGAGGAGAAGGGGACAACAGAGGATGAGATGGCTGGATGGCATCACTGACCTGATGGACGTGAGTCTGAGTGAACTCCGGAAGTTGGTGATGGACAAGGAGGTCGCAAAGAGTTGGACACGACTGAGTGACTGAACTGAACTGAATAGCAAATATCCAGTAAATCCATTAACAATGCCATGGACATGATTTTTATCCTGTGAATGAGACCATCTGCCAGAAACTTTAGAGCAAGAGGAAGTGTCATGCATTACATTTCAGCTCAAGAAGCAAAAGTCACCTTAAAGTTTTGGGTGATTTTGTGGCAGGAATAATAGTCTAGGGAGGCAGAGCCCAGGCACTGACCAGAGTAAAACTAAGGGAAAATGTTGACCTATGAAATCTTTTGAAAAATTTCCTGTTTTGTGTGTGTGTGTGTGTGTGTGTGTGTGTGTGCATTACAATGTGACTCTAGGGCTTTCCTAGTAGCTCAGCTGGCAAAGAATCTGCCTGGAATGCAGGCGACCCTGGTTCAATTCCTATCCCTGGAGAAGGGATAGGTTACCCATTCCAGTATTCTTGGGCTTCCCTGGTAGCTCAGATGGTAAAGAATCTGCTTGCAGCGTGGGAGACCTGAGTTCGATCCCTTGATTGGGAAAATCCCCTGAAGGAGGGCATGGCAACCCACTCCAGTATTGCTGCCTAGATAATTCCCATGGACAGAGAGGCCTGGTGGGCTACAGTCCATGGGGTCACAAATAGTCAGACATGACTAAGTGACTAAGCACAGCACAGGACATATGACCCTAGGTTTGAATAAAACAAATAAATTGCAACCCCCAACTTGAGTGAGTGAGAAAGACAGATACTATTTGAGTACTCTCTTCACAGTACAGATGTCGATATCTTTTTCAGTCTAAAACTTAAGTTGTAGCATATTACATAAGTATTGCAATAATTTTTTTGAAGTGCTATTTTTAAAAAAAAAAAAAGCTATTTTTTTAAAAAAAGAATCAGGGGTATTTTCTGAAATGATTCAGAAACTATAGTTAGTTAGTCACACAGTTATGTCCGACTCTTTGTGATCCCATGGACTGTAGCCTGCCCAGCTCCTCTTTTTTGAAATTCTCCAGGCAAGGGAGTACTGGAGTGGGTTGCCATTTCCTTCTCCAGGGGATTTTCCCAACCCAGGGATCGAACCTGGGTCTCCTGCATTACAGGCATATTCTTTACCAACTGAGCCACCAGGGAAGATTCAGACACGATATCATTCTGTAATTACAACCCAACTGGTGAATCATCTGTCTTAATCTTGATATTTCTATCAATACTGCCCAATTACCAGTCATGACTGAAACTGGTGGCCATAGTCAGCATTAACAGATTCTTGAACCTCTGTCAAATCAATCCCTAGGGATCAATTTTGCTTATTTTTTAAGAAAATAGAATATTTGTTGGCTAATATATTTAAATAATTTATAATAAACAAGTAAAAAAGGCAAGGAAAATGTTTAAAAAATCTAGATTTACATCTTTTGAATTTCATAGAAAACAATTTAGTAAATGCTATTTGTTCTATTTATAGCTATATGATAGTTAGTTGCAACATCAGGTTATATTTTTTACAAATGGATAGCACTAAGTAAATCTAGACAACATATTAAAAAGCAGAGACATTACTTTGCCAACAAAGGGCCATCTAGTCAAAGCTATGGTTTTTCCAGTAGTCGTGCATGGATGTGAGAGTTGGACTATAAAGAAAGCTTAGCGCTGAAGAACTGATGCTTTTGAACTGTGGTGTTGGAGAAGACTCTTGAGAGTCCCTTGCACTGCAAGGAGATCCAACCAGTCCATCCTAAAGGAGACCAGTCCTGGGTGTTCATTGGAAGGACTGGTGTTGAAGCTGAAACTCTGATACTTTGGCCACGTGATGTAAAGAGCTGATTCATTTGAAAAGGCCCTGATGCTGGGAAAGATTGAGGGCAGGAAGAGAAGGGGACCACAGAAGATGAGATGGTTGGATGGTGTCACCAGCTCAATGGAGATGAGCTTGTGTAAACTCCAGGAGTTGATGATGGACAGGGAGGCCTGGCGTGCTGCAGTCCATGGGGTCACAAAGAATCAGACACGACTGTGCAACTGAACTGAACTGATCAGAAGTAAACCTACTATTGCATTTTTCCTTGCATATAAAGTTATAGCACTAACGTATATCATCAGTTTTTTGAAAGAAACTGTAAATAATGGCAACCTTCTCCATGCAAGGTGCAAGACAAGGCCTTTAAGGGCAGAGGAGCATAATATGCAGGGATTCAAAAAGTCATGCCTTTGTCTTACCCTCAGTTATTCTACATGAAAAAAAAAATGTTCATCACACAGAGTTACAGAAGTGCAATAGAAACAAAATGAGGAGATTGGGTCCTGTTAACACAGGAGATGCTTTCTAATAATGATTTGGTAATGATGTATACAAAAAGTTAATTGTACTCAAAGGTAACTGTTTTAACACTGACAGCATTTTTGTACCAATGCCACCAAAATCCTTTAATAAGTTTTTAGAAAGTGAATCACTTTTACAAAAATGTAATATCCATGAAGAAGCAAATAGGGAATGGTTCTCAAATTTTAATTTTAAATAATGCTATCTATGTGAAATAGCCATGCTATCAAATCCCTTTGACACTTCAAACATCCCTGCTTAGATTAAGTTCAAGGTTAGCCTACCTTGTACTGAAATTCTTAGCTAAAAACAATAGCCACAGTATTAAAAAATGTAGCTAAAAATTTGAGGACAAAACAATTTAAATTTTAAAAGACCAGGTCTCTGTTTATGTCTGATTGCATGTATTTAGTAATTATGCTAAAAAATCCTGTGGATTTTTAGTATATAATAACAACAAGATTTTGAAGTTAAGAGGAGGATAATAAAAATACAAAAACAGATTTTTAAAAAATAAATCAATTTCATAAAATTGTTCACATGTCAAGACTGAGCTTCACAGAGGTTAGCAACCTGCCTTTAATCACACTATTAGGAAGCGATTAACCAGGATTTTGACCCATGTCTGTTTGATTCCTTTTTCATGTTCCTAACCACCTTGCTGTATTGTTCTAAGTATAAGAAAACAAGCTTAAACAAAACTCTTCTGTGACATTTCATTGCATTTGTTCAGTGGAGAGGTCCCACATGGTGGCTGCCTATTATGTCAAATTGTGCCCAGGGTATATTCTATTTGGCTGGCAAATTACTCCTTTCCCACTTCATTCATCCCTGGGTCTGAAGGTATTTGAGTTGCAACCTCTGAGATAGTGTGGCCTTCCTTGATGGCTCAGTAGTAAAGAAATCCCCTACGATGCAGGAGACATAGGAGTCTGGATTTAATCTCTGGTTCTGAAAGTTTCCCTGGCAGAGGAAATGGCAACCCACTCCAGTATTCTCTCCTGGAAAATTCCATCGACAGAGGAGCCTAGAGGGCTACAGTCTATAAGTTTGCAAAGAGTCGGACACGACTGAGTGCACATGCATACTCTGAAATAGTGTGGTCTGTATTTCAAATTATTTTTTGAAGTATTTCTCCTATTGTACTTGTTACTCAGAATAAACCAAAAGGTTAACAGGAGATGCAGTGCTATGCGCATACCTAGAAAATTTAAATAACTCACCAAGGAACACGTGTAAAATAGTTGAAAGAGCACCAGCTCTGACATGGATCCTCATTCGACTTTGGGAAGGTTTCTGAAATGGTCTGTGCCTCAGGTTCATCACCTATAGAATGGAGTCTGTATTACCTTTCTCACAGCATGTGGTGATACTTAAATGAGATTACACAGATAAACCCTCCAACAGAATGTCTATCATGTAACAGACTCTCAATAAAAACTTTTTTCTGTTGTTAATGATTCAGGACCAAGTTAAAATGTGTTAAGAAATGAGGTCAGTAGATAAGATAATAAAGCTCCCTTCTGCTCTCTCTCCTGGGTATGATCCTACTCACCACTGTGAATACCGATTAGAAGCTTAATTAAAATGGAAGAGTAAGATCAATATATTCTTGGACTAAATGAAAAGAGAATCAATGTTTAACTAGATTTTTAATTATAAAAATGAATATATGCTTATGGCAAAGTGAAATCCAAAGATTAATAGGATCAAATCTACAAGTCATCTGACTCAAATCTCCAACAACACACCAGAAATAATTACTGCTGGTAACATTTGTACTCCTATACTTTCCATGTTCTTTCTAAGCATTTTTATAAAGTAACAATAATGTATGCTAGCATTTATATGAAGCTATTTATAGAAAACATTAAAATAAATACATATTTACATATATATAGACATACATATTTAGAGAATTGCTTTATGTTAGATAAAGTAATTATACCATCTGTGTACTACTCCATAATTCAGAATTATTTGGTCATCTTTAAACCATTTGAACTATTATAAATAATACTGCAATAAACACAAATCTTTGCATATGTCTAAAGCTCAATCTGCAGAATACATTCTAAAGGTAAGTCTCAGACATGTCATTCTTAATTTTGATAGGTTTTGCCAACTGTACTCAAAAATTGGCTTAGCCCCCCAACAGTGTATGAGTGCCTACTCATTCACAATACTCCATTATTGTTTAATATTGCATAGTTTGAAAGAAAAAAAAATATTATCTTGTTGAATTGCCTCAATAATTTGTGAGGCTGAAAATAATTTTTTGGCCTGTGTAAATCTTTTTCTGTGAACCACGATTAACTCTTTTTTATATATTTTCTTAATTTGTGAGAAATTTTGCAAATAAAGAAAATAACCTTTCTAAAGCATGGCTAATAAAATTAATCTTTTAAAGCACTGCAATATTTTCTTATATTATTCTTTGTCCTTTGTGTTTCCTTAACAACTTCTAAGTACTTTTAAGCTAATTTTATTTGTCATTTTACTCATGATTCGCTTGCTCCTTGAAAGAAAACCTACAACCAACCTAGAGAGCATATTAAAAAGCAGAGACATTACTTTGCTGACAAAGGTCCATCTAGTCAAATCTATGGTTTTGCCAGTAGTCATGTATGGATATGAAATTTGGACCATAAAGAAAGCTGAGCACCGAAGAATTGATGCTTTTGAACTGTGATGTTGGAGAAGACTGAGAGTAACTTAGACAGCCAGGAGATCAAACTAGTCAATCCTAAAGGAAATCAGTTCTGAACATTCATTGGAAAGACTGAAGCTGAAGCTGAAACTCCAATATTTAGGCCACCTGATGCAAAGAACAGACCCATTTGAAAAGACCCTGATGCTGGGAAAAATCGAAGGCGGGAGGAGAAGGGGATGACAGAGGATGAGATGGTTGAATGGCATCACCAACTCGATGGACATGAGTTTGAGCAAGCTCCGGGAGTTGGTGATGGACAGGGAGGCCTGGCATGCTGCGGTTTATGGGGTCGCAAAGAGTCAGACACAACAGAGCAATTGAACTGAACTGAACTTACTCATGATTTGAGATACTGGTTCATTTGCAGAAAGACCTTTCCCACTCAAGATTATTTTTTAAATCAATTCATATATATATATATATATGAACTCCATCTGCGATTTCATTTTGGAGAATCTAATGGTATAGAAATGCAGTAGTTTAATTTTTTCCATGATATACAGTTCTCTCAGCACAAATTGAAGATTTCCCCATTGATTTGCAATTGCTCATGTTCTAAACTCTTATACACAATGTGTTTATATTTTAACTCTATTCTGTTTATTAATTTTCCTTTTTGTTTTTGGACCTTTATTATATATGTTAGCTTTAAATGTATCAGATGCGCTTAATTGTTCATATTGCTCCACTTTCATGAAATTTTTTTCATCCCACTCCAGTACTCTTGCCTGGAAAATCCCATGGATGGAGGAGCCTGGTAGGCTGCAGTCCATGGAGTCGCTAAGAGTCGGACATGACTGAGCAACTTCACTTCCACTTTTCGCTTTCGCGCACTGGAGAAGGAAATGGCAACCCAGTCCAGTGTTCTTGCCTGGAGAATCCCAGGGAAGGGTGAGCCTGGTGGGCTGCCGTCTCTGGGGCCGCACAGAGTCGGACACGACTGAAGCGACTTAGCAGCAGCAGCAGCAATCTCATATTCTATCATATTCTAAAAGAATTTTGTTGAATGAAAATAAAGTCTGATTGATTATTTTGAGAGACTGTGTGGCATATTTAGGTTCCCTGGGTTATTATTAGCTGTGTGAATATGAGAAAGTTATTTAAATGCCCTGTACTGCAGTTTCCTCGTCATACAATGGCCATAATGCTTAGATTTTTTCATAACATGTTTATGAAGATCATTGGGAAACAAAAGTAAAACACTTAATATTATGCCTAGCATATGGTAAACATTATAAATTTTGGTGATTCTATCATTGTTTATAATTTATAGAATGGTTTAGGAAAATTGGCATATCTACAATATTAGGCTTTCTACACTTGAATGGGTTTTAGCCTTCCATGAATTCAAAGCAGGCTTCTTTTAAATAATTTTCTAGGGATTTAAATTTCTATTTAAAACTTTCTTATTTAATCCATCATTGAGTTTTCTGTCCCTCTCAGAGAAATTTAAAGCTATTTCAAGACCACAATTATGTCATAATACTAATATAAGCATTTGATTTTTATTACAGAACTTTAAAAATTTTGTTATTTTAAAAATAAAAAATTTTCATTTAAATAGGATCTCAAAGGTTATGTTCAGCTCATTTTGAAAGTTTTTCTCTGCTATTAGACATTATATTTTCTAAAATATTAATTTTATTGATCACTGCTTAAATTTTCCTACCATGTACAACAATCCCTGGGTTTATTCTTCTGTGTGTCCTAGACATAATTATGTCATTAAAAGTAATGATAAATTATTGACAAAATAACAATTAGCTTATTTTTAAAGTTTTTATACTTATATATTTCTTCCAATTACTTGAATAAAATTTAAGCATATCAGTTATCACTAAAGACACCTTCTCTTTTCTGGTACTCATATTTATATTCTGACTAATCTAATTACATTGGCTAGGTTTTTAGGAAAGTATCAGAAACTTTTATACTTTCATAAGTTTTATATTGCAAGTATGATAACTGAAATCCTTCTATAGAGATTGTCTTTAACAGCATTGTTTCCAATATTTCACCATTTAACACAATAGGAATTATTATAAGTATTTCACCACTTAACACAATAGGATTTGTAATATGTATTTTATAATATTTAGCATATATCTATTATATACTGATGAATTTTTCTTATAAATAAACACCAAAATTTATTATGTTTACATAGATTGTTGTATAAATTTTAATATTTTCTCCTCCAATGATCTGTCAGATCTATATGACAGATTTTTAAATATTAAACATTTTAACTCCTTTTTATGCAATTCTACCTTCTTTAGTGAGAGAAACAAAAAGGAAAGTGAAAAAGAGAGACAAAGAGTATGATAAGGAGGAGGATATATTTTATACATGACTATCCTTCTATTAAATGCATCTGGTCACTAATCTAGATTGCCATGAGAAATATCAATAACCTAAGATATGCAGGGGAGAAGGAAATGGCTACTCACTCCAGTTCTTGCCTGGAGAATCACTTGGATAGAAGAGCCTGGTGGGCTGCTGTCCATGGTGTTGCACAGAGTCAGACATGACTGAAGCGACTTAGCAAAAACAACAACAACAGATATGCAGATGACACCACCCTTATGGCAGAAAGTGAAGAAGAACTAAAGAGTCTCTTGATGAAAGTGAAAGAGGAGAGTGAAAAAGTTGGCTTAAAACCCAACATTCAGAAAACTAAGATCATGACATCTGGTCCCATCACTTCATGGCAAATAGATGGGGAAACAGTGACAGACTTTATTTTGAGGGGCTCCAAAATCACTGCAGATGGTGAATGCAGCCATGAAATTAAGACACTTGCTCCTTGGAAGAAAAGTCATGGTCAACCTAGAGAGCATATTAAAAAGCAGAGACATTACTTTGCCAGCGAAAGTCCATCTAGTCAAAGTTATAGTTTTTCCAGTAGTCATGTATGGATGTGAGAGTTGGACTATGAAGGAAACTGAGAGCTGAAGAATTGATTATTTTGAACTGTGGTGTTGGAGAAGACTCTTGAGAGTCCCTTGGACTGCAAGGAGATCCAACCAGTCCATCCTAAAGGAAATCAGTCCTGAATATTCATTGGAAAGACTGATGCTGAAGCTGAAGCTCCAGCACTTTGGCCACCTGATGTGAAGAACTGGCTCATTTGAAAAGACCCTGATGCTGGGAAATATTGAAGGCAGGAGGAGAAGGGGATGACAAAGGATGAGATTTTTGGATGGTATCACTGACTTGATGGACATCAGTTTGAGTATGCTCTGGGAGTAGGTGATGGACAGGGAAGCCTGGTGTGCTGCAGTCCATGTGATTGCAAAGAGTCGGACAAGACTGAGTGACTGAACTGAACTGAGTCACTAACCTGTGCAACATGGAAATGCAATTAAGTTGGAATTTTAAAATCTATATATTTTTTCTAATGACTCCAAAATATACCATGAATGCTCATCATTATATTTAGTAATAAGTATTAAAAAATATTAAATCAACATATTTTTTACCCAGAAATTTTTGTTTAAAATTAGTCAGAGGAGAAAATTACAACAATTCATAGAGCAGCCAAGAGCGAAAATGACTGAATCTAATAGAAAAGATCGTCTACAACAAAGATAAAAGTGAGAAACCACAAGACAGGTAGGAGGGGCAAAGTTACAGTATAGTGAAGGCCACAGGTGAGTGACCCATAAATGGGCGAATTAGTACAACTGCAGAAGTTCTCCCCAAGGAGAGAGTTCCGAAGTTCACATCTGATTCCCCAGTCTAGGGGGCTGGGGAGCCCTGTGCTGGGAAGATGAACTCTGGCCTTAAATGTTTGGCTTTAAAGGCCACTGAGGGTCACTTTCAGGAGACGCAGAGTTCTGTGGGAAATACAGACTTTTTTTTTAAAGAGCACACCCATATCTCACATGCTCTTGGACCCAGGGCAGAAGCTGTAACTTTAAAGAAGCTTGGAACAGATGGGGAAACCCCAGCCCTGGCATATCCTGGACCCTGATTCCACCCCCAGATCCAGCACTAAACCCAGGACCCACGAGGGTTCTATAGTCAGCCACCTTGTGACCTGACCCCTCCAATCAGCGGCCAGCAGCCTTCACACAAGATAAGGTCTGGCAATCAACCAGACAGACTTAGCAAAGAATAACAAATTGCCCACAGTAGTCATCCCACCATAGTAGAAGGACCCACACAGCCCACATAAAGGGCATCCCAAGAGCATAGAGCTCTAATGATGAGAAGGGAGTGTGCTGCTAAGATGTTTGGTACATAAAGCCACTTCTTCATGGTTATGAAACATATGCAAAGTGCCAGATACATAGAAATAAAAACAACAAACTAGGCAAAATTAGGTGATGGAAGAACATATTCCAAATGAAGGAATAATATAAAACTCCAGAAGAAGAATTAAGTGAAGAGGAGATAGGCATCTGCATTTCAAGGCAATGATGGTAAAGATAATCAAAGAACTTAAGAGAAAAGAGGTGCACAGAGCAACAAAAGCAAATACAAACAAATGGGGCTGGGGCTATCATAGAATGTAAAAGCTTGTACATAGCAAAAGAACACATAAAAAAGCAGCCTACTGAATGGGAGAAAAATACTTGCAAATTATATATCTGAAAAGGATCTAATATTCAACATCTATAAAGAACTCATACTATTCAACAACAACAACAAAAATCCGATTTATAAATGGGCAAACCTTGAACAGACAGTTTTCCAAAGAGATACAGATGGCCAACAAGTATAAAAGATGTTCAAAATTATTAATCCACAGAGAAATGCAAATCAAAACCACAATGAGATATCACCTCATACCTGTTTGAATGATTATTATCAGAAAAAAAAAAACCCAAGAGATGAGTATTGGGGAAGATGTGAATAAAAGAATCCTTGTGCACTATTAGTGGGAATTAAATCATGCAGCTATTACAGAAAACAATATAGTTTCCTCTAAGAAAAACACAATCTGATATTAAAACACTAGAAATAATAAATCAACAGGAAATGAAATGCAAATATGAAAAGATGCTCAACTTCATTAACAGTTCAGAAATGCAAAGTTGAACAAAAGGGAAGTATGATTTGTTACCGTTTTAGTAAAATTTAACAAATACCCTGTATTGGTGATGATGCAAGGAAACAGGTACTCTCATAAATTCTTGGTAGGAATATGATCGGCATAGTGGCAATTTCAGTGTTTCAAACTCAATGGGAAGAACCAATAAAAAATTTTTGTTTTTACTTTGGCATTAAGTTTCATTTCCTGGATTTGATCCTACAAAAACACTGGCACATATATATATATTATTTGTAATGGTAAAAAACTAGAGCAAATTTAAACACTTATTAATAAATCAGGACATAAGCTTATCATGAAATACTTTGTCAAAGGGAATGATGTAGTAATATCTATTGAGCCATGTGAGCGAGATGTGAAGTAATATCCAAGACATAATTTTAAAATCAAAGAGCAAGTTGTAGAAGAATAGCTTACTGTGATGCCATTTATGATATTTAAAAAGATCCCTAAGTTTAAATGTTTGTGTCCCTATTAAAAATAACTGGATAAATACACACCAAACTATTAGCAGTAATTACTTTTGAGGAACTAGGCTAAGAGAGGCAGTGGAAGTTAAAATAACCCGATTTTAAATTTATTATTTGACTTGTTTATATCTATCTGGTATTTCACATATTAATTTATAATTTCAAAAACTACTTACAGTTAGAAAATTGTAATTTATCAATGATTAATAATAGAAAAGAACGCTAACATGCCAAGTCTGGTTGACCACAGCTTTGGCAACATCTATGTCTTTGAAAAATGGAACAGGCAACATTTTTGAGACAGTCTTAATTGTGCATATCTTAAAAATATGCTGATCAGAAGGGAACAAGAGGTGGAGGTTAATAAGAGGCTGAGAGTAAGCGGAAGTAGGGGACATGAGGTCTTTTTTAAACCCCTTGTAGCTAATGAAAGACCAAGAAAGGTAAGAGCAAAGAGAGTGCATCTATACCTAGAAAATCAGGAGCTTTTGAAAGGAGGAGGAGAGGTTCCACATGCATAGTCTACCAAATAAAGGAATTTGGATCCCCAGCCCCAAGCCATAGAGAAGCCATTTATGGAGTAGTTACAAACTGACTTCAGGTACTAAAGTCCCAGATTTACTTTATTATCACACCTCTCCCCTGCCTCTTTTATCCTGCAGTTAGAACTCCCTAACTGTAAGCATCTCCTTCACTTTGCACACCTTTGCCCACTAGTAGCAAATGAGTTTGGAGAAGGCAATGGCAACCCACTCCAGTACTCTTGCCTGGAAAATTCCATGGATGGAGGAGCCTGGTGGGCTGCAGTTCATGGGGTCGCTAAGAGTCAGACACGACTGAGCAGCTTCACTTTCACTTTTCACTTTCATGCAGTGGATAAGGAAATGGCAACCCACTCCAGTGTTCTTGCCTGGAGAATCCCAGGGACAGGGGAGCCTGGTGGGCTGCCGTCTGTGGGGTAGCACAGAGTCGGACACAACTGACCCAACTTAGCAGCAGCAGCAGCAAATGAGTTGGCTAGAGAATGTACTGGTACAAAACCACAAGAACAGAAGAAAGGAGGCATACATTTCTAGCTGAGCACTGCTTCAGTCTCATAGTCTCTGTCCCCAGTGTGATGTTCTTACAACAAAAAAATCCAGTGAGCCAAGTCTCAAATAATGGCAGGCTGGCCATAATTGAAAACTATAAATTATTTTAACAACATTTACGAGAATTCCCTGTGACATCCCAAGAAGACTTCTTAGATGTTTGCTATGGTAAACAGTAAATAATAAACTGAGCTGAAAAGCAAAACAGTCTATTCTTCAAGCTATTTCTGACACTTAAGAACTAATTAGAAATATAAAAAATATGAAATTTAATTTCAGATATTATATAAATCAAGAATCTAAAAAAACTAATCATGCATACACACTATATTTGACCAGTAGCCATGACATTTGATTGTTCTCCAGTTGAGACGACTAAATGAAAAATTCACCCTCCTGTGACCATCTTTGAAAACCAGCAACAGCTTAATATAATCTTCCATGTGATATCTTCTTGAGCAAGGCCATTTTAATTTCCAAATTTGATCTTGAGCAACATATATTTCTCCACCAACCATGACTCCTCAGATACTTCTTAATTATCATAGTTAATTATCATCACTATGACCATCATCATCACCTTCAGTTCACAGCATTACATCAGCAGATGAGAAATCCAAGCTATCATGGAGGCTATTCTTTGGACTTTAGTAAGTAACAAATCCGGGCTTTCCCCGTGGCTTGGTGGTAAAGAATCCACCTGCAATGCAGGAGACTTAAAGAGACTTGGGCTTGATCCCTGGGTTGGGAAGATCCCCTGGAAATGGTAACCTACTCTAGTATTCTTGCCTGGAGAATCCCATGGACAGAGGAGCCTGGTGGGCTACAATCCATAGGGTCTCAAAGAGTAAGAAAGGACTGAAGCAACTGAGCACTCAAATAAGAATAATAAGGTAAACAGCATTATATAGGAGACAATTTAATTAAAAGCATAAAGACAACTCTAGGGAAGGAATAAAGAAGCAGTGCTTAATTTTTACCTAGTACCATTTAAATTTGTTATTTTTACCTCATATAATCTAATTTCCTTCATTTTTTAAAAAAATTTGGTCATTTTGTGTGTCTCTACAATTTAAATTGCGTTTAGAACCAAAGCAAAGAAAACTGTCTAACAGGTAGACACTACATACAGTAGGTCAGAGTTTGGGCACTAAAATCAAACTGCCTATTTTTAAAAAAAATTTATTGGAGTATAGTTGATTTACAACGTGGTATTAGTTTCAGGTGTACAGCAAAAGTGAATCAGTTATATTTATACGTGTGTGTGTCAGTTGCTCAGTCGTATCTGACTGCGACCCAATAGATTGGGACTCTCCAGGCCCCTCCATCTGTGGGATTTTCCAGGCAACGATACTGGAGTGGGTTGCCATTCCCTTCTCCAGGATATATATATATATCTCTCTCCACTCTTTTTTGTTTTAGATTCCTTTCCCATATAGGCCATTACAGAGTATTGAAGAGAGTTCCCTGTGCTATACAGCATGTTCTTATTAGTCAAACTCCCTATTTTTGATCTCAGCTTACCACTTGCTAGTGCGGAAGCTTAAGAAAAGTAACTATAATTCTAAACAGCATCTAGGATACAGGGTTAGTTCTGGAATTAAGAGAGCTGACTTGCAGTGACAACTCAGTTTAATGCCTGGCATTAGATTATTACTCCATGGGAATAGAAGTTCTGTCTGGCTCAGCACAATATTTTCAGTATTTAACATATCTTACAAGACCAGTTACTCAGAAAGTATATCACATGTTGGAATGTTTCTATGGAAACCCAGTTTGCCACATGTGCAGATTACTACATGTGGACTACGGTTTACTTGCATCAGGAGTGGAAAATCAGCTTTCAAAACCAAATTCTAGATCTCAATAACTGGGTCTTTTGAAACAATCATGTGAATAAACAAGGTCTTCCATCCCTAGACACCCACACTTTATTTTAATTAGTCTAAGGCTCCTAAATAACCCTGTCTCTCTGATTCATAGTTACATTTTGGGGCTGTAAGTCTAAGTAAGGGAACAAACTTGGCTTGGAGAAGTACCCTTTTCAAACTTGATCAAATGTCTCAAATCAACATTCCAGTTGAAAATCTCACATACATTTCATCAAAGTAGTGCTATCATTTGTTCTCAAATAGATATCAGGCAAATAATACCAGTCATAGATTTCAACATTTCATATAATTAAAATGTATGTCCGGATTGGGCCACTATGAGATAATCAGGATTATTCTGGATCCCAGTGAACTTTCAAAATTAGATGTAAAGAGGAATGTCCAACCTCAGGACAGTGTGCTATGCTCTACTCTGAAAATCCAAGTGGGCTTTCTTGGGAAGCGTGAGAGCATGTTTCAAAAAGAAGGCCCAGTACATCCATGTTCTGGTTGAAGACAAATCAACAATCCCTTGAGTAGAAGACACTATGGTATTACATTGGGATGCTTGCTAATGTGATTCTTGAAGTTTTAAATTAGTCCCTTTGAAGAATTACTTCTGAACAACTTGTGAGTACCACTGTTGTTGTTCACCCGTCTCAGATATTTGTTAGCCAGACTACTCCAGCCATGCAGCACTCTTTTTGTAAATCATAAAGGCAGAATCTCAATTGCCAGCTAGCAGCCTAAACAGTTGCCAGGATGCTGAGTCCCCAGCCTTGCTGAGTTTCACCTGACCTGGATCCTGAGCTGAGCTCTGACGTGTGATCACCTCTGCCCCTCCCTCCTCAGTGTGGCATTCATCAGCACTCTCCTCAGGCACCTGGAGCACACTCTGCAGCTAACCATTCTCTTGCTCCTGGGTTGTGCTCTAACATAGAGACCCAAATCCATGGAAAGAACCCTTCCTCTCAAGGCGAACAAGCCAAAACCTGATCCTACATAAACAGAGGAAAAATTTTCAAAGCAGAATATTTCAAATTTGAACCCTATTAAAGGAAAATATTCATTTTTTTGAATTGTAACCTAACTTGTTTTTAGATAGAATGTGGCTTTAAAATGTACAGATGTGAAATTCAGTATATGCTTTTTTTATACTTTTTTGTAACTTTTCTTCCCCATGAGTGCATGCTCATTTGTGCCTGACTCTGTGACTATAACTATGCTTCAGTTCAGTTCAGTCGCTCAGTTGTGTCCGACTCTGCGACCCCATGAATCGCAGCATGCCAGGCCTCCCTGTTCATTACCATCTCCTGGAGTTCACTCAGACTCACGTCCATCGAGTCAGTGATGCCATCCAGCCATCTCATCGTCGGTCGTCCCCTTCTCCTCCTGCCCCCAACACTTCCCAGCATCAGAGTCTTTTCCAATGAGTCAACTCTTCGCATGAGGTGGCCAAAGTACTGGAGCTTCAGCTTCAGCATCATTCCTTCCAAAGAAATCCCAGGGCTGATCTCCTTCAGAATGGACTGGTTGGATCTCCTTGCAGTCCAAGGGACTCTCAAGAGTCTTCTCCAACACCACAGTTCAAAAGCATCAATTCTTCGGCACTCAGCCTTCTTCGCAGTCCAACTCTCACATCCATACATGACCACAGGAAAAACCATAGCCTTGACTAGACAGACCTTAGTCAGCAAAGTAATGTTCTGCTTTTGAATATACTATCTAGGTTGGTCATAACTTTTCTTCCAAGGAGTAAGCGTCTTTTAATTTCATGGCTGCAGTCACCATCTGCTCTGATTTTGGAGCCCCAAAAAATGAAGTCTGACACTGTTTCCACTGTTTCCCCATCTATTTCCCATGAAGTGATGGGACCAGATGCTATGATCTTCGTTTTCTGAATGTTGAGCTTTAAGCCAACTTTTTCGCTCTCCTCTTTCACTTTCATCAAGAGGCTTTTGAGTTCCTCTTCACTTTCTGCCATAAGGGTGGTGTCATCTGCATATCTGAGGTGATTGATATTTCTCCTGGCAATCTTGATTCCAGCTTGTGTTTCTTCCAGTCCAGCGTTTCTTATCATGTACTCCGCATATAAGTTAAATAAGCAGGGTGACAATATACAGCCTTGACATACTCCTTTTCCTATTTGGAACCAGTCTGTTGTTCCATGTCCAGTTCTAACTGTTGCTTCCTGACCTGCATACAGATTTCTCAAGAGGCAGGTTAGGTGGTCTGGTATTCCCATCTCTCTCAGAATTTTCCACAGTTGATTGTGATCCACACAGTCAAAGGCTTTGGCATAGTCAATAAAGCAGAAATAGATGTTTTTCTGGAACTCTCGTGCTTTTTCCATGATCCAGCGATGTTGGCAATTTGATCTCTGGTTCCTCTGTCTTTTCTAAAACCAGCTTGACCATCTGGAAGTTCACGGTTCACGTATTGCTGAAGCCTGGCTTGGAGAATTTTGAGCATAACTTTACTAACATGTGAGATGAGTGCAATTGTGTGGTAGTTTGAGCATTCTTTGGCATTGCCTTTCTTTGGGATTGGAATGAAAACTGACCTTTTCCAGTCCTGTAGCCACTGCAGAGTTTTCCAAATTTGCTGGCATGTTGAGTGCAGCACTTTCACAGCATCATCTTTCAGGATTTGAAACAGCACAACTGGAATGCCATCACCTCCACTGGCTTTGTTCGTAGTGATGCTTTCTAAGGCCCACTTGACTTCACTTTCCAAGATGTCTGGCTCTAGATTAGTGATCACATCATCATGAACTATGCTCAAATATCTATAAAACCAAATCAAGTAGAAACTACACAATAAATACAATTCAGATTAACAAAATTGATATGACCATTAATACTGTTTCACTGAAAATAAATTGTTGCTTTTGGTGTGAATATAATACTGCTTCAAGGATGTTTCACTTGGGATCTTTCACAATTCTAATGCCATGTGATGATTCATTTCTACCATCCCCTCTTCAGATTAAGTTATTGTGAAACCTTGTGCATAGAGCACCATACGACATTTGGTCTTTATTTCATACAAAAGTATCATTTACCTTTAAGTTTTCATATATTCTTTTTATGTTAATCCATAGCACTTAAAATAGTTTGGGAATAATAGGTTAGTATTAAAGGCATCATATAAATAATTTCACAGATAGAACAATCAGTTCAGTTCAGTTCAATTGCTCAGTCATCTCTGACTCTTTGTGACCCCATGAACCGCAGCACCCCACGCCTCCCTGTTCATCACCAGCTCCCAGAGTTCACCCAAACCCATGTCTATTGAGTCGGTAATGCCATCCAACCATCTCATCCTCTGTCATCCCCTTCTCCTCCTGCCCTCAATCTTTCCCAGCATCAAGGTCTTTTCAAATGAGTCAGCTCTTCGCATCAGGTGGCCAAAGTATTGGAGTTTCAGCTTCAACATCAGACCTACCAATGAACACCCAGGACTGATCTCCTTTAGGATGGACTGGTTGGATCTCCTTGCAGATAGAACAATAGCTCAACTGATAAATAATCATTGAACTAAAAGAAAACAAATTAAGCTCCTGCCACAGGTTGAATGTTTGCATCCTCCAAAATTTATATGTTGAAACCTTACTTCCAATGTGAAGATACTGAGAGGTGGGGCCTTTGGGAGGTGATTAGGTCATGAGGGCAGAAGCCTCACGAATGGGATTAGTGATCCAAGAAAGATCCCTTGCCTCTTATGAGGATACAGTGAGACAATGGCTGGCAATGAAAATGCAAGCCAGACATTGAATCTGTTGGTGCCTTGAACTGGAACTTCCCAAGGCTGTTCTAGGACTGTGAGAAATAGGCTTTTTTTTTTTTTTTTTTTTTTTGAGTCACTGAGTTTTTAGTATTCTGACATACTATATGCTCTGCCAGAAGAGACTAAAACAGTTCCCATCATCAGTTCATATACCACTGAGAAAAAGTCCAAGGACACTGAATGGGTCTACAGACTCCCATTTGAGACCCTGTGAACTCCCCTTTAGGGAGGGAGTTTTGGTAAGAGTCCTACGTAGACTTGAATACTTACAGAAATCGGAAATATAACACAAGTATAAATAGCTCAGAGGTCATCCTAAGGGATGTGTGCTCTATCACAAACTACAGAGACAAAGACTTGCCTAAAGAAGAAATTTCCACTCACTACCAGAACATGGTGGTCATGTAAGAACCACCATGCCATCTTTAATTTTGCATGGATTTCAATATTTTTAAGGAGAAATGGAAATCAAGATTTTTATGTGAAAACTTCTACTTCTAAGTCTTGTAATTTTAAAATGTTAAACAGTCTATGGGCCAAGCACATTTATATTTGTAGGCCAAATGTTCCCTGAGAGCCACAGTTTCTAATCCAGTTAATGGGCTTCCCCAGTGGCTCAGCAATAAAGACTGCCTGCAATGCAGGAGATGTAAGAGATTTGAGTTTTATCTCTGGGTTGGCAAGATTCCCTTAGAGGAGGAAATGGCAACCCACTCCAGTATTCTTGCCTGGAGAATACCATGGACAGAGGAGCCTGGTGGGTTACAGTCCAAAGAGTCATAAACAGTTGGACACAACTGGGTAACTGGGCACACACATTGATAGTTAGGATTAGTACCAACTTTATATTACTACTGTATAGCTTTGTTCTCTCTCCCCTCTGTGTTGTTGTGGTCACACAGTTTACATCTTTATAAACCCATCCACATATATTTGCACACTATGCAGAACTGTTTGGCAGGTCAAAAGACAAACATGGCCTTGTAGGAGTCATAAAGGAAAGGTTTTAAGATGCAGCTACTTTAGAGAGACATAACTGACGCTAGCCAGCAGGAGAGACCACTGGGACCTGTGGCATTACATGGCTAAGAACGTGGAGAAGAGTTTCTGGAAGCCATTGGTTCAGAGTGAGCCTCCTGGACAGAGAATAGCTAGTCAGTGCTGCCAAGAAAGAAGATCTGCTCTTAGGAGTAGCAGATAAGAGGGTTAAGTGGGGGGACCACATTTCAAGTATTGAGAGTCTTACAACAACTCTCTCATGTGCTATTCTGAAAACTATCTCCAGTTTCTCAGATGAGTACCACTGATAGCAAAAGGCTGTAAGCTTTGCCATTTTTCCAATATACAACTCACTGTAGAGATGAAAGAATTCTTTTAATGAGAAAACGAGTAGAATAAGATCCTGTGGAAGTATGGAGAAGGCTTAAGAGATATAGACTTTCATTGTGGTTGATGTGGCCTGAGAGAAAAGGGTTATATATAAAATGAGCAAATTCACTTTATTAGAATATCTACCCAGGTAGTAATAGAAATGAAACATTCTCACTTAGGAGGTACAATGTGACCAATGACAATTAAAAACTAAGCAGCCTCTGAGGTTTTTAAACAGAGAATCTGTGGTTTTAAAATAACTTGCTTTATTCAGATCTGAATTTAAGGTTTAGGTTTGTGCCCTTGCAACACACATTCTGTGCTATGAATGAAGTATCACTTCCTCTGTCTTTACCACAGCTTATTTTACTAATATCTATTAATTCTTGAAAATATCAAAGCATGCATTTGTGTTGTATTGAAATCGATTAAAAAAAAAACAGGTGCTGAAGTTGGAATGAAAGGTTAATATTATTCTGACATCCTTCCTGAGTATTGACAAGGGTCAGTGCATGTTTTGGCATTTCTTTTTCCAGCAGGTGAAAACCACCACTTAGCACAATGGAAAACATCAATAGCTGGGCATATGCAACCAGGGGAGGAGATCTTTTCTAAAAGTCAGGTCTTGGAAGATCACAAGTACAGCTGCTGAAACCAATCTAATTTAACTCTTTACTAAACATTCCCTTGCTAGCGGGACCTCTGCATAAAGGAGAGGTAAATTGTCTTGTCTTCCTCATCTAGAAAATATGTGTTGTTTTGAAGTTCAGGACAATAATAGCCGGAAATAAAATTTGCTGTGTCTCTATTTCTAAATAATCCTTTATGAACTTTTTTTTTTGTGATTCCTTCAATAAGAGAAAAATTCTGAAAAAAAAAATGGAAGTAATAGCTGACAGTTTATGTGTTTGTATCATTTATTTCATAAGATAAAGGAACTTTATTTGGGCAACTTAAAAATATCTACCCTATTTTTAGTGTAGATGTTTAGGCTAGAGTCTTAGCAGTGTACTCTGATGTTTCTTTTTAAAAATTTGTATAAATTCTACTATTAAGCTGTTCTGTTTTCCTCTCATGAATAAGATGCACATGCCATATAGAATCTTAAAAGAACATGACTTAATGTCTGAGCTAATATTCTGTTGTGAACACTGTGGGGGAAGGAGATATGGATGAATTGAGAGAGTAGCATTGGCAATATATACACTACCACATATATATTGTGCTTATCCATACAGATAGGTAGCAGGAAGCTGCTTTAAAACACAGGGACCTCAGCTTGGTGCTCTGTGATGACCTAGAGGGGTGGAATGGGAGGGTGAGAGGGAGGTTCAAGAGGGAGGGGATATATGTATACATATGGTTGATTCATGATCCTGTACACCAGAAACTAACAGAGCACTGTAAAACAGTTATATTCCAATTAAAAAATTAGAAAATAAATTAAAAAGGACGGGACTTCACCAGTTCAAATGAGAACCCTATTCCATACTAACACCACTATCACATCACTTTGCCATTTGCAACCTCTTCTCTGAAAAGGAGATGTGAAAAACCAAGGAAGATGTGAACTCTCTATGCCCTAGAGCTAATATGCCTCTATTTTTTTAACTGAGTTCAAATTTCAAAATTCACATTTAAAACCTTCAGAGGATTGGTTTGGAGTGGGAGAAGAAACCTAATGCGTCTGCTGGCATTGTTCCAGCCTCTGTATCATCAGCCTCCATTCCTGGGAGTGTGTCCATTAGCTGGAGGTGAAAAAGCTAAAGTGCAGTTTAAACCAAAGACAGATATTGGAGAAGAACGAAAATGCCTAACATGCAAAGCAGTGGAAGAACATTCATCAATCTCTCCGGCCAGCCACAGGTTAGGACGATCAAGAAAAGCATCAAGAGTTTCCATGCCCAGATCTAAAAGAAATCTGAATGAGCCTAAAGGAAATCAGACAAGATTTTACAAGCTAAGGCTTTCCTTAGATAATTCAATAAGGTCTCTAGTTTATCTTGTAGATTTCTTAGTAATGTATATATGGGAAAGCTCTCCCAATCCAATTCCTGGAGTCTGGATGCCTGTGTTCTTGATTTCTAAGTCTAGAATCAAAAAGGGAAATTGAAGAGGGTAATGAAGAGGATGTGGGCGTGGCCTGCCACCTTGCTAGCAGGAAGATGGATGTGGATTCTTAATTTTGAAAATATTCCAAGATGTATTTGTATCTGTCTAAATCATAAGTTGTAATCATTCTAGGAGAAGGTTTCTTTACTGCAGTCCTGAGTATATGACTGGCCTCTACCAGCCACTGTGAGCAACAGAAAAGAAGTTAGTTATGACATTGTGATGAATAATTTGGCTTCCTCTGTATCACAGCTAATAAGATTGTGGCTTTGTGCCATTATTAAGTCAACTTCAGCTTCAGGCAGAGGCTGATTTAAGGCAGCAGGATATACCTTCATCACAAGAGGAGTTGCTTTAAAATGGTATAGAGTGCAGGAAGATATTCACCATTGTTGTGTGGAAAGGTAAAATTTTTCTCTAAGTCATAATCGTTCTATATTTCTGAGCATGTCAGATTGATTAACTCAAAAGAAAGTCATATGCAATGTTCTTTTTTCACTCAGAAGGAAATTTTTTAAAGAGTCATAATAAGAGCCATCCTTCCTCAAATTCCTCTAAAGACCTTGATTCATCTCTAGCCTCAAAATTACATTAATCTTTCAGTTCAGTCGCTCTTTAGCACAAAGAAGTAAATTAACAGGCCTGACAATTTATTGTTGAAGTCTATCCCTCCCAACCCCCATAACCACCAGCATGTACTCAGAGGCTTCTAGAGAAGAACTTATGAATTTATTTGATCAGATATTTAATTCCTCTATCAAATTTCTTGAGTAGAGAGTCCACAGCTTTCTAATATCATCAGACACCTGGAATACACTTTAATGGGTACCAAGGAACTGGTACCAAGGAATTTGGGTACCAAGGAACTGAGTATATATGTGTGTGTGTGTGTGTGTGTGTGTGTGTGTGTGTGTGTGTGTGTATCAGTGAAACTCCATTAAGGAAAGAATTTAGCCACTGTTCCCTGCTCCCTTACCATTTAAGACTGGCTTCCTCTTCTGCTATGCTATAAAACTGCTATAGTACATTCCTCCATCAAACGTCATGGCAACTTGTTAAATATAGAAGAGATTTAAAGACTTTCCAAGGAATTTAATTGTCAAGTGTTTTCTAGACAGATAGAAATGTGGATGTATTCTTTCCTGACTGACCATTTACTGAGTGCATGCTTTGTAGACTGCTATCAGGTCATCAGAAGAAAGCATATTTACCAGTCTAGAAATACTATTCATACTTGTAATAAAAGGAACAACTAAAAATGAGTGATGAAATTAAGCATATCCTGTACGGACCCATTCAACCAAAGATCGTTTTCAGGAAATAGAATTGGTTTTGCCTGAAAAATGATAGATGATTTCTGCAGATTAGCCTGCAATTTACTTGCATTTTACAAAAGGCTGCTGATTAAACGTTACATAAAGAATTCACCCAGAAGGTTAATAAATATGGACTCAAGAATAAGATCCTTTGGCATGATAGGAGGCAGCCTGGCTAAGATACAGAGGGTAAGGAAGAAGTTTAGCCTAAAGATAAGTGACCAGCCAAATGTCACAAGCTTTAGTATTAGAACCAGTTTGCTTATTTACTTGAAAGATTAAAGTCTTGAAGAAGAAAGGTGAGGGAGCGATGACATTTCTGATATAAAACTGGAGAACTCTCAAACTTCCTTTCATGGAGAAGATGAAGAAGGAAGAAAAAGCTGTGCTTTAAAGTGCATGCACCATTCATATCTGAGAACTAGATCTGGTAAAAAAAGCAAGACCAGAAAGAACCATACCCTTGTAGAATGTACTCAGAGAAAGCAGTGGGTAGAATGAAAAATAAACAAAACTAAACGTCAGTTCACACTCACTGCAGAGAGTCTTTGGAGCCCAGTTCCCTGTCTTCCTTCCCTGATGGCTCAGACGATAAAGCGTCTGCCTACAATGTGGGAGACCCGGGTGGGATCTCTGGGTCGGAAGATCCCCTGGAGAAGGAAATGGCAACCCACTCCAGTATTTTTGCCTGGAAAATCCCATGATGAAGCCTGGTAGGCTACAGTCCATGGGGTTGCAAAGACTCAGACACGACTGAGCAACTTTACTTCACTTCCCTGTTTTTTAGTGAAAACAGAGTTGGCAAAGTAGTTTTCTGCCTCAGACCACTGGATTTGTATACAAGGTAATTAATTACAAGTCATTTCTACATCCTTACAATACCAGCTGGAATCAAGATTACCAGGAGAAATGTCACAATCTCAGATAAGCAGATGATACCAATCTAATGGCAGAAAGTGAAGAGGAGCTAAAAACCCTCTTAATGAGGGTGAAAGAGAAGAGTGAAAAAGCTGACATAAAACTCAACATTCAAAGGACTAAGATCATGGCATCTGGTCCCATCACTTTATGGCAAATAGAAAGGGAAAAAGTAGAAGCAGTGACAGATTTTATTTCCTTGGTCTCCAAAATCATTGTGAATGGTGACTGCAGTCATGAAATTAAAAGATATTTGCTCCTTGGAAGGAAAACTATGACAAACCTAGACAGTGTGTTAAAAAGTAGAGACAATCACCTTGCTGACAAAGGTCTATATACATAGTCAAAGCTATGGCTTTTTCGGTAGTCATTTGGATGTGAGAGTTGGACCATAAAGAAAGCTGAGCCCTGAAGAACTGATGTTTTTGAATTGTGGTGCTGCAGAAGACTCTTGAGAGTCCTTGAACAACAAAGAGATCAAACCAGTCAATCCTAAAGGAAATCAACCTTGAATATTCATTGGAAGGACTCATGCTGAAGCTCCAATATTTTGGCCATCTGATGCAAAGAGCCAACTCACTGGAAAGACTCTGATGCTGCGAAAGATTGAAGGCAAATGGAGAAGGGATGGCAGAGGATGAGATGGTTAGATAGCATCACCAACTCAATGAACATGAATTTGAGAAAACTCCAGTGCCGGGGGCCAGCGTGAGGAATTCTGCCCATGGCAAAGGTCATGAGGAAGGAGGCTTGGCATACGCAAAGGCGTGATCAAGCCTCAGGAAACCCCCTGTTCCCAAGCATCTAACCCCAAAACCAGAGTCTGTTTTACACTCTCACCTACACCTCTGACTTTACGGGGGGCTCTCCCCCATAACCGTTTCTCTCGGAGAAGGAGTAAACGTGCAGCTCCAAGGCAATAAAAATTCCTGGGCGTGACAAGAGTGTTTCAGCTTACGGACTCCTCTGAAGGTTATCTAGCCCACCTGTATAGGTTTGTCCGGCCACATGTGATTGTTTACAGCCTCCCAACCTGAGAGGCACGAGATGTTTTAGACTTACTAAAGGCAAAATCTTTTGGGGAGTTAGAAATTATTAGTATAGTGTGTTGGTTAGGAATTATATTGGTGAAGGGTTCTTCATTTGTTGTGTCAATAATTGCTGCTAATTCCCTGCTCTGGGTGGGACAAGGATGTCTCAGGTCAAACCTCTCTGCTGACAGACTAGCTTGTGTGACAGGATTATCCATACTGCTGCCACTAGGCAAATGATTGTTTACTACTTCTCAACCATAAACAGCACAGAGAATTTTGGAGTATTTTGAGAGTCTTAATTAGCATAGGACTTTTTCCTCTTGTTGAGTCAATGATTGCCGCCAGGCCTCCATATCCTTAGGCACTTGGGAATATATTAATCAATGTATTTGGAATATAGAAAAGGAAATACAGTAGTTTTTGATGTTAGCAATACTAGACTTTTTGAATAAATGGATTTTCTCTTTTGTAATAGATCACTGTACTTTGTTATAAATCACTATGTCCTTGCTATGTAAAAATGTAACTTTATCATATCTTAAGACTAAACAGATCTTAAGAGAAGCATTGGTGAAAGGATTTTCATTTGTTGGGCTGATGTTTGCTGCTAAATCTCCATGTTCCCTACCCTTATAATGAATATAACTAGCATATAGGAAGAAATAAGTATTAACCTTTAAGCATATAGGAAGAAATAAGTATTAACCTTTAAGACTAATCATGTTAACCTTGGGTTAAATAAATTCCTTTCTTGATTGTAACTCACTACACCCTCACCCTATAGGAATGTAACTTTATTTGGAGGGTGGTGCCTGGTTTGAGAGAAAACACCCTTGGGAAAAATAAGATTTTTGGTTATCAGAAAGAAAGGATCATAAAATGTCAGCAGGTCTCACTCATGGCCAGAAGATGATGTACCTTTTTTATACATTTATGTGAAGCACCTGATTTTGATAAAGGTCAGGACTGCTGACCCCCACGTGACTCTGTATTCATCCCTATGTGTAACAAAAGGTATATAAGCAAACCCAAAAATAAAGAAATCGGATCAGTTTCTGGAAAGACTGATTCCCCCATGTCGCTTCTTTCTTGCTCCCGTTTTTCTGGCTGAATTCCCATCTGGAGCATGGATGCTATTCCACGTAATCCAAGTTATTCAGCCTCCTTTTCTCCACTAATCTTCCTACTATACTATCCATTTCTAATCTCTCTATATCTGTGATTAAATATGTATTTTTCCAAAGACGCCGCCTCTGTCCCCACCTTCGAACACCCTGGATCCACCGGGGCTGGACCCCGGCACTCCAGGAGATAGTGGAGGACAGAGGAGCCTAGCATGCTTCAGTCCATGGTTTCACAAAGAGTTGGACACAACTTTAGCGACTGAACAATAAAAACAACCGTCTCCTACTGAGAAGTTCCTTGTACTGATCAAAGAATTTAATTTTTCTGCCTAAACTCAGAGAACTTAGAGATGGAATAAAATAAGTGTAAGTTTATGTTAGAATTGAAAGATAATAAAAATGAGTGTAATTGTGTTTTGTCTGTATCCTGGTATTGTCTCCATTCATGGAGGTACTGAAAATAATTAAATGCAGGCATTTTCAATATTAAAAAAAAAACCTAATCTATGCCCCTGACATAGGAGAGTAATAGAATTTCAAAATTAGTAAAGACCTAAGATATCTTTTTGATCCTCTCATTTTATAGATCATATAACTATAGTCTTACAGTGTCACTTACTCAAGACTAGGCAGGATTTTAATAAGCAGAGCACAGAATTCAGAATTTATGACCCTTATCCTAGATATCCATCTACCACACATGTGTTTCAATTGGGTTTTCTTTTTGCTTTGTGTCCTTCAACAACTCTAGGTACAGTATCTTAAAATTCAGCATTCTGTGTTTCATTACTAACTGAGAGCTTTGTTAGGTATTATACCAACCCACATCCAGGTCCAATTTGTAAGAAATAGAGCAACTTGAGTCTGTCAAAAACTTTGCCATTCTGACAGCTGCCCTTAATTATGCTTAAACTGTGAATAGAAATAATGAATTTTAAATTTCTCAGACTCTGAATTTACTCTACATAAGCCAAAAGAATGTGCATATTTACTCTAGGATTCACTAGTAATTTCATCAAAGCATCATTTGTAGGAAAATGGATCATCCAGCAATTTTTCATTATCTTGTTTCAGCTAAAATCCCCACAAAGACAGGACTATCTTTTGAAGATAGTCAAAATATTTTGAATCCTATTGGATTCCTAGAATATGAGTACACCATCTAATGAGGCAGCCAACTATATATTAAGTTACAAGAAGAAGTTGAAGGCTTTGAAGTACAGATTTAGTTACTCTATTGAAGTAGGGTTGGAGAAACTTAAACTTTTAAAAATAGTGATAGCATTAAACCGTATCAGCTTTCACACACGCCTGTGTGCTCAGTTGCTCAGTCATGTCTAACCTTTGCAATCGAATGGGCTATAGCCCACCATGCTCCTCTGTCCATTGAATTTTCCAGGTAAGAATACTGGAGTAGGTTGCCATTTCCTACTCCAGGGAATCTTTCTGACCCAGGGATCAAACCCACATCTCCTGCATCTCCTTCACTGACAAGCAGATTCTTTACACTGAGGCATTTGGAAAGTCATCAACTTTCACCCACGTTACTATAATTTTATGTCAACTCCTGACATCACCATAGGCAATGATAGCAATCATGTGATCGATTCATTCAAGCCCTATGGTTCTTTGACCTCATCAACTCTAATTAATGGTCTTCATTCCCACTCCAACTACAATGACTGATCATCTAAAAAATTCTGTCACAAGCAATCTCACCCTCCTCTGTCTCTCTCCTCCTACTGCATTGGCCCTAAGAATTTCCAGTCAGAGGTCCATCCTATTCTCCTGATCTGTACACATATTCATCTACCTGGGTGTCCTAGGAAATACCATACAATCACTTGAGTCAATGCTATGACAGATTTGAAAATTATAATTTTAGCGACCCACTCAAATCCCTTTTGTCCCCACCTGGCAAATTTCATTCTCATTCCTTTGGTGTCTTTTCTAAAACTTTACCAGTTTATTCAATTATCTTTCTCATCAAATTATATGATCTCCTACTTCACAAGGACAGTACAGATGAATGAGGGTAATCAGGCTTGAACTGTTCCCATGCCCCTCCTTAAGACAGAAAGCAGACCTCTATCAGTACTGGTAGGATCCTCCAGTTTCAGTGGATGAAGTTAGCATATTCCTGCTCAAAACCAGCCCCAGTCCCAAGATTCTTTATTCTCCCCCTTCCTCATTCTCTTCTGGGGCCTTCCTACATGAGTTATCTCTTCCTCTCCTATGTCTTCAGCCACTCCCAGGCAACTGATCCTTTCTTTCAATTTATAAAACTGCCTAAATTCTCTTGTACTTTTTAAAAAACAAAGCCATTCTTTGATTCTGTGTCATTTAAGCTTCTTTTGTCTCTTCTTCCTATAAAGAACAGACTTCTTAAGTTTGTCTTCACTTATTGTCTTCATTTCCTTCATCTCTTTATACCTATTTTCTTGACTAGCTTCTGATTCTGCTCCCTCTGTGCTTGAAGGCAAACGTCAGAAACCACTTCTTTGGTGCTCTCACCTGAAACTGCACTTTTTGAGGTTACCAAAACCATAATATCCGAATCCAATGGGTATTTTTCAATCTTAATCTTATTAGCCTCCCCCACTCTGAACTTCTATTATTGACAATCAACTTGTTCTCAAAATTCCCTCGTCTCTTGATTTCTATAACCTCCATCTGTTTTCCCTTAATCTCTCAGACCACTTACTTAGTCTTCATAATAGACCCTATCAATTTAAATCTTTCCTTCTTTCAATTTTTTAATTGTGATAAAATATATGTAATATAAAATTTACCATCTTAATCATTTTAAGGGCTTCCCTGGTGGTTCAGATGGTAGAGAATCTGCCTGCAATGCAGAAGACCTGGGTTTGATCCCCAGGTTGGGAGCATCCCCTGGAGAAGGGTATGGCAACACACTCCAGTATTCTTGCCTGGCGAATCCCCATGGACAGAGGAGCCTCGCAGGCTATAGTCCATGGGGTTGCAAAGAGTTGGACATGACTAAGCAACAAAGTACACAGAACAATTATTTTTAAAATACAGTCAATGGTATTGAGTACATTCATATTGTTGTGTAAACATCACCACCATCTCCCTGAACTCTTCTCATCTTAAAAAGGCTAAAAGCCTGTATCCATTAAACTATATATTTTCCATTTCTTCCCTTTTTCCAACTCTTGGCAAACACCATTCTACTTTCTTTCTCTATGGTTTTGATTACTCTAAATACCCATACAATCATATAGTTATCTGGCTTTTTGTGACTGGCTTATTTCACTTAGCATAATGTTCTAAAAGTTTATCTATGTTGTAGTTTATGCCATCATTCCCTTCCTTTTTAAGGCTGAATAATATTCCATTGTATTTATATACCATATTTTGCTTATTTATTCATCTGTCAATAGGCACTTGGGTTGCTTCCTCATTTATCTACTGTGAATAATGCTGCTAACAACATGGGTGTATCAATAGCTCTTTAAGGCCTTGCTTTTAATTCTTTTGGATATATAGTCAGAAGTGGAATTTCTGATCATATGATAAGTCTATACTTTATTTTTTGAGAAGCCATCATACTGTCTTCCACAGCAGCTTGACCATTTTACATTCCCATGAATGGTGCATAAGGGTTTCAGATTGTCTTCATCCATGCCAACACTTGTTTTGTTGTTGTTGTTTTTGTTGTTGTTGTTTTTGTGGTTGTTGTTGTTTTTGATAGCAGTGATCCTATTGGGTGTGAGGTGATAGGTCATGATTTGGACTTGCATTTCCCTAATGAGTAGTGATATTGAGCATCTTTGCATGCGGCCGTGGCTAGCTGGCGCACTAAGCGCGGCCGAAAGGAGCTACCCCACCTCTGAGGTCAGGGACAACAGCCTAGAGTGCCAGGCTGTGACTGTGAGGAACTGCAGAGAAGAGCTACCCAGCGTCCGACATCAGGGGCGGCGGCAGGGAGGAGACACCCCCGCGTCCGAGGTAGGGGCCGTGGCCAAGAGGAGCTACCCTGCGTCTGAGGCCAGTGGTGGCAGGGAGGAGACACCCCGCGTCCGAGGTCAGGGGCAGCCAGGAGAAGCCATCTCGTGCCCGAGGCCAGGGGCAGTGACCCTGAGGAGCCCCCTGGAGCCCAAGGCCAGGTGCAGAAGCTGGGAGGGGCAGCCAGGAGAAGCCACCTCATGCCTGAGGCCAGGGCCGGCAGCCAGAAGGAGCAACCCGAGGAGCGGTGGCTGCGCAGGTGCAGGAGGGCCTAGAGGAGCTATCCCACATTGAAGGTCAGGAATGGCGGCGGTAAGGAGATACCCCTCATCCAAGGTAAGGAGCAGTGGCTGTGCTTTGATGGAGCGGCTGTGAAGAGATACCCCACGCCCAAGGTAAGAGAAACCCAAGCAAGTTGGTAGGTGGTACAAGAGGGCATCAGAGGGCAGACACACTAAAACCATACTCAAAGAAAACTAGTCAATCTAATCGCACTAGGACCACAGCCTTGTCTAACTCAATGAAACCAAACAATGCCTGCAGGGCAACCCAAGACAGGCAGGTCATGGTCAAGAGGTCTGACAGAATGTAGTCCACTGGAGAAGGGAATGGCAAGCCACTTCAGTATTCTTGCCTTGAGAACCCCATGAACAGTATGAAAAGACAGAATGATAGGATACCAAAAGAGGAACTCCCCAGATCATTAGATGCCCAATGTGCTACTAGAGATCAGTGGAGAAATAACTCCAGAAAGAATGAAGGGATGGAGCCAAAGCAAAAACAATACCCGGTTATGGATATGACTGGTGATAGAAGTAAGATCCGATGCTGTAAAGAGCAATATTGCATAGGAACCTGGAATGTCAGGTCCATGAATCAAGGCAAATTGAAAGTGGTCAAACAAGAGATGGCAAGGGTGAACGTCAACATTCTAGGAATCAGCATACTAAAATGGACTGGAATGGGTGAATTTCACTCAGATGACCATTATATCTACTACTGTGGGCAGGAATCCCTTAGAAGAAATGGAGTAGCCATCATGGTCAACAAAAGAGTCCGAAATGCAGTACTTGGGTGCAATCTCAAAAATGACAGAATGATCTCTGTTCGTCTCCAAGGCAAACCATTCAATATCACAGTTATCCAAGCTTATGCCCCAACCAGTAACGCTGAAGAAACTGAAGTTGAACAGTTTTATGAAGATCTACAAGACCTTTTAGAACTAACACCCAAAAAAGATGTCCTTTTCATTATAGGGGACTGGAATGCAAAGGTAGGAAGTCAAGAAACACCTGGAGTAACAGGCAAATTTGGCCTTGGAATGCAGAATGAAGCAGGGCAAAGACTAATAGTTTTGCCAAGAAAATGCACTGGTCAGAGCAAACACCCTGTCCCAACAACACAAGAGAAGATTCTGCACATGGACATCACCAGATGGTCAACACCGAAATCAGATTGATTATATTCTTTGCAGCCAAAGATGGAGAAGCTCTATACAGTAAGCAAAAACAAGACCAGGAGCTGACTGTGGCTCAGATCATGAACTCCTTATTACCAAATTCAGACTCGAATTGAAGAAAGTAGGGAAAACCACTAGACCATTCAGGTATGACCTCAATCAAATTCCTTATGATTATACAGTGGAAGTGAGAAATAGATTTAAGGGCCTAGATCTGATAGACAGAGTGCCTGATGAACTATGGAATGAGGTTCGTGACATTGTACAGGAGACAGGGATCAAGACAATCCCCAAGAAAGAGAAATGCAAAAAAGCAAAATGGCTGTCTGGGGAGGCCTTACAAATAGCTGTGAAAAGAAGAGAAGCAAAAAGCAAAGGAGAAAAGGAAAGATATAAGCATCTGAATGCAGGGTTCCAAAGAACAGCAAGAAGAGATAAGAAAGCCTTCCTCAGTGATCAATGCAAAGAAATAGAGGAAAAGAACAGCATGAGAAAGACTAGAGATCTCGTCAAGAAAATTAGAGATACCAAGGGAACATTTCATGTAAACATGGGCTTGATAAAGGACAGAAATGGTATGGACTTAACAGAAGCAGAAGATATTAAGAAGAGGTGGCAAGAATACATGGAAGAACTGTACAAAGAAGATCTTCATGACCCAGATAATCATGATGATGTGATCACTAATCTAGAGCCAGACATCTTGGAATGTGAAGTCAAGTGGGCCTTAGAAAGCATCACTACGAACGAAGCTAGAGGAGGTGATGGAATTCCAGTGGAGCTGTTTCAAATCCTGAAAGGTGATGCTGTGAAAGTGCTACGCTCAATATGCCAGCAAATTTGGAAAACTCTGCAGTGGCCACAGGACTGGAAAAGGTCAGTTTTCATTCCAATCCCAAAGAAAGGCAATGCCAAAGAATGCTCAAACTACCACACAATTGCACTCATCTCACATGCTAGTAAAGTAATGCTCAAAATTCTCCAAGCCAGGCTTCAGCAATACGTGAACCGTGAACTCCCTGATGTTCAAGCTAGTTTTAGAAAGGGCAGAAGAACCAGAGATCAAATTGCCAACATCCACTGGATCATGGAAAAAGCAAGAGAGTTCCAGAAAAACATCTATTTCTGCTTTATTGACTATGCCAAAGCCTTTGACTGTGTGGATCACAATAAACTGTGGAAAATTCTTCAAGAGATGGGGATACCAGACCACCTGACCTGCCTCTTGAGAAATCTGTATGCAGGTCAGGAAGCAACAGTTAGAACTGGACATGGAACAACAGACTGGTTCCAAATAGGAAAAGGAGTATGTCAAGGCTGTATATTGTCACCCTGCTTATTTAACTTATATGCGGAGTACATGATAAGAAACGCTGGACTGGAAGAAACACAAGCTGGAATCAAGATTGCCAGGAGAAATATCAATCACCTCAGATATGCAGATGACACCACCCTTATGGCAGAAAGTGAAGAGGAACTCAAAAGCCTCTTGATGAAAGTGAAAGAGGAGAGCGAAAAAGTTGGCCTAAAGCTCAACGTTTAGAAAACGAAGATCATGGCATCCGGTCCCATCACTTAATGGGAAATAGATGAGGAAACAGTGGAAACAGTGTCAGACTTTTTTTGGGGGGGCTCCAAAATCAGAGCAGATGGTGACTGCAGCCATGAAATTAAAAGACGCTTACTCCTTGGAAGAAAAGTTATGACCAACCTAGACAGTATATTCAAAAGCAGAGACATTACTTTGCGGACTAAGGTCTGTCTAGTCAAGGCTATGGTTTCTCCTGTGGTCATGTATGGATGTGAGAGTTGGAATGTGAAGAAAGCTGAGCATCAAAGAATTGATGGTTTTGAACTGTGGTGTTGGAGAAGACTCGTGAGAGTCCCTTGGACTGCAAGGAGATCCAACCAGTCCATTCTGAACGAGATTAACCCTGGGATGTCTTTGGAAGGGATGATGCTAAAGCTGAAGCTCCAGTACTTTGGCCACCTCATGGGAAGAGTTGGCTCATTGGAAAAGACTCTGATGCTGGGAGGGATTGGGGGCAGGAGGAGAAGGGGATGACCGAGGATGAGATGGCTGGATGGCATCACCGACTCGATAGACGTGAGTCTGAGTGACCTCCAGGAGATGGTGATGAACAGGGAAGCCTGGCGTGCTGAGATTCATGGGGTCACAAAGAGTCGGACATGACTGAGCAACTGAACTGAACTGAACTGATTGACCATTTGTAGATCTTCTTTGGAGAATTAGCTATTCAAATCCTTTGCCAATTTTTTAAAAAAATTGTATTGGATTATAGTTAATTTATAGTGTTCTATTAGTTTTAGGTGTACAGCAAACTGAAAAAGTTATCCATATACATATATTTACTATTTTTTAGATTCTTTTCCCATATAGGCCTTTACAGAGAATTCAGTGGACTCCCTGTGCTACACAGTAGGTCCTTGTTGATTATCTATTTTATATATAGTAGTGTATATGTCAATTCCAACCCCCCAATTTATCCCTCCTCCTCCTCCATGACCCCATAGCTTTCCCCACTGGTAACCATAAGTTTTTTCTATATCTGTGACTCTATTTCTATTTTGTAAATGTTTATTTATACCACATTTTTATATTCCACATATAAGTAATATCATATAGCATTTGTTTTCCTCTGTCTGACTTACTTCACTCCATTCATGCAAATGACATTATTTCCCTCTTTTTTGTGGCTGAGTAATTATTCCATTGTATATAAGTATGGCATCTTCCTTATTCATTCCTCTATCAATGGACATTTTGGTTGCTTCCATGTCCTGGGTGCCATAATAGGCATTTTTTAATCTGTTTCCTCTTTACATGTTGCTCCTCCCCTGGAGCCTGTCATCTCTCCACTTATATTCTCATTGTGCCTTTTATCCCCAAAGGCTCATGACTTTTCTGTGCTTTGCATGCCTATGACTTCTACTCCTGACTTAGATTTCCTGTCTACCTGCATTTTTCTCTATTTCCCTAAAGTGAAAGCTTAGCTTATTAATTTTAAGTCTTTCTTCTAGCATACCTATTTAATACTATAAATTTCACTCTGAGCTCTGCTTTCATGGTATGTCACAAATTTTGATAAGTTTTATATTTATTTAAATTTAGTTTCTAATTTTTTTCATTTAAGAAAATATTTTTAATTTGAGAACGCTTTATGATCCATGTGTTCTTAAAAATATTTTGGTTAATTTCCAGAGATCTGAGGATTTTCCAGCTTTCTTAATATTATTGATTTCTAGTTTAATTCTCTTTAGGTTTTCTATGATTTCTATTCTTTTATGTTTTGATGGTGTATATGGTATAATTTATGCTCAGAATGTGTTATATACTGGTGAACATTCCATATGAACCTGAAAAGAATTAGTATTGTTATTGTTAGGTTGAATATTCTTTACTGTCAATTAGGTAAAGTTGATTGATAGTGAAGTTCAGGTCTTCCATATCCTTGCTGCTACTAAGTCGCTTCAGTCGTGTCTGACTCTGTGCAACCCCATAGATGGCAGCCCACCAGGCTCCCCCATCCCTGGGATTCTCCAGGCAAGAACACTGTAGTGGGTTTCTATTTCCTTCTCCAATGCATGAAAGTGAAAAGTGAAAATGAAGTCGCTCAGTCATGTCTGACTCTTCGCAAACCCATGGACTGCAGCCTACCAGGCTCCTCCATCCATGGGATCTTCCAGGCAAGAGTACTGGAATGGGGTGCCATTGCCTTTTCCAACCATACACTTATCAATTACTCATAGAGAGCTACTGAAGTCTTCATCTATAACAGTGGATTTGCCTGTTTCTCCTTTCAGTTTTATCAGTTTTTACCTCCCGTATTTTAATGCTTCTGTGTTAAATGCTCACATGATTGCTTTATCTTGTAGAATTTACCTCTTTATCTTATGTCATGACCTATTTACCTTTGAAGTCTGTTCTGAAGTCTACTTTGTCTAAAATTAATAGAGTACTCTAACTTTCTTTTGATCAGTATTGTCATGGTGTATTTTTACCTATCCCTATACTTCTAAAATATTTCAGTCTTTATATTTTAAGTGAATTTTCTGTAGGCAACATAGAGTTGCATCTTGTTTTTTTAATCATATTGATGACGTCTTTTTATTGGTTTAATTAGACCACTCACTTATAGTGATTATTGATATAGTTGGATTAATATCTATAAAGTTTGTTAATATTTTCCATTTATCCTTTTTTCCCTCCCTCATTTGTTTTAAATTGTTTGCTTCTCTATTTCATCTCTTCTCTTAGCCTATCAAGAACATGTGTGTGTTCATGCATGCTAAGTCACTTCAGTGTCTGACTCTATGTGACCTCATGGCCTGTATCTTGACAGACCCCTCTGTCCATGGGATTCTCCATGCAAGAATACTGGAGTGGGTTGCCAGGCTCTCCAGGGGATCTTCCCCATCCAAGGACTGAACCTGCATATCTTCCATCTCCTGCATTGGCAGGCAGGTTCTTTACCACTAGGACAACCTGGGAAGACCGCTATCAGGTACATGTCTCTTTAAAATTACCTTATAGTCATTATCCTAGAGTTAATAATATAAATTTTAAACTAGTCTGGTCCACTGTCATATAATGTTATACTGCCTCATGTAGCTCAGGTACCTTATAACAGGATATTCCCAATTTCTCCCTTTGATCTCTTATGACATAACTGACATTGCTTTCTCTTATTCTGTTGTAAACTCACCAATACACTACCATCACTGTTGCTTTAAATAGTTATCTTTTACCTTAAGAATTAAAAAAAAAATTATTTAATAGTCACTCATTACTTCTCTGATGCAAACTTTTTTCTACATAGATTCATGTTTCTGACCCATATTATTTTCCTTATGCCCGAAGAATTTCTTTTAATATTTCTTATAGGAAAAATCTGCTGTTAACAAGTTCCCTAATTTTTTGTTTGTCTGAGGAAGACTTTATTTCTCCTTTGCTTCTGAAGAATAATTTCACTGGATGTTGACTGCTAGGAGAGTGATCTTTCTCTTTTAACACTTAATATATTTCACTCCTCTGCCTTCTTACTTCCATGAGTTCTGATTAGAAGCCTGCTTTAAGGATATAAAGTAAATATACAGAAATTCATTGAATTCTTATATACTAATAATGAAAAAATCAGAAAGAGAAATTAAGGAAACAGTCTCATTTACCACTGCGACAAAAAAAGAATAATATACATAGGAATAAGTGCCGGGGTCCAGCCCCAGTGGATCCAGGGTAATTCGAAGCAGGCACGGAGTCAGTGAATAAAACGAGATTAATTGGAAATTTAAAGAGAGATTACAGAAGAATAATGTAGTGAAAAAATACAGGAGAAAAGAGGCTGATATTCCTTGGTTTACCCAGAAAGCTTATAGTCTCAAGACAAGAAACTTGCACCATCTACGTTAGGCCACAGGCACCCGCTTGAATAGCGGAGGGTGCCCTGCCTTGGGCTCCCTCTCGCGTGGGTCTTAGAAGCCCAGGCAAATAATTAGACACGGAGAGCCTTTGTGCTTCAAGGGATCAGCCTGAAAAGGAGAGGGAGGGAGAGGGAAAAAGAGAGAGTTGACACGAGGGGAGCCAGATTTTCAAGAAACTAGTTTGAGAAACTGGTCTGTCCTTTATTTTCCAGGAAAGCTTTTTATACTTTTGGTTGTGCATAGAGATCAATGAATAATACAAAGTTATGCAGGGTCAGCAGCCCTGACCCTTATCAAGACCAGGCTTTCTTTCTGCAAATCTTTCCGTATACAAAGGGTCTCAGGTGATTTACATTATCTTCTGGCCAAAAGGCCTGTTAACATTTTATGGCTCTCTTCCTTAATGAATGTTAATCTCATTTTCCCTGTAATGTTTTTCTTTAATCTGCATCACCTTTAAAGTACTAAATAAAATTATATCCCTGTAGAACAAAGGCACAGTGGGTTATAACAAAGAAGGTACTTAACTCAAAGATCTATGTTGCTACTTGTTTTTTGTATATACCAACTATATCAACAAATAAAAGATGAAAATTTGGCAGCAAGTATTGGCTCAACAATGAAACCCTTAATCAGTTTTATTCTAATGATTTTCCTAGAATTTCTTAAGCTTTCAGTGCCTCTCGCTGTTGGGAGGCTGTAAACAATTTACATGCACAGTTGTAAAAAATCCGGACAGACTGGTCAGGTAAGTTAGAAAGTTATCAGAGGGGTTTAAGCCAAGACATTCTTTTTACGCCCAGGAGACTTATTAACTGGAGCTCTAAGTTAACTTTTTCCAGAAAAAGGTGGTGGGGGAGACAGCCCCCTGTTAATGTCAGAAAAGTAGGCGAAAAGCAGACTCTGATTTTGGGGGTAGATGTTCAAGAAAATCTAGCGAGGCTCCCTTAAGGCCTGACTCGCCTTTGCCTGTCGAACCCCTTAAACTCATGACCTTTGCCATGGGCGGGACTCCTCGTGCTGGCTCCCAGCAAATAAGCTTATCTAAGGAAACAAATGACTTGTATGTAGAAAACTATACGATGCTGTTGAAAGAAATCAAAGATGACATATACAGATGAAAAAATATACCATGTTCCTGGCCTGGAAGAATCAATATTGTGAAAATGACTATTCTACCAAAAGCAATCTACAGATTCATTGCAATCTCTATCAAATTACCAAGAGTCTTTTTCACAAAAGCAGAACAAATTTTTCGTAATTTTTATGGAAACACAAAAGGCCCTGAATAACCAAAGCAATCTTGAGAAAGAGGAATGGAGCTAGAGGAGTCAACCTACTTGCATTCAGACGATACTACAAAACAACAGTCATCAAGATAGTATGGTGCTGGTACAAAAACAGAAATATAGACCAATGGAACAAGATAGAAAGCTGAGAGATAACCTTGTGCGCATATGGGAAAACCTTATCTTTGACAAAGGAGGCAAGAATATACAATGGAGAAAGACAGTCTCTTCAATAAGTGGTGCTGGGAAAACTGGACAGCTATGTATAAAATAATGAAATTAGAACACTTCTTAACACCATACACAAAATAAACTCAAAATAGATTAAAGCCTTAAATGTAAGACAAGGAACTATAAAACTCTTAGAGGAAAACATAGGCAGAACACTTTTTGACATAAATCACATCAAGATCCTCTATGACACACCTCCTAGAGTAATGAAAATAAAAACTAAAAATAAACCAAATGGGATCTAATTAAACTTAAAAGCTTTTGTACAGCAAAGGAAACTATAAACAAGGTTAAAAGACAATTCTTAGATTGAGAGAAATAATAGCAAACAAAGTAACTGACAAAAGATTAATCTCCAAATATAAAAGTAGCTAATTCAGCTCAATATTAGATAAATGAACAACCCAATCAAATAGTGGTCTGAAGTCCTAAACAGACTTTTCTCCAAAGAAGACATACAGATGGCTAATAAACACATGAAAAGATAGTCAACATCACTCATTATTAGAGGAATGCAAATCAAAACTACAATAACATATCACTGCTCACCAGTCAGAATGGCCATCATCAAAAAATCTACAAACAGTAAATGCTGGAGAGGGTACGGAGAAAAGGGAAACCTCTTGCATTGTTCATGGGAATGCAAATTGATACAACTTCAAGGGAGAATAGTATGGAAATTCAACTAAGAATAAAACTACCATAGCAAGGACATGGAAGCAACCTAGGTGTCCACTGACAGAGAATTGCATAAGGAAGTTGTGGTACATATATATAATAGAGTATTATTCAGCCATTAAAAAGAATACATTTGACTCAATTCTAATAAGGTGGATGAAACTACAGCCTGTTATACAAAGTGAAGAAAATCAGAAAGAGAAAATAAATATTGTATATTAATGTATATATATGGAATTTAGAAAGATGGTACTGAGGAATCTGTTTCCAGAGCAGCAGTGGAGATGCAGACATAGAGAACAGACTGTGGACACAAGGTGGGAAGGAGAGGGTGGGGTGAATTGAGAGAGCAGCACTGAAACATACATACTACCATATGTAAAATTAGATAGCAGGTGGAAATTTGCTATATGACACAGAGAACTCAAATCTGGAGATCTGTGACAACACAGAGGTGTGGGATATGGGGTGGGAGGTGGGAGGGAGAGGCATACGTGTACCTATGGCAGAATCATGTTGAAATATGCCAGAAACCAAGACAGTATTATAAAGCAATTATTCTCCAATTAAAAATAAATAAATTTTAGTTAAAGAAAGAAGTCTGCTTTAATTCTTATTCTTGCCACTCTGTAAATAAAATATATTTCCCCCTCTCCCCTCTGCTTCTTTCAAGGTTTTTCTTTTGTCTTTAGTTTTCTTCGGTTTGAACATGAGATAGCTAGGTGTATTTGATTTGGTTTGGTATTTGTCCTGCTTGGAGTTCTCTGATCTCCTTGAGTCTATGGCTTTCTGGCTGTCATTAATTTTGGAAACCTCTAATCTATTATTACTTCAAATATTTCTTCTTCTATTTCTGGTTTTCCAATTACACATATGTTACAACTTTTGAGACTATCTCTAAATTTGTAGATGTTCTGTTTGTTTTTATTCTGTTTTCTCTTTGCATTTAAGTTTGGGACGTTCCTATTGCCACATCTTCAAACTCACTGAAGTTTGCATCTTATAACTCTTCCAGCTGTAATCCGCTCCTTCTATATTAGGGCTTTGTTGGTACAACGGTAAGGTGTGGGGGAAGTCCGCATTCTATAATCTTTGTATTCAATTTCAGTATTGACTCAGCCCTGTATCCCTGGGCTATGAATTTCACATGAGTTTCCCCAGTGCCAGCACCCTACTCCCTTCCCTGGCAGTGGTGTTCACAATCCATTTCCTTTTTTAAAAAGATTTATTGAAATATTGAAGTACAGTTGATTTGGGCTTCCCAGGTGGCTCAATGGTAAACAATTTACCTGCAGAGCAGGAGTCATGGGTTCAGTCCCTGGGTCAGAAAGATTCCCTGGAGAAGGAAATGGCAACCCACTCCAGTATTCTTGCCTGGGAAATCACATGGACAGAGGTGCCTAGAGGGCTACAGTCCAGGGGGTTGCAAAATAATCGAATATGACTTAGCAACTAAATAACAACACACCGTGGTTGATTTACAATGTTTTGTTAACACAATCTACATCCTTGAAGACCTAACCCATGTTGACTATTTTCTTCCCTTAGATAAGAGAAGAAAGCTGGAAGGGTCTGGCATTGGAAAAAACTCCTTTCCTCAAGCTGGGTTAAAACTGGCCTTCTTTCATTGAGAGCAGATCTTGTTATGGAGAATGCTCTAGATGGGTAGCATATCTACTCATTAGCTACCCTAACAGAGTCATGAAGGGATAATTCTTAGACCTTCACCATGAATTCCTGATGGTAGAACCCAGAAATATGTGAGAAGTTTCCCTAAAACTGTGCCCCAGGAGTTTAAACTGTCTCCCAAAGTAGTTAAAAGTGTCTTATAAGATAATGTACCTAAACCACTGAACTTAATTACTGAAACATAACACTCAATAAAGTCAGGTTTTACTGTTATAGTAACTACAGCCTTAGGTTATATATTATATATGAGGAATATAAGAATAATTAAACTGCCCTCAAGGAGTTAACTACCCAGAAGGAAATGCTAGACGTAGAGAGATGATTAATATATATTACAATAATTACTAAAAGGTGCTCTAGTTGCATGCGTGCATGCTGAGTCTCTTCAGTCATGTCCAACTCTTAGCAACCCTATGGACTGGGTTCCTCTGTCCATAGGAACTCTGCCCACCAAGTTTCTCTGTCTATGGGATTCTCCAGGCAAGAATAGTGGAGTGGGTTCCCGTGCCCTTTTCCAGAGGATCTTCCCAACACAGGGATTGAATCCATGATTCTTTTGTCTCCTGCATTGGTGGCTGAGTTCTTTACCACTGGTGCCACCTGGGAAGCCATCTAATGGCTTGGGGGGAGCAAGGAAAGGTATACTGGGGATGTGTTATATCCTATTTCCTAATAAAGTTACTAATAAACTGCTGCTGCTGCTGCTAAGTCGCTTCAGTCGTGTCCGACTCTGTGCGACCCCACAGACGGCAGCCCACCGGGCTCCCCCGTCCCTGGGATTCTCCAGTCAAGAACACTGGAGTGGGTTGCCATTTCCTAATAAACTAGCCAACCAACATTTACTTAGTACCTACTAAGTGCTAACCTTAAGGATTAATTAATTATCCTTAATACTTGGTTAAGGATTTCTTAATACTCAACAAAACTCCTAATTTGATTTTTGATCTTTAAAAGCAGAAACAGCATGTATTATTTTCGTTCAAAAACTGGAAATCAAAGAGGACAAGTGACTTCCCCAAGTTTTCACAATAAGCTTTTGTTATAATGGAGACAAGATTTCAGGGCACATAAACTTTAGAGTAAATCCTATCAATTATACCAGAATAAATATATTTATTCCTGTATAAAAGAAATGAGTCATTCTGTATTTTTTTTCCTCTCAGATTAAGCAGTCATTCAATTTAGAGCTCTTTCAAAAAGAAAAGGGTGAAATTTTTCCACATCAATGATATCGTTTGAAACAGATAGTGCTTTCTAGTGCTTTCTACATCAGCTAAAAAGTTTCAGTTAGAAATGATCATATTGCAATAACTGGTTGTATATTTTTCCCAGTCTTCAACTGAATCATACGTAAAGTAGATACTAGACTGTACACTGTAAAATGAGTGGGAAACGTGATCTCACTGGAGTCAAAATACCAAGACAGTCTAAAGTGGGCATAAAATTGGGAAATTGGTACTCACTTAGCTCAGCATTTAAATCACCTACAGTGCAGAAAGGCAGCTCTAAAATCCTTGAGACAGTTGCTCTGCTGAGAAACAATTAAATCACCTGTTGGTTTCTTTATATTGAAGATAATGATACCCTAAATATTACACAACAAAGAAATGGCTTGTAGATCTGCCATGAAGTGAGTAAGAAAAATAGTTTGGACTTCAAAATGGAAGTTTCCCATTTTCTGCCATTGAACCAGAGCATATTCAGCTCACAGAGAGATTACCAAAAACATTTTCTCCAAACTTATTTTATAAGTTTCCATTTGTGCTCAGTAATAACAATTGCTATCATCTCAGAGCCCTAGCTTCCTGCTGGTTTCTTAAAGAAGATTCAGAGGTAATGACTGAATGAGTAAATGATAAATCTTTATTGGATTGGGTGCTTTGGGACACAGTCTATTAATTATCCTATTAGGTGGCCATCCCAGAAGGAGACTCTGAGATTAAATCTGATTGAAAGTGCAACAATTCTGTGGTATGTACACATAAGCTAAAATTAAGGCATGTTTCTGCTCGGAATGTAGAGAACTGTAAAGAAGCCACTCTCTTCCTCTTATAGTAATAGCAACAAACACAAAAGCCAAAGAAACTGCACATGTTTTCCTTTTTTGAAACTATCAGAGAGTTGAATCCATCTAGTCCAAAATCTAAGGAGATAAAATACAGAACGCCAGCCCTTTTTTACCAGGAGCAGATGTTGCTGGAAAACTGTGAGAATAATTTAGTCACAATTGTTAACATGTTGGTAGAAGTCAACTGTGGGTTGGGCAAAGTGTGGGATCTATGGACACTGGAGATACAGATTCCACATATACTTGTAAGCTCTTCCCCATGGACCTCATGGAATAAAAGGGAAAAAAAGAAGAAAACTGGGTGGTTCCAAAGGAGGCATCCCTTGTGGTACAGCCTTGAAGAGGGGAATATTAGCCACCATGGGAAGAGAATGAAGCCCTGCTTAGATCCTTCTTCCTGGCTTTCCTTATCACCACTAAGGAACCAAAGTCATGGGATGGAAGGGAGGACTAATATCATTGCCCTTAGCATGCTGGTGAAAACCTTTTCTGTCTGGGGAAGAAAATAGGGAAAAGTTCTTAAGAGAGTAGGTCTTAAATGTTATTACTACAAAAAAAGGATGGTGTTGTTAACTATCTTTATTGTGTTAATCATTTTTTAATATATGCATGTATCTAACCATCAGGTTGTATGTCTTAAACTTCTGTATGTTGTATGTCAATAACAATAAAGCTGGGGAAGGAAATAATAGGAAATTCTGCTCAATATTCTGTAACAACTTCATTGGGAAAGGACTTTGAAAAAGAATAGATTAACTGTATATGCATAACTGAATCATTTTGTTGTATACCTGAAACTGACACAATATTGTTAATTAATTGTAGGCCAATATAAATTTGAAAGTTTAAAAGAATGTCTTCATCATTGACACATATACACTACTATATATAATATAGATAACTAATAAGGGCCTACTGTAAAGCACAGGAAATTCTACTCAACAGTCTGTAATGGCCCCCAAGGGAAAAGAATCCAAAAAAAGAGTGGATATCTGTATACATATAACTGATTCACTTTGTTGTACACTGGAAACTAACACAATATTTAAGTCACCTATATCCCATAAAATTTTTAATAATTTTTAAAAGGAATAAAATAATAAAATTACTGAATTAGAATTGCAAAAAAAAAGATTAACAAATGGATCAATGAAACAAAACAGATTTAAGAATATATCCCCATGGCAACATATATAGTGGCAAATAACCCATACAGGAGATGCAAGAGATGCAGGTCGATCCCTGGGTTGGGAAGATCCACTGGAGGATGTCATGGCAACCTACTCCAGTATTCTTGCTTGGAGAACCCCATGCACAGAGGAGCCTGGTGGGCTATAGTCCATGGGGTCGCTAAGAGTCAGACATGACTGAAGCAACTTAACACACATGCACGCATGGATCTGGGTCAAAAGTGCAGAAAGCAGTTGAATGGATAAAGACAGTCTTTTCCACAAATGATGTTGAACAATTTGCTACTTATATGCAAAATATTTTTAAAATTTGACCCCTTCTTTACTTTATATACAAAAATTAACTAAAATTATATATTTAAATGTAAAGCCTGAAACTATAAGATGTCTGAAAGGAAAGATAACAGAGTAATCATTGTGACAGTGGGCCAGGCAAAATTTATTTTGACATTTCATCAAAATATTACTCATAGAAGAAAAATTAAACTTTATAAAAATGAAAGGCTTTTTTAAAAAAAAGCTACAGACTAATAAAAAATATTTACAAATTACAAGCCTGACTAGATGTTTGTATCTAGGAATCTATATATAGAAAACTACCTCTATCTATATATGGAGAACTCTAAAGCACAACAATTAGACAACATTCCAATATAAAAATGGTTAAACAATTGGACATTTCAATGAAGACATTATATAGATGCTAGAAAAGCACATGAACAAAATGCTCAACTTCATTAGTAATTAGGGAAATGTAAATTTAAAACACAATGAAATACTACTACACAACTGTTAGAATGGGTAAAGTTTTAAATTTAAAAAAAGACAATACCACACACTGATGAGAATACAGAGTAACTGTAGATCTTATATACAACGATTTAGGATATAAAATAGTACAACTGCTTTGGCAAACAAAGGAAGATAAAAGATCTACCAAGGAAGATAAAAACCTACTCTATGATCTAGCAATCTCACTCCTATAGATTTATCCATGAGAAATAAAAATGATGCTCTCACAAAAAAAAAAAAACCCATATGTAAATGTTTATAGCAGCTTTATCCATAGTACCTAAAACAACTGGTGAATGGATCAACAAACTGAGGAATATTGATATAATGGAATGTTACTCATCAGCTAACAAGGAATGAAATACTGATACATGAAATAATATGGGTGAATCTCAATGCAATTTATTAACTGTAAAAAGCGTAGCCAAAACACAGAGTGTACAATCTTATTTATGACGCTCTGGAAAACGTAGAACACAATGGATGGAAAATATCAGTGGTTGCCAGGGGTTGGGGCAGAGGGAAGTGTTTACTTCAAGGGAGAAGCCTGAAGAAATTTTAGGGGTTGATGGAACTGTTCTGTATCATGATTATGATATAAATACAGATCTCAAAGTATTTATAAAAATCTATGGAATGGAACACCACACACCATGAGTTCTACTTTTATGTAAATTTTTTTAAATTTTAAACTACACTGGAATCAAATTAGATAAAGTGTGTTTTAAAGGACCACTGGGTGGAAAAATGCAGAAAAGATTTTATTTTGAATTTTCAGTCTAATGGAGAAACAGGATGTATGACCTCCCCACTGGCTCAGCAATAAAGAAACTGACTTCAATACGGAAGACACAGGAGAAGCAGGTTTGATCCCTGGGTTGGGGAGATCCCCTGGAGGAGAGCATGGCAACCACCTCCAGTATTCTTGCCTGGAGAATCCCGCAGACAGAGGAACCTGGCAGGCTACAGTCTATAGGGTTGCAAAGAATCAGACACAATGGAAGCAACTAAGCACCAAGTAATAATTAAACACATACCAACAGAAAATTAAATATCAATAAAGACAGAATGAAGGTATAGTAGAAATAACATTAGAGAAAGCATCAGAAGATCCAGTCTGAAGCCTCAACCTGTACCACCTTCCTCTATGTCCTGGGAAAGGTCACTCGACCATCTCAGTTTCATCCATGGTAAAATGCTAGTATTTTATAGGGGAACTACATGGACTTTTCTTTTAGACAAACAGAACTCATTTCAAATCCTACCACTTTCAATTTTATGTTATGCAATGTTGAATAAGTTATGAAACTTTATGGAGTGACAGTTTCATCTATAAGATGGCAATAAAAATACTAATGAGTAAATTGATTCACGTTTAATAAGGTGCTGTATTTGGTGAGGCTGTGTAGAAATAAGTACTTTTCGCATTTGATTGCATTTTTTAAAAAAATCTCAGAGATTTTTACAGTGACTACTTCTGTGGGAGGGTGGAACAATGGGAATCTGGTGAAAAGGAGCAAAGAGCAGGAGGGAGAATTTTCAGAAAACTTTGGTAATAAATCATACAAATGAATTCATTATCCAAAATACAAATAGAGAAAATTAAATAGATGAGATCTAAAGAAACCCTCTCGAGACTGGGCACACAGAAGACATTTATAGGATATTCCAAAAACAGTGATGTTGGCAGCAGGAATGGCCATGATACAACTAGTCTAGAAAGGGAAGAAGATGGTGTTCATTCGAACATGCAAACACTTTCACAAAATATAAGCACAGTCTTATTGGTAGATGCTATTTGGGGATTCAGTATCATTTAGGTAATTTTCAAGGGTATTTACAAATCAAACCTTTTCTAATAAAACATCTTTATTAGTGAAACACTTTACTTTCACTTTTCTAGTATCTCATTTTTCAAATCTTAGCAGGCAGATTATCTACTTTAATTAAATGCTTTTCACAAATCAACTAAGTCTTATTCTTAAATGAGCAAACTATGTTATTTGAAATATTAAAATACTGGCCTTCCTTACTGAAAGTTTTGAGCAAATGTTTGAAGTTGCATTTACTGAAAAGAAACCTGACTTCATATAGTAGCTATTAAATGAGAACATTTCAGTGTGGTGGCCTGTCATATAACACAGTACATGGCAGTTTAATGCCACATGCTATAATTCCTTCTGACAACGTGCTTCCGTGCGTCTACAGTATACAATCTGTTTTTCATAACAGCTGATTTCACAAAAAGTGGGTAAATTTATGCAATAGAAATTATGATGGTGGAATACCTAGTTTCTTATTGTGCTATTCTCAGTCGCTTCAGTCGTGTCTGACCCTGTGCAATCCCATGAACTACAGCCCACCAGGCTTCTTTGTCCATGGGATTTCCCAGGCAAGAATACTGTAGTGGGTTGTCATTTCCTTCTCCAGGGGATCTTCCTGGAGAAGATCGAACCCAAAGATCAAACCCAAGTCTCTTGTGTCTCTTGCATTGCCGGTAGATTCTTTACCATTGTACCACTTGAGAAGCCCAAAAGTGGATTGCCATTCCCTTCTCCAGGGCCTGGCAAACTTTCCTTTTCCCATTTCAAGCTGTCATTGAGTCATCATAAAAGTACTCCCATACAGAAGAGCTGCATAGGATGCTGTCTTTCATCAGCTACTGTCATCTCCTTAACAAGGCAGATGTCTCTCTGGTTTAGCTTTGTCAACATAGAATTCATCATTGAAGTCTATTGCCCAAGAGTCGAACATTCATGAGTATGATATGCTGTGTATCCTTCCACTATCCAGGGCCCTATTCAACATCTTACAGGATTCTTAATCCCTATTTAGGACAAACCCACACTATTTCAAAACATTTACCTGATAGCAGTTTTGCATCGTGAGACTGAGGATGAACTGAGTTATGTCCAGCATAAGGGTTTATCTTCTTCTCTTTTCATTTACATGGAAAGCACTACTGCTTTTAATGAATACTAGCTCTCATTAGCATCTCAATACTTTCACTGTTGGCCAATAATTGGTCCACAGTTCACTGCAATTTATTTCATTTCATCCTCAAAGAAAGGCCAGAGAATAGATATTATGTCCATTTTACAGATGAGAAAACTGAGGCTCAGAGAACTAAATAAAACTGACCAAAAATCACACAGCTATAAATAGAAGAAATTGGATTGGTACCTCCATTTGTGTGATCTTCCAAATAAGCTCTTTCTAGTATAGTATGTTTTCTCCCCTCAAGACCCAGTACCATCATTAGCATCCTCTTGCTTCTCTCATAATGCTTACTGCATCTAATGTAATAAGTATATAATGCTGAGAGGAAATTCTTCATGGCATTTCTGCACATCTTTAGACAAGCTTTCTAACGACATTCATATAGCAAACAGCCTTGGAAGATAGAGATATGTCTCCTTCTGAGGCAAAGGAAGATTTGTTTCCTCTCTGGGATAATAAAGCAGGTTTTGCTAACAAGTCTCTTACAAGAATGAGGGAAGCAGTTTTTCAAAGCTCAGTGTCATTAACTTGGACACAAACCCACTGTGTGTACTTTATCTATCTGGGCCTCTTTCTACACCCCCTGAAAAAATGTGGTCAACTGGAGAGCAGAATGGCTAACCACTTCAGCATTCTTGCCTTGAGAACCCCATGAACAGCATGAAAAGGCGAAAATATGACACTGAAAGATGAACCCTCCAGGTCAGTAGGTGTCCTCATGCTGCTAGAGAAGAGTGGAGAAATAGCTCCAGAGGAATGAAGAGACTGAGCCAAAGCGGAAACGACATTCAGTTGTGGATGTGTCTGGTGATGGAAGTAAAGTCCAGTGCTGTAAAGAACAATATTGCATAGGAACCTGGACTACTAGGTCCATGAATCAAGGTAAATTGGAAGTGGTCAAACAGGAGACGCAAGAGTGAACACTAACATTTTAGGAATCAGTGAACTAAAATGGACAGGAATGGGCAAATTTAATTCAGATAATCATTGTGTCTACTACTGTGGGCAAGAATCCCTTAGGAAGAAATGAAGTAGTCCTCACAGTCAACAAAAGAGTCCAGAATTCAGTACTTGGGTGTAATCTCAAAAACAGCAGAAAGATCATTTGTTTCCAAGACAAACCATTCAAAATAACAATAATCCAAGTCTAATGCCAAAGAAGATGAAGTTGAATGATTCTATGAAGACCTACAAGACTTTCTAGAACTAACACCAAAAAAGATGCCCCTTTCATCACAGAGGACTAGAAAGCACAAATAGGAAGTCAAGAGATACCTGGAATAACAGGTAAGTTTTGCCTTGGAATACAAAATGAAGCAGGCCAAACAGTTTTGCCAAGAGAATGCACTGGTCATAGCAAACACCCTCTTCCAACAATACAAGAGATGACTCTACACATGAACATCCCAGATGGTCAATGCTGAAATCAGATTGATTATATTCTTCACAGCTGAAGATAGAGATGCTCTATATAGTCAGAAAAAAACAAGACTGGGAACAGACTGTGGCTCAGATCATGAGCTCTTTATTGCAAAATTCACACTTAAATTGAAGAAAGTAGGGAACATCACTAGGCAATTCAGGTAAGACCTAAATAAAACCTTTACGATTATACAGTAGAAGTGACAAGTAGAGTCAAGGGATTAGATCCGATAGACAGAGTGCCAGAGGAATTATGGACTGTGGTTTGTAACATTGTACAGGAGGCAGTGACCAAAACCATCACCAAGAAAAAGTAATGCAAAAAGGCAAAATGGGTGTCTGTGAAAGCCTTGCAAATAGCTGACAAAAGAATAGAAGCAAAAGGCAAAGGAGAAAAGGAAAGATACACCAATTTGAATGCAGAGTTCCAAGGAAGAGCAAGGAGAGATACAAAAGCCTTCTTCAGTGAACAATGGAAAGAAATAGAGGAAAACAGTGGAATGCAAAGACTTGTCTTCAAGAAAATAAGAGATACCAAGGGAACATTTCATGCAAAGATGAGTACAATAAAGGGCGGAAAAAGTATAGACCTAATAGAAGCAGAAGAGATTAAGAAGAGGTGGCAAGAATACATAGAAAACTATACAAAAAAGTCTTAATGACCAGTTAACCATGATGGTGTGGTCACTCACCTAGAGCCAGACATCCTGGAGTGCGAAGTCAAATGGGCCTTAGGAAGCACTACTACGAACAAAGCTAGTGGAGGTGATGGAATCCAGCTGAGTAATTTCAGATCCTAAGAGATAAGCTGTTAAAGTGCTGCACTCAATATGCCAGCAAATTTGGAAAACTCAGCAGTGGCCACAGGACTGGAAAAGATCACTTTTCATTTCAATCCCAAAGAAGGACAATGCCAAAGAATGTTCAAACTATCACACAATTGCACCCATTTCACATGCTAGGAAGGTAATGCACAAAATCTTTCAAACTATGCTTAACAATACATGAACCGAGAACTTTCAGATATACAAGCTAGATTTAGAAAAGACAGAGGAACCAGGGATCAAATTGACAACATCCCTCGGATCAGAGAAAAAGCAAAGGAATTCCAGAAAAACATCTATCTCTGCTTCATTGCAGAGAAGGCAATGGCACCCCACTCCAGTACTCTTGCCTGGAAAATCCCATGGATGGAGGAGCCTGTTAGGCTACAGTCCATGGGGTCGCTAAGAGTTGGACATGACTGAGGGACTTCACTTCACTTTTTACTTTCATGCATCAGAGAAGGAAATGGCCACCCACTCCAGTGTTCTTACCTTGAGAATTCCAGGGATAGGGGAGCCTGGTGGGTTGCCATCTATGGTATCGCACAGAGTCAGACACAACTGAAGCAACTATGCTAAAACCTTTGCATTGACTATGCTAAAACCTTTGACTGTGTGGATCACAAAAAATGCGGAAAATTCTTAAAGAGATGAGAATACCAGACTACCATACCTGCCTCCTGAGAAACCTGTATGGAGGTCATGGAGCAAGAGTTAGAACTCGACATATAACAGTGGACAGGTTCTAAACTGGTAAAGGAGTATGTCAAAGCTGTATATCGTCATCTGCTATTTAACTTACATGCAGAGTACATCATGTGAAATGCCTGGCTGAATGAAGCATAAGCTGGAATCAAGATCAACAGGAGATCAATAACATCAGATATACAGATGACACCTCCTTAATGGCAGAAAGAAATGAGGAACTAAAGTGCCTCTTGATGAAGATGAAAGAGGAGAGTGAAAAGCTAGCTTAAAACTCAACATTCTAAAACTAAGATCATGGCATCTCGTCCCATCTCTTCGCGGTAAATGGAAGGGGGGAAAACAGAAACAATGACAGACTATTTTCTTGGGCTCCAAAATCACTGTAGACGGTAACTGCAGCCATGAAATTAAAAAACACCTGCTGCTTGGCAGAAAAGGTGTGGTAAACCTAGCCAGCATATTATAAGACAGAGACATCACTTTGCTGACAAAGGTCTATACAGTCAAAGCTATGGTTTTTCCAGTAGTCATGTATGGATGTGAAATTTGGACAATAAAGAAGGCTGAGTGCCAAAATATTGATGTCTTCGAACTGTGAAGCTGGAGAAAAGAACTAAGAGTACCTTGTACAGCAAGGTAATCAAACCAGCCAATCCTAAAGGAAATCAACTCTGAATATTCATTGGAAGGACTGATGCTGAAGTGGAAGTTCCAATAATTGGCCACCTGATGACTCATTGGAAAAGACCCTAATGCTGGGAATGATTGAGGGCTGGAAGAGAAGGAACAATGGAGGATAAGATGGTTGGATGGCATCACTAACTCAACGGACATGAGTTTGAGCAAGTTCCAGGAGAGAGTAAAGGATAGGGAAGCCTGACCTGCTGCTGTATATGGGGTAGCAAAGAGTTGGACATGACTGAGCAACTGAACAATAACAACTAAACCCTCCACTATGGGACTTGTGGCATATAGGACAGAATGGAACCAGTGAAAATATGACCTATGGAAACAAACCAGTTATAGAAGCTCAGCCTTCCTGATGTGCTAATAATGATGTCCTGGTGGTCTTATGTGGCTGGCTAACTTGTTAGCTTGCAAGCAGGGCAGAATCATTATCCCCTTACAGTTCTTGACAACTGCAGGTACTCTATGTACACCTGCTGAATTTTTAAAGTATATAAGGCAGTATTCAAATATTTTTCAATTTAGTGAATCATGGATATATAAAAAATCTCCTATGAGTAATGTTTCACTAAAGAATATTTTGCTTAGGCAGATAATTTATTTTCTGATACACAGTAACAGAACTTGATATAACCAACTGAACAATCTTATGATCACCTTACCTCTTTTATAATACTAAAGAGTAATTTCTTTAGGAATAAATAAAGCCCATTTTTTATTCTGAGCAGCCAGACTGTACTGTAATCTAGTTACGATTATCAGATTAATATTTATAATAATAAATAAAAAAAATCTTTGAGTCCCACTGTCCTAAGCCAATGAGATTAGGTTCAGATTCTATTTTGCTTTACTATGAAAAGACAGAATGTAATATTTAACTCTAAAAACAAGTGTTGTTGTTTTTTTTTCCTAGCATCTTTTCAAGTGTATTTTTTGCCTAGTGAAGATTCTCACTTCAGCTGAGTCATGAGTTACCTACCATTGTTTTTAGGCATTTTAAACTGCAAATACCAGCAAGAATTAATCAACCTCTATTCCTTTTGTTCTCAGATTATCTCCTTAAATCAGAGGCTTCTGATCTTTAAACTCCTTCGACTTAATTTATAAGCATAATAATGCAATGTGCACAATGAGTTGAGCACACTGTTTTTTGGAGAGAATACAGTGTAATAAAAAATAAAACAAAGAGAATTTGAGCAGGGGGAAATAAAATCAAGAAGCTAGTATTAAAAGATTTTTTATGCTATATGTTTTCCTTTCAAGGTTTAATTCAGTTCAGTCGCTCAGTCGTGTCTGTCTCTTTGTGACCCCATGACTCACAGCACACCAGGCCTCCCTGGCCATCACCAACTCCTGGGGTTCACCCAAATTCATGTTCATCGAGTCGGTGATGCCACCTAGCCATCTCATCCTCTGTCGTCCCCTTCTCCTCCTGCCCCAAATCCCTCCCAGCATCAGTCTTTTCCAATGAGTCAACTCTTTGCATGAGGTGGCCAAAGTACTGGAGTTTCAGCTTCAGCATCAGTCCTTCCAATGAGCACCCAGGACTGGTCTCCTTTAGGATGTATTGGTTGGATCTCCTTGCAGTCCAAGGGACTCTCAAGAGTCTTCTCCAACACCACAGTTCAAAAGCATCAATTCTTCAGTGCTCAGCTTTATTCACAATCCAACTCTCATATCCATACATGACCACTGGAAAAACCGTAGCCTTGACTAGACGGACCTTAGTTGGCAAAGGAATGTCTCTGCTTTTGAATATGCTGTCTAGGTTGGTCATAACTTTTCTTCCAAGGAATAAGCATCTTTTAATTTCATGTCTGCAGTCACCATCTGCAGTGATTTTGGAGCCCCCAAAATAAAGTCTGACACTGTTTCCACTAGTTTTGAGCTATTAATATATTTGTAGATTCTACTAGACTAGGCTTCCCTGGTGGCTGAATGGTAAAGAATCCACCTGCCAATACAGGAAACTTGGGTTCAATCCCTGGGTCAGGAAGATCCCCTGAAGAAGGAAATGGCAACTCACTCACTCCAGAATTTTTGCCTGGGAAATGCCATGGACAGAGGAGCCTGATGGGCTACAGTCCATAGGGTCTCACAAGTTGGACACAACTTAGCAACTAAACAACAACCAATTGTACAAGGCTATTAATTTGAAGAGGATTGGAGAAGGAAGGGCACCTAGAAAGAAAGGAGGCCTATTAAACACTGGCAAGTTTTTGAATATTCTTAGGCATTTAACAGTTGAATATGCTGGCTGTTAGGAAAAGTAGAGGATAGGCACAACACCCAGATTCCTGAGTATCTAGTTTTGAAACAAATTTCTCTATTCCCTCCGTAAACTCTTATTTTTTTCTCTCAGGGTCACTTTCCACAGATGGCATACGTGGGAAAAGAAGAGAGGAGATGTTCTTGAGTGTGTTACCTACTGCGAGTTACCTGTGCCTTTTTCTGTGATTCAGACTGCAGCTGACAACAGTGTATTTTAAATCAATAAAGGGGGACCAGCCCTCTTCTTAATGCACATTGTTTAACTCTTACTGTTTTCAACCATCTCATACTCCGCCAACAATCTGCTTAGCCAGTGTTCCCAAGCTCTAGTAAACCTCAGAATCACGTGGAGAGCCTGCTAAACCTCAGCCACTTGCCCCTGTCCCTTCATATGCACGGTGGGGACATGGATTTGCTTCAGGAACAGCTCTAAGTGATGTTGATGCTGCTGACTGCAAGTATCACTGTGGCACACCCCGTCATCAAGAGCACAGAGCAGCAAATGGACCAGACTCTGAGGCTTTTAGCTTCTACATTTTTTTCCTTATGAAGATTAATGTTAAGACTGGGTGACAGGGGAAACTATGGCTTTTATGCTACCATATCACTGTGATAGCCATAGAGTAAAATGCCACGTTAGGGAAGCCTGGCCTGCTACAGTCCATGGGGTTGCAGAGTCAGACAAGACTTAGCAACTGAACAACAACAAAAAGAAATTTTGTTTGAATTCCAAGGGCTATACTCAAGCTATCTTTTTAGCTTTAAAGTTCCATTAAAGCCAAAATGATTGTGTAGTAAATTGCCACATATTGGAGTACTATAAATGTGTCTGGTCTCTGATATGTTCTATGTATAACCATTTTTTGCATAGCCTAAGGTTGAAAATGTGGTAGCTACTAATAGCTCATTAAATTAATAAAAATAGTAACAATTATTATTATTATCAGTACCTAATATTATTACTGATATTATTATCAGTACCTAATATTTATTAAGACTCTACTAAGTCTCAGGGCAGAATGAGTGCTTTCTCAAATATTATGTAACGTGATGTCACTAAATAACACCACAGTAGAAATAGAAGATCCTTTTTCTTTGGTCATATGATACGGTATGGTTCTCTGAAAAATGAAAGTGTTACTTGCTCAGTGATGTCCAACTCTTTGTGACTCCCATGGACTGTAACCCACCAGGCTCCTCTGTCCATGGAACTCTCCAGGCAAGAATACGGGAGTTGGGTAGTCATTCCTTTTCCAGGGGATCTTCCTGACCCAGGGCAAACAGTCTCTTTACTCTCTGAGCCATCAGAGAAGCCCATGACTCTCACCATATATAAAATTGCCTCCGAAACTTACAGAACTCTATTTAATTGTGTGTAGACATAGCCTTTGAAAAATAATTACACTTCCAACTCATTTTTTTAGGTCAGCACTATCCTAATACAAAAACTAGACAAAGACTTCACCACAGAAAGATTATAGACCTTGTTCCTGAGCATAGACACAAAAATCCTTAACTAAAAAACTTCTGGAAAATAATCATAGAAAAAAAATTTCATAACTCAACACAACAAAGAGATACCACTACAAACCTAAACAAGTAATTAAAAAAATTTAAAAGACTATACCAAGTGCTGGTAAGAACGCAAAGCATAGATCCTTCATATATTTCTGAGGGAAATGTGAAAAAGTACTACCTCTTTGGAAAATAGTTTGATAGATACTTTAAAAATAAATATAAATTCATACAACCCACTAATTTCACTCTTAGATATGTACTCACGAGAAATGAAAATGAATTCTCACATAAAGACTCATTCAGATGTTTAGAACAGCTTTTTTATAGTCACCCAAAACTGGGATCTGATGAAATGCTCACCAGTTAGATAAAGAAGGAACACTGCAGCCATGCAATGGAATCTCACTCGGCGGAAAAACAGTCTACTGATACATGAACATCCTGAATGAATCGGAAACATATTATGCTAGGTAAAAGGTTCCAGACATGAGGGGTGACAAAAATATTCTGCTTCCATATATGTATTTTATTTAGATGACCTCTTGGAAAAGACAAAACTGTAGGCACAGAATTTAGATAAGTGGTTGCCATGGACTGGGAATGTGAAAAAGTGATTGATTGTAAATGAGTGTGGGAAAACTTATTAAGACAATGGAAATATTTTATATATATTTTTTGGTGTGGTTATTACACAACTCTGTACGATTATTAACGTCATTGACATATAGATTAAACTATGCACTAAATGAAACTTGTCGCATTTTTATTATTTTTTTCTTTGGGGGGAAAAAGTTTGTATTAAGAAGTGTTTTGGGTGGGATAGGCTGGGAGGTGGGATGGCTGCTCAAGAGTGAGGGGACATATGTATACCTATGGCTGATCCACGTTGGGGCTTCACTGGCTGATCCATGTTGATGTATGACAGAAACCAACACAATATTTTAATCATCCATCAATTAAAAATACATTTAAAGAAAAAAAAGAAGTGTTTTTTGGGCAGCCCAGATGTTAGGAGCTGGGAAAATTCCCCCATCTCTTCTGATCCTCTGAGAAATCCACATTTCAGTTGTCAGGAGCCTAGTCATGGTCAAATGATGCATTAACTTCAGTCACGAAAATCTAGTATCGCAAAGAGTTTGTTATAGCCTAAAATTTAACAACAAAGGATTAATTTTCCTCAACCTAGCCTTAAGTATTTTTACATTACAGGGAGAAAGTGTTTTCTCTAGTAGGATTATATAACTGCACTGTTATTTTCCTTATGCCTTTTCATCAGAGAAATCTAGAACAAAATGACCTCTTTGGGGAATTATGTTTCCTAAAGCTCTAAAGAATAATCAGCACAGGGTGCTATCCTCCCATTTTGCTAACAGAGCTCATAGAACTTTACCCTCTCCTGGTTTGGCTTTGTCACTGCTGACTTCTCAATCAGGATTGGCTTCTTAATCAGGACTGGCTTAATTCATCCAGCCAGTTTCACAGTTCCACAGACTGTCTGTGATTTGCAAACCCACTTTTAGTTATTAATTTATTTTCCAGTTGTATAAACATCCAAGGCTCACAGAGTCTAGCTCATGTAAGTGAGAAGGCCAGGAATTGTAATTTTTAAAGTCTTTTCATTTTCTTTTTTGACCCCCTTAACTCATTTCTCCCACTCCTCAACCCCAGCTCTGGCACTCACCATCTGTTCTTTGTATCTGAGCTCGGTTTGTTTGTTTGCTGTTTCAGTTCAGTTCAGTTCAGTCGCTCAGTCATGTCTGACTCTTTGCAACGCCATGAATCACAGCACGCCAGGCCTCCCTGTCCATCACCAACTCCCAGAGTTCACTCAGACTCACGTCCATCGAGTCGGTGATGCCATCCAGCCATCTCATCCTCTGTCGTCCCCTTCTCCTCCTGCCCCCAATCCCTCCCAGCATCAGAGTCTTTTCCAATGAGTCAGTTCTTCACATCATGTGGCCAAAGTATTGGAGTTTCAGCTTCAACATCAGTCCTTCCAGTGAACACTCAGGACTATCTCCTTTAGGATGGACTGGTTGGATCTCCTTGCACTCCAAGGGACTCTCACGAATCTTCTCCAACACCATAGTTTAAAAGCATCAGTTCTTTGGCACTCAGCTTTCTTTATGGTACAGGTCTCACATTCATACATGACCACTGGAAAAACCATAGCTTTGACTAGATGGACTTTTGTTGGCAAAGTAATGTCTCTGCTTTTGAATATGCTGTCTAGGTTGATCGTAACTTTCCTTCCAAGGAGTAAGCGTCTTTTAATTTCATGGCCGCAATCACCATCTGCAGTGATTTTGGAGCCCCCCAAAAATAATGTCTGACACTGTTTCCACTCTTTCCCCGTCTATTTCCCATGAAGTGATGGTACCAGATGCCATGATCTTCGTTTTCTGAATGTTGAGCTGTAAGCCAACTTTTTCATTCTCCTATTTCACTTTCATCAAGAGGCTTTTTAGCTCCTCTTCACTTTCTGCCATAAGGGTGGTGTCATCTGCATATCTGAGGTGAATGATATTTGTCCCAGCAATCTTGATTCCAGCTTGTGCTTCCTCCAGTCCAGCATTTCTTATGATGTACTCTACATATAAGTTAAATAAGCAGGGTGATAATATACATCCTTGATGTACTCCTTTTCCTTTGGAACCAGTCTGTTATTCCATGTCCAGCTCTAACTGTTGCTTCCTGACCTGCACACAGATTTCTCAAGAGGCAGGTCAGGTGGTCTGGTATTCCCATCTCTTTCAGAATTTTCCACAGTTTATTGTGATCCACACAGTCAAAGGCTTTGGCATAGTCAATAAAGCAGAAATAGATATTTTTCTAGAATTCTCTTGCTTTTTTGATGATCCATCGGATGTTGGCAATTTGATCCCTGATTCCTCTGCATCTCTAAAACCATATGAATGTACTTTTGAACTGTGTTGTTGGAGAAGACTCTTGAGAGTCCCTTGGACTGCAAGGAGATCAAACCAATCAATCCTAAAGGAAATCAATCCTGAATATTCTTTGGAAGGACTGATACTGAAGTTGAAGCTCCAATACTTTGGTCACCTGATGCAAAGAACTGACTCATTGGGAAAGACCCTGTTGCTGAGAAAGATTGAAGGCAGGAGGAGAATGGGATGACAGAGGATGAGATGTTTTGGATGACACCATCAACTCAATGGACATGAGTCTGAATAAGCTTCAGGAGTTGGTGATGGATAAGGAAGCCTGGCAGAGAAGGCAATGGCACCCCACTCCAGTTCTCTTGCCTAGAAAATCCCATGGATGGAAAAATCTGGTAGGCTACTGTCCATGGGGTCGCGAAGAGTCGGACACGACTGAGCGACCTCACTTTCACTTTTCATTTTCATGCATTGGAGAAGGAAATGGCAACCCACTCCAGTGTTCTTGCCTGGAGAATCCCAGGGACGGCGGAGCCTGGTGGGCTGCCGTCTATGGGGTTGCACAGAGTCGGACACGACTGAGGCGACTCAGCAGCAGCAGCAGCAAGGAAGCCTGGTGTGCTGCAGTCCACGGGGTTGCAAAGAGTCAGACATGACTGAGTGACTGAACTGAACTGAACTGAATGTCTTTTCTACTGTAAATAATGCTGCAATAAACATGAAAGTATTTTTCAAAGGAGTCAAAAACAATTTTCTTTTTTATTTGCCTGCAGCCTTTATAATTCAGGAAAAGTTGTAGGTATTCCTTCGTTGAGAGGATGTGCTTGCTTAGTGTTTTAGTCATTTGATACAAGCAAAACATTCTCCAGAGTTTTAACAGGAGCATGAATTTTGAGGGAGGAGGAGAGTTGTGCATTTTCTTATCTAAGATATACAAGTTGTACACAATCCTTGCTTAATAATTGTTTAATATTTATTGCTGCCAAATACCTGAATGATGCATCAAAAGATAATAAAGGTAACATTCAAAACAAATCTTTATTTTAGCATCATTAAGGATAATAATGCTAATTAATAACACTTCTCAAAAATTAAATTAGTGTTTATAATAATACAATCACCATGGGAGGATACCTATAAACCAAATCATCATTTTGAACTGAGTAAATAAATAAAACTTACTCTGTTTTTCCTACATGAACAGTACCACTGGATAATTCAAAGGTAGATGAGGGGAAGTTTCTCTTAACAGAACACTACAGCTGATAAATCAAGAGGAAATGATAGAATTAAAGTATCACTACTTAGAAACAGGTTATGGATCCAGAGATTAATCATCAATGGCTGTTAAGATCACAAAGAAAGTTAGACAATCAGACATTATGTGTTCTGAAGGAAGAAAGAAAACATATATTAAAAATAAACACACATACACAATTGGAAGATGATTCAAATGCTTTAGTCATGACAAGAGACAGAAGAATATGTAAAACATAGCACGGAATGGTAATCATCACTATCCAGGATGTGGACAATAATTTTCAGAACAAAGGTATTCCATTTCTTTGACACATTAGTCATAACGGAAAAAGGGGAGTAAGAATGGTCTATAGATTGAGAAAGCCTTAAGAAGCATATCATTCATGTTCAATGTCAAAAGCTTATCTGGTTCATGCTTCTAACTATAAGTGAAATATGACATCTGTGAAAGAATAATGTAAACGGTAGCTACTAAGTATTCTTAATAATGTCTGACAATTATACTGAATTCATGATTATAAGAAGAGTCTTTATCTTCTAAAGATGCATACCAAAATATATAAGAAGTGAAGGAAAGAGTTAAGAACTGGGACTACAGATAAAATAGGATTGGTCATCAGTCTGTAATTATTGAATCTGGACAACAGGTACAATGAAGTTTCATTAAAATTTTGATTAAACTTTTAAGCTAATTAAACTTAGGTTTTTTGAAGTGCTTATAATTTTCCATAATAAAAAATTAAGGAGATACAGAAATAAAAATAAACACAGAACACAAAAATAAAATGCTTCTTGAGCTTATTTTAGGTGGCTGTAACAATCATATCACAATTTCAAACCTTAATTCAGTCAGTACTTCAAGGTATGAAGAGGCTTGATCTTTATTATTTTCTCCTTTAAGATATAAATTTCATTTGCCCTTTCTAATCTTGTAACTAATGAGCTCTTCAGTTGTACTTCTCATTCAATATTTTAAAACCGGAGTTCCTTTCAAGCTGACCCTTCAAAACGCCCTTTATCATCATCAGTTTGTTTCTCAGCCTCACACTAGCACTGCTAGTATCGAGAATTAAACAGTCTTATACAACTTTTTGCAAAAATGTCTTATACAATGCATTGTAAAAATGTAAAAACTGGCTGGAAAGTTAACTCTGTTTATCACAGCAACTCTTCAAATTCCTTTATAAATTATTCCAAATGTTGTCTTCTTATTATGGTAGCATGTCCTATACTTTTGGCTTTGCTTACTGAAAGCAATACTAGTTTCTATGAATGAAGAGTCTACTGTACTTTCTTTTGTCCTTTCCTTAGTCAATAGCATTTACATGAGAATAAATATTTTGTTTTCCTCTCCTTTATTCAGCAAGTATTCAGGACCTACTAAGGGTTCTGAGGAGAATTTTAAAAGGAAGGCAATCATTACTTTAAATTTTATCAGATAGCGGAATAGAAAAATATTTTTAAAACTAGGAAAGACAAATAAGTTAATAATAATTCAGTCTGAAGTATATGCATATTTATTAGTCCTAAAGGTTCTGGGTGAGGCTGAAAGGAGAAAGTGAAAAAGCTGACTTAAAATTCAACATTCAAAAAACTAAGATCATGGCATCCAGTCCCATCATGTCATGGCAAATAGATGGGGGGAAAAGCGGAAACAGTGACAGATTTTATTTTCTTGGGCTCTAAAATCACTGTGGACAGTGACTGCAGTAACAAAATTACAAGACACTTGATCCCTGGAAGGAAAGTTATGACAAACCTAAACAGCATATTAATAAGCAGAGACATCACTTTGCCACCAAAGGTCCATATAATCAAAGCAATGGTTTTTCCAGTGGTAATATATGGATGAGAGAGTTGAACTATAAAGAAACCTGAGTACCAAAGAATTGATGCTTTTGAATTGTGGTATTGGAAAAGACTCTTGAGAGTCCTTTGGACAGTAAAGAGATCAAACCAGTCAATCCTAAAGGAAATCAACCCTGAATATTCATTGGAAGGACTGATGCTAAAGCTGACTCTCCAATACGTTGGCCACCTGATGCAAAGAACTGACTTACTGTAAAAGACCCTGATGCTGAAAAAGATTGAGAGCAGGAGGAGAAGGGGGCGACACAGGATGAGATGGTTGGATGGCATCACCAACTCAATGGACGTGAATTTGAGCAAAGTCAGGGATATAGTGAAGGACGGGGAAGCCTGGTGTGCTGCAGTTCATAGGGTCACAAAGAGTCAGACGTGACCGAACAACTGAACAACAAAGGTTTTGGACAACCTTTGGAAGAAAACCAGTCTTCCTTGGAGTTTTAAAATTAAATTATTTCAGTTGGTAAAGATGAAGCAGAACAACTTTCAAAGTGAAACAGTACTAGATTTAAAAGATCAATAAAGTGTATGAGTTAACTCTGGTTGCGCAGAAGTGCTGGATAAGGCTTATTGGAACAAAATAGAATGAAAAAGTCTTCACTGCATTGGATTCATTGGATTGATTGGATTGACTGGGTTGCTGGAGATGAATTGATTATGTTTAATTTAAAAAGAGATGAGCCCTTTCTGGGTTTCCATTTCCTTCTCCAGGGGATCTTCCTGACCCAGGAATCAAACCCCGGTCTCCTGCACTGCAGGCAGATTCTTCACTGACTGAGCTACCAGGAAGGTCTTAATTAAAAAAGAGAAGAGCTATTTCTGGGAAATAATAATGGGATAGGTAGATATGAGAACAAGGAGCTTGAATCTGACTGGTTAGAAAATTGGAAAGAGCTGTGCTTTCTTAAACTATGATTCACACAATTAAAACTCTAATTCAAATTTAAATTAAACAAATAGTTATGGAACACATTCTAGCAGATACTATTAACTTTATAACTCTAAGAAAAATTATTTTGAGATAATTTTTGTGAAAAATTATCTCAAAATTATCTCAAATATTATCCTACTTTTTAGGATGAACTTGAAGAGGAATAGACTGAAGTGACAGAGTTCAACAAGAATGTCATTGAGTCCCTCTGGGATAAGAAAGATGTGATCAAGCAGTGAAAAGCAGACTGCCAGGATTTCAGTAACTTGACTCCCTTGGTTGAGAACCAAGTACAGCTAAATTTATATCAAATTCTGTTGGACTTCTCAGGCGGCACAGGGGTAAAGAATACACCTGCCAATGCAGGAGACTCGAGTTCAATCTCTGGGTCAGGAAGATTCCCTACAGTAGGAAATGGTGACTCATTCCAAAATTCGCATCTGGAAAATTCCATGGGCAGAGGAGCCTGGCAGGCTACAGTCCATGGAGTCACAAAGAGTCAGCGACTGAGCATGCACCAAGGAATTATAGTAAATGTCTAACACATTAATATTGAAGTAATCTTGTGTCAGTTTGCTTGGTAAATATTTTACACTTCACCCTTTATCATGAGCTATTAATAGTATAAAATAAAATAAATCACCCATGTTTTCCCTTACTGGTCAGCAAGCAATATTATTCAGTAGAGAACATTTTTCAACAGTGTAGTGAGTTCCCAAATGGATCATATCCCAGAATGCCTAGACCGGTGATCTTCCTGCTTCAGACGCCATTCCTATTTGCATCCATTAACTTACAAAGGGTACTGAAACCCTCAAAGAAGAGAACTCAATAGAGTTTGCATTTGTAAAGTATAAAGAAGAAGGAAGATCTACCAGTCCTAACAAGGAGTACTCTACAGTTCCTGGGAGACGACTCATTTTGAAAGAAAAAGGCCTTAGGCATAGCAAGTTGGACTGAAGCCTGTCCGAAGACATTTATAGTGTAGCCTGGTAGTTGTTACTGACCTTAACTCAAAACCAGCCATCCTTGGGTATATGTATTAGAAAAACCAGCACACAGGACTAAAAGAGTGTTTGGCTACGTTCCGCAATACTGTGGTGTCCAGCGTCTCTCCTTAGAATCAGTGGTGGGGACGGACTTCCTCGACTTTAAAGTACTGGCTAAGGCAGCACCCCTGTGGAGGAAAGAGAAAACAGCAGCCAAAGGAGGCACCAAGCGCTAATCCAGGGTTAAGGGACAATAAAGCCAACAGCGGTTTCAGGGAGCCTCAAGTATTTGCCAGATAATCTTGGGGACCTCCTAAAATTAAAAGTTAGGGAAGGAAACCTCCAATAGAGATCTGAGGGTGTATAGTTATGCATACCAACATCAAGGACTGTCAAACAGCAAGGTTGGTTGACACAGAGCTGTCAATCAAGGGAACACCTGGTAAATACATTGCAGTTGTACCATAGAATCCTTCATCTCTGAGGGAAGACAGAGCCCTGGGCATCAAAATCACGGTTCTTCACCCCAGCAGGAGACAAACACCTTCCTCTCTGGTTGCTCCAGGACAAAGCCCTGCTTGCAGCCAAGGAGGTGCTCTATCACCTGGCCAGTTGAGAGTCCCAGAGGGCGGCTGCATGGAGCTGCTAGAGGTGTGTTCTAGGAACCAGGATGGAAACCTGAACCAAGGCATGGGGCAGTTCAAAGGTAAGATGGAGATTGAGAATGTGGAATAGGACCTAAGTCTGGTAAGCACAGGTCCATGCAAATAGCAGGTATCTCTCTTTAACTGGATAGGTTAATGCTCTGTGTGCTGATGTAAGCTTTATGAGTGATATCCAAGACGGTGGCAGGGTGACTGCCCAACCATGTGTGCACGTTCTATAAGCGAGAGCATCATCAACACTTCAGAATGCTGAATATGAAAAATTCTGTTGCATTCACAATCTGTTCACATTATCCTAAGAAATTTCCATATTTCACTTGCTAATAAAAGAAAGAGTTCTAACTTTATTTAAAAATAATTCCAAATCTTGTGCATTCTTGCATAGTTGTGAAAAAAATTTTTATCACTGTCTGTTGGAACAGTCTAGATGATGGGGAAAATTTTAATTACTTTACTCAATACATATTTACTGAACATCTATTATACTCCAAGCACTTCTCTGGGTTCTGGGAACTCAGTAGTGAAAAAAAAAAAAACAACGGTCTATGACTTCTTGGGATAGGTCAGTAATGACAAGTATGGTCTATATGTTTTGGATAATGAATATTGCTAAATGAGAAAAACAAATCAGGAAAGTTGACGGGGTTTCCACTTTAAAGTGGGATTACCAGGCAAGGCCTTACAAATCCAAACCTGGGTCCAGATCTAATAAAAAAATGTCAGGCACTCTTCAAATGTTAAAAACTTATTTATTTTAAAAAGCTATTTTCAAGTAAACAAGCTGAAGGTTTTACTTTTGAGGAAAGATCTTATTAGAAAACGTTATACCAGTGCTGTATTTAATATCTTTCCTAAATCTTTGGTTGTTCTTATAGTAATATCGTATAAGGAAACTCAAAAGACGTTCTGACAAATGTCCTCTAAGACTGAGTTTCCACAGTGAAGTAGAGAACGCAGATATCACCTGGATATTTCTAACTGCTGTCATTCTTTGATTATAAAGATGCTTGTTTTATTTTTTTGGTTTTTTAAAAGATGTTTTTTTGAGGTAGACCATTTTTAAAGTCTTAATTGAATTTATTACAATATTGCTTCTGTTTTATGTGCTGGGATTTTGGCCACTAGGCATGTGAGATCTTGGCTCCCTGACTGTAATGGAACATGCACCCCCTGCATTGGAAGGCAAAGTCCTAACCACTGAACTGCCAGGGAAGTCCCTAAAGAAGCTTATTTTTATAAGATTGTCATGATTTATGTTTTTTTTTAATTTTTTAATCGAAGGATAATTGCTTTACAATATCGTGTTGGTTTCCACCATATATGAACATGAATTGGCCATAAGTGCATGCATGTCCCCTCCCTTCTGAACCTTCTTCCCACCTCCCACTCCATCCCAACCCTCTAGGTTGTTATAGAGCAATGGATTTGAGCTCCCTGCATCAATCGGCAAATTTTCACAGGCAGTTTTACATATGGTAATGTATATATTTCACTGCTACACTCTCAATTTTAAAAAGTGATTTTCATTTGTTTTGTAGCCCAAATTTCTCCTTTACCAGTTATTCTCTGCTGTTTTCCCTGGAATCAGAAAGGACTGAAGTCACAGAATCATATAATATAGCTCTTTTCTCTCCTAAACTGCCCACTCCTTAAGGGCAGATGTGGTGTCTTATATCTGTCTTTATATTCCCACACCTGGCCACCTCTTACATGTGGGAGCCATTAATCAGAATTTGTCTATGCGTTAACTGTTTTAAATATTCTCCCCTTCTTCTGAAAGTAATACATGTTCATTGTAAGCCTCCACAGAAAAACTTAAAGAAGGAAAATTGCCCACTAGTGACATTCAGCAAAGAAAGGCCCAGAACACCAGCTATAGGTCAAATGCTGGGCAGAATCCCTCTGGAGCAGAGCAAACACTGATCTTATCTCCCATTCCAGCCTCCAGAAAAGAAAACTCAGCCAAAGAAAAGAAGAAAGAGAAGTCTGCCTGTTCCATTGCCTGCCCCTCCTGTTTGTGCCTCAAGGTTCCTTGTAGCCTGCTCTCTGTGGACACAGCTCTATGCAGCCATCCACCCATCATTTCAGACTAACCCCATCTTTGCAGATCTCCTTTCCAAGCTGCAGCTGATTCAATGAGACCAAAGTGCCCCCTCCTGGGACCTCTCCGGTGGTCCAGTGGCTAGGACTCCATGCTCCCAGTACAGGGGGCAGAGGTTCAGTCCCCGACTAGGGAACTAGATCCCAAGTGCCATAACTAATAGTTTGCATGCTGCCACAGCTAAAAGATCCTGCCTGCTGCAATGAAGATCAAAGATTCTATGTGCCACAGTTAAGACCCTCTGCAGCCAAATAAATTATTTTTAAAATACTATGTTTAAAACACACACACACACATACACACACACACACACACACACCCAAAAAAACAAAGTACCCCCTTTGTCCAAGTCCGCAAGTTAAGCTCCCAAGCCCTCCATCTCATTCCTTCCTCCCTGGGCATATCACTAAATATAAAATTGTTCCTGTCTTCTATCTACTCACAGTACTCTCATCACACACAGACAGCCCTGCACTTGATCTCCCCTGGCCCAGCTTCCTGCCCATCTCTTCCCATTCAGCCATTGCTTAGACGAGGAACAGCATGGTAATAGACACACTCTTCTGTATCTTCTACCCTGACTGAGTGTTGTCTGGCTTCCTGAAACCTGAATCTCCCCTGAGGACAAGCCTCTCAACATATAGCCAATCATGCCAATCATACCATGTACCACAGAGACTAGAAAAGGAGTCTCACCTATTTAATTCTCCAGTGTCACTTTCAAACAAGTACACTGTCCCACTCCCCATATATCCGTCTCTATTGCTGTTGCCCAACATTCACAGGTCTCCCAACCATTTACTAGACTCATAGTCTTCCTTTCCAATCCAAGGCTGCCACTATCCTGACTGAATCCAATGTTCAGTATGAGGGGAATTCAGCCAGTATTCCAGCCTCTCATCTCCTTGACCATGTTGTCTTTAATGACCCTCAATTCTACTCCACTGGCTTCACTACTTTCCATATTCCCACAGATATACTGTTGAAATGTGTCATAACCAGAAAATAAAACTGCTAAATCAGATGTCCCAGTCATTTACCCAATCGCCTATTCTTCCAGTGAGCTTGCCAATAACTCTCATAATTGACCTACACCATAAGTAGAACCAGTCCAGAACTTCAACATTCTCTTTGAATATCTGGAACTCTTTTGTCTCATGTTCCTTTCATCCCTCCCATCTGGCAAAACCTCAGCCTAGAACTAATCCATCCTTCCCTAATCCTGCACCCAGTGAAGCACAAATATCAGACTGACCAAGAAATATTTACAGGAGACTGATGAGGCAAGTTTGTAGAGTACAGGGACATGGTTATTCATAGGACAGGGGCATTACAGGAGAGAGAATGGGGAATAAATAAGCTTCAGAGCTTTTCTTAATGAATTCATTGGCTAAAGAATTAATAAAAAAAAAAAGGACTCATTCAGTCCCTCCACATTCATTATGGAATTTGGATAATTGTAACTAATACCAGTTAAAATTTCACTTTGCTCCATCCAAAATAGCTGATTAGGAAATTTTCAAAAGTGATTAGCCTGATTAAAGTAGAAGGCCAAAAAATTCTTTTCAGATAATTATAAAACCACTTTATGAGTAAAAACTGCTAAACATGAATAAGATAATTACCAAAAATACATTTATACAATTTTAAAGACATAACCAACTTCTCCCTTTCCTGCCCCCATCAGCAATGTGTTAGAGGCACTTAAAAATAATAAAACTGCATTTTTAAAGTTAGTATTCTAAGTCAATTTGTCACTAGAACAGATAACTTTGTCCAAATTAGGATAATGTAGCCTTGTTTTACTGCATTTAAAAAGAGTTTTAGAGATTCCACACTTCATTTTTTTTTCCTTTTATGCAGGCTTGTTGTTGTTGTTCTGTCCCTAAGTCATGTCCAGCTCTTTGTGACCCCATGGACTGCAGCACACTAGGCTTCCCTATCCTTCACTATCTCCCAGAGTCTGCTCAAACTCATGTTCATTGAGTTGGTGATGCCATCCAATCATCTCATTCTCTGTCATCCCCTTCTCTTTTCCTCAGTCTTTCCCAATATCAGGGTCTTTTCCAATGAGTCTACTCTTCATATCAGGTGGCCCTTTGTATTGTAAGTTCAGCTTCAGCATCAGTCCTTCCAATGAATATTCAGGGTTGATTTTATTTAGGATTGATTGGTTTGATCTCTTTGCTGTCCAAGGGACTCTCAAGAGTCCATCACCACAATTCGAAAGCATCAGTTCTTTAGCACTCAGCCTTCATATGGTCCAACTCTCACATCCATACATGACTACTGGAAAACCATAGCTTTGACTCTACAGACCCTTGTCAGCAAAGTGATGTCTCTGCTTTTTAATATGCTATCTAGGTTTGTCATAGCTTTCCTTCCAAGGAGCAAGCATCTTTTAATTTCATGGCTGCAGTCACCATCCACAGTGATTTTGGAGACGAAGAGGGTCAACCCCATGAATTTAGATTTTAAAAGTTATGGAGAAGACTACTCATTTGAGTAAACCTAAACATTAGAAAATATGTTAAAAAATTATTCAGTTTCATTGTTTTTAAGTGAAATTGTAATTCTAAAGTGAGGAAGCTGACATTTGTATTTACCAAGATGTAGAATAATGTCTTGTCAACAAGATATTTGCAACCACTGTTGTGTGAAATCTTATCTGAAATACCCTGTTGGAAAAACCTCTAGCTTTTCCAGTTTTTGAGCCTCTCAAAAAAAAAAAAAGAAAAAAATCCATCCACAGTACTTTTAATGTAACCAAAAACAGTGTTCTTGATTTTATTCTCCAGCCTTGACTGCTAAAGAAAATTGACTATTTCTACAAAAAAAGAGAAGAAATCCCTTTCAAAGGATATAACTTATCATTATTAAAAATATTCAAGAGTATGCTCTGAGGAATACTTCTAACAGATGCTTCAAATGTATTTTGAACAATGAATATCATTTAAATAAATATGTGTCATCCCAGTGAAGCTGCCTAAGGAAGTAATACCCAGCTAGAGGTCGAAGTTCTAATGTATTGATTAAAAGGTGATATTGCTGAATAGTCAAAATTTTTATTTAGTCAATAAATACATACTGAGAACGTATTTTATGCCAGCACTGTGTGAGGTGCTAGGTATACAGTGGTGAACTGAGATAGTTTCTACACTCCTGGAGCTTACAGTGTAGTGGGGCAAACAGAGATAGCTCAGGAAGGAAAAAGATATAGAATATAAAAAGAATGTGCCAAAAAGCGAAGGAACAGAATGAAGGGGCAGAAGACCTCAATGAAGCAGTCTCAAGGCAGATTGGTCAAGGAGGTCTTCTTAAAGGGAGTTCCATGTGAGCTGAGATCTAAAGGCTAAGATGGAGCCAGTCATTTGGTGAAGGGGAAGCTTAGTCCAGCCTGAGTAAAGACCCAAATGAAGGAAAGAGTGGTTGATTCCAAGGAACTGAGAAATCATGACTGTGGCTACAGTGTAGACAGACAAGAGGGCAGAGGAGAGATATGGGCCAGTGAGGCAGGGGTGACCGGCAGTGCAGAGAGGACCTGCTGAGACCTGGTCTAGAAGTCACTGCCACCGTGATGCAGGCTAGTTAAAAGCAAGGAATAGGCAAGACACTCTCCAACATAAATCACAGCAGGATCCTCTGTGACCCACCCCCCAGAATATTGGAAATAAAAGCAAAAATAAACAAGTGGGACCTATTTAACTTAAAAGCTTTTGCACAACAAAGGAAGCTATAAGCAAAGTGAAAAGACAGCCTTCAGAATGGGAGAAAATAATAACAAAAGAGGCAACTGACAAAGAATTAATCTCAAAAACATACAAGCAACTCCTGCAGCTCAATTCCAGAAAAATAAACGACCCAATCAAAGACTGGGCCAAAGAACTAAACAGTCATTTCTCCAAAGAAGACATACAGATGGCTAACAAACACATGAAAAGATGCTCAACATCACTCATTATCAGAGAAATGCAAATCAAAACCACAATGAGGTACCATTTCACGCCAGTCAGAATGGCTGCGATCCAAATGTCTACAAGCAATAAATGCTGGAGAGGGTGTGGAGAAAAGGGAACCCTCTTACACTGTTGGTGGGAATGCAAACTAGTACAGCCACTATGGAGAACAGTGTGGAGATTCCTTAAAAAACTGGAAATAGAACTGCCTTATGACCCAGCAATCCCACTGCTGGGCATACACACCAAGGAAACCAGAATTGAAAGAGACACGTGTACCCCAATGTTCATCACAGCACTGTTTATAATAGCCAGGACATGGAAGCAACCTAGATGTCCATCAGCAGACAAATGGATAAGAAAGCTGTGATACATATATACAATGGAATATTACTCAGCCATTAAAAAGAATACATTTGAATCAGTTCTAATGATGTGGACGAAACTGGAGCCTATTATACAGAGTGAAGTAAGCCAGAAAAAAAAAGCACCAATACAGTATACTAATGCATATATATGAAATTTAGAAAGATGGTAACGATAACACAGATGTATAGAACAGTCTTTTGGACTCTGTGAGAGAAGGCGAGGGTGGGATGATCTGAGAGAATAGCATTGAAACAAGTGTATTATCATATGTGAAACAGATCGCCAGTCTAGGTTCGGTGCATGAGACAGCTGCTCAGGGCCGGTGCTCTGGGATGACCCAGAGGGATGGGATGGGGAGGGAGGTAAGAGTGGGGTTCAGGATGGGGAACACATGTACACCCATGGCTGATTCATATCAGTATGGCAAAAACCACTACAATATTGTAAAGTAATTAGCCTCCAACTAAAATAAATAAATTAAAAAAAAATAAAAACAAGGACTATAAAATGGTCTGTGCATACTGACTAAAGATATGTAAAATGCTGTGCAGTGATAAAGAGATTACAGAAACATTGAAAGCATTTGTGTTTGAAGATGAAATTTTGTAGTATTTTCTTTTGGAATTGGTTAACCAAATAATAATATGATCCCGTTTAGTAAAGCAATGGTTTGCTGTAATGTACTTGAAAAGCTCTTTCTCTTAACTAGAGATTCACTTTAAAATCTTGGCTGCACTGATTGCTAGCTGTAGTAAATCCTGTTGGCATTTCACTTAGGTTCTATCAATCCCTCATACCAGCACTGGTTGTCAAGCTCCCTGCCTCTACATGCTTTGCTGCTAACTGCTCATTATGGAAATCTTAGGATTGCCCGAGCAACCTACAGATGAGAGCCGGAGGTACCCAGGAGTGCGTTGTCCTTCACAACTTATGCTAAATATAAACACCTAATTATTTTCCCTGGAAAGACAACTCTGTGATGTGCAATGTGTACTTCAGGGCCTCAGGGGCATTAGGCTGAGACCAGGACTTCACTGGAAAGCAAACCTTTGCTTGGCTTCTTCCCCTAGTTCCTTCCTGGATTCTCCTGGGGATATTCCAGTGCACCAACTGAACTCAAATCCTCAGTTCAAATTCTTTTAAGGAATAACTAGATATAACTATTTCTTAATTTATATATACAAGCTTTTACTTATTCACCTACACATTCTTTCACCTATCTAACTGAGCCCTTAACATGTAGTGTGCACTATACAGGGGAGTTAGTGTATAATGAAAAAAATATATGTTATACTACCCATACATCTAAGAATAATACATCCTAAGTTAATAAAGTTAAATATTTTATTAATCAAATAATTTATTTTTATATAATCAAATTAGTTAAATAAAGTTATTTGTAGTTGATTATAGCTTCCCTGGGAGAAGGAAATGGCAACCCACTTCAGTATTCTTGCTTGGAGAATCCTGTGGACAGGGGAGCCTGGAGAGATGCTGTCCATGGGGTCGCACAGAGTCGGACATGACTGAAGTGACTTAGCATGCATGCATGCAATGGAGAAGAAAATGGCAACCCACTCCAGAATTCTTGCCTGGAGAATCCCAGGGACAGAGGAGCCTGTGGGCTGCGGTCTATGGGGTCACACAGAGTCAGACGCAACTAAAGCAACTTAGCAGCAGCGGTAGCATAGCTTCCCTGGTGACTCAGATGGTCAAGAGTCTGCTTGCAATGTGGGAGACCTGGGTTCGATCCCTGGGTTGGGAAGATCCCCTGGAGAAGGGCATGGCAACCCAGTCCAGTATTCTTGCCTGGAGAATCCCACAGACAGGGGAACCTGGCAGGCTACAGTCCACAGGGTCACAAAGAGTCGGACACGACTGAGTGACTAAGTACACATATATTTAATCAACTAACCAAATGAAGAAGGTACAGCTAAAGATGTAATACTTCCAGAAATGTCCATACTCTAAATTGTTCCTGAAATAGATATATCTTGAACTAAAGCAAAATATATGTGGTATATTTAAAGCCTTTAAAGACATAAAATCACTACATAAGTTTAAAATAAAGATGGACCATGTGTGAGCATATATTACTCATAATTATCATGTGTTTTACAAGTAGCTATGCTTAAAAGTACATTTATTACATTTGTCTCTGTATGTGGTTTGCAGAATACATTTCCCCATGTTACTTCTAGGTTAACTAGAGCTCTTATGTGAGCTGTTTCACCAGTGATGTGCCTGAACTATTATACATTTTCTTTGGAAAAATACTAAATGTGCAGGTAAGGGTAGTATTGTTATTTGATAAAGCAAGTGAGCAAACAAAACCTAACAGAAATAGGAAGAAAGTTGCTTTCACGCTTTGCTCAGTCCTAGCACAGTACTGCATGACCTTCTCATGGGAATATCATTTCTTCTCCTGGCCCACATCAGCCTGACATGTTTGTCCTTGATTCTACCACCCCACCTCCAACACAATCACCTCTTGTTCAGTAACTGTCGTTCCCACACAAGACTGTAGCAATACTTCACTTGAGACCCTCAAATTCCTGTAATAGCCCCCCTCAACCAATGCCCTTTTGGAAAGGAACTCATTAAGAGACAAAATTTACCTGTATCTTCCCTGGAGAGGATGGGTCACACATGATCCTTCTATTCTGTGATGAAGAGCCTAAAGTGCACAGCAGCAGCTGACAAGAAGCCTAACAGGTGAGGATCACAGGGGTAAGTAATCTTTCTACTGCTAACTGCACACAGTTAACTGTCTTTAACTCCATTTTTAATTAATTATATAACTTTTAAATGTAAGTGTCTTATGCAGCTTTTCCTTGTGATTACATATTGGAATGGGTGCAGGTCTCTTTCTCATGGGTTGTGTGTTATATTTTATTTTTTATTGTGTGTGTGTATGTGTGTTGTATTTTAAAGTTAGGAAAATGAGACATGTGAACTCAATAAATACATGAGCATTTTTCTGATAAAGTAGTCTCTGATTTTCCCAACCTGTTGGGAAATTCTCATTTTCTGAGTGATCATAGGGATATATTTTGGTACGTATCCTGGTCAGTCCCCTAGAATTTTTACCTCTGTAGTTGTTTGTGTTGCAGTGGGGCTTCTTGAGTGGCTCGGTGGTAAAGAATCCATCTGCCAATGCAGGAAATGCAGGAGATGCAGGTTCAACCCCAGGGTCAGGAAGGTCCCTTAGAGAAGGAAATGGCACCCCACTCCAGCGTTCTTTCCTAGAAAATTCCATGGACAGAGGAGCCTGACAGGCTACATTCCATGTGGTCAAAAAGAGCTGGACGTGACTGAGCAACTGAGCACACACCCACCCTGTTCCAATATAGGGGGAAGTCTTCTTCCTAACTAACTTCATAGGCCCTAAAAGCACTGCATCATAAAAGTAATAGGCGCCAGAAAAGTCTGCTGGAGATATAAAAGGGATGGATGTTTTTTATCAAAACAAAATGTTCTTTGCTCACTGGAATTTGATCTGGGTCTTATTTTTAAAGTTGGGTTGTGTGCTCAGTTGCTCAGTTGTGTCCGACTGTTTGCGATCCTGTGGTCTGTAGCCTGCCAGGCTCCTCTGTCCATGGAATTTTTTCAGACAAGAATACTGGAGTGGGTTGCCAGTTCCTCCTCCAGAGGATCTTCCTCACCCAGGGATCAAACTCATGTGTCCTGCATTGGCAGGTGGATTCTTTACCACTGCACCACCTGGGAAGTCCCAAAAGTTGGGTTAGTTTAGGACAAATAAGTGGAGATCTGTTGCTCTTCTATGTACTTGGAACTGAGACAATGACAGAGGTGAGTCTCATATTTGGGAATTCTGGGCTTTTATTCCACCATTTGTAGCATAGATGCAGCCACTCAAGTTCATCATACTCCTTTGAGATGTACTTAATATTAGTTCAAATTGTTACAAGTTTAATACCCTCCTTGGAGACAACCACAAATTCCTAGGTACTTGGACACTAATGATTACCCCTGGATTTCCTTTATTAACTGAATTTCTATTCTTTACTCTGGGTCTTAAAGTGTTTACTTTATTTCCACATGGACATCAGTCCAAATGTGGAAAGTAATTATTACCCATTGATTCCCACCCAAAACAATTCTATATAAAAATAATTGTATGTAGTAGCAAAACTATTATTGAAGGTCTGTAAACCTTCAGAGAAGTTAAATACATTACATCACTCAATAAACAAAAGAGCCTTTTAGGTAGACAATCCTGTTTTTTCTTGTATTTATTAAATATAAAAACATGTCATGCTCTTATAAAAGATTCATACCAGGCAGAAAGATATATGGTAAGAAATAAAATTCATACCACACATCTTCATACTTTCTTGCTTATCTTTCCCAAAAGGTGTCGTGAATATTGTGGCACATTCTATTCATTGCTAACCCAAAAGCCATGCCCTCCCTCTACAAGACATCTTTGGCTCAGGGCAACTCTACTCTCAACTCCAGGGTGCAATCATGATTCATCTCAGCTACTCATGTCAATTGCTTTTTTCTGTTAGATATTCATTTTCTGGACATCCTTTACAGTCAGTGGTGAACTATTTGACATCAGTCAGAGCAATGAATCAGCTATGGTGTGTAATAGCATGCTGTGCAAGGCATAGGACTGGCCTCTAACACAGGAAAATGTATATGCCTAATTAGTGAACATACATACACACACACATTCACACAAAGATTCATTCACATTTATATACTCTTACATTCACACTTGTTAATCTTTTTCTCACCCTCTCAGGTTCACAACAGATGAAACCCTTCCTTCCACATTCCCTCTCTCTGCTTCTCTCTCTCTCTCTCTACCCTTCCATATTCTCTGGTGTACCCACGCTTTATCTCTCACACATACTCTTTGTTGAACACTCACCTATACTTTCTCCCTTTGGCACTCTTTCTTATATACCCTTTCTCTACATGCACCCTCTTGCTCTTGCACTCTCACACTCTACAAACATATTTTCACAAAGTCTCACACCCACTCTCATACACTTATCACTCTCTCTTAAGTACTGTTTTACACACCCAACTCTCATATACAATCTTTTACTGTCTTATACTTCTCACACATACACAGCTGCTACATATTATGGTCGATTTTCCTACTTGTACAAAAATGTTTTGTGAAAAAATAATTAAATAGTAAAAAGGAAATTACGAGAGTAACATGTCTGGAAGTGGATTTGACCAGGTTTAAACTACATTCTGATTCTAAAACATACATACACTACATTCTGATTTTAAAACATAACCAGCAGTTAAGTGATCAGAAATTTTCAAGAAGGAATGTAATCTCCAATCTCTCATACAATTATGAAACAGAAAGAGACTAAAAAAATCACCACTTTGACAAATCCTCTTACAATAAATGAAGAATCTGAGAAACAGCCAGATTAAGTGATTTCTCATGATTTAAATGGCTAGTTAAATAAGGCATTATGGAAATTGGCCTTGGGCCACTGTTCAAGTTAATTATATATCACAGTGATTAAGAGTTTGGCTCATGGAGTTAAACTACATTGGAACACCTGCCTTGTCACCCATAAATCTATTGCCTGTAGGCTAAATCACTTTCCTGAACTTTAATTTGTCCATCTCTAAGAATAGTATAAGTATCTATACATAAGTTTGCTGCAAAGAAGAAACTAGTTAATCTATGTATTGTCCTTAGTCTAGTTCTTGGTTCACAAAAAATGTTCAGGAAATATTAACTATATTGCCTACCAAAATTTGTATACCTATTTTCAGGTTGCTGCTTTAAATTATTTCACTCTTAGTTTATAACAGTCAGGAAAGTAAGGGGGAGGGGAATGCATTCTATCTAAAGTTTCTGTTCCCAGAAACTGCACAAGACTAATAAAACCTAATAGGAAAAGGAGGACGTCAAGGCTGTATATTGTCACTCTGCTTGTTTAACTTATATGTAGAGTACATCATGAGAAACGCTGGACTGGAGGAAGCACAAGCTGGAATCAAGATTGCCAGGAGAAATATCAATCACCTCAGATGTGCAGATGACACCATTCTTATGGCAGAAAGTGAAGAGGAACTAAAAAGCCTCTTGATGAAAGTGAAAGAGGAGAATGAAAAAGTTGGCTTAAAGCTCAACATTCAGAAAACGAAGATCATGGCATCCGGTCCCATCACTTCATGGGAAATAGATGAGGAAACAGTGGAAACAGTGTCAGACTTTATTTTTGGGGGCTCCAAAATCACTGCAGATGGTGACTGCAGACATGAAATTAAAAGATGCTTACTCCTTGGAAGAAAAGTTATGACCAACCTAGATAGCATATTGAAAAGCAGAGACATTATTTTGCCAACAAAGGTCTATCTAGTCAAGGCTATGGTTTTTCCAGTGGTCATGTATGAATGTGAGAGTTGGATTGTGAAGAAAGCTGAGCGCCAAAGAATTGATGCTTTTGAACTGTGGTGTTGGAGAAGACTCTTGAGAGTCCCTTGGACTGCAAGGAGATCCAACCAGTCCATTCTGAAGGAGATCAGACCTGGGATTTCTTTGGAGGGAATGATGCTGAAGCTGAAACTCCAGTACTTTGGCCACCTCATGCGACTCATTGGAAAAGACTCTGATGCTGGGAGGGATTGGGGGCAGGAGGAGACGGGAACGACAGAGGACAAGATGGCTAGATGGCATCACTGACTTGATGGACGTGAGTCTGAGTGAACTCCAGGAGTTGGTGATGTACAGGCAGGCCTGGCGTGCTGCGATTCATAGGGTCGCAAGAGTCGGACACGACTGAGCGACTGAACAGAACTGAATAAAACCTGTCCTTCCAGGGCGGGGGGCAACCCAAATCTCTCTGCACAGGGAATGAGAGCCACTGGGACCATATCAGTTTCTTCAAGGTACCATCTATAGTAATCTACACTGTAAATACTGAACACTCTAGAAATGAATACATGACCCCACCTTCTTGAAGGCAGATATGTAACATCCTTCCTGACTTTTGAATCAAACTCAGAAGGTCTGATTTAGGAGGGTTCACAAAAAGGCATGTCAGATCAGATTTTGGAGAACTCAGAAGAAATGAGGAGGTAAGAGAAGAGGGAAGTCAATATTGGCCCACTAAGTGAAAGCAATAGAAAATAAAATTCTTGATTGTGAGATAAAAGCAAGTAGAGAAAGGATAATATATATGCCTTAGAAGTCTCTTGATAATATGTATTTTTCACTTTGAATGAACAATTAGAAAGCAAAAACTAGAATGTTTTTAAAAAAATCTTGTCATTCCCTCCACTCTGGCTAAAGATATCCTCATAAAGAAAGTAGGTAGAGAAAAGGTCACCCCATGGAATCCCAATATTTGTAATGACTTGTCTGTTTTGAGTGATGTGAAGCAAATGGAGACTTAAGCCTGAAGATTCAGCCACTTCTATCTCATGAGCCACGAACTGCATCCCAATAGGAAGAGTCATTCAGTAAATGGGTGATGTCACAGCAGTCTTAGCAGGGCAAGAACATGATGGTGACCAGAGCCCATCTTGTGCAGAGTACACCATTCTGTGAAATCACATTGAAATAATGGGCTACATTTCACTTTGCAGTTTAGAATATAAGCTCACATTTTGTGTTTTAAAATAAATTGAGTCAATGTAGATGGACTGAAAAGAGTTGATTCAAGATAAAGGGCTACAGAGTCAGCATGTGCCTTGCCTGCCATGTAAAGTCACCTTTGAAAAACAAAAGAATATCCTAAAAAGTGTTCTCAAAAAGTCTTTGCTTAGAAACCTCTACTAAATCAACTTAAAAGCACAACCAGTATCTGTGTACTCAGTTGCTCAGTTGTATTCAATTCTTTGTGACCCCATGAACCGAACTATAGCCCGCCAGGCTCCTCTGTCCACAGGATTACCCCAGCAGGAATATTGGAGCGGGTTGCCATTTCCTCCTCCAGGGGATCTTCCCACCCAGAGACTGAAACTGTATCTCCTGCAGCTCCTGCATTGGCAGGCAGATTCTTTATCCCTGAGCCACCTGGGAAGCCCATAACCAGTATAATCCCACCCATAATTACCAACAGTAAAGAAGTAGGTGTGTGTGGAGGAAGGCTATTAGGATGCTGGTAAATTTACTTGTCAGCCTTCCTTTTCCTGCAGTTCTGTCTTTTAGACACATTGTCAGAATAGACAAGCAGCCACCCTTCCACCTCCATTCCATAGGAAATAAGCACTTAAGATAATTCAAACTGACAACAAACCCACCAAGCTGCACAATCCAAGGTGAGGTCTCCTGTGCCACAGAACCAGCCATAGCAAGCTCTTCAGAGAGCAAGATTATTCCCACTTCAGGGACACACAGATGGGGACAGGCAGATGCAGGACCAGATGGAGTTGTGTGATTCTGTCTTAACAGAATTAGGAAAACAGGGGAATTTCAGGGGAAATTACTAATGGGAAAAGATCTGTTCAGTCTCTAGCAGGAACATAAGGAAGACTATAATGGAAAGTTGTAATTAACTTTTGCGTCTTGAGCCACGAAAAGAAATGTGATCTCACTAACAGTATTATCACCTCCCAGTAAGCCTCTGGATTCAGTTCTGGTTTTGTGGAGATGGGTCCTCTCAGAATAAATAAAATCCTATCCCAGCTTCCCTAGAAGACCGCTCCTTGTGCTGATCTGTCTCTTTTATGACCCTACAATCCAATCTGACTACATCTACTAACATTTATTTTTACAATTAAATGGAAGGAAACATTCTTGTGAAAACGTAAAACAACTTTGGTAAGTTTAGCATCTGCATTTTTCCAATCCTCAAAATTATAAAACTTTGTCCTTTGAGTGTTTTTATTGCCGTTATACAAGCATTTCCAGAGCTTTTGCTATATTTTAGGTTAGGAGATAGATTCTGCAATTCCAACGATAAATAAGTCAGTTTCTGCTTTCAAGGAGCACACAGTCTTAATTTCCATGTTCGGTTGATTGATAATGGTTTCTCTAAGGTACCACTTCTCCATTGTACTTGTTCCCTATTTAAAGGGGTTTCCATAGAGCATAATAGCCACTAATGGTCTGTGCAGAACTGTGCAAATTCATCACATTGCCCCAGCCTGTTTCCAATTCTCCTGACCACTAACTTTATTATTAGTTCTTACATTCCCAGCCCTACCTTCATCAGGTCTTTGAACAAACTGCTATGTTTATGGTATGATTCTTCTCAATTATAATTATTGTCCTCCACCCTGGCAGCACTGCATTCTTAGCTGTCTTAGCTATGCCCTTGCTAGTTCAGAATAGAACTGACAGAATTCTAATATACCTGACTTCAACCTCAAGGATACAACCCAGAGACTAGGCAATTAACCATCAACTCCAAAGTCTTCTTTGTTTCTCTCAGTCCAGGCTGTCTCTAAGGTATGTGAGTCCTCCTATTTATGCTAAGCAATTTTATTTTAAGCAGATTATAAAATCCTTGAGTCCATGTGAAGTATGATTATTTATCAAACACATATTTTGAAACATGGGTAGAGAAATCCTTAAATATTTGTTTATTGCCCAGAGATGATTCTTCTGGCAACATCTATTATTATTCAGGTCTAGGAACTATCTTGTCATGTTCTTTACTATCAAATGTATCATTCCTGTCCAATTTCACATCTCCCCCTGTGAGAAAAATGTAATAGTGCTGTCATTACCTACAAGACTATGGTCTTCAGAACATGTTTGGAAACAACATAGATCTTGTTGCCTCTTTGGTGCACCGATAACTATTTATTTAGTTCTTAGGAACCCATTCCAGACCAGAGGACCCTTGGGATAATGCTGGAGGATCAAATCCCAGAACATTTCTGAGCATCTGATCTATAGTCTATATAATCTTAAAGGAGGACTGAGAGTGTCCCAAAGAGGAAAAATAGGGACCAGGACTTACAAACATTTCTGGGCATCTTATCTAGAAAATGCTCATTGGCAGCCCTGTTCAGAGGCTTTGAAAGAGAACTTAGAAAATTTTATATAAAGGTTCTACTCAAAGTCTAGGGTCTCTGGTCTATTCCTAAGGGATAGAGACCATACCTGCTTAAAAGGCAGTACTGTTCAATGGGATCAGAGCACACAAATAAAATTCTTAATGATTTACTTCATCACCCCAAGCTTTCTGAGGGAGGAGAAATCTACAATCACTATAGCCTCACTTCATTACCCTCAATCTGGCAAAGAACAATGGGCCTAAGGAACTAAAAAGTTAAGAAGTCCAAAAGCGGAGCCAGGTAATGGGAACTTGATAATGAGCTGTGAATCTACAAAGAAACAATGGAAAAGGAAGAGATCAGTAACTTACAAACATGATAGAGATAACAAATACTATACTAGAAAAAAATATTCCCCCCATAACCCAGTATCTTTTTTCATTGTTCCAGCTCCTCTCCACTTGCTAAGCAAATTTATTATTTTAGAAGTATTATGTCGAATTTTGGAGAGACACATTCATTCCTTAACAAACCATAAGTTGTAAAGGACATTTACAAAAATACTGGTATGACCCTAAGGGATGGGATGGGGAGGGAGGTGGGAGGGGGATTCAGGATGAGGAACCCATGTACTCCCATGGCTGATTCATGTCAACGTATGACAAAAAAAACACTACAATACTGTAAAGTAATTAGCCTCCAATAAAAATAAATTAATAATTTTAAAAATAAAAATAAAATGATAAAAAAACCCCACAGGCAATAACTTGAAATCTTGGGTATATTTGAAGAACTTATTATCAATTATGTCATGAGTGTGGGACCTTCATGAATAGGATTAGTGTCCTTATCAAAGAGACCCTTTCTTGCCCTTTCCACTATGTCAGAACACAGCAAGAAGTCTGTAGCTCAGAAGAGGATTCTCACCCTGATCTTAGACTTTCAGCCTCCAGAACTGAGAAACATTTCTGCTGCTCAAATAAATTAATTAACTATTACTTTGAAAGTTAACTTTAGATATAGTGTTGCCTTGAATAGATATTCTTTTAGTCATACCAAAAGGAAAATCTTCTGGAGTTGGACAGAGTTGGACATACCTACTTTAGGCAGTTGTTACCATCATCTATGCATCTTTCATGGAGAGGGAATTACATTTTGAATATTGAAAAACAATGTTTTTCTTATTTCTCTTATTATACTAAAAATTTAACTCATTTAAGAATATTACTTAATCGGCCCTTGAAATTACTTAAATACCATTATTATTTAATGTTTTCATTTTCAAATATTTTAAGTGTATTAAAGTTCTATACTTACCACTGCAGTCAGACTATCTAATAATACCATCATCTTTATATTATAAAAGATCACTCAAATGCCCACAAAAAGAGGTAAAATTACAGTTTCTCAAAATTTAAAGTAAAAATATCATATGTTAAATTTACATTTCTAGTTCAGTGTGAAGAAATTACTATTTTATGACTTAGCAACAAGCAAATTGCAAAATTAATATGTGAAGAAACAGCAATATTCCTACAATTTTCCTCCTTATCTATGATAAATATTTCAACAAAAGTTTCTGGATTTATCGTAGATATTATGATTTTAGCCACTGAGATGGATATGACATTTTCTCTTTATACTTAATGAATTTATAAAATGTATACCTGCACGAGACAGTAGAGATCATACAGCCCAATATCCACTCTGTCCAAGGGAAAACCAAGGGTCCAGTAGATTTCTTGCCTTGCTCTCCCCAGGAGAAAGAAATTGGATAGAGATCCTGATTCCAAGACTAGCATGCTTCTTTTTAATCTACCAAATAAGAGACAAACACATTGTGGATATAGAAATGTCAAAAGTATCTACAAACTAGAAAAGTTAGCAAATGAATTTAACATGAGTGCCAACTTAAAATTTACATGAAAGTTGATTTATTCTCCAAGATGGAATTTTGACTGAGATTGTGTTGAATCAATAGAGTAATTTGAGGAAAATTGATATATACGTAAATACTATTGAGTCTTGCAATCAAAACACATGATGCATCACTCCTTTTATTTAGGTCTTTGATTTCTTTGAACAGTGTTTTGTAGTTTTTAAGCATAGATCTTATATATCTCTTATTTTATTTATTCCTAAGCATTTGATATTTTCTGATCTTGTGTTAAATAATATTTTTAAAAGTTTTATTTTTCATTGCCTTCTGTTAGCATATAGAAATAATTAGCTTTTGAATGTTGATTTGTATACAGCATATTTGTTAAATTCTGTTGCTAATTATTTCAGTTTGTTGCAGATAGTTTTGGATATTTTTATATTTACAAAATATCACCTACATTTCATGGCAGTTTTGCTCCCTTCTTTCCAATTTTTATTAATTTCCAATTTTTCTTACTGCAATGACTAAAATATCTAAGATACTATAATTATAAACAGTCATGGTGAACACCATTTAATTCCCAACTTCAGAAAGAAAATTTTACTATTTCACCACTAAATATGAGTTCTATATAGACATTTTGGCACATACTTCTTTATTAAATTAAGAAAGTTTTCTTTTATTATTATTTTGCTGAATTTTTAAAACAATGAATGACAATTTAGCAAATGCTTTTTACACATCAATTGTGTTGTTATGGTGAATTACACTGATTTGGTTTCAAATATTGAGCTCTCATTTCTGGAATAAACTACTTGGTCACAGTTTATTTTTCTTTCTTCATTTATTGCTGAATTTGATTTGTTAATCTTTCATTTAGCATTTTTGTATCTAAGTTTACAGATATTGACATAATTTTCTTTTCTTGTAATGTACGTATAGAATTGAGGATGAGATAGTTGGATAGCATCAGTGATTCAATGGACATGAACTTGGGCAAACTCTAGGAGATAATGAGGTACAGGAAGGCCTGGTGTGCTGCAATCCACAGTGTCACAAAGAGTTGGACATAACTTAGCAACTGAACAACAACAACATACAAAAGTAATAGGGGAATGTCCTTTTTTTCTGTATTTTCAAATGTTTGTGTGAGATTGCTTTTTTTTTTTCCTCTTTAAATATCTGAAAGAATTCAGCAGTGATACCATATATGCCAAGAAATTTTCTTTTGTAGGAATGTTGTTTAAATTCAGATTCAATTTATTTAACAGATATAGCACCATTAATAATATAAACTTATTTTTTACATCCCTGTAGGATCTATAGTAGTAGTGTCTTCTCTCTTGCTATTGAACAGTTGTTTTATCTTCTTAGCCCATTTTTATAGAAGTCTGTCTATTTTATTAATATTTTCAAAGAACTCATTGTTAGCATTTATAATTTTTCTGTTTCATTGAGTTTTTCTCTTTATCATTTCTTCCCTTCTTTTTTCTTTGTATTTTATTTGCATTTCTTTTTCTAGTTCCTGGATATGGAAGCTTAGATCACTGATTCTTAACCTTTCTTCTTTTCTATTTATACTTTAAAGCTATAAACTTTCCCCAAGTTCTGCCACAGGTTTTAACATGTCATATATTCATTATTAATGAGTTCAATATTTTTTCTAATTTTGTTTCAATATTTATGTTTTTGTGTTTCTTATCTTACCGCATGGTACAAGATCAAATAGAATCAGGGTGAGTACACATGCTTAACTTGTCTCTAATATTGTTATAACTTGAATATAATTTCTGGTTACATCTCTCAGGGTTTAATGCCATCCCCCAAAGACCTTCCCTTTATCACTTCCACAAAGGCAAAACATCACGGTCATGGGCAGTGGGGCCTCTGGCCGTTTCATGTAGACTCTTAACTTTAGGGCCAGCACCTAGGTCAGGGATCAAACCAAATTTCTCAGGTCCTAACTGTTCATCATCAAGATCCAAAGCCACAATGTGGGGTTCTGGGTAGACGGAGGAGAAACATGGAAATCAAGAAGCTATCTGGTATCTCTCAAGCGCTCTGACCAGAGTCAGTTTCCTTGCACATCGATCTGTGAGTCTACCCCAGAAAGAAATGTTTCACCTTTACCTGGTTCTTGACGGTATCTTTTTCCTTTTTTGAAGTATACAAACCACTGGACCAACGTTGGTGGTGGTTTAGTCACTAAATCATGTCCAGCTCTTACAACCCCACGGACTGTAGCTGCCCAGGCTTCTCTGTCCATGGGATTTTCCAGGCAAGAATACTGGAGTGGGTTGTCATTTCCTTCTCCAGGGGATCTTCCCAACCCAGGAACTGAACCTGGGTCTCCTGCATTGAAGGCAGATTCCTTACCAACTGAGCTAATGAGGGAAGCCTTTTTGTAGTATCAGTTCAGTTCAGTTCAGTCACTCATATAGTTGTTTACAATACTGTGTTATTTTCAGGTACACAGTAAAGAGATTCAGGTGTGTGTGTGTGTGTGTGTGTGTGTGTATCTGTGCGCATTTTTAAAATTCTTTTCCATTACAGTATTATAAGATAATATAATTTCTTATGCTATAGAGTAAATCCTTATTTATGCATAGTGATGTGCTTCTGTTAATCTCCTGTAAGTGAAAATCGCTCAGTTGTGTCCAATTATTTGCAATCCCATGGACTGGAATTTTCCAAGCCAGAATACTGGAGTGGGCAGCCTTTCCCTTCTCCAAGGGATCTTCCCAACCCAGGGATTGAACCCAGATCTCCCACATTCTAGGCAGATTCTTTACCAGCTGAGTCACAAGGGAAGCCTACTTTTCTCCTTTGCTAACTATAAATTTGCTTTCTATATTTGTGAGTCTGTTCCTGTTTTGTAAATAAAATCATTTTTATCAGCTTTTTTAGACTTCACATATAAGTGACATCATATAATATTTGTATTTCTCTGTCTTACTTCATTCAGTATGATAATCTGTAGGTCCTTCAATGTTGCTTCAAAGGGCATTATTTCATTCTTTTTAATTGCTGAATAATAGCCCATTGTTTATATATACCATATTTTTTTCCTAATTTTAATTGTTACTTATTTTCCAAGATTATTTAGAAACTTGATACTTAATTTTTTGATTTTATTATTATTATTATTTTTTACTTTACAATATTGTATTGGTTTCGCCACACATCAACATGAATCTGCCACAGGTGTACACGTGTTCCCAATCCTGAACCCCCCTCCCACCTCCCTCCCCGTACCATTTATAAATGTCCTAGTTATTGTTCTGTTGTTGGTTTCTTAATTAATTCCACTGTAGTTAGAGGCTATATTTGTATGATTGCAAACCTTTGAAATTTGTTGACACATCTTGTGCGGTTTAGCATGAGGTTTGATTTGGACTTAGAATTGATGCTGAAATGATAAGACTGTGCAGAATGTTTGGACGGTTTGAATGTACTTTGCACATGGGAAACACATGAGTTTTGGAGGACCAGAGAGTTGACTGTTGTGTGTTCAATTGTGCTCCCCACAAAAAAATCTGACACAGAGGTAATAAATTAAATTGAGGTCATTAGGGTGGGATCTAACCCAATATAATTACTTTCCTTATAAAAAGAGAAAACTAGTACACAGAGGGAGGCACTATGTAAAGGCAGCCATGGGATAACACAGGCAGAGATTGGATTGAAGCAGTTGTAGTCCAGGGAATGTCAAGAAGTGCCAGCAACAACCAATAACTAGGAAGAGGCAAGGAAGAGCTCTCTGCAGAGTTTCAGAGGGAACAGGGCCCTGCTAATACCTTGATTTCAGTTTTCTAGCTTCATAAAAGAAACAATAAAGTTTGTTCCTTTTTTTCAGCCATTCACTTTACTGTATTGAGACTTTGTTATGATAGCCCTAACATACTTGTACAATAGTCCAGTTAATTGTTTATCCCAATAGAGTTATTTGCCCACTCAAGTCAAAATCATATACTGAAATTACAAAGTAGAAAACTGGCTCAAAATCGGTGACTGATTCAACTAGAAAAATTAACATTCTGATGTCTTAAGTCCATTCCAACTAGACCAAATTCCCGTCTCTAGTAAGTGGAAGCAAAGATTCCACCTCAGCTGCCTCCCAATAAACAGTTTCCTTTTCCGCTCAGCTCCTCCATTGAGGCTTTTTTCTATTGATAAATATATTAGGTAAGCATTTCTGTTAATACACGGGCTTTCCATGTGATGCTAGTGGTAAAGAACCTGCCTATCAATGTAGGAGACATAAGAGACACAGGTTCAATTCCTGGGTCAGGAAGATCCCCTGGAGGAGGGCACAGCAACCCATTCTAGTATTCTTGCCTGGAGAATCCTACAGACAGAGGAGCCTGGAAGACTACATTCCATAGGGTCACACAGCATCAAACATGACTGAAGCAACTAAGCATGCAAGCACACATGTGAGTAGAGGTGGGTTTTAATGTTTGGGTCTGGGATGTCAAGAAAGTTGAATAACATTTTCTTCATGATGGAGGGATGAAACACCTAGGAAGGATTCAACTACCCTTGAGGTTTCCTCTCCTTTCATATTCCCTGGGCTATCCCAACTCTCCAGAGCTGGCCAAGTTGATCTCCCCAACTTAAGGCTCTGTCCCCCTCCCAGATCCTGTACAAACTATAACTTGATTTCACCAGACTTAGACAAATGCATCATGATGTCAAGTCACTCTCATTCCTGGGCTCAACCAGGACAGAACATTTCAAGGGGCAACCATCGCTCTGATTGCTAACCTCAGTTCACCCCAGGGTAACCAGTCTTCTGCCTGGGCTAACGCAGCCATGCAGGCAGTGTGCCCATCTACACTTCTACTCTGGCCTTCAGAAGAGAAAAGCATGGTCTTCTGACTCATGTCAAAGTTGTCTACTAGTCTGGTCTGTGTTTGGGACTTTGTAGATGTAACTTGAAATGCTCACAAGAGCCCTCGTGTACAATTTATTATCCCTGTTCTTTACAAGAGTCAACTAAAGCTCTTGCGGCTTAAATTATCTTAGTCATGCATAGGACGTCTCTAACATAAAGTGCTTAGAAGCTTAGAGATGTACTCATATAGTGCACATACAGTCAGTTAGGCGAAGTATGCACAGGAACAGTGTGATGACTGACTGGAATGGGATGATTCTAAATGTATATCATTAAATGAATCGCCATCATGTACTAGATGCTTCAGGTGCATGTGAGATGAGATGTTTGGACGCATGTAGAATTAAGATTTAAATTTAAAAAAAAATAAAATTTCAAAAAAATAACTAATAAAAGAAAAAAAAAAAAAGAAAATGTGTAATCCTTGGTTTCAATAGCCTCTTTGGGATGCTTAGTCTTTAAGATCTCCTCACCTTCTCCCTCGTCCTCCAAAGGTGTCATCGGCAATGGCTCACTGAATCCTTTGTTGGCGCAGGAAGAGAGTATCTTATTTGTACAATACGCAATGCCCTGTGCAGCTCTCTTTGCTCTTAATCAACTCATATTTCCTTGGCTGCCTGGTCACTAGTGACCCCACTGGCCCCCATTGCTGATAACTAAACTAGAAAATAAATTCATAACCTATTCTCCTTTTAGGGCTCAATGGTTCTCTCTACTGGCTTGAGTTCAGCTCTCAGTGGTGTTGCAAACACACTTTGGGCTGGCTGTGAATCCTAGGCAGTTTGCCAAAAAGTCCTTATACACTGTATTCACTACCCTTTTGTACTTATAGCCACAACTTTTACTGGCAAGCTCCTCACCCAAATTCTTGGCTAATTTTCTGTCTTTTTACCTTAGAGGAATCCTGGGATTTATCCCTATTTCAACTATATGAAAAACAAAGGTGGTTCAGAGGAGCTACACTAAGGCTCTCCCTCTGACAGTGAAAGTGAAAGTGAAGTCGCTCAGTCGTGTCCATCTCTTTGCGACCCCATAGACTGTAGCCTATCAGGCTCCTCTGTCCATGGGATTTTCCATGCAAGAGTGCTGGATTGGATTGCTATTTCCTTCTCCAGGGGATCTTCCCGACCCAGGAATCGAACCCCAGTCTCCCACATTGCAGGCAGACGCTTTACTGCCTGAGCCCCCGCTCCTCTAATACAGACACAATCACCCACCTGTTGAGTCTAGGCTCCTTACAAAACAGTTTAGGCTAGAATTTGTAATATCAATTGGTGCAAAAAAAATGCTCTGCTTTGCAGTTTCTATGTGTCCAGGGCTTCAGTTAATCAACAGTGGTTCAGGCTTCATCTTTGCCCCTCTATTCCCATAATTCCTTGCACTGGAATCGTATGTTTTCCCCTTTTTTCAAATAAATTCCCTTCATGTTATACACTCCTTATTCCTGTATGAACTTTTTCTACATCTCCTTAATGATAGAAGAGCTATACTCTATATATTATAGACGAAACTATTACTAGATGGTCAGGCCTGGCTTTTGATGGCCAATTATCAGCCAGAATGCCTTCAGCTGCAGTTAACAGACAATGTCAACTCGATTTGACATACACAGTAATGGAGTAGCATTATCTAATGTAATTATACCCAAGGTAGGTCTGTTCCAGGTTGCTTAATTTGGTTCATGACCATGTAATCAAAGACAGGTTCCCTGCATTTTTCTGCTCTGCCATCTTGAGCCAGTTGACAGCCACCACTATTTAAGTGTCACTGGAAAGTACAAAACCATCTAGCAGCTGAAGATAACTGCTTTTTCCTCTGTCATATTCTTTCATTTATTGTTCATAAATTTTTAAAATTTAAATATAAAATACATCAGCAGCACGTAAGAGCTGCTGTTGCCAAACGTTCTTGTCCACAGTTGTATTGTCACTTATTACCCATTCTAGTGAGTAACTTACTGTGGGCTGGGTTTTATTCTTGGCATACTGATTAATAATTAGTTATTTATTGCTAATTAAATTAATGCACAGTGCTTCCTCTAGAATTATTTCATATACTACAGGCATATTTAAACTTACTCTCACTAACAACCACATGATATAACCATTAAGCCAATTCAAGCATTCAATTAGCTGCCAAAACAACATTAGTAGGGCTTTTTATAACATGGAAAATCTTGATTGGAAATATCCTCAACATCTCACTTCTCAGAAGTGCATCATGTGCCTAGACCTAAAACTACTCTTTGGCAAAGGAAAGGAGAACAGCATGATTGGTTCAGCCCTGGGCTAGTGCTGGCAGCCTTCCCTAAGACTCATGGCCAGGGCAGTAATTGAACCAAATCAGTTTCTGTCAGAGCAGAAAAGGAAAAGGTACTGGTTATTGACAAGGCAAACAAAAGTGTACACTAAAATGCTAAAGGAATTATTATAATCATTTTATCTCTTGATAAATTCTAGGTTACATAATTATTTTCTCTACTTAAAACCTTATTTTGTTACACTAAAGCTAAATGACTGCTATATTAGACAAATGGATGAATCAGACTAACTAGTCAGAATATCGTGCACATGAAAATGCAAGAGAGAAAAAAATATTAATATATTTCAAGCACAGTTTCCCCACTGACTGAAAATCAGTCTGTCACCAAAATGTTATCAGCTATAGTCTGAATTTCAAATGAGGTAACATTTGTTAGATAATGTTGACTTCAGTCCTCGTTGCAGTTGGCTAATGACCAACATATATTTGGAAGTCAGAATGTCTGTTTAGCTATCTAATGCAACATTTGGCTGGTAGCAGTGTTATTCAACTTACAATGAGAGGGGTTTTTTTGGGGGGTTTGTTTTTTTTTTTTTTCTGTATGACAATTTGATTCTTAGCCAGCTGTGTAAGTTAAATAGCTGTGTAATTTTGCTATTGAGCATCAAAAATCACTAGTTCCAGATTTTGACTATGACACATTTGTTTATACAACCATGTATTTTTCTTTTTACAACTACCAGAAGTTCAAAGAATTACAAAATCCCTCAAGTCAGAGACTGAATCTTCATTCCCCAATAAATAATAAAGTCTTTAGAATCCCAATAAGATGTAATTTTCTTCTGACAATATTTTTCCATTTAAAAAAATAACTAACTCAAAAATCTTTTTTGTTATATTATTTATTAAAGTAATACCTTTAAGATTTAAAAAGATTAGATGTGAAATTTAAAGAACACATTAGTTTTATTCTATCATTTCTGTTTTTTTATGAGAAAGATCCTAATTTAGCCTTGTTATAATGATGTAGTCTTCTAAGAATTTAACCACCATTTCCTTAAATCTTCAAAGTAAATTTGATAGGATTTTACAAATTAGATAACAATTGTAATTACCCTTACTAGCTAATTAAATTGATTTTACTTAAACAAAACATTAAAATTAGTTGGAAACAAATAAGCCATTCAAATCTAATTTTGGATAAGGGCATTCACACAATTTTTTTTCTAGATGTGAAAAAGTAGAACTACACATGCTGATGGGGTCAAGGACCAGATCTTTCCAAATTTCTCTTTCCATATGTGTCAGCAAACAGCTGGATGCTAACAGTGGTAGAGGTTGTGCTTTTGACCCCTTTAAAAAAATTTTTTTTAAAAAGGTTATACTTTGAGAAGGCAAAGAAAGTAATACATTAAGATTTAAACACTATATCTGTTTCAGGTTCCTCCCAAGCAGTTGGTAATAGTCTCCTCCTCTTGGGAATTCAGTCCCAGCCAAGTCCTGGTCCAGTGCAGTTAGGTTGGTGCTTCTTTCTGTGTCTTGCTTTACCACATGGAAGCATACCTCCATGAACAGTGTCCTGGGTCCCCAAATGATCAGTGAGCTACATCCTCCCTAATCAAGCCCCCGTCACACATAGAAGACCCCAGAGCCTGTTTTGGCTTAACTTTCTACCCTGGACAATTATGGTCCTGACCCCTTCCTCCTATAGATACCTTTTGTCCAGATAGATGCCTTTTCTCCAAGGCTAGACCATGCTTTCAGATCCTTCCCCTCATTTTAGTCAGGCATTCCTTCCACCCTCACACTCTAGATACAATACTCACAAGAATCACGGCCATCCTAAAGCCTCCCATTGACCACATGAGCAAAAACCTCTCAAACTGTAATCTCACTTAGACATAACCTGATTTTGATACTCTACTTTAGACTATATTTTAGACTGTTTATTTTCCTCAGCCTCCACCAATTAATTACTAATTCTGTCCTGTCCTCAGCTCAAGTTTGTTGCCCTAGAAGGAAATTGTATTATACATGCAGGTAGGCAGGGCTGAGCTAATCACAAATGGGGAGAGTGCATATCAGAACACTTGCAGTTAGTTAAATAGCTGGTGCAAGGAAAGCTAATAACTATATCTTCCTTCATTAACATAACTGGATTTTTTTTTTTAACTGCAGTTCTAACTTTGTTGCTAGAGAGCAAACAGCTTGTAAGGGGACTATAATAAGAAAGGAGGCTTAAAGAAAGCTGTGATTTTTACAGCTTCTAATAAATGTGTGATATAGCCAATCTGGAAGCACAGGAAAAGAACTGAGAGTGAATGAAATGCTATACTTAGGGGGTACTGAGATCTCCACTACAATAATATGGTCTGAAGTTTTTCACTGTGGAGCATCAGTGATAATAATGAGTTAGGTCAGGTTTATTAAGTAGGCACTTCATAGGTACTAGCTAATTCTCATAATGTAATTCTCACAATCATTGGAGGTAAGTATTTTTTATACTTATTAGTATAAAAAGTACTTACACTAATAGTATTAGTATAAGCATTTTTATACTTATTAGTATAAAAGTATTTTATACTTACAGTATTTTTATGAGGAAACTAAATCACAGAAAATGTAAGAATGTTACTCAAGGTCACACAGGCAATTAAATGACAGAGTAAGAATTCAAACCAAGGTAGTCTGATTCCAGGGTGATCTTAGTCAATAGAAGTCGAAGTTAAGTCTCATGGAGAAATGAAGGCACAAATTCCTACATGCCCTGTTTCACATTCAAATATTTCCAAAGGAATTTAGGAATAGTCTCCATTCTGTGGCTAGATAAAAAACAAATTTTGGAAATTTCCTGTCCCTCATGAAATGATCAACTTAAGGTAGCATTTGAGTGAAACATAGATTCTTGCTTTCTTCTACCATTCTATCCTTAAATAGTTGAGCACTATCAGCACTGTTTATAGGGCCTCCAAAGAGAGAGATTCTAGAAACCTGAAAATCCCTGAATCTTTGGCCAACCACTTAGCATGGCTAATTCTTGAAGGGTCAAAGTATAGTAGATATTCTGAGAAAAAAGAAATACTCTTTACTATCAGTTAAAACTTGATTTCCCACCCTGGTGATATTGGCTTTACCACTTATGACCTTGGGAACCCCTTTTTCCACGTTAGAGACAGGCCAAATGTCCTCTTTGGTCCTTTCCTGCTGAACCCCACCCTGACCTTGCTTTTGAAATCTTTCCTCTACAATGGAAAGGAGGAGCATGCAAAAACTAGCTCATAGAAGGAGACTCTTCTAGGGGCTTGAGCAGTGCACTTCATCTGTCCTTCCCCTTGAACTCTGTCCTAATCCTCAGAAGTCTTTCCAGATCAGAGTCCCAAGAATACCCAGTTCACACTCTCCCACTGCATCAGACTCTGTTTATAGAAGACACAGAATGTGAAGTAATCACCCAAGGAAGAAAATACAATGAGGGGAATATCCAAGAGTCCGCCACTTGAAAGACATTTTTAAAACTCTACACAGCAGTTTGACCCAGTTATGTCTGACATAATTATTATCCTCAGAAAGACAAGGTTATGCTTTCGTAATCTAAAATCTCAGTGACTTATAAGAATAAATGCTTATTTTTTCTGTTGGCTTAAATAGTAAAGAATCTGCAAGCAATGTAGGAGACCTGACTTCAATCCCTGGGTCAGGAAGATCTGGAGAAGGGAATGGCTACCCACTCCAGTATTCTCGCCTGAAGAATTCAATGGAGGAACCTGGCAGGCTACAGTCCATGGGGTTGCAAAAAGTCGGATGCAACTGAGTGACTAACACTTTCATATGTTCAACGTAGTTCAGACATAGGTAAAGAAAGGAAAAAGAGACATAGCCAACCTCAAGTTGGCTCTCAAAGCCAAAGAAAATCAGATTTTCACTCCTGAGGTTCAAAGGGCAAGAATGTATTCTTTCTGCTGGGATGGGTATAAATCCCACACGATGCCAATGGAATAGTAAAGTATAATTTGCCCCACAGAAGCAAAATTTGAGCAAAATTACAATATACCATAGGTTGTGTTTTTTTGCCTCTTGGTATGTTATTTTCTATGCTGCATAATGAATTATCACAAATTTAGCGCCTTGAGACAATATACATTTGACTCTCCTAGTTTATGTGAGTCAGGAGTCTGGGCACAACTTATCTAAACTTTCTGCTTTTGAGTTTCCTAGGCTGAAATCAAGGTGTCAATCAGAGCTTGTCTTCATAGCCTTGGGGTTCTAATCAAGCTCACATGGTTGTTGGTAGAATTCAGTTTCTTGTCACTCACTGTCAGTCCGAGGCCTTCAGCTTCCCCAGGTCATGCCCAGTTCCTTGCCAGGTGAGTCCCCTCATAAAGACATCCCACAGTGGGGCAATTTGCCTCTCGTAAGAGAGTCTTGAGAGCAAGTCTGCCAGGAAGACAGCCCTGCAGAGCATAATGTCATCACAGGAACGGCATACCATCACCTCCACCATATTCTATCGCTTAGAGGTAAGTCAACAATTCCACATACACTTAGAGGACAGGAGCTGCACAGGGGTGTGGGTAGCAGGGGATGGAGGTCTCAAGGGTCAGCTTAAAATCTGCTCAGCGCAGGAGGTGGGGTGAGAAATGAATGGGAAGTCTTAAGATTCCCTTTGGAAGATAGAGTACCCTTGTTAATGTGCACTTCAAAGACTTGACCAAGAATATTCCAAGTATTACCAAAAACATACCCATACATGTAAAATTACTTTATTTAGACATTAATAGCACCAGTTTTATTTTAATCCCAGCATATTTCCCCTTCCCTGAGGTTATTTTTTTTATTAGTAGGAAAAACATTTAAGAATATAGATGGTCATGATATTGATGAAAATCATCTTTCATTCTTCACTTCCAGCTAGCTTTCTAGAAGAGAACTGTATTTCTCTTAATATGTACTGACCTAAATAAAGCCACATCTTAAGGTCTTTTTCTTCTGCTCCCTGTGAACTGTCGATTATCATTTCCACATCAGTCACAGACGATGTGAGTCACTAGGATAGCTAATAAATACAACCAATGCAAAGCTGCTTCTATCAAAATAAGAGAGAATGCCAAGCTCCTGCTTTCTACAATTATCGTACATTATGTGTTTATAAGCCAAGCAGCTCAAATAAAAGGCACTGCCAGAAAACAGACTGAATGAAAATGTTTGCTTACCAAAAAGAAATTTCTAAATGTTAATTATGACCAAAGTGCTCTTTCCTAAGACCAAAATAATTCTGCAAAAGACTTTCAAATGTAAGTTGGCAACACTAAATCTGGCCATTTGTAGCAGTTTATGGTATATATATTGTGAGGAATGTTTTGACTAAAATTCATTTCAAAGGAAAACGCAAACATTTTACAGAACATAGACTGTGTTTTATTATAGTGTTAATCAAATGCCTGTTAGATAAGAAGTATAATGTTCCTCTCACACTATAATAATAAAAGTACTCTTGTCTTTCAACAGTTTCATAATAAAATATTACTCTATTTATACACAGGTGCTAGATATCACTGACAACACGAATGACAATATGATTCATGACCCCAAAGGGTGCATGATGTTCTTGCTTTCAAAGACACTAGAAAGTAGCATGACAATTCTAACAAAAACTAGGCTTATAAGCAGATCAGCATATCCTCTACTTGATTCATAACTAAAGACTAACCCAAACCGTGGGACAACTCTTCATCTAAAACAGGGTCAAAGATCAAAGTGTTTGAAGGTACTGTGTGGGCCATGGTATAGAGAAACAGGTATTCTTATATTTGGCTAATGAGACTAGAAACTGGGCCATCCTCTTTGGCAGGCAAATTGGTGACAGCCATCAAAAAATTAAAATACATATAAGCATTGACCTAGGAGTTCTGCCTAGCTTTATGTTTACATAATAGCATGAAGACATTTTCTCAAGGATAACCTACAAAAAACATTACATTGTTTAAAACAACAAAAACAAAGCACAGATGTGTGTATATAACATGGTCCCACTTATTTAAAGAAAGTAGAGAGAAGACATATACATATGTTTGCTTATATATACTTTTTTTTCCTGGAAGGATAAACAAGGACCTGTTAGTACTGGTTATCTCTGGCAAAGGGAGATGAATTACAAGGTAGAATTGTATATTACTTTTTATTGTATAGCTATTCTAGCAGTACTTGAAATTTTACCGTTTTACTGTTTCAAAGGCAAATAGAATAAATAAGTAACAAAATGAAACCTACTTCCTCTGAATGAATCAGGTATACCGGAAGTCATTTCCAATTAAAATTATGGAGTTATATTTTGGTTTCTTGGCCTGCCCATATTTTAAATGTCCTTAAGTGGCAAAATGAAAGACAGGATAGTTGCCAATCAGAATGCTAATTCCTTTCTCTGGCATAGTGAGTGGTATTGATGCTTCATAGAATTATTCCAGGCTAGCATGACCTCAAAAAAATTCGTCTTGTTAGTTTCAGGGTCATCCTCTGAAGGTGAAAAAGGTTGAGGTTCTGAGATTGAGAGCACCATCACCAGTGGACCTATCACATCACTGCAGAGGTTAAGTCATTTGTTGAGGAAGGAGTCAAGAACCTTCTTAAAATGTGACTAGGAAACACTGATTTGAGAAGTTTCTTTATGCCCAAAGGATAAGACAGTCCCCAAATTGGATTCTCAGAGTTTGAAATCCACCACCTGACCCCCCCACCACGCCCCCAACGCAAATTCTCAAACCCACCTCAGTTTGGTCTTCCCGCTTACTCCTAAATCAGATTCAGATTGCCCCCTGGTGGTTAACTTGAGAAGAGACATTCCTTTCTGTTCAACTCTCTGTGGTCCTTGATTCAGAAAAGCAGGACTTGATTTCTTACAAAGACAATCAAATTTCCAAGAAATGAAAAACACAATTATCTATCAGGTAGGAAACAATATTCCTGTATGGCAGTATGAGTGGAAGATGAGATGGATAAGATAATAATTGGCAGGAAGTATTTATGGTTTAGATAAAATGTTTTTAATGGTTTCCCTGCTTTACGAAGGCCCTTTTTTTCTAGTCTCATTCCCTTTTCAAATGCCCCGATTTTTATTCTATTCAGTGCTGTATGCTCCAGCTCTGAACTGCAGCTGATTCACTGGCCCAATTTGTACTCACGAGGGTTGATAACATGACACCTTGGTGTACTCTAAGTCACCAAAGATACATAAGCATTACCTCATCTTCTAAACGGAGAAGGCAATGGCATCCCAATCCACTACTCTTGCCTGGAAAATCCCATGGATGGAGGAGCCTGGAAGGCTGCAGTCCATGAGGTCGCTAAGAGTCGGACACAACTGAGAAGCTTCACTTTCACATATTGGAGAAGGAAATGGCACCCCACTCCAATGTTCTTGCCTGGAGAATCCCAGGGACAGGGGAGACTTGTGGGCTGCCATCTATGGAGTCGCACAGAGTCGGACACGACTGAAGCAACTTAGCAGCAGCAGCATCTTCTAAATTACCTGACACCCTTAGGAAGAATTTGAATCTGTGGGCAGGGCCAGTCCACTTGTTTTTGTCTCAGCAGAGTTGATGTCCTCTGAATTGAACTTTAGTATAAGCATTGGTGTCTGAACACTGTTACTGGAATACATGGCATCTTTATATAAATATCAAAATATCTATGGCCTTCTAAGTACCATGTGTTAATAGAAAGATGAAGAAATATATGTTTGCAGATTCTTCCAAATGTTCAGCTATTTGTTCTGCTTTACTATGTTTTAGTGAACCTGTGACACTACCTAAAGGCCAGACTTCTTGAAGTTGCTTTTTCTCATGTGATGCTGGAGTGAGAAATATGTTTTGACATCATTGGAAAATCCCTACAGAGTTAGAAGGTGAAGGAGGGAATCTCCCACATTTCCAGGATTTACGATAAGCTCCTCAGAACTTCCTCCCTTGTCCTAGTGCTTCTCTATCCTCATTTAAAAATATTAAAATGTAGTTATAATTTTTTATCTTTGTATTGAAGTAGTATTGTTAGTTTCAGGTATACAACATAGTGATTTGATATTTTTATACACTATGAAATGATCACCATAATGTCTAGATACTATCTGTCATACAAAGTCATTACAGTATTATTGACTGCATTAATTATGCTCTATATTATACCCTGGTAACTGATTTATTTTATAACTGGAAGCCTGTTTATCAATTCCCTTCACCTATTTTCCCCATATCTTGACCTTCTTCCCCTCTGGCAACCAGTTTGTTCTCTGTATCTATGACTCTGTTCCTGTTTTGCTTGTTCATTGCTTTGCTTATTTTTTTAGATTCCACACATAAGTGAATCTTTGTCTTTCTCTGCCTAACTTATTTAATTTAGCATAATACACTCTGGGTCCATGTTGTTGCAAATGGTAGGATGTCTTTTTAATGGCCGAGTAACAGCCCATTGTGTTATCCATTTATCCATTCATCTATCAGTGAACTCTTACATTGATTCCATATCTTGGTTATTATAAGATAATGCTATAGTAAACTTTGGGGTGCATACATATTTTAAAATTGGCATGTTCTTTTCTCCCAGATAAAATCCAGAAATGGAATTGCTGCATTATATGTTAGTTCTATTTTTAATTTTTGAGGAAACTTCATACTGTTTTCTACAGGGTCTGCATGATTTACTTTCCCATCAACAGTGCACAAGAGTTCCCTTTTCTCCACATCTTTACCAATACTGTTGAGTGTCTTTTTTTATAAAAGCATTCTAACAGGTATAAGGTGATATCTCACTGCGGTTTGATTTGCATTTTCATGATATTAATGATTTTGAACATTTTCTTCATGTACTTGTCAACCATCTGTATGTTTTCTTTGGAAAATTGTTCAAGTCTTTTGCCCATTTTTTAATCAAACAGGATTAGGGTTTGTTTTTTGTTTTTTTTTTGTTTTTTTTTTTCTGTTAAACTGTATGAGTTTTTATAGTAAGTCTTTTGGATATAAGATCCTCACTAGATATTTGATTTGTGAGTTTTTTTTTCTATTCGATAGGTTGCCTTTTTGTTTTATTGATATTTTCTTTTGCTGTGCAGAAGCTTTTTTAGTTGGATGTAATCCCATTTGTTTATTTTTTCTTTTGTAGTCCTTTTGTTAGAAGACCAAACAGAATAAAATACCTAGGAATAAATTTAACCAAGGAGATGAAAGACTTGTAATCTAAAAACTATTATACTGATAAAAGAAACTATAGACAGCACAATTAAATGAAAAGATATACTGTACTTATAGATTGGAAGAATTAATATTGTTAAAATGACCATACTGAACAAGGCAATCTACAGCTTCAATGTAATCCCTATCAAAATATCAGTGGCATTAGTCAAAGAATTAGAACAAATAATAACAAAGTGAAAGTGAAGTTGCTCAGTTGTGTCCAACTCTTTGCAACCCTGTGGACTGTAGCCCACCAGGCTTCTCAGTCCATGGGATTCTCCAGGCAAGAATACTGGAGTGGGTTGCCATTTCCTTCTCCAGGGGATATTCCTGACCCAGGGATCGAACCCAGGTCTCCCACATTGCAGGCAGACGCTTTAACCTCTGAGCCACCAGGGAAGCCCAATAATTCTAAAATTTGTATGGAAATACAAGAAACCCTGAATAGTCAAAACAGTCTTGGAAATGAACAAAGCTGGAGGTACATGCTCCCTGATTTCAAATCATACTACAAAGCTGTAGTAACCAAAGCAGGTTAAGATGAAGATGAAGTGGATTAAGAGGTACAAACCTCCAGTTATAAAATATATAAGCCACTAAGATGTAAAATGAGGAGGGCATAGCAACCCTCTCCAGTATCCTTTCCCGGAGAATCCCAGGACAGAGGAGCCTGGCAGGCCAAAGTCCACAGGGTCACAAAGAGTCAGACATGACTGAAGTGACTTAGAATGCATGCAACGATGTAAAATATAGCATAAGGAATACGGCCAATAATATTGTAATAACTTTGTATGGGGTCAGATAATTACTAGACTTTTGTGGTGACTATTTCATATTAATAATATATAAAGGTCAATTCACTATATAGTATACCTGAAAATAACATAATATTGTATATCAACTATATTTCAATAAAAATTATGGGTATACCAAATCAAAAAAAAAAAAAAAAAGAACTATGGTTCAGTTCAGCGCAGTCACTCAGTCATGTCTCACTCTTTGTGACCCCATGGAATGCAGCATGCCAGGCTTCCCTGTCCATCACCAACTCCCGAAGCTTGCTCAAATTCACATCCATCGAGTCAGTGATGCCTTCCAACCGTCTCATCTTCTTTAGTCCCCTTCTCTTCCTGCCTTCAATCTTTCCCAGCATCAGGGTCTTTTTAAATAAGTCAGTTCTTTGCATCAGGTGGCCAAAGTATTGGAGCTTCAGTTTCAGCATCAGTCCTTCCAATGAATATTTAGCACTGATTTCCTTTAGGATTGAGTGGTTGGATATCCTTGCACTCCAGGGAACTCTCAAGAATCTTCTCCAACATCACAGTTCAAAAGCATCAATTCTTTGGTGCTCAGCTTTCTTCATGGTCCAACTCTCACATCCATACGTGACTCCTGGAAAAGTCATAGCTTTGGCTAGACAGACCTTTGTCGGTAAAATAATCTCTCTGCTTTTAAATATGCTGTCTAGGTTGGTCATAACTTTTCTTCCAAGGAGCAAGTGTCTTCTTTTAAGTTGGTGGCTGCAGTCACCATCAGCAGTGATATTGTAGCCCAAGAAAATAAAGTCTGTTTTAATTGTTTCCTCATCTATTTTCCATGAAGTGATCGGGCCTGATGACTTGATCTTAGTTTTTTGAATGTTTTAAGTCGGCTTTTTCACTCTCCTTTTTCATCTTCATCAAGAGGCTCTTTGGTTTCTCTTTACTTTCTGACATAAGGGTGATGTCATCTGCATATCTGAGGTTATTGATGTTTCTCCCGTCAATCTTGATTCCAGCTTGTGCTTCATCAATGAAATAGAATACAGAGCTGAGAAACAAACCTATGCTTACAGTCAACTAATCTATGACAAAGGAGACGAAAATATACAATAGGAAAAACACAGCCTTTTCAATAAATGGTGCTGGGAAAACTGAAGCTATATGATAAAGAATCAAGCTAGTCTACTTTCTCATACCATTTATTAAAATAAACTCAAAATGGATTAAAGACTTATATAACAATAATAATCCTAGAAAAAAACCTAGGCAGTAAGCTCTTTGACACTGGTCTTGGCAATATTTTCTTGGATCTATCTTCCTGGGTAGTTGTGATTTTTTAAATAATAAAATAAATTAAAATATAACATTATAAAAAGGCTTGACAGAAAAACAGCAAAATTCTGTAAAGCAATTATCCTTCAATAAAAAATAAATTAATTAAAAATAGATATAACATTATAAAAATGGATGAAAAATTTTAAAGCCAACAGCTAAAATTAAAACTATTCATAGTTAATTAATTTAAAGAATAACTCTTGACTAAGAAATGACTTTTTGATGTATTTACATAGCTAAAAGGTGATTTGCATTTGTCTGCACTGTGAATGTAGGATATTCTGATTGATAGAATCTCTTGCGGAGCTCCTGGGCTGGGAGCTTCTGCATCATCTCCCTTCACCTCATGCAAAAGGTTCATGCCTACAGAAAAAGGGTACATTCATACATTCGGATGGCACAACCAACCACAAACCAATAATCAAACACCAATAATCAACCTCAGCATTCTTCAGGCCAGTCATCAACTTATGGAAAACACAAATCCTCCTTCCTACTACAACTCTTTCCATCTTCTTAGAAAGTCAAAAACTGTTAACTGACCCTTATTAGGCACTGAAACAAGTTCAGCTGATCACTGGTTGCATACTGTCACCATCCATAGCCAAGGCAAGCACTGGAACTGAAAAGTCTTACTAAGACCTACAAAACTCTACAAAATCTGAACTGAACAAAGTCCCCCTCTCCCCTCATTGCTTGTTAATCCTTCCCTCTTGCTGTGTTCCCATTAAACTTCCGTTCTTGCTTATCTTCTTACACATCAGACACACTCTTGTCTCAACATCTCCATGTGTTTTCTCTGCTTGGAATTCCATTTTGAGATATCCTTTTGGCTAGGCTTTCTCCTTTAAATCTGGCTCAAATGCCACCTTAGCATCACCATCCCCTCCACTAGCACTCCTGAGCCCTTACCTTAATCTGTTTTTACTTAATACTTACCAGCTTCTCAAATACTATATAGTTTGGCTGTTATGTTTATATAGCCCAATATACCCCAATTCCCCCATCCCCTCTCACATATTTTACAATGTAATTTTCACAAGGGCAAGAGTTTCATCTGTTTTTTTCACTGATATATTCTAAGTGTCTAGAAGAGTGACACACAATAAATACTCAGTAAAGAGTGTCTGACATGATAAATACTCAGTTAATTCAATGTTGTTGAAAGAATGAATGAAGACATTAACATCATTCAGCAGATCGGTTCCTTTACCACGCAGTGCAAGAGCAAGTCCTGGTAAAAGTGACGCAGCCCTGGGTCCAGAGCTGCCAAGCCCTGCAAAGATGATACACAGAGTGGCGGAAGTGAACCGGGTCAAACAGCTGGTGTAGCAGAACTTTCTGGAGTTTTGTGTAATATTTTTTAGAATAAGTCTAAGATAGGTGGTGTTTGTCTACTGTTGTCTGAAGGATTTTACAGTTTTTAAATCCAGAATATCACTCGTCTACCTTCTAGTCTAGTCACCCCATCCTACACAAACACTGCCTCTGGCTTAAAGAGCTTTCAGTCATTCTCTGAGTATAATCCCTCATTTTCCATTTCTCCAGGAAGTAATAATGCCTTCTCTGAAAGAATAGAGGACCCTGAGGGTAAATCTAAATAACCCGCTAACTTGATAGTTGGTTCCATTCATTCTCATCAGCACTTCCGACCTCAGAGGACACCACTCTGATATTAGCCAGAGGTCCTGCGTCATTTATATTCTGTTGATGAGGCCGGAAACAGTCTTAACTGCTCTTTTCCATTCTCTCAGGATTATTCTGGGGCATATCTAGAATGTCTACCTTTGTAGTGACTTTTCTGCTGTGGATCTGCCTCCCTCTCTTTTTTACACACAAGGTGAAAGAATAAATGTGTGTTGTCACCTTTTCCTTGCCTCACTCATAGGGTCATGACTTGGATTCAACTGGTAATCAGAAACAATTTGCTTGAATACTAAATTTTCTTGGCAACTGAGCATAATGAAGTATTCTGTACATGAAGATATAAAACAAAAGGGAAGACTCATGTTTTCTGAGCAAATACAGTGTGTTACATACTTTATAGCTGTTACTTTATTTCAACTTTACAAGGAATTTTCACAGGAAATGAAGCATGTTTACCCGATCAGTTAATGAGATTATAAGCTCCTTTGAATCAGTGACCGCGATGATCTTGCTCATCACTCATCACTGTATCCGTACATCAAAGATGTCTGTCTCTTAACAGGTGTTCAGTAAATAGTTTTGAATAAATGAATGAATAAAATTATATCATGGCAGTTTCTCATACCTATAAATCTGGCCCAAACCCCAGTTATATATCCTACTTCAGTAGCTGTATTTTACTTATAAAGCTGAGCTTCACAAGATGGTGAGTATGTTCTTTTCACAACCTAAGACCATTTCTTAAAATAAACACAGTGATCGCAAGAAACTCAGTTAATATAGAGGAATATCAGTCTGTCTCCATGGGATTTAATTTGATTCTGACAGAATCTTTAGTAAAACATCCATTATTTCAAATACCATATTGGCCTGTTTTTGGATGGCTCATTGAAGTGGCGTAGGATGAAATAAAATTTCATACAACAAAGTATTTTCATAAATATATCATGTTCTTAAACCATGAGCTTTCTTCAAGACACCTTCTGTCAAGTTATAAGTCCTGGAAACAGCAAAGAAGTTTATGGATTCATTTTCATTCCCCAGCACTCCATTAGGTGTGAATTAGACAACAAATTTGAATCTGTTTCTCAGCTTGAATCTTTTTGTAAGATGTTATTAACACAGAGTTAAGAAGCTAGGAATAGACTAATTTTTTATAGTTTGCTTGACTATTTATGGATGATCATTCTTCCACTGCTTCACTATTTTTAGCTATAATAAATATTTTATTGGTCATATTTATTATGGTCAATAGACTGGTCATAGACTCACTCAGAGATGACTTAAAACCAGAAAAATAATTTTAACTTAAATTTCATTATTTAATTACTGAAATTAACTGATGCCACTTCACAGCTTTAAAAGTTTTTATAGTAAAATAATGAAAAAAATAACAAAATCCAATAAACATTATTTTGTAGCAAACATACCAGACCCCTGTTCTCATAAAATCCTATGAATAAAATTTTAAGGGTAGTTTGCTTACATAGAATTAATTCAACCAGAAAAAAAAAAATGAAAGATAACATTAATACACTGAGCTAGGAAAAAGTACTGTGTGGACTAACTTTTAAAAAGAGTTTTGAATTGCTATTAAAATAAAGCTGAACTATTCAGAAAATTATTGTTAATATCAACAATCACATAGATAGATGATTAATGAGCATTTTTCTCTTTGATTTTTCTTTTCTGACATTTTCCATTTTATGAACTTTCTTTTCCAGATAAATTTTAGAACCAGGGTACATAAGGAGTCCCACTGAGATGTTTATTGTAATATTCCATTGAATTTATAAATTCACTCAAAAGCTATCTGATGTTTTTACAGTATTGAATACGGCTTCCCTGGTGGCTCAGACAGTAAAGAATCTGCCTGCAATGCAGGAGACCTGGGTTCAGTCTCTGGGTCAAGAAGATCCCCTGGAGAAGGAAATGGCAACCCACTCCTGTATTCCTGCCTGCAAAATCCCATGGACAGAGGAGCCTGGAAGGCTATAGTTCATGGGGTTGCAAGAGTGGTAAACATCAAAGTATTTGATGCTTTTACAATATTGAATAATCTGTGTCAGTGAAGTGAGTGAAATGTCTGATTCTTTGCGACCCCATGGACTGTAGTCCACCAGGTACTCTACTCTCTCCATGGAATTCTTCAGGCAAAACTACTGGAGTAGGTTGCCCTTTCCTTCTCCAGGGTATCTTCCCAATCCAGGGATTGAACCCATGTCTCCCGCATTGTAGGCAGATTCTTTACTGTCTGAGCCACCAGGGAAGTCCATGTTATACTTCTCTGTTTTCAGTATTTTCTGTATCTTTCAGTACAAGTTTATATTCTTCGGAAAGTAGGTACCTTGAACATTTTTTGTTGAATATATTTGTAAGTATGTAAAAGGTTTGGTGTTTTAGTGAAAGGGCTCTTCCTGTAAATACGTAGAGATATAAGACACTGAGCAAATTGCATTTGAACTCTAATGTTCTTAGACCTGATTATCAATGTGACTCATCAGGTCAAGTCACAATACAGGAGTAGTTTCTCAAGCTCATCATTTTAACTGCATTAGAACATGATGATCCCAAGAAAATAGTCAAGGACTTCCTGATCAGAAACATATGTGCAATCTAATAATGTTTATATTTATCTTGAAACAAGCAGTTGTAAGACAGAAAAATGAGAAAAATCCTGAGATAACTCATAGAATATCCAATTACACAGAGTCCATTGTAATGCACTAGTTTTCAGAGCTAAGGCAAAAGGATGGAAGGACAGCTTTACTCCAGCAATAGCTGCCAAAAATTTTATGAGGCACATGCAGAGATAGCAGCTTTGAAATTACAGTTTTATTCACCTCCCCAAATCCTGTGCTAAATACCTGTGGACTGGGGAGTTTCATAATTGCAAATGATAAACTGCCATTGTAATCTCAAGGGGATTACTAAAGAAATGAATAGATGACTTTTATTAAAAATAAGGCTTATATATTGGGAACACAGTCGTGTTTATTAAAAAAACCTATTTGCTGAGCTTTCATAGACACAGACTCATTTGCTAGACATTTTTTCTCCATATGCTGCATGTTTCTGTTTCTTTCTCATTTAGATTTACAAGTCACATCTTCCACCTATTGAGTTCACTGAGCAGCCCAGTCTTCTCCAACTCTTGTGAGATGAAGCAAGCACTTCATAGAGCTCTAAGAATAGTTTGTCTTATTTAAGAAACACCAGATGGGACAGTTAATACCATGCCTTGCCTCATCTGTACTGTTAATGTGGCACAACTTTTACTTTCTATCGAAACCAGAAAAGTCTTTTCTGTTACACAAAAGTGAGAAGCATCTTTAGATTTTCATCTTTTAACAGTTGCATCATGTCCTGAGTCCTTACCCAGGATCAGTTTCTAAAACAATATCATCAAGATTGGTAATTATTAAACAAGAAAAATTTTAAGCAGGGGTTTGGATAATGGTGTTGGGCTGGTATCGACATTTCAGTGCTGTTATCTATCAACTCTAAAAGAAGGGGAGTTTGTGTGTGTGCTGTCGTGTCCTCCTCTTTGCAACCCCAAGGACTATAGCCCACCAGGCTCCTCTGTCCATGGGATTTCCCAGGCAAGAATACTGGGGCAGGTTACCATTTCCTTCTCCAGGGGATCTTCCCGACCCAGGGATGGAACCCACGTCTCTCGAGTCTGCTACACTGGCAGTCAGGTTCTTTACCACGAGCACCACCTGGGAAGCCCCCAAAGAAGGGGAAAGTGACATGAAACTAATCTATTAACAGAATCAGAAATGCTGAGTTTTCTGATGGCAGCTACCCTTTAGAAGGAAAAATGAAAAATCTAACCAATAATTGTTGGATTACTCTCAAAATACTAGTTTCCCCTTTTTCTGAATGTATAAATCATATATTTTCGTTCAACTTCTACCAGTGTTTAAGGAAGATACGATCAAAGTTTACTTTCACAGGAGACACATGTGCTGGGGGAGGATGTATTGAAAATATATAAATGGCTATGTTAGGGAGAGACCTTGAATAGAGAGTGTGTTAAACCAGAAGTCCAGTTCTATGTGTTTCTGCTCCAGAGTTGATTAAAAGACAGATGGAAAGTGCTGAGGAATAAAGGCCTTTAATTTAGATTTTCCCTAAGAAATCCCAATATTTCCAGTTGAACTTAATGTTTTATCTGGCCATCTCCAAGTCAGCTACCACTGTCACATACACCGTTTATGATGTTTCCCTGGGGAGAAATTGTTCCCCTGCGTCAGTCATTTGCACAACCAGCATTTTATAATCAAGAGGATAGTCATCAACTTACAAGGAAATCAAATGTTATTCTTTATCAGGAAAATTTTGAAGAGTTCCCTATTATAGTCTTCTGTATACCTAACAAGGGCAAGGTATCAGTTACCAAGATTTAGTAAAGCTCTCCTCCAGAAACTAGAGTTGATTTCATATGCCCCACCTGTAAAATGAAAATAAATTAGACCTACTCCACTCAGAATACAGCAGTTGGCCAACCTCTTAAATGTGCTTATTAATGGAACAAATGTACCACAAATTTCTTCTACTAAGGCCATCTTCTGAAATCAAAGGTGTTGAGGAATCAAATGAGTAAAGGAATATAATATTTCAGACTTCCCTTTGAAGTTATTTGAAGTGGAAGAGACTAGTTTAATTCACAGTTTGGTTCTTCTTCATAGATATGCTGATTAGAATGAAACTGACAAGAGATCATGGACCATATGGAGACAAAAGACATCTTAAACCATGAATCCTTTGTAAATTAAATGAGGAAGCCCCTGTACCACCAAATTCAATTATAAACCCAAAGGCATTATCTTCAGGCAAAACTGCCGTTCTTGATGTTATTTTTATTCTAGGTGACGGGTTTTAGAAATAATATTTTGTAAAATTTGATTTCTTTTGTCATCTATTAACTCTTCATGTGTAGGTATAAGACATGGAGTATACTGTGCTAACAGCTAAAATTTAAAGGAGGTCAGATATCATACAGATGGTGAAATATATTAGTCAGGACAAGAGAGCCTATGCTGTGATAACAATACCTCTAAAACATGAGTAGCTTAACAGAGCAGAGGTTTATTTGTTGTCTACATCACACACATGTGTGTTGAAAGGCTCTTCCTCTAACTTGCAACTCAGAATTCTTCTATCTTGAGACGCTGATATTTTCAAAACACACGAACTTTTCACTCACAATGGAAGGGGAAGAAAGAAACAGGATAAGGAACAAAGATTATCTTTTTAAAAAAAGTTTTATTGAAGTATAGTTGATTTACAAAGTTGTGCTAATTTCTTCTGCACAGCAAAGTGATTCAGTAATACATATATATATATATATATTCTTTTCATATTCTTTTCCATTATGGTTTATCATAGGATATTGAATATAGTTCCCGGTGATGTACCTTGTTGCTTATCCATCTTGTACATTCTAGTTTGCATCTGCTAATCCCAAAGTCCCAATCCTTCCCCTCCCCACACCCCTCTCCCTTGGCAACCGTGAGTCTGTTCTCTGTGTCTATGAGTCTGTCTCTGTTTCATATTTGTGTCACATTTTAAATTCCACATGTAAGTGATACCATACAGTATTTGTCTTTCTCATTGTGACTTAACTTCACTCAGTACGGCAACCTCTAGGTCCGCCCATGTTGCTGTAAATGGTATTATTTCATTCTTTTCTAGGGCTGAGTGACATTCCATTGTATACATATCCTACATCCTGTTTATTCATTCATCTGTCAGTGGACATTTAGGTTGTTGCCATGTCTTGGCTGATGTAAGTAGTACTATTGTGAATATAGCAGTGCATGTATCTTCGCAATTTAGAGTTTCTTCTGGGTATGTGCCCAGGAATGGGATTGCTGGATCACATGGCAGCTCTATTTCAAGTTTTTTGAGGAACCTCCATACTGTTTTCCATAGTGTCTGCACTAATTTACATGTCCACTAACAGTGCAAGAGGGTTCCCTATTTTCTCCACACCCTCTCCAACATTATTTGTAAACTTTTTTAATGGTGGTCATTCTGATTGGTATAAAGGGGTACCACATTGTGGTTTTGATTCACACTTCTCTAATAATTACCACTAATGAGCATCTTTCCATATTGGCCATCTGTATGTCTTCTCTGGAGAAATGTCCATTTAGGCCTTCTTCCCATTTCTTTTTCTTTTATTTTATTTTTAAATTTATTTATTTTAATTGGAGGCTAATTACTTTACAATATTGTATTGGTTTCGCCATACACCAACATGAATCTGCCACAGGTATACACATGTTCCCCATCCTGAACCCCCCTCCCACCTCCCTCCCCGTACCATCCCTCTGGGTCATCCCAGTGCACCAGCCCCAAGCATCCTGTATCCTGCATCGAGCCTAGACTGGTGATTCATTTCTTATGTGATATTATGCATGTTTCAATGCCATTCTCCCAAATCATCCCACCCTCTCCCTCTCCCAGTTTTGGTTGTTTGTTTTTATGTTATTGAGTTGTATAGGCTGTTTCTATATTTTGGAAATTAATATTTCCAAATTGTCAGTTACATCATTTACAAATATTTTCTCCCAGTCTGTAGGTTGTCTTTTCATTATGTTTATGGATTCCTCTGCTGTGCAAGATTTTGTAAGTTTGATAAGGTCCCATTTGTTTATTTTTGCTTTTGTCTCTATTGCCTTGGGAGAATGATCTAAGAAGACATTATTATAATTTTATGTCAGAAACTGTTTTGTCTATGTTCTTTTGTAGGAGTTTATGGTGCCATGTCTTATACCTAAGTCATGAGGCATTTTGAGTTTATTTTTGTGTACTGTATGAGAACGTGTTCTAATTTCATTGATTTACATGTGGCTGTGCAACTTTCCCAACACCAGTCACTGAAGAGACTGTCATTTCCGCATTATATGTACTTGCCTCCATTGATGAAGATTAATTGTCCATAGGCATGTGACTTTATTTCTGGGCTCTCTATTCTGTTCCATTGATCCATATGTCTGTTCAAGGAACAAAAATCCTTAACTGATTCAGGCAGAAGTCACACAAATGACCTCTACTCCCAATGCATTGCCCAGAACATAGTCTCATAGCAGAAAGCCTGAGAAATGCAGTTTTCTTGATGCCCAGAAAAAAAGAAAGTAAACACAGATCACTGTCTCTACCTCAAGAGACATGGACTTTGAAGTTAAAAAGCTGAGGGATTGGTTCCTGTAGCATTTGGGACAAATTGCCTAACTTCCTTCGCCTTAGTTTCGCCATCGGTCACATAGGAATAGGAAAACTCCTTGCAAGACAGTTGTGATGGATGACTAAATCACTTATCTGCCTAGATTATCTAATTTAATGCTCAGCATATGACAGCCATTGTTACTATTATTTAAATTAGCTCCTGGTTTTTGTAATTGGTCCTAAGATTCAAGCAGATCTCAAGTGCAGCACCATCATATCGTAAGACTGTTCTGACCTGTAAAATCATCCTGTGTAGATCTGAGCTAGTGAACTTTCAAGCTTACTTCACCAGATGAAGCTCTTCACACAAATGTCCACCTGTCATTGACTACAGCCCCGTCTTCTCTGCTTATTAATGAACGTGTATGTGTGTGTGTTAGTTGCTCAGTTGTGTCTGATTCTTTATGACCCCAGGGACTGTAAGCCCCTGGCCTCCCCTGTCCATGAGATTCTCCAGGAAAGAATATTGGAGTGGGTTGCCATTTCCTTCTCCAACCTGGAAAATTTCTGAAGATTTAACCTGATTGTTAGCCTCTGGAGTTCTGGCATTTGCTTTTTTATTCCCTTGTTTATATCTTTCTTTTTTTTTTTTTTTCTTATTTTGTTGTTGGAACACAGATTGAAACCCTTAGAGATAACATTCTGTTGATCAAATGCCTCTTTCTTATTGAAGGTTTACTATGTTTTCAGAAACTAGTCGGAAAAAAAAAATTCAGAACCCCTGAATGTCTTAATAAGCAATTGGACCTAAATGACTGCATTTTAATTTCTTCCCTTTCTAACTTTGTCTTCCTTCATTAAAGCGCTCTAAATGCAAGTAAAATGAATATGCTTTCCACATTAAGCAGTCTAGATGCAGACACAGAAAAGACATGTCTATCTTCCATCTTTCTAACTCCTTATTTCAAAACAACTAAATAAGAGTCTAAAAATAAAAACATGGATAAGAGCTCTGGCATTGCTTTTCCTCATTATGCCTTTAAGAATCGATTCATACTACAGAAATCTGTCAGCACAATCATTCAGGTGGTAAGAGAGACAGCAGCTACTGCCTAACTAGGAAACCAACATTATTCCTGGAGTATGTGCCATCCTGCAGAGCTTGGATTAGCTCAAGATGGATACCTTCCCTCTGACACTTTGTTACAAATCACTTTTGGTAGTACCAAAGGTACTGCAAAGAAGCATTCAGCACCCACAAGGAGTTATTTAAGATGAAATATGAAGCATTCTGATTGCTTCTGGATTATCTTTTCTGTTTCTTAATGAATTTTTTAAAAGGAAGTAGCAGCTTTTCTGTTATTAGCGTTCCTGAAATGTGCTTGTGCATATATCAACCATGGTCAAGATGAAACTGTTGAAATATTACCTTAGTAAATAGAAATCTATCCACTAGGCATAGTTCTTCTTATACATTTAGTATAAGTATTAGTATTGTTTTGTCGCAACTCTGAAAATTCTGACTCTAGCATGTTTGACTTCCACAGTGCATTCTGAGGTCCTCCAGTACTTGGTAGAGCGCCAAACTCCCAGCTACTGCTACTGCAACAGCATCCCCCTCTTTCCCCTCCCCCCCCCAACCTAGGTCCTCACTCACGCACATACACGCACTTGCACAAGTATACACACATGCACACACACACACACACACACACACACACCCCTAGGGATAACAGTTCAAAAAACTCTACATACCATCTGACAATGCCTAGTACTTCAGGGCAGTGAAGCCAACAAAAATAACTCAAGGACCTGGTTTCCCATAGAGCAAGGGCAATGAAATTCTATCCAAATTCTCCTACAAATCCACTATCCATAGCTTCTCCAATTCCTGAAATCATCCTGCACCTTAACTTTTGCCTTTATGTAAGGTAACTGCTGAATCCCTAGGAGCTGCTCCTTATTATCATAACTGATTTCAGAACATCTAAGCAAAGAGGCAAAAAAATCTCTCATGAATCCTGATCTCCCTATGAAGGGACTGTGAGGTGACAATTCTCCAGAAATTATTGAATCTTCTCCTCTCTACTGTTTCTCTCCTTTAGAGCCTCTTTATACTCATGTGAACAGTAAAAAAGAAACAAGAAACAGGAATCCTTTAACTTTGCTATGTGTTAAGAAAGCACTTTGAGAATGAATTTAAATCCTGAGTAGATTTTGTAATGCCAGCTGCCCCTCGCTCCTCCAAGCATGGAAATTTTACATCTAGTTCTGACCACATGCAAACTGATTCTGTCATTTGCCTGTAAATAGTGTTCTATTATGATCAGATTGAGAAGGAAATGACAACCCACTCCAATATTCTTGCCTGAAGAATCCCATGGATAGAGGAACCTGGCGGGCTACAGAGTCAGACACGACTGAATGACTGAGCTTACGATCAGATCCTGAAACTCAAGATAATAAGCATAACAAGCAAGAGCTACCCTCACCATGTAGCTATTTTTTTTTACAGCCCAGAAAAGAAAGAGGTCTATTTAGCTGTGTGAGACAACTCATTTCTCTCTGAATCTTAGTTCTTTATCCACAAGATGAGATACTCCTGAACTATTTTTCAGAGTAGATTAGGTGTGAATAAATGGTTTTCTGTATTATATTCTGCTACCTTGTTTCCAGGATAAAGTGAAAATAGCAATGAATAAAGGAGGAGAGTGTTAATGAAGTTCATTCCAGAAATAAGGTAGAGACAATTACTGGACAAAAGTACACAAAAAGAACTCCATGAGTACCAACAATTGACAGGCTCCATGTGTTAGCCAGGGATGACCCAACACATGGAACATGAAGAAAAATCATGGAACCAAAATGCCCAAATGCACCTCTTGCATCAAGTTGTCCCTGGTACCTCAATTGTGGTCTGGGGTATTTTAAATATCCAAGCATTCCTGAGCAAGATAAGTTAGATAGAAATGCCTTGGCTTTAGTAAGCTTATCGGAATATCAGACCCTTTCAGAACTCATGAACTGGTTCAAGCAGACTTTACAGTAGAGAAAGCAGGACCCCTGCCCCAGAGGAAATGTGTAGCTCCTAAAGAACTAATGACAGGGATGTGGTTTTGGTGGGAAGAAGAAATAGGATAAGTTACCGGAAAACTTGATGTAAAGGAGGGACCAGATCACAAAGATACACAACAAAATTCAGATACTGTTAACAGAGGAGAAGGACAGGACCTCCAGAGAGATATAGAGCCATCAGTGTACTGGTCTAAGATTCCTAAATGCAAGAACTTCTAAGGACACAAGTGATCCTAAAATCCGTTGTTGTTCATTCACTCAGTCGTGTTTGGCTCTTTGTGACCCCATGGACTACAGCACACCAGGCTTCCCTGTCCTTCACTATTTCCTGCAGTTTGCTCAGATTCATGTCCATTGAGTCAGTGATGCTGATGCTATCTAACCATCTCATCCTCTGCCGCTCTCTCCTTCTTTTGCCTTCAATCTTTCCCAGCATCAGGATCGTTTCCAATGAATTGATTCTTCACATCAAGTGGCCAAAGTATTGGAGCTTCAGCATCAGCATCAGTCCTTCCAGTGAGTATTTAGGGTTGATTTTCTTTAGGATTGACTGGCTTGATCTCCTTGCAGTCCAAAGGACTCTCAAGAGTCTTCTCCAGCACCGCAATTCAAAAGCATCAATTCTTTGGCACTCAGTCTTTATGATCCAACTCTCATATCCAATCATGACTACTGGAAAAACTATAACTTTGACTGTACAAGGCTTTGTTGGCAAAGTGACGTCTCTACTTTTTAAATACACTGTCTGGGTTCTGACAGGCTCCTCTGTCCATGGAATTATCCAAGCATGAATACTGGAGTGGGTAGCCATTCCCTTCTTCAGGGGATCTTCCTGACCCAGGGATTGAACCCGGATCTCCTGATTTCAGACAGATTCTTTACCATCTAAGCCAATAGAGAAGCCCCCTAAAATCTGCATGAGGCTTAAATGTACAGTTGGTGTTTCAACGGCCCTAGTTATAACAGAGTACTTCAAACTCAGGGAGTTAAATAGGTAATTGCCACCTCTTCACCTAAGGCTTCCTCTATTAGGGAAAACTAGAGCTTGAAAGTAGCTCCCTATGTCACCAGTTATTTTCACCCTCTTTTTTCATTCAACACCTCATCACCTTCTGTGATTCTATAAGGATTTGGGGGCTAGATTTCTGAAAATCAAAGCCCATCTCAGTTGTAGCCTTATCCTTTCATAGCAAAAGGCCAATTGCAGAGAATTAAAGTTAATGTTTAAAATCAATGCTCTGAACATACCAGAATGAGGAACAAAAGGAAAATCATTCCTCAACCAGTCTGTTTTGGATCTTTCTATATCTGAAATAGTAGTTAAGTGCTTTCAGCCAAGATTGTTTTTTCAGTTCTTTCATGCACATGGGAAATTGCCCCATGTTGCAAAGCCTCAGGTAAACAGACTCTCAGTGGGTTAGAGCAGTTCTGTCCATAATCAAGACAGCCTCACAGAACTCATCTGAGTTCTGGACTCACTATAGGTCTAATAATAAATACAGAGTAGCTAGCTTTTGTGACGTGTGTTAGTCACTCAGTTGTGTCCGACTCTTTGCAACCTCATGGACTGTAACCCACGAGGCTCCTCTGTCTGTGGGTTTCTCCAGGCAAGAGTATTGGAGTGGGTTGCCATTTTCTTCTATAGAGGATCTTCCCGGCCCAGGAATCAAACACAGGTCTCCTGCATTGTAGGCAGATTCTTTACCATTTGAGTTAGCTGGGAAGCCCCTTATTGGGGCACTTATTATACGTTAAGAGATCTCCTAAATGCTTTATATTTACTGATTGAATCCTCATTTAAGACCTAACTGAAGACTGGTGGAGTAGCACTATTCATAACTTCAGATAAAAACTGAGACATGGCTACTTCAAACCTGCCCAAGAACACAGAACTAGTATGTGGTAAAGCTGTGATCCGAAAAGAGACAGACTGACCCCAAAGCTATACCCCCTTGCTGCTCTACCTCCCATGGCTTCCACCTGCTGCTAAGTTGCCTTTAAATGACTTAAAAGGGACTTCTTCTTTGGCCAAGAAAGCTCCAGTGAAAGCTGGAGCTAATGTTAAATATCCTTGGGTATCATTTTCCAAAAAGTATCCTTCAGAACTGTATTCTCAAGGCCATCAATTAACATGTTATGAAAAAAGAATGCTTGTTGAAATAAGTTTGGAAAGGCTGAGTACTATATCCTCTTGCAGAGAGTTCTAATTGACATGAGCATTTAAAAGGTGATGAAAAGCCCTGCAGTAAACAAATCTGATTAACTTTGTTTTACCCAACATGTGTCAGGCATGGGGTTTCCCCAGTGGCTCAGCGGTAAAGAATCTGCCTGCACTGCAGAGGATGCAGGAGACGTGAGTTCGATTCCTGGGTCAGGAAGATCCCCTGGAGGAAGGCATGGCAACCCACTCCAGTATTCTTGCCAGGAAAATCCTATGGACAGAGGAACGTGGTGGGCTACAGTCCATGGGGTTGCAAAGAGTCAGACATGACTGAAGTGACTGACCACGCACGTATCAGGCATATTTGACATTGGGACTCATTGTTGTTAACCATGCACCAGTCAACATTCTAGAGAAAGTTCAGGGGACATCCACTTGGGGAAAGCTGTTCTAGAGCCACAATGACATATTCAAACTATTCTAATCATGGCTTATGAGATATGTGGACCCTGATCCCTGAATGAAAACTGAGAAACTACTCCTTCCCAGGTGACTTTAGAGGTGTCCAAAGAGTAGGATGCATGGAGTTATAGAAGTGATTCTCACCTGGAGATGATTTGGACCCCAAGAGACATTTGGTAATGTCTGGAATCCATTTGTTGGTACTGCCATCTAGTAAGTAGTGACCAGAAATGCTGGTAAACATCAGATAAAGCAAAGTACAACTCCACCCAGCAAAAATTGCAGGGTTCAAAATGTCGATAGGGCCACCACAGAGAAAGTAGGCCAGAAGGAAATAATGTATCCTATCCATAATCTATACTTAAGGAAAGGACTTAGCCTTCTCCACTAGACTATAAATCCTATGAACAAATAGTCAAATTTCTAAGACGTAGAATTATTGCCTTTATATAATAAACACTCTGAATATTTGTTGATTGTCTTGGCTAAAAGATCCTTTTCTAATCTCTTCAGGGTCTATTTTACTAGAATGTCAGAGATCAGGGAACTTCTCACTAAAAGAAATCCTTGAGACAAGGCTCTCTGAATCAGGGAGACTGGTTGAATTGAATCTTGGAGGGCAACTAGAGGAGATGCTAGCTAGATTCAGGGTCAGTGAGCAAATTCCTGAGATACATCTCACAGTCAGGAGAAACGTTTGAAAACCTGTACATACCACTAAGTGCAACGGCTGGTCAAAATGGTCAACTAGAATTTCTTTGTTCTGGAAAACAGTGATTTTCTCTCTGACATTAAGGTTCTTAGGGAGAGTTTCTCCAATCAGAATAAATAGGAGAATCTGCCCCCGCCCGCCGGATTTGGAAGAAACAGATTAAAACCTGTTATTAAGGCATTTGGCAAATAAATAAACTGAATGGAAATAAAATGGACTGTGTCCTCAGAGCCCCCAAGAAAAAGGTTCTATTCTCTTGGGAAACCAAATAGAGGCCTAGGACAGATAGATTTTGATACTTTGAGGTTATGCTAGTCCACACATCCTCCTTCAGAATTAGGTACACAACACTGCTCTTGGTAGCCAGATCCCCCCAAACTCAGTACACATATGCTCATATGGATTAGGTTTCAGCCTCTGAGCATTTAGCTTCTTACACATTCCAAGTTTGGAGTAAGTGCACTGGGAGCCATCTGCCACTAAGCGTCTGGTTGGATTTGGACCTAATCCATCTCTGTCAGGTGCCTGATAGTCACACACACTGAGAACCCCAATGCCAAAATTATATGTGAATCAAGGACCTGAAGTCCCAAAATGATCCAATTAAGAAATATTCTTAGAACTGAGCTTAATTTTTTTTTTTTTTCAGTTTTATGCACTGTATTCTCAGCTCCTTGAGGGGAATGTTGTATGGGTTTCCAAAATACCTAACAAAGTGACCAGCACACAGTGGTATTAATAAATACTTGAAATGGAGAGCAAACTACTACACAGATATGTTCAGAGTAAAGAATATTATTGCCCCCAGAAATCTGGAACCCAATAGATTCTTTTAGTTTCCTCTTCTCGAAATTGTTGGTAAAACAAGCACTGAAAATCTCTAAGGGACTTCCAGCTCTCATCTAATTTAAATTCCAGGATACTAGTCTGAATTCAGGGGCCAGTTCTCATTTTTTTTTTTTTTTTTCTGTTTCCTTTTTCCTTACTTTCTTTTTTTTTTTTTTTTTAATTTTTTTATTTTTTTTTTAAATTTTAAAATTTTTAATTCTTACATGCATTCCCAAACATGAACCCCCCTCCCACCTCCCTCCCCACAACATCTCTCTGGGTCATCCCCAGAACTGAGCTTAATTTTTCTAAGGCTTAAACTTTAAGGATTGTTATTATTATTACATAAATAGCAATCTTTGAAATGAAATCCAATTGCACGTACTTTTTAAACTAGAGCACTTCTCACCATGGTTTAGTAATTTTGTTAATGTAATTAAAATATAGCTAGCCATGTGCTTAGTTGCTCAGTTATGTTCAACTCTTTGTAACCCCATGGACTGTAGCCTGTGGGGCTCCTGCTTCTCTGTCCATGGGGATTCTGCAGGCAAGGAGTGGATTGCCACATCCTCCTCCAGAAGATCTTCCCAACCCAGGATTGAACCAAGGTTTCCCACATTGCAGGGGGATTCTTTACCTCTGAGCCATCAGGAAAGCCCAAGAATACTGGAATGGGTAGCCTATCCCTTCTGCTGGGGAACTTCCCAACCGTCAATCAAACTGGGGTCTCCTGCATTGCAGGTAGATTCTTTACCAGCTGAGCTACCCAGGAGACTCATGGTTAGCCATACATTTTTCATAATATAATTTTTAAACATATCTTTCAGCATAACAATATTCATAAGTCTTTGGCTAAAATTAGTTGATAACTGGGAAATACTACTTTGTTGTATTTTTTTCCAATGACCAAATATAAAAACTACAGCCTTGATACAACGTCTTTTTAAATTACTATCCAATAACACAAAATCTGCAAACCCTACACCCAGCAACATAAGAGGTGACCATTTTGTCTCAAAAATAGGATTTTAAGTTTTTTGAGGAATAAAACAATTCCTTGCACTTCTTTATATGTATACTATGCCATAATACATATTTATTAAATAATTCATAAAATAAACCTAAATTTCATCACCCTATGACCTTACTAATACAAATGGGAATGATAGCTAATGCACATTGTGAACTTTCCATTTGCCACACTTTGCATTAAGCACATTTTGCATACATAATTTTCATATTAATCACCTGAGATTAATTTTGACATATCCTCATTTTACAAATAAGGCAACTGAGGCTTAAAGGGGTAGTAAATTTTCCTAAAGACACAAAGTTAGTAAATGGCAAACTGGAGTCACAAACTCAGATCTGTCTGACTTCTTATAAGTACCATATGGTAACCAATTATGCTACTAGAGCTCCTAGATATGTCTGACTTCAGGGCTCATTACCTTAATTATTGTTTTTCCCCATCCATGAGTGCATATTTCTGCTGGTCTTCTATTAGCAATAGGCTCTGTGGTGGAGAATTGCTATACATTCGAGAATTTCAGGAGGAGGCCAAAACGGCAGAGTAGAAAGACGTTGAACTCACCTCCTCCCATGGGCACACTAAAATTACAACTACTTACAGTGCAACAATCTATGAGGATGACCTGAAGACTAGCAGAAAATAGTATCTACATCTAAAGATGTAAAGAAGAAACCATATCTAGAATGATGGAAGAGGCAGAGATTGAGTAGGTCAAGAACCACAGTCCTGGGCTGGGAACCCTTAAATGCGAGGGATATCACAACGATCAAAGTCTTTCCCAAGCAGAGAGGAGTTCAAGTTCCATCTCAGGCTCCTCAGTTTGGAAAATTTGTACAAAGAAGACAAGTCCCCGGAACATCAGACTTTGAAAACCAGTGGAGCTTATGTTCTGGAAAGCCAGAGGGCTGCAGGAAACAAACACTTTGCAGTTAACGGGTACACAAAATTTCACATGCTACAAGTCCAAGCCCAGAGCCAGGGTTTGAAAGGATCCTGTTAAGATTCTTGCTGATTCTGGCAAGCTTCCCAGAAAAGCAGGAGGCAACTTGGACTCCCTTGGGACAGAGACAATGGTGGTAACGACTTTGGGGAGCTTGCTCTACTATGATGACACCTACACTGGCAAGTTCTATTTGAGAATCTTCCTTCGAGCCTAAAGCACTGGGAACCTAATTCTACCTGCATGCAGACCAGCACCAGCTCCAAGCCCCACACTGAGTGATACAGACAGTTGTATCTGGGCCTGTTCTGCCCACCTCAGCTTTATACCACTTGAGGCCATGCAGCCAACCACACAACAAGCCCACTCCGTGTTCCAGCAGGTCCACAGATACCCTGTATGGCATGGTCTCACAGCCAAACAGCTGGTGGCCAGCGTAACCTACCAGTGCACCCAAAGTAGCTGACCTTGCCATAACAGATGGGTACACAGAGCCAACATAAGGGGCACCACTACAGCACACAGCTCTGAAGACCAGAGGGGAACATACTGCTGGATCCCATAAGATGCCTCCTTCATGAGGCCACATCTCCAAGACTGGGAAATGTCACTAATCTATGTAACACATAGAATCAGAGACTTACGCAAAATGAAGATAGAGGGATATATTGAAAACAAAGGAACAAGACACAACCTCAAAAAAGAACTAAATGAAATGGAGATAAGCAATCTACCCAATAAAGAGTTCAAGATAATGATCATAAAGTTCACCAAATTTGGAAGAAAATGATTGAACATGGTGAGAATATCAACAGAGTTAGAAAATATAAAGAAGAATCAAAATGAGCTAAAGAATACAATACTTAGAATTAAAAGTACACTAGAAAGAATACATAAGTACACAAGTAGAAAGGCAATGGCACCCACTCCAGCACTCTTGCCTGGAAAATCCCATGGATGGAGGAGCCTGGTAGGCTGCAGTCCATGGGGTCACTAAGAGTCAGACACGACTGAGCGACTTCACTTTCACTTTTCACTTTCATTTATTGGAGATGGAAATGGCAACCCACTCCATGTTCTTGCCTGGAGAATCCTAGGGATGGGAGAGCCTGGTGGGCTGCTGTCTATGGGGTCACACAAAATCAGACACGACTGAAGCGACTTAGCAGCAGCAGCAGCAGATTAGATGACAGAGAAAATGATCAGCAAACTGGAAGACAGTGTAGCAGAAATAATCCAAGCTAAAAAGAAAAAGGGGGAAAAAAGAATTTTAAAAAGAGTATAGTTTAACAGACCTCTTGGACAACATCAGCTGTCAGCTGCATTAGTATTCTTATTATAGGGGTCAGAGGAGAAGAGAAAGAAAGGGACAGAAAACTTACTTGAAAAAATAATAGCTGAAAACTTCCTTAACCTGAGGAAGGAAACACCCAATCTCAAATTAACCCAAAGAGGCCTACACCAAGACACATTATAATTAATATAGCAAAACTTAAAGATGAGAGAATCTGAAAAGCAGCAAACAAATGGAAAGATATACCGTGCTCACAGTTTAGAAGAATGTTAAAATGACCATAGTATTCAAGGCCACCTACTGATTCAATGCAATCCTTATCAAAATAACAATGGAATTTTTCACAGAACTAGGAAAAAATAATTTTAAAATGCATAGGGAAGCACAAAAAAGTCTGAATAGCCAAAACAATTTTGAAAAAGAAAGGAGCTGGAGGTACCATGCTCCTTGATTTCAAACTATACTAGAAAGCTACAGTAATCAAAACAAAAAAATAGACACATTTTTGTTCAATGGAAGGCTAGAAAGCCCAGAAATGAACCCACTCTTCATATGGGCAATTAATCTATGACAAAAGGGAGTACAAATATACAATTAGGAAAAGACAGTCTCTTCAATCAATGATATTGGGAAAACTGGATAGCTATTAGAAAAGAATTGGACTGGACTACTTTCTTACATTATACAGAAAAATAAACTCAAAATTAGCAAGACTTGAAACCATAACTTGTAGAAGATAACATAAGCAGTAAGCTCTTTGACACTGCTCTTAGTAATATATTTTTAGCTCTATCTCCTCTGGCAAGAGCCAAAAAAGCAAACACACATGCACAGCAGTTCAGTTCACTTCAGTTCAGCTGCTCAGTCGTGTCCGACTCTTTGCGACCCCATGAATCACAGCACACCAGGCCTCCCTGTCCATCACCAACTCCCGGAGTTCACTCAGACTCACGTGATGCCATCCAGCCATCTCATCCTCTATCATCCCCTTCTCCTCCTGCCCCTAATCCCTCCCAGCATCAGAGTCTTTTCCAATGAGTCAGCTCTTCCCATGAGGTGGCCAAAGTACTGGAGTTTCAGCTTTAGCATCATTCCTTCCAAAGAACACCCAGGGCCGATCTCCTTCAGAATGGACTGGTTGGATTTCCTTGCAGTCCAAGGGACTCTCAAGAGTCTTCTCCAACACCACAGTTCAAAAGCATCAATTCTTTGGCGCTCAGCTTTCTTCACAGTCCAACTCTCACATCCATATATGACCACAGGAAAAACCATAGCCTTGACTAGATGGACCTTTGTTGGCAAAGTAATGTCTCTGCTTTTCAATATGCTATCTAGGTTGGTCATAACTTTTCTTCCCAGGAGTAAGCGTCTTTTAATTTCATGGCTGCAGTCACCATCTGCAGTGATTTTGGAGCCCCCCAAAATAAAGTCTGACACTGTTTCCACTGTTTCCCCAACTATTTCCCATGAAGTGATGGGACCAGATGTCATGATCTTCATTTTCTGAATGTTGAGCTTTAAGCCAACTTTTTTGCTCTCCTCTTTCACTTTCATCAAGAGGCCTTTTCGTTCCTCTTCACTTTTTGCCATAAGGGTGGTGTCATCTGCATATCTGAGGTTATTGATATTTCTCCTGGCAATCTTGATTCCAGCTTGTGCTTCTTCCAGTCCAGCGTTTCTCATGATGTACTCTGCATAAAAGTTAAATAAGCAGGGTGACAATATACAGCCTTGATGTACTCCTTTTCCTATTTGGAACCAGTCTGTTGTTCCATGTCCAGTTCTAACTGTTGATTCCTGACCTGCATACAGATTTCTCAAGAGGCAGGTCAGGTGGTCTGGTATTCCCATGTCTTTCAGAATTTTCCACAGTTTGTGATCCACACAGTCAAAGGCTTTGGCATAGTCAATAAAGCAGAAGTAGATGTTTTTCTGAAACTCTCTTGCTTTTTCCATGATCCAGCGGATGTTGGCAATTTGATCTCTGGTTCCTCTGCCTTTTCTAAAACCAGGTTGAACATCTGGAAGTTCATAGTTCATGTATTGCTGAAGCCTGGCTTGGAGAATTTTTAGCATTACTTTACTAGCGTGTGAGATGAGTGCAATTGTGCAGTAGTTTGAGCATTCTTTGGCATTGCCTTTCTTTGGGACTGGAATGAAAACTGACCTTTTCCAGTCCTGTGGCCACTGCTGAGTTTTCCAAATTTGCTGGCATATTGAGTGCAGCACTTTCACAGCATCATCTTTCAGGATTTGAAATAGCTCAACTGGAATTCCATCACCTCCACTAGCTTTGTTCGTAGTGATGCTTTCTAAGGCCCACTTGACTTCACATTCTAGGATGTCTGGCTCTAGGTAAGTGATCATACCATTGTGATTACCTTGGTCATGAAGATCTTTTTTGTACAGTTCTTCTGCATATTCTTGCCACCTCTTCTTAATATCTTCTGCTTCTCTTAGGTGCGTACCATTTCTTTCCTTTGTCGAGCCCATCTTTGCATGAAATATTCCCTTGGTATCTCTAATTTTCTTGACGAGATCTCTAGTCTTTCTCATTCTTTTTTTCCCTCTATTTCTTTGCATTGATCCCTGAGGAAGTCTTTCTTATCTCTTCTTGCTATTCTTTGAAACTCTGCATTCAGATGCTTATATCTTTCCTTTTCTCCTTTGCTTTTCACTTCTCTTCTTTTCACAGCTATTTGTAAGGCCTCCCCATACAGCCATTTTGCTTTTTTGCATTTCTTTTCCTTGAGGATGGTCTTGATCCCTGTCATGTACAATGTCATGAACCTCAGTTCCTAGTTCATCAGGCACTCTATCAGATCTAGGCCCTTAAATCTATTTCTCACTTCCACTGTATAATCATAAGGGATTTGATTTAGGTCATATCTGAATGGTCTAGTGCACATACACACATGCAAATGGGACAACTTCAAACTAAAAATATTAGCACAGCAAGGGAAACAACAAAACAAAAAGACTCTCTACTCAATGCAAGATATTTTCAAATGATATATCTGCTAAAGGGTTAATATTCAAAATATGCAAACAATTCATACAACTCAACATCAGGAAAATAACACAAGTAAACAATGGGCAGAGGACCTGAATAGACACTTTTCCAAGAAAGCCGTACAGATGGCCCATAGTCACATCAAAAGATGCTCAACATCACTCATCATTAGGGAAACGCAAATTAAAACCATAATGAGATACTACCTTACATCTGTCAGAATGGCTATCATCAAAAAGACAACAAATAACAGTTGTTAGCAAGGATATGGGGAAAAGGGAATCTTTGTGCACAGTTGGTGAGACTGTAAATTGGTTCAGCCACTATAAAACACAGTACAGAATTTCCTCAAGAAATTTAAATTAGACTGCTGCATGATCCAGCAATTTCATTTCTGGGTATTTATCCAAAGAAAACAAAAACATTAATTCAAAAACATATATGAACCCCCACATTCACTGTATTATTTATGATAGCCAAGATATGGAAGCAACCTCAGAGTCCACTGATTGATGAATGGATAGAGAAGGTGTAGTATATGTACATATGTGTGTGTGTATATATACATACATACATCAAAAAGAGGAAGTCTTGCCATTTTTGACAACATGAATGGATATAGAGAATATTATGCTAAGTGAAATGCATTGGAGAGGGAAAGACAAATATCATATGATCTAAGAAACAAATGAAAACAGACTCATAGACACAGAAAACAAAGGTGTTTACCAGAGGGGATACGCATGGGAGTGTGGAATAGGTAAAAGAGATTAAGAGCTACGAGCCTCTAGTTATACAATAAATAAGGTATGAGGATGCAATGCATAGCATAAGGAATATGGTCAATAGTAATATAATAACTCTGTATGGAAATAGATGGCTATAAGACTTATTGCGTTACTTATTTCATAGTGTATACACAAAGGTCAAATCACTATGTAGTACACCTGAAACTAGCTTAGTATGTATATCAACATTTCAATTAAAAAAATAATTCTAGGCAATGAGCTAATGTTTTAAATGGTATATTCCAGGTGTTTCCTGGGACTCCAATTCTTTTATCTATTTTCTGCCTTGGTATGCTACATCAACTTCTCTCCCTTAATGAAAAACTCAAATTATCAAATGTTTAAGTATTCATACCAGGCTTTCTACATTCTCTACAAAGTCAGAGGTGTCACTTACCTAGTGAAATACTAGGATAGCCCTAAGACACTAAAAGAAAGGAACACAAAGGTAAAAACAAGCATTCACAGAATATTCAAAAACCATCCTAAATATCATCAACTTCAATACTCATTCTGCATATATGTGTTCATGAGGGGAAGGGGCTACTCAGAATTTAAACAGGTAATTAGTGACTAGGTTAGACTAGATACCCATTCTACTATCAGGATCTATTTCCATCACATCAACTTCCCTCTCCTTGAATTACTCTAAGACAAACAAATACCAGTATTTTAGGCAGGGTAATACAAGGATTTTTCCAATGACCCTTCTGTCCATGGAACTTTCTAAAATTGGAGAAAGGAATTATTTATAGCTCTTATGTCAAGGTGCTTTTCAAATATCTAATTATCCAATGACCCACAGGAGCACTAGAGATGGCAAAAGGACAGTGGATGTGGATGTGTATTTTGTAATCATTCATGTGATGACTGAAACTCCAGTGCTTAGACAATGAATGCCCAGGGTGAGGATGCTAGGAAGTGAAAGCAAACATCTGTGCCTGTCACTTAAAGATATGCTGAGGGCAGGAAAAAAATCTTTGCAATGCTTTTAACCCACTAGAGTTAAGTAACAAAGGGATCTCTAAATGACATCAGCAAACTCAGCAACAGTTATCTGGGGTAGATTTTCTGTTCCATTTCATTTTTTAAAATGCTCTTTTGGGCCTTCTAAATGATATCATATAGGAGAATACAGTTCTGCGTCGTATAAGAGGTTCAACTGACAGCATTTGTAATATAGTTCATGAGTCTTAGAAATGTTTTCATCTACCAAATTAAACTATTTCCATCTGTCAGACTATTCTTCTTGTCTTTGGAGATGAACTGAGTTAAAACAACCATGGCTGCTTTTCAAGGCTTTAATTCAATGTAGGCAGCATTCTCATTAGTTCAGTTCAGCTGCTCAGCTGTGTCTGACTCTGCAACCCCATGAATCGCAGCACGCCTGGCCTCCCTGTCCATCACCAACTCCCGGAGTTCACTCAGACTCATGTCCATCGATTCAGTGATGCCATCCAGCCATCTCATCCTCTGTCGTCCCATTCTCCTCCTTCCCCCAATCCCTCCCATAAGTAATGTCTCTGCTTTTGAATATGCTATCTAGGTTGGTCATAACTTTTCTTCCAAGGAGTAAGCGTCTTTTAATTTCATGGCTGCAGTCACCATCTGCAGTGATTTTGGAGCCCCAAAAAATAAAGTCTGACGCTGTTTCCACTGTTTCCCCAACTATTTCCCATGAAGTGATGGGACCGAATGCCATGATCTTCGTTTTCTGAATGTTGAGCTTTAAGCCAACTTTTTCACTCTCCACTTTCACTTTCATCAAGAGGCTTTTTAGTTCCTCTTCACTTTCTGCCATAAGGCTGGTGTCATCTGCATATCTGAGGTTATTGATATTTCTCCTGGCAATCTTGATTCCAGCTTGGGTTTCTTCCAGTCCAGCGTTTCTCATGATGTACTCTGCATAGAAGTTAAATAAGCAGGGTGACAATATACAGCCTTGACATACTCCTTTTCCTATTTGGAACCAGTCTGTTCCATGTCCAGTTCTAATATTCTCATGCCCAGGTCTAACTCGGTTTCATTGCTCTGAGATCATAGCACCTCAGTTATTTTAGCCCAAAGAGAAAGATTAACTGCTCTGGAGGAGCCAGACAAGACAGACTTATAATCACAGATCCTGGAATCTGGCTTTGGGTGTTAGAAGGCATAACCAGAGTTCTTGTAAAAGAATGGATAGAAAGAAGCATAAAGAAAAACCATCAGAGATGCACAGAAATCACCAGAGTGCAAAATGTTTCCTTTTTTTCCCCATCTTAGCCATTTTTTTCAAAAGAGAATATAATCAGAGAAATATACTTGACTTGTTCTGTGCTTGAGACACCATCAAGGCTGGGATTATCCACCAGAAATAATGAAAATGCCAGTTCTGTAGGTCCCCTCCTTGTTGGTGTAGTTCTGGGATCAGACACTTGAGTTCTTTTTTAGCCACTTAAGTTTCCTTTTATCACTTCTTCAGTTACCTTTCCATTCACACTCTTGAAGCTCCTCTTCACTGCTTTATCTTTCCTCAGAAATTACCCCTTTCTGAGCTACTGTTTCACATACTATGAAACTAAGACATACTAAGTACTATATAAGGATCTGAAAAATTGACTGTACAGCATATCTTGGTCATAAAGGCCAATAGTTAGTTTAGGTGCAAAGTTTGATAATTGTGCAATTTCTAAGACATTCATTTTATTCTATAATAGCAAAATAAAAAAAATCCTCCATGATATCTCTCAACCCAACTGTAATAGCCTTTATTTTAACATCCTTCTTGACAAGTTCTTTTTTTATAGATATGTATTGCTTCATTTTAGGGGTTCATTAATTTAGTTAGCAAATATTATTAAGCACTTACCACAAAGCAAGGAATGGTGTCAAATGTCTGGATTTAAAGCCTGGCTCTGATATTTGCTGCCTTACTTATAGGTGGTTCTAAGGTTTAACAGAGATAATAGGCTCAGAAACTAAATGTAAAGGGACAGGAAAGACAAGCTAAGACCAGCTGCCCCAGCCCAGTGAAGTCAGGGTGTCATTCCAAGAAAAGTGAGTCACTGTCTCCATGCACACACAGCTCTGAAGCAGTGTGCAGAGATTTTTTTCAGAGCAAGAGGCAGACATAAAATAGAATATCTGTTTTTTTCTCCAGGAGAAACAATTTTATTTGGGAGAGAGTAAGAGAAAATTGCTATATTATTTTAAATGTCCAATATTCAACAGAAACATAGACTGTATGCAAAAAACAGGAAACTGTGACTTACATATAGGAAACAAAAGCAAGGAACAGAAATTACCTTTGAAAGATCCCACATGTTAGACATAGTAGACAAAGACTTCAAAGCAACTATTATAAATATATTCAAGGAACCAAAAGAATCCTTGCTTAAAGAAGTAAAGGAAAATGTGATGACAGTGTCTTATCAAATAGAAAATATCAATACAGAAATAAATTATTTTAAAAATGGAAATTTTGAAGTTGAAAAATACAACTGAAATCAAAATTTCATTGAAGGGGTCAACAATAGATTTAAACTAGCAGAAGAAAGCATCAGTGAACTTCAATACAGATCAATAAAGATGATGCAATCTGAACAATAGAGAGATTAAAAAATGAGTAATATCAGAGAAACGTGGGACACCGTTAAGAGCAACAACATATGCATAACAGGAGATAAAACAGGAAGAGAAGAAAGAAGAGGAGAGGAGAGGAAAGAAAAAAAGGAGAAAAATTATCAACTAATAATGGTAGCAACATTCTAAATTTAATGGAAAGTATTAATTAACATATCCAAGAGCCCAGTGAACTCCAGGTTAGGTAAACACAAAGAAATCCCCATCCAAACATATCATAATAAAAGTGTTGAAAAAAACAAAGACAAAAGCTTTAAAGCAGCAAGAAAAACATGTACAAACATTTAAAGAATTAATAGTAAGCTTCACAATCTCTTCCCCAAAACAGAAGAGCAAGGAACACTGCCCAACTTGTTATATGAGGCTACTATTACTCTGATACCAAAGCCAGACAAATATACCACTGCTATAAACCATACTGTATCCTCCCCAAATTCTCTACCCCTAAATTTTGGAAACTACCTTTATGAGGTAATTAAGGTTAAATGAAGTCTCTCTCTCTCCCCCTCCATTCTCCTTTCCTCCCCTCCACAACACTCAGAGGAAAGGCCATGTGAAGACAAAGTGGTCATCTGCAAGCCAGGAAGACAGCTCTCATCAGTAACTGAATCAGTCAGCTTGATTTTGGACTTCTCAACCTATAGAACTCTGAAAAATAAATTTCTATTTAAACCACATAGTCTGTGGCATTTTGTAATGATAATCCAACAGACTAATATAATCACCCGAAGAGTATAAAACTACAGACCATGAGGGACATGAATGCAAAAATCCTCAAGATATTACTATCAAGCCAAATCTAACACATAAAGATATGATTATACACTATACCAAATGGAACAATTGCAAGAATCCAAGGTTAATTTATATTCAAAAATCAGTTAATATAACACACATATCAATATAATAAAGTACAAAAGCCATAATATAATGAAGTACAAGAGATCTTAATAGATGAAGAAAATTTTTTTTTCAAAATTCAATACTCTTTCATAATTAATGACAAAATAAAAATTACCAACCAACCAGGAATAGACATAAACTTCCTCAACCTCATCTACAAAAGACACCTACAAGAAATAAAGCCACAGCTAACATTATACAGAATGGTGAAACACTGAATGCATCCTCCTTAAGATCAGGAGAAAAATGAAGTTACTTTCTCTATCCACTTCTACTCCATATTTTACTGGAAGTTCTAGCCAGGGCAATGAGACAAGGAAAAAAAAAAAAGCTATCAACTCTAAGATATGTAAATATATGTTTACATAAAAACTTGCACAGATGTTCATATAAGCATTATTCATATCAAACAAAAAGTAGAAACAAGTCAAATTTATATAATTAGATGAATGAATAAATAATACATTGTATATCCATACTATGGAATATTATTCAGCAATAAAAATAAAATGAAGTACTCATGCCAGTTACAACTTGGATAAACATTGAAAATATTATGCTAGGTGAAAGAATCCAGTCACAAAAGACCACATATTTCATGATTTCATCTATTTGAAATGTCTAGAATAGGGAAATCTATAGATGCAGAAATTAGTGGTCGCCTATGGTGAACAATGTGGTAGGTAGGATAGGGAGTGATTGCTAATGGGTATAGATTTGGGATGGAGGACTAATGAAAATTCTAAAATCGGATTGTGATTATGATTGCACAACTCTATGAATACACATTATAAATTTGGGGCTTCCCAGGGGGTCCTAGTGACAAAGAATCCACCTGCCAATGCAGGAGACACAGAGATGCAGTTTCAATCCTTGTACCAGGAAGATTCCCCTGGAGTAGGAAATGGCACTCCACTCAGTATTCCTACCTGGAAAATTCCATGGGCCATATATTAAAAACCATACTAAATGAGCGGATGATATTTCAATCAAGGCATTTTAAAAAATTTAAAAAACATTATACATGATCTGCACTGGGTGTTCTGCGAATGCTATATTCTTTTTCTTTTCTTTCACTGAATTTGATAAGGATGCAAAATTGTAGAGAACAAGACAGCAGAGGAGTAGGTGGATGTGGAGTACATCTCTCTCTACGGACACATCAGGAATACACCTTCAAATACATAAGTGCACGCAGAACACCAGCTGAGGGCAGAGAGGAGTAACCGACCAGTGGGAAAGAATATATAAAGCCACCCAAAACTTGGTAGGATGAAGGAACTAGGGGGAAAACAGGAGTGTTGGCAGGACTGGACCTGCACTTGGCATGTGGGAGAACTGAAGCAGGGGTCCGATCCTCACATTGGGGCAATTGTCTGAGTCAGAGGAGAAACATTTAAGGCTGAGAGTGAAACAGCTGATCTGTGGCAGCCTAAATGGAATGAGAATCAGACAGTCCTTGCCGCAGCCATACGTACCCCGGAGAAGGACACAGGTCCCCTGAAAGGCACAATGTCTGGGAGCTGGAGTTTAGGGATGGTGGAGCAATCCCAGGGTGAGGGCTGCTGTTGACTGTGGACGGATGGATCAAGGGGATGTAAGAGAGGGGATTGTGGTGGGAAACGCCTGCGGAGGAAAGCTGGGCAGCCATGGAAGCAAAGCAATACTGCTGAGTTGTGCATAGGCGGTGGAGCCATCACCATACCCTCTCTCGACCCACATGCCAGCATAGGCAGCTGAACAATAGACAGGCTAGCCTATCAAACACCTGATGCGCTGAACTACAGAGTAGGACCCCACCCAGGCTGCCCCTTTAAGTGCCTGACGCAGCTATCTACAGAATAGGACCTCAGCCAGAGGGGCCCCTCCTTGTGCCTGATGCCTGAACAACAGAGAAGGATCCCAGGCAAGGGAGCCCTCTAAGTGCCTGAATGGGCACAGCTATGGAGAAAGACTGGCCAAAGAGGCCTTCTGATCTCCAGCTACAAGAGGCTCAAAAAAAAGACTCTGATAGAGCCATAACTCCTGCAGTGGAGGCAGTCTGTGTCCCTGCACCCTTGGTGCCACCAGTTTCCTTGCAAGCCAAGCATCTGTGCTACCTTAATGCTCAACTCTCACCAGGGCAGAGCTGCCACAGGCAAAAAAAAAAGTCTTGCACACAGGGTCACTTCGGTCATGTCCAACTCTTTGTGACCATGTAGACTCTGGCCTGCCAGGCTTTTCTGTCAGAGAGAGGGTTCTCCAGGCAAGAATATTGGAGCATATTGCCCAACACTGGTTGCCGTAAACTTCTAGAGCACTATATTTCCTGCTGCCCTAGCCACCAACTCCCCTGAGTACCTGTTGCTACCAGTACCCCTGCAACCCAAGCAGCTGCACCACCTCCACACCTGGCCCTCACTGGGGCAGACCCAGGTCCTCCAGAGTAGAAGCCTCAGGAACAAACCCCAGTGGATGACCAACATGCAGAGGTGGAAATAAAACCACAATTGAAACCCAGGGGCAGTGTGGCTAAGGAAGAAAACCCAAAACTTTCCCACAAGCTGTACAAGCTGCAGATTAAATCCACATGATCAATTAGGCAGACTATGTGTTCACGAAATATATAAAAGGACATTGAGATCTCCCACAAAAGAAAACATACTAGTTCTGATACCTATGGACATTGGAGGCAAGAGCACACAGGAGTAGAACCAGATTAGAATCTGAGCTGTCCCCACAGCACACCAGCAGAGTGTTGGAGGGCAATCTAGGGAGGTGAGGAGGTCTGTGACTCCAGGTGAGGGAAAAAACTCTAACAGCAGTGACTCAAGATAAACATTTATTATTCTTATGTTTTGATTTGTTCTGTAGATTCTTCTGGATTTTTTTCTCCCCCCGCCTTTCCTCCCTGTGTTGTAGTTGTCAATTTTATTGGCACATGAAATCTAATTAAGTTTTTGAGCATTTTTTTCTCTCAGTCATATTTTTTATTGTTTTTATAAACCTCTGCCTCTATGTTGGGCTTTTGCAATTCTGTGGAGTTTTCATTCTTTCTTTCTTTTTCTTTTTTTTTCTCTTTACTCTTTTTTAAATATTAGTTTTAATTTTTAAAAACCATTATTTTTTTTCTACATTTATTCCTTCATTTGCTTTTCCCACTGTTTTTTCCCCTTGCAGTTAATCTTTAGTGTATTTAAATATTCTTTATCTACCTCTATTTAACTTTGCTCTTCTTTCTTTCTTTTCTTTCTTTCCTTTCCTCTCAGCATATTTGCTAGTTTTATTTTCATTGCTTTATTCCCCAGTTGGCACCTTGCTTTAGTTTTGCTTGCCACTTTCTGCATTAGTTTTTCTCTTAACTGGTAAATATAATTTTTGGTTTCCTCTGTTCGCCAGGCCAATCTATTGTACTTTATTTTAGTTGGACTGTTTTGATTTTGCTTATGGGTGTATATGTGTATATTCAGTCACAATTTTTATTGTTGTTATAAACCTCTGCCTCTACATTGGGCTTTTGCAGTTCTGTGGAATTTTCCTTTTTTCTTCTTCTTCTTCCTTTTTTTAATTTTAATTTTTTTAAACCTATTATATTTTTTCTACATTTATTCCTTTGTTTGTCTTTTCTACTATTCTTTTCCCCTTGCAGTTAATCTTCAGTGTATATAAATCTTCATCTACATCTACTACTATTTAATTTTGCATATCTATTCTTTCTTTTCTTTCTTTCCTTTCCTCTCAACATATTTGTTAGTTTTGTTTTCTTTGCTTTATTCCCTACTTGGCACCTCACTTTAGTTTTGTTCTCCACTTTGTGCTTAAGTTAGTTTTGTTTTTAACAGGTAAATATAATTTTTTATTTCCTTTGTTTACTGGGTCAATCTATTGTACTTTATTTTTCTTCTACTGTTTTGATTATGCTTATGGGTATATATGTATATGTTCATAATCCATTATTTTAATTATGATTTGTCTCATTTTGTCTGTGGTTCACCTTTGGTGTCTCATTTTGGGGTATTTCTTTTAAGCTCACTTAATGCCATAACAAACCACTTGTGGAATCTTCATTCCTGACCAGAGATCAAGCCCTGAGCCTTTGGGGTGGGAGCATGAACTCCAAGACTGTAGAGTACTAGAGGACTAACCTTAGAGAGTATCAAATAGTGAGAATTCACACGAAGAATACTACTTGAACATAAGATCCTGCATCACCCAACCACTAGTAGCACCCTGTGCAGGACACCTCATCTAAGCAACAAACAAAACAAAAATACAAACCCAATCATCAGCAGACAGGAATACCACCTCACTCAGCCTTGCCCGTCAAAGGAAAACAAACCAACAAGCAAGCAACAAAAACTCAGCACAAATATCACCCTATATGAAGCTTATACAAACCACTAGACCAACCTTAGGAGGGCAGAAATCAAAAAGAAGAAAGAACTCGACCTCAAAGCCCAGACAAAGGAAATCTCAAACACAATAAGTTAAAAAAAAAAAAAATAATGAAAAGGCAGAGAAATACTACACAAATGAAGGAACAAATTAGAAACTCAGAAATCCAAATAAATGAAGAGGAAACAGGTAAACTACCTGAAAAAGAATTCAGAATAATGATAGTAAAAATTATCAAAAACCTTGAAAACAAAATGGAGAAAATGCAAGAATCAATTAACAAAGACCTAGAAGAATTAAAAAATAAACATACAGAAACAAACACACAATTACTGAAATTAAAAATACTCTAGAAGTTATGAATAGCAGAATATCTGAAGCGGAAGAATGAATCAGTGAGCTGGAAGATAAAATGGTGGAAACAACTTCTGAAGAGTAGAATAAAATTTTTTTTAAAAAAAAGCAAAGAACTGAGGATAGTCTCAGAGACCTCTGAGAAAATATCAAATGCACCAATATTTGAATTATAGAGGTCCCAGAAGAAGAAGAGGGGAAAAAAAAGGGTATGAGAAAATTTTTGAAGAGGTTATAGTTGAAAATTTCCCCAACATGAAAAAGGAAATATTCAGTGAAGTCCAAGAGCCACAAAGAGTCCCATACAGGATAAACCCAGGGAGAAACATGCCAAGACACATACTAATAAAACTAAAAAGACTAAACACAAACAAATAATATGAAAAGCAGCAAGGGAGAAGCAACAAGTAACACACAAGGGAAACCCCATACGCTTAAGAGCTGATTGTTGAGCAGAAACTCTGCTGGCCAGAAGGAAATGGCAGGATATATTTAAAGTTCTGAAACAGAAAAATCTGCAACCAAGATTACTGTACCCAGAAAGGATCTCATTCGAAATTGATGGAGAAATTTTAAAAAAAATTTTAAGACAAGCAAAAGTTAACAGAATTCATTACCACCAAATCAGCTTCACAATAAATGTTAAGGAGACTTATATAGCCAAGAAATAGAAGAGAAGAAAAAAGATCTACAGAATAAACCCCAAACAATTAAGAAAATGGCAATAGGAACATATATATCAATAATTACTTTAAATGTAAATGGATTAAATGTGCCAACCAAAAGACAGACTGGCTGAATGGATACAAAAACATGACCCATATATATGCTGTCTACAAGAAACACACTTCAGACCAAAGAAACATTAGACTGAAAGTCAGAGGATGGAAAAATTCATTTCATGCAAATGGGAAGCAAAAGAAAGCTGGAGTAGCAATCCTAATATCAGACAAAATAGACCTTAAAATAAAGAAGACTACAAGAGATAAGGAAAGACACTACATAATGATCAAGGGATCAATCCAAGAGGAAGACATAACAATTGAAAATACCTATGCACCCAACATAGGAGCACCTCAATACATAAGACAAACATTACTAAACAGACATAAAAGGAGAAATTGACAGTAACACAATAACAGTAGGAGACTTTAACACCCCACTCACACCAATGGACAGATCATCAAAACAGAAAATTAATAAGGAAACATAAGTCTTAAAGGATACATTAGATGAGATGGATCTCATTGATATCTTCAGGACATTCCATCCAAACGCAGAAGAATGCACCTTCTTCTCAAATGCACATGGAACATTCTCCAGGATAGACCACATCTTAGGTCACAAATCAAACCTCACTAAATTTAAGAAAATTGAAATTGTATCAAGCATCTTCCCCGACCACAATGCTATGAGACTAGATTTCAGTTACAAGAAAAAAACTGTAAGAAATACAAACATGTGGAGTTTAAACATGTTTCTACATAACCAACAGGTTACTGAAGAAATCAAAAGGAAAATCAAAAAATTTCTAGAAACAAATGACAATTAAAACAGGACAACTCAAAACCTATGGGATGCAGCAAAAGCAGTGCTGAGTGAAGTTTATAGCAGTACAATCCTACCTCAAGAAACAAGAAAAACATTTAATAGATGACCTAACTTTACACTTAAAACAACTGGAAACAGAAGATCGAATAAAAACCCAAAATTAGCAGAAGGAAAGAAATCATAAAGATCCAAGCAGAAATAAATGAAAAAGAAATGAAAGAAACGATAGTAGAGATAATAAAACTAAAAGCTGGTTCTTTGAGAACATAAATACAATTGACAAACCTTTAGCCAGACTCATCAAGAAAAAAGAGAGAAGAATCAAATCAACAAAATCAGAAAAGAAAAAGGAGCCGTTACAACAGACAATGCAGAAATACAAAGGCTCATAAGAACATATTATGAACAACTATATGGCAATAAAATGGATAACCTGGAAGAAATGGGCAGATTCTTAGAACAGCTCAATCTTCCAAGACTGAACCAGGAAGAAATTGAAATTACAATGACCCAATTACAAGCACTGAAATTGAAGCTGTGATCAAAAATCTCACAAAAAAAAAAAAACAAAAGCCCAGGACCAGATGGCTTGACAGGAAAATTCTATCAAACATTTAGAGAAGAGCTAATGCCTATCCCTCTAAAACTCTTTCCAAAAATTGCAGAGGAAGGAACACTACCAAACTCGTTCTACAAGGCCACCATCACCCTGATACCAAAACCAGACAAAGACAACACAAAAAAGAAAACTACAGGCTGTTATCACTGATGAATATAGATATAAAAATCCTCAACAAAATTTTAGCTAATAGAATTCAGCAACACATCAAAAAGCGTATACACCATGACCAAGTTTGGTTTTTTCCAGGAATACAGGATTCTTCAATATATGCAAATCAATCAATTTGATACACCATATTAACAAAGTGAAGATAAAAACCATATGATAATCTCAATAGATCCAGAAAAAGCCTTTGACAAAATTCAGCACCCATTTATGAATAAAACTCTTCCAAAAAAATGAGCATAGAAGGAACCTACCTCAACATAGTAAAGGCCACATATGATAAGCCCTCAACAAACATTATTCTTAAGTGAAAAACTGAAAGCATTCACCCTAAGATCAAGAACAAGACAAGGGTGTCCACTTTCACCACTATTATTCAACATAGTTCTGGAAGTCCTAGTTACAGCAATCAGAGAAGAAAAAGAAATAAAAGGAACCCAGATCTGAAAAGAAGTAAAGCTCTCATTGTTTGCAGATGACATGATATTGTACATAGAAAACCCTAAAAATAGTATCAGAAAATTGCTAGAGCTAATCAGTGAATTTAGCAAGGTTCCAGGATACAAAATCAATACACAAACATACTTACATTTCTATATACTAACAATGAAAAATCAGAAATAGAAATTAAAGAATCAATCCCATTCACCACTGCAACACAAAGAATTAAGTATCTAGGAAAAAACTTACCTAAGGAGACAAAACAACTTTACACAGAAAATTATAAGAGAGTGATGAAAGAAATCAAAGATGACATAAACAGATGGAGAGATATTCCATGTTCCTGGGTAGGAAGAATCAATGTTGTGAAAATGATTATACTACCAAACACAATCTACAGATTCAATGTGATCCCTATCAAATTACCAATGGCAGTTTTCACAGAACTAGAACAAAAAATTTCACAATTCATATGGAAACACAAAAGACCCCAAATAGCCAAAGCAGTCTTGAGAAAGAAGAATGGAACTGGAGAAACCAATCTTCCTGACTTTAGATTATACTACAAAGCTACAGTCATCAAGACAGTATGGTACTGGCACAAAAACAGAAATATAAACCAATGGAACAAGATAGAAAGCCCAGAAATAAACCCATGCACCTATGGGTACCTTATTTTTGACAAAGGAGGCAAGAACTACAGTGGGGCAAAGACAGCCTCTTCAATAAATGATGCTGGGAAAACTGGACAACTACATGTAAAAGAATGAAACTAGAACACTTCCTAACACCATACACAAAGATAAACTCAAAATGGATTAAAGACCTAAATGTAAGACCAAAAACTATAAAACTCTTAGTGAAAAACACAGGCAGAACACTTGATGACATAAATCAAAGAAAGATCCTCTATGATCCACCTCCTAGAATAATGGAAATAAAAACAAAAGTAAACAAGTGGGACCTGATTAAACTTAAAAGCTTTTTCACAGCAAAAGAAACTATAAGCAAGGTAAAAGACAACTCTCAGAATGGGAGAAAATAATAGCAAATGAAAAACTGACAAAAGATTAATTTTCAAAATATACAAGCAGCTCATCCAACTCAATACCAGAAAAACAAACAACCCAATCAAAAAGTGGGAAAAACACCTCAAGAGACATTTCTCCAAAAAATACATACAGATGGCTAAGAAACATGAAAAGATGCTCAACATCACTCATTATTTTACAAATGCAAATCAAAACAACAATAAGATATCACCTCACACCAGTCAGAATGGCCGTCATCAAAAAGTCTGTAAACAATAAATGCTGGAGAGGGTGTGGAGAAATGAAATGTTTTTGTGCTGTTGGTGGGAATGTAAATTGATACAGCCACTATGGATGAGGGTATGGAGAGTCCTTAAAAAACTAGGAATAAAACCACCATATGATCCAGCAATCCCACTCCTAGGCATATACCCTGAGGAAACCAGGGTTGAAAAAGACACATATATCCTGGTGTTCTTTGCAGCACTATTTACAATAGCTAGAACATGGAAGCAACCTAGATGTCCAAAGACAGATGAATGGATAAAGAAGTTGTGGTACATATATACAATGAAATATTACTCAGCCATAAATAGGAACACATTTGAGTCAGTTCTAATGAAGTGGATGAACCAAGAACCTATTATACAGAGTGAAGTAAGTCAGAAATAAAAAGATAAATATTGTATTCTAACACATATATATATATAATCTGGATAAATGGCACTGAATAATTTATTTACAGGGAAACAATGGAGAAATAGACATAGAGAATAGACTTATGGATATGGGGAGAGAGGAGGAGAGGGTGAAATGTGTTGGAAACTTACATTACATATGTAAAATAGATAGCCAACAGGAATTTGCTGTATGGCTCAGGAAATTCAACAGGGGCTCTGTATCAACCTAGAGGGGTGTGATGGGGTGAGAATTGGGAGGGAGGTTCAAAAGGGATGGGATATATGTATACCTATGGCTGATTCATGTTGAGGTTTGACAGAAAGCAACAAAATTCTTACAATAATTATCCTTCAATTAAAAAATAAATAAAATTTTAAAAATAATGCAAAAAATGTAGACATGATTCTTCCTAGGATTTCTGTCTTCCCTAGGTAGGCTAAAAGTTCCTTGAAAGCTGGTTTCTCATTGTTAACACAGAGTTGGCCTTGTGTTTCCACATATCCCTCACCTCTGGAAAATGGATCCATAGTTGGTTGAATCCATAGAGTATAAATTGTGGATATAGAGAGCTAACTATACTACATCACATTACATGTATAAGGGATTTGACCATCTGCAGATTTCAGTATCCTCAGTGGGTCTTGGAACCAAGCCCCTGCAGGTACTCAGTGATTACTGTATTTCATTAAAAAAGACAGTCATTTTATGTATGAATGTATAGCACTGTAAAATAAGGATTAACAACATGAATTCTGGAGGCTTAAAACCTGTATTCAAGTCCTAGGATACAGACCTCAAAGTTAGATCTGCTCAATGTATTAGGCCTGCTCAAGTGTTAGAATCCAAGCTCTAATACTTTACAGCTGTGTGAATTATTAGTCTCTCCCACCTTTGGTTTCTTTATCTTTAACAGAAATACATTTAAATACTTATTTTTGCTCACATTCTTTCTATCAGACACCCTGTTTTTCTTTGTAGGCAACTTTTGGAATCCTTCTTTTCTCTAAAGGTCTGTCTCTTTCATGAGGTTTCTAACAACTCAACCTCCCAGGCCAGTTATTTTATAGGGTTCTTGTGGAGGTTGGACATGTAATAAAATGGATGAAGCACCAAGAATTGGGCTTGACTCACACTGCTGCTGGGGCTGCTAAGTCACTTCAGTCGTGTCCAACTCTGCGACCCCATGGACTGCAGCTTCCCAGGCTCCTCCGTTCATGGAATTTTCCAGGCAAGAGTGCTGGAGTGAGTTGCCATTGCCTTCTCCAGCGGATCTTCCCAACTCAGGGATTGAACCCGGGTCTCCCGCATTGGAGGCGGATGCTTTAACCTCCAAGCCACCAGGGAAGCCTTTCAATGATAACTAGCTCTCAATTGGGTGAGTGTTCACTTCCAAACTGGCATAACAAATCTTTTTGAGGAAGTTGATAGTAGGATTGCCGCATCATCAAATGCTACATCTGATGTCCTCTCTGTGGACTTTCCCTCTCTGTTGCTCTTAAGAGCTGATGGGAAAAGGAAGAGGAATTGTAGATTCAAGCAAAGGAATAGTTAATAATGTCTTCTAAGCATGATCTCATCACTCCTATTTACTGGAAACCTCTGAAATTAAGAATGATAATAATTACAGCCAACTGCTAACTGCTCTATGTCCTGTGTTGTATACAATGAGCTCACATACATTAGTCAGTTAAGCAGTTGCTCCTTTTGCCTACAAAGTCCACACTAAAAGCATGCCAAGAACTTCTGTAGTTATTATCGAATGTCTTCCCATCTGTCTCAGCGCAGCACTCATATCCTCCTGTGCCTAACGCTTATGGGCACTGACCATGGTCTCAGAAGACTTGGCCCTTTGCACTTTGTCAATTGCCTAATGTGGCTTTGCTTTTGTTGTTCTCTCAGCACGAACTGTCCTTCCTACCCATCTCTATCTGTTCATATCTATTTGTCTCTCAAGGATGTGTTCATATGCCACCTCTTCTAAGATATCTCTCCCTATCTCTCCATCCCTTCTTTCCATCCCATCCTAAATAGTCTTTTCTTTTTTTGCCTCTCAGCAGCCTTTTGCACTTCCATTGTAAACTTTTTAGTATTCTACTTTGTAGCCCTTCTGGACACCTGTTGAAATCAGGGACCTCATCTTCTGAAACTTAGCACCATGCCTGCATATATTAGGTGCTCAAAAAATCCTGGAATGAATATAAGAGAATGTCATGAAGACTTTCTTGGTTTCATGTCTGTGAGAAGCAAATTCTCGCTTTTATCTGGGGACTAACAGAATGTGCTGTGTGAAATGGCTCTAGAATAATCCTGAAGCACCACCATTTCATTTCAGAAAATGTCCAAAATAGTACTTTACCCTTCAGAAATCTCACATTGGCTGCCAAATCATACAAAATAAGATGAAATGAAAAATATATGAAATAACATGAAATGAAGATCATGTGCCTTCTGTTGAATTTAATTTTGTGACTTAAAGGAAAAAACATTTGGAATAAAACATTTGTGAAGTCTAAATAAATCTGTAAAAAGGGGACAGACCAAAGATTTTCATATCCTCAACTATTTCCAGGAAAAGTGATAAATTGGATATGCACAGAAGAGTGAGGAGGCTTCATCCATATGCCTCAACTCATCTGCACAACTAATCATATTTAGGCTGTGCTGGCAAAACCATTAACTCTTAATCAAGGTTTATAGCAGAGCCACTTTGTCAAGTAACTGACAAAGCTATGTGAATGTGTACTTGGGGTGGAGAGTGTCAGGGCAGAGGCAAAGAAGATAGATATTTATTTAAAAGAATTAATTCAAAATACAGTAAAGATAATGTCTAGAATTTAAGCTAATTTGACAATTTTGTGACTACCTGAATCCATGACAGTCAAAATGGCTGCTTTGATTAAATGTTCAGCATTTTCTCCTATCATTCTAAAGAGAAATACCTTTCATATGTGATATGACATATTGGTAACAGAAATAAAGTAAAAAACAAAAAGAACACAGAGATCCTAAAGATTCACACTGGAAATTTTGGCCTTGGATGTCATGTGGCAATATTACTATCCTGCCTTTCATGGTATCCTTTCCCCCATGATATTCACAGCCCTTAACCGCCTGGTTTAAGTACGTGTCTCAGGTTACAGCTCAACAAACTTGGATGTAAAGAGTGAAGCCAAGTTTCAAATCAGTGACAGAGCTTAAGATGGAATTCTCATCTTAATTCCAGGTACTACTTATTAGGATACATACACTACACAAAGTTAACATAATTGTAGTAGTAAATAGTGTACACTCGAACCAGAATTTGAACATTTGAATCCAGGCTTGTCTGCGGCCCTCTGCAACTTCCTTTATCTCTCTCTGCCTTGGTTTCCTTGTCTGTAAACAAGGATAATGACAGGACCTGTCTCCGAGTGTTTTTAGGACGGTTAGATAAGTAAACATTTGAAAAAGCTCAGTGAATGGTACATACTAAGTACTATGTAAGGGTCTGTTAAATAAATACACATAGTTGTGAAACACAAAGAGAATAAAAACCTCTAGAAATGCATATTGGAATCAAGAAGTTTTGATTAAAGAGTCTTTTACCCTAAAGGGTGAGAGACTAGCATCACCACCATCCCAGTTTGTCCAGGACTGAACAGTTTCCGGCACCTAAGATTGGCCATGCTAAAACCCAGGAAGTCCAACACTGTTTCAGTGCAAATATGGATGACTGGTCAACTAAAAGGGACTCAAGTAGGTAATAGTGATAGACCTCGTTTGGTTTTTTTTAAACTTCTATCAAGTGCTACTCAGTATATAACACATATTGCCTCATTTACTCTTCCTAAGAACTCTGAACTTTCACTGCTTGGGAAAGAAAACTCAGATATAAAACAATAATTTGTCCAAAGATACACAGTTCTAAGAATGATCAGAGATGGCTCTCTCATTTGCCAAGGTTCAAAGTCTATGCTTTTAGATGTTTTTTTTCCCACATTGTATAGTGATTATAAGATGACCTCCTCTAGGAAGGAATACCCGAGCAAGTTCAGGTCCTCTTGACAGGCCTGGAGTAGTGAGCTTGTCAAGACGGACCCTTTAAAGCTCAAAAGCCATCAGTCTGGCCACACTGTCCCTGATTTTCCTGATAATATGTGCCTCCCTGGGAGTCTTTCATAAAGCTACAGCTGGATATACAGAAAACAAAAAGTCAACCTCTTGCCGTTTTGTTGGAACTTAATAAAAACATCAGAGTAAGTTTTTGTATTGCTTACCACTTTTCATTCACTCTTTACCAATTTTTCCCTTTTAAAAATTCAGCCCTCTTTCAGCCTAAAATCTTGAAATTTATCTACCCTAGTCATCCCTTTCCTCCATTCCTAATATTATTTGGCTAGTATAAGGAATAAAATAAACACAGCCAGATCCATTTAAATTTCTTTACTCTGAAACTTCATCTCCCAGCATATTTTTAGAACTCTTCCATTTTACGACACATTAGCAGTGGGATGAACTATAAATATACCTGGGAGAAGGTCTCACTTGACAACAGTATCCTCAGAACAGGCAGGTGCAGCTCTGTCTCTTTGTAGAAGCCACTGAAACCCACCTCATTGTTCCTTACTGTTCCAGTCCACAGACATAAGTGTGTGGATGGTGTGAATGCCAGAGTTTGAACAAGGAGTAAAACAATACCAACAAAATTGCCCACACACTCTCTATTTTGGGAACTTGCTTTAATTTATTTGAAATGTTCAAGAATACATATCTTCATCCTTCCGTGCAAAAGAGGATTAAAAAAACGATGGCACATGGTCTCAGTTATGGAAGTTTTTAATAATAACTCTGATAATTAAAAACTCACTTCTGCAAAATCTACTTCTTAAAGCACAGGTTTTATTTATTTTAGCTGACTAGCTGGAAAATATTTCCACACCTCGCCTTGCTGGTAAGAGGGTTGGTTATGTTTTGCAGTAACTGCTCACTCCCCTTTCCTAGGAATAGCTGCAGCCCACACTCTCAGTCATGTTTCTACTCGTCTCCCATTCCTGAGTCTGAGCTGACCAAATCTGGAGGATGATCAGACACAAGGAAGCATATGCACTGGCCAAGCAAATTCTCTCAGGATTTTCAAATAAGAAACACGCAGAGGGTACTCTGTTGATAGTCATCTTTGAAAATAAGCACATCTGCACCTCCAAATCCACATTTTCAAAATGAGACTATATGAAGTGATGTTTGCAAAAGTGAATGTTATCTCTAAACTAAGGTGCTGTATAAAGACAATGGACTTTTCATTGTTTTTGTTTTTGTTTTTATTTTCTTGTGTGGGTCCAACCAATACAGGTATTCATCATTTGCAGCTTCTGAGGAATTTTCCTGACTTGCTGTTGTTCTTCATTCACTCAGTCATGTCCAGTCTTTGTGATCCCATGAGCTGCAGGATGCCAGTCTTTGCTGTCTCCTGGAGTTTGCTCAATCTCATGTTCATTGAATCATTAATGCTATCTACCCATCTCATCCACAGTTGCTCCCTTCTCCTTTTGTCTTCAATGTTTCCCAGCATCAATATCTTTTCCGATGAGTAGGCTCTTCCCATCAGGTGGCCAAAGTATTGGAGCTTAAGCATTAGCATCAATCCTTCCAATGAATATTCAGGGTTGATTTCCTTTAGGATTGACTGGTTTGATCTCCTTGCTGTCCAAAAGACTCTCAAGAGTATTCTCTAGCACCACAGTAAATAATGACAGTAAATATATGGTTTAATTGAGAGTGGCCAAATACTTACTTTATATACAGTGCACATGTATAATATATAAATATATGCTACATACAATGCATTACATATGCATTGCATGTATGTATAGAAAAGACGCACAGAGCATTTCCACATTACAGGTAATAAGTAGTGTGATGGTAGTGTCAGAGTGAAGCATCACTAAACTATTGGTGAGATCCTGTGTTTCCACTGCTATAACACATAATAAATGTTAATAATGGAACAGCACACTGGAGTAAGCTGCCAGTCAGATCAACATGTGGGGCATGCTGCTCTGGAAAAGTCTTTTCCTAACCCTAACTCTTCTAATTCTGTGCTTCTTGATCATTTCTTTTTCTCATCATTTTCTCAGGCCCAGGTCTGTCTATCTCAAACTGGTCACTTTGTTTTATCAGGGCACTTTGTTTTATTAATTTCAGCAAATTCTAAACCCCCTTAAACCAGCTCAGAGATACATCTTTTATACATTTTAAAAATTTTATTATTATAACTGTTTTACCATGTTGTGTTAGTTTCTGAGGTACTGCAGTGTGAATCAGGCATATGTATACGTATATCCCCTCCCTCTGGAACCTCCCTCCCCCCCTCCCATTTACCGCTCTAGGTCATCACAGAGCACCGAGCTGAGCTCCCTGTGCTGAACAGCAGCTTCCCACTAGCCATCTGTTTTACACATGACAGTGTGTATATGTCAGTGCTGCTCTCTGAATTCAGCTCCCCTTCTCCCCACTGTGTCCACCTGTCTGTTCTCTACGTCTGTGTCTCTCTATTCCTGCCCTGCAAATAGGTTCATCAGTACCGTTTTTCTAGATTCCACATATATGCGTGTGTGCGTGTGCTTCAGTCATGTTCGACTCTTTGCCACCCAATGGACTGTAGCCCTCCAGGCTTCTCTGTCCACGGGATTCTCCAGGCAAAAACACTGGAGTAGGTTGCCATGCTCTCCTCCAGGGGATCGTCCCAACCCAAAGATCAAACCCACATCTTCTGTGGCTCCAGCACTGCAAGCAGATGCTTAACCGCTGAGCCACCAGCGAAGTCCTCCATATATACATATATTAATATACGTTATTTTTTTCTCTGACTCAGAGATACAATTCAGAATCTATCAACTTTGGTTGAATAGTGCAATTTAGTGCCATTTCTAGTTTATTACTAAACATATTCCTGTAGACCTACTTAAGGAAGATCACACTGTAGCCACCCTCCCTCTTTTCCTTTTTGCTGGAGGTGGACATACTGCTTTGTCCCTGGTCAGCAAACACAGCAGTTCATTCAAACCGTAGGCCTTCATCCTAGCTGTGCCCTTCAGTAGCTCTGTTTTCTTTGCATGACTGACTCTTTGTCATACATGGCTTGCCTTCAAGCTGAATGCTTTTCTTTAACCACTCAGCCTGAAGCAGCAAATCAGGTACCCTGTCTCATCAGCCCAATTATTGTCATCTAGTGCCATATTTATTGTATTTGTTTATTGCCTTTCTGCCCCCCATTCTGTGTGAGTTCCTGCAGGACAACAGGTTGTCAGTCATGTTCTCATGTGCCCCCTAGAACCTAGAACAATGCTGGCATTTAGTCAGCCCTCAAATATATCCCAATAAGGAACATTCAATAAATTATTCTCCGGCAACTGCCTCCTACCTAGAAAATATTTCTAAACTCAGGTTTTAACAAGAGAAAGTTCCCATGAAGGACATCTGAAAACATCTGTCCCATCATATAGATGTTATTGATCATTCCTGAGTTGCATTAATAAATATATTCCTGGATTAATTAATCAAAAGTCACTTGGAGTTAGTACTTTATTTCATGTTATGGTTTATGTGAAGGTTTTAAAAGCATTTTATACACAATGTCATTTGCAAAACTTTGAGTTTTTATAATTATCTATGGTCAGAGAAGGACACCACCTATGCATGTTTTCAAAATATCCCTAGGTCCCTTTACTCAAATATATCCTATCAAGTACCAGGCTACTCATGACCTTAAGTTATGCTATTCAAATCAAATAGCATAACTGTTAAAATCAAATTTATAATGAAGTCCTGTTCAGTTCTAAAGGCAATTCCTAAGGTAAAAAAATCACACATAGACGAAATTACCCTTAAAACTCCCTTAAGTCACCCATGAAGCACATATGCTATTTCTCAGCAAATCAAGCATAGTTAGTGTTTTTCCTTCCCCAATATCTTTGGAACAGAGAGTTATATCTTCAACTGAGCATCAGATGAAGTATTTGTGCATACTGAAGGAAATTTACATATATTTAAATTTTAGAATAAAATTTAGCTCAACAAAACATTCATATACTGAAAACAGAAATTGAGACTTACAAAGGAGAAACATTTATAAATATATACTGTCTTGTTCATTCCCAATCATCCATAGATGGAGTAGAATGAATGCTATAGACTGAATTGTGAGTGCCACACTGCATTTCATATGTTGAAGCTCTAATCCAGTGTGACTGTATTTAGAAACAGGGTCTTTGGAGGAAATTGAAGTTAAATAAGGTTAAAAGGATAGAGTTCTCATTACACAGGATTCATGGCCTTATAAAACAAGGAAGAGAGAAACCTCTCTATAAGCCAGATGAGGACACAAACAGGAGGCATCAGCAATCCAAAAAGACAATTCTCACCAGAACTGGACCATGCTGGCACTCTAATCTCGGACTTCAATTTCCACAACTATAACTACAAGCAAATGACTGTTGCTTGAACCAGACTATGGCACTTTGTTACAGCAGCTTGGGCTGACTACTCCAATCGGGAACACATGATAACTCACATTCTTTCCCTCTGTTCCTTAATACCCAAACCCTGTGCTCAAGCTCGACTTACTTAACTGTGCATATGACACAACTCCCCTGTTAACACATTGAATTATAATTGGTTATCACTACCCTGAATGGAGGAGTTGATTGAATTTGTTAGCCAGTTATCAAACAATGTGTGAGAGGATGGAATACACGAGAGCCAGTTAGAACTAAGTGAAGAGTCAAGAAAATTCAGGTACAAAATTTCTATCAAAGGAATACTGCAGCATATGCCAAAAGGTAGGCTGGGGCTTGGGCATCTAAGGGGTGGCAGAAAGGCTGGGCACTAAGTTCTAGAAGTTTGGAAAGGAGACTAACAAAGGAGATAAAGAAAACAAAGATATGTTGGTAGCAAAGACATCTTTCTCAGTTTTGCCTAAGGCTCTTCCTGCTCATAAATGTAATAACTGTGAGAATTGCTTAGTGCGTTATTAATCTTCCAGGAGACAGATAAACAGCCCCACTTACCAGCTCTTCTTACGCCCTCCATTCATCCTCTCAAAGGACGAAAGGAGAAAATTCACTTCCAGAAATAACAAAGGGGAAGATTACCTATTCTTACTCACACCTATATAAAATTTTAAGTATACTTACACAGAAAGGTAGGTGAATCATCTACAAAGTGAAATGGTTTTTGTGATCTTCAGGAGGGAAAAAAAAAAAAAGAGCCACTTCATTTATGCTTTAACAAAACAGGAAATTTTAAGTTAGAGACTTTGAATGCTGAGAATTTGAGATAACTTTTAACTGACTAATGGATTCTTTTTAAAGAGACTCTGTCCTTTATGGTCTTTTCGAATTTTCAATTTCCTCCATCTTAACTGTCAGAATGAAGGGGTGCTCTGCCTATTATAGTAATTAGTCGAAATGAAGAGAGAGCTGTGAAAGGAATTCAGAAACCACAGAATGTTAGTATTAATGCTGTTTGTGCTTCAAGTATGAACAATGGGCAGTAATATGCATTCCAAATGACTGAAGCACCTAGACCAGACTTCTGTCAATAACATTCTTTGACGCCTATTGTGTGCAGAGCACCATTCCTGGCTGCTGTCTGGAGAAAGAAAAGAAACTCAGGGCAGCCCTTATCTTCCAGTTTACAAGGCTGCAGGTCTCAATAGACCAAGACACTTTGGGAAGCCATTCCCACAAGAAGAGGCCATTTTGTCAGAACTGATGACAATTGTTAAAGGCAAATTGTATCTCTGTTACAGACAAATGTAAAGTTGTGTGGCCCTAAATTTAAAGAGAACAATTAACTTCAAGAGACTGCAATTCTCATTTTTCTCAGGGAAGTCTCAATTTTGTCTATTACTTGATGTAGCTCAAAAAAAAAAATAATATAGCTCATTAAAAGCAGTGGAAACTCAACTCAGTACTCTGTGGTGATTCAAATGGGAAGAAAATTCCCAAAAGAGGGGACATATGTAAGCATACAGCAAATTCACTTTGCTGTACAGCAGAAACTAACAACACTGAGACGACACTGCAACTATATCCCAATAAAAATTAAAGTTTTTTTAAAATGTAACTAAACCCAATAAAAGCAGTTCCCTTAGCGCCTTTAGCACTGGTAATTGCCACAGATCAAATCAGCTTGAGATATTCTCCATGTGACTATGAGAGATTTTAGAAAGTGAGCTGTGAGCCTGCTACTTGTGGACTGTCCTACTCACAGGAATAGGATTTACTACAATCCTGAGTAAATCCCTGAGCAATCCCTGAGCAAAGACTTTCTTGACAGGCTCTCTTTTTAAAGACTGAAAAAATTAATCCGTTTTAATAATTTCAAGCAGATTTTAAAATAAAGTTTATGTGAAATTTCAGCACCAACAAATGTGCTTGAGTTGCTACAGAAATATTTTCAGTTTGACATGAGAATTGATATCATATGAATCAAGGCAGAGCTGTGAAGGAGAAACACGTAACAAGCATGACTCATGGGACAGAATTGTAAACAACTTCATTTTTTATCTCCCACTGTCTCTTCAAATTTATTTTGTTGGGTTAGTATTTCAACTGTCTCCAGATGAAAATTTGGGCAGTCCACACTACTTTTTCTGGGTACTCTTAAGTAATAAGAAGTTCTAGAGTCACTGTAAACCACAAAACAATGTTTTATGTCACTAATAAATCAAAAGTCTAAACCAGATTTAAAGCCAAAGATATTCCCTCCCCACAAATGAAGACTGTAGGAGAGAAACATGGAGTTGGAGAAGAACCAATGGGCTTCTCTTTTGTTATCGGGTTGGTTAAAAAGTTCGTTCAGATTTTCTATAGCATCTTATGGAAAAATCTGAACAAATTTTTTGACAAACTCAATACATTGTGGTTCTACCCATCTACCCCCATCGTTAACTGGAAAATCTGAAAGACAGGAGGTTCAAAAAGACCTTACTTGACTGATAAACTTGTGAGCTGGTTTTGGTCCTCCTCAGGTTTGTCAAATGTTTAAAAGGTGAATTCTTTTGTGGGTTCTTCTAAAATCACCCACACATACAAAGCTGGACAGTTCTCAGCTACAGTGTCCTTAATATGGAAGATGGATTCTTCATATTAATGGTTAATGCTTCCTTCCTCATCTTTAATGTGTGTTTAATCCCTTTATGTCCCCCTGTTGTTGCAGGCCACTTTTCAAAGTGCCTTTTTGGATATAATTTAAGATAATCTCAGACCAGATTTCTCTTAGAGCAAGGAGCCTACATCTATTCCATAGAAAATATTCAACCCATCAATTTATTCATTCTCCAAATGGTTATTGAGATCCTACTAGGTATCAAGCACTCTTAAAAATATCATATGCTGAAATATAAATGAGTAATCTGCCTCAAAGTATACCTTTTCCAAGGGTTATTGGTATCCTAAAAAAAAAAAAAGATGCTTTAAACCACATGAATAAATTACACAATCCTAATAATACAGATGGACTTATTCAATACAGTCCCATAAGCTTATTCAGAAGGCCCAACATGAAACTTGTACATGCGGATGCTCCCAAAGCAGCAACATGCTCTGAGCATGAAGCCAGGGGCCATGCACGTTTAACGTGCAGAGAGATCACTGCTTTTTCTTAAATTGTGTGGTTATTTGGGGTTATTTGAGGATGGCAGACAGATTACAGGGAATGGAGGGGGTAAATCTCTTTAACCTATTCCTTGATTCTGTTTTCACACCATTAACATTTATAATTCTGTGTTAGTACTAATTTTTAACAACAGAATCATAGAATATCTGTGATGGAAGAGACCTTAGAAACTCTGTTCAAAGCATCTCAGTACATGATTTTTCTGTGTATGTGAGATTACGTGCATGTGTCTCTAGGGACTTAGTTAGATAAGCATGTACGCACAAAATTCATCAATACTAGCTGTGATTTCTTTGGGCAGATGTTGGGACTGCACAAACATTTATCTTGCACCTTCAGCTCACCATAGTGAAGGCTAAATTATCAAATGACAGATATATTTATATATGAGGGAAGTCTAATCTGGCATAGCTTGGGAAGTTTGAGTTGGGAAAAATTACAAGAGGCTAATCAAGGTCCTTCCACTCATAATTTTCTAAGGGGTCTCTGTGCAGGATGCTTGACATTTTAAGAACCTGAAGGAGGCTCATTGGAGGGCATATCAACCAACACAAAAATTCTGAAGTGGAAGTACATCTGGTGTGTTCAGGAAACAGCCAGGATGCCTGTATGTCCAGAAAATATTAAGGAAAAGGGAAAAAAGAAGGTAAGAGAAGGGGGCAAGGAGCAAAGGAAGGTGAGAGCAGATTATAGAGGACAGTGATTCTCAAACCTGGATGTCCAGTAGGATCACTTGACCTTCTAGCAAATATCACTGCCTCTATCATAAAACCAATAAAATCAATATTGTGGGGAATCAGACTTCAACATGAATATTTCTTTAAAGCTCACCAGACTGTGTCTAATGTGAGCCAAGTTGAAGAATCTCTTGTAGGACATTATAGGTAACTTGACTCTAACTTGGAGTAAACGAGAAACCACTAGAATAGGGGTTTTGAACAGAGGAGCATTTGATCTTGCTTAGGTTTTCAAAAGGTCCCTCTGGCTATTGTATTGAGAATAGATCCTAAGGGGACAAGAACCAGAACTAGTTTTAGAATGCCTCTGCAATAATCTAGATGTGGTTTGGTCTAGCCTGGAGCATTAGTCATGTGAAAAGTGGTTGGATTCCACATATGTTTGAAGAGAGAACTGACAGCATTTGCAGATGTATTGCAGATGGGAGATGGGAGAGAAAAACAGAAGTCAAGGATGCTGACCCAAGTACATTTTTTTTCCTCTACAAGTTCCAGAAGTGCCTGTCATTTTTGTAGTCACCTTTTGAAGCTTCTCCCTTTCCATGTATTTCATTCCTTCCACGTGGTTCTCCTTCTCCTCCATGTTTCCTTCTCAAAATCCTGCTCTTTGGAGAGCTCTTTAAAATGTATCTGTTGAAACATAAATGAGTTTTGAGATTTAAAGTGTACTTTCCCAAAAAAAAAAATTGCATTTTAGAGTAACAGTTGTATGTGAATAATGTGCCTTTTAAACTTTATGAATAAATATTTCCTGTAATCCTAAACACACATATTGATTTATTCTATGGAGCAAGTTCTAAGAGCAATAGACACAGAATTTCTGCTTTGAGGAGGCTTTAGAGACAGCAATGACATGAGGTAAGGGAACAGTCAGGGAGCTTGTCTTGAAGCTGAGCTTGAATAAAAACCCATCATTTTTCTTTTGGATCATAAGCTTATTTGAAGCATTTTATAGGTGACTGATGGAATGGCAGGTGGAGAGGAAGGAAAGGATTAAAACCCCAGCCATACCTTAGCAAGACTGCTATCTTCACACATATTTCTTTTTTATTATTATTAAACAATAAAATAAAATAACTGTGATAGAAAAGATCTCAGAAAGCATCAATTTCACATCTGTGTGTGTGTGCACATGCACGTGTGTGCGCACTCATTCACAGTTGTGTCTGACTCTTTGTGACCCCATGGACTGTAGCCCACCAGGCTCCTCTGTTCATGGGATTTCCTAGGCAAGAATGTTACCAAGTTCAAGCTCATTCTGCTCGCCACAGGACAGGCCTGTGAATCAGAGAGCCAGCTGACCAGGAAGATGGTAGACTAATGTTTCAAAATAACAATTTTATGGAGGCTGGATGACAGGTTATTTTATAGATCAGAAATGGGAGGTAGAGAGGTGAAGAAACAAAGTAAAAAGGCCATTAATCTTGCAAATATGTCCTAGAATGGCAAACCTCAGGCAGGGGATGTGTTCATTTCTTCCTTCCTGGCATCTCCAGGGTTCTGAACAAAGGCACTTTAGTTTAATAGTGAGGCAGAGGGGCAGGATTCTCTGAGACTGGCCATTCTGTATGATTATAACAAGAAAAGCAATGAAAAGCAAGTCAAAGAAACAATTCAGATTTGGATTTTCCCTGCAACAAGAATGCTGGCATGAGTTGCCATTTCCTCTTCCAGGAGATCTTCCCAACCCAGGGATCAAGCCCACATCTCTAGCATCTCCTTCATTGGCAGGCATATTCTTTACCACTGAATATGGCAAGCCCATGCCATATCTCTAGGATTCCAGAAAGGGAGATTCAGCCTTGGAGAGGCTGAGTTTCTCACACAAGTATCCAAAGGTACATCAGATGGGAGGGTCTTTCCGTATTTCAACAAAACGCAAACTTTTTCATTCAAACTTTAAGCATCAATGATCATTTAACTAGAAATATAGTCTTTAAAATCTTATTTTTAATACTATTGCAATGAAAAAGAAGGGAAAAAAAGAGAGAAATTAGTTTTCTTTCCCTCTCCTGAGAGCAAAGAAGATAAAGAGAACAGTGAATAGGCCTGAACAATCCTAGGTTTTTTACTTCTAACTCTTCACGTCTGTAACATTCCCAACTCTACAGGAGCTACATTTTGTACCTAATATCCTTTGACTATATGCTAAATACATCCTGTAGCTGGTGCTTACACTTACAGCACTCTTCCCCTTGTAGTGCTTCTTTTTCACATATCAGAAAGAAGGCCAGAGAGTCACTAAACTTCAGACTCAATTACTGGGTTACTGATGCCAGCCTATGACTATTTTTAAAATAATTCAAGAGGAAGAAGATAAGATCCTAATACCTCTGTGTTCCTCATCACTGACTCAAAACCATGAGCCCTCATCTTATATAAGCCCCTATAGGGGCTTATATTGGAGAAGACAATGGCACCCCACTCCAGTACTCTTGCCTGGAAAATCCCATGTATGGAGGAGCCTGGTAGGCTGAGGTCCATGGAGTCACTAGGAGTCAGACGCGACTGAGGACTTCACTTTCACTTTCATGCATTGGAGAAGGAAATGGCAACTCACTCCAGTGTTCTTGCTTGGAGAATCCCAGGGATGGGGGAGCCTGGTGGGCTGCTGTCTCTGGGGTCACACAGAATCGGTCACGACTGAAGCGACTTAGCAACAGCTGCATAGGGGTTTATAAAGACCCTTCAAGGAGGAGGAGGGGAACAGTTCTTGAGATACGAGCCTTCTGTGTTCCCCTCTCCACCCACTGAGAATTAAAGCCACCTATTTCCTACAAACTCTGTCTTGTATTTTCTTATTCAGCTACACTTGGCAGAGGAAGCCAAGATTTTGGCCAGCAACAGTACCTTATTAAAAATAATGTGTATTATTATAACTAATCAGATAATGTAAGGTTGTAGTTGAGCAAGTTATTAATTTCCTTACCTCCTCCATTCCTACTCTGAAGTATGTTTCTCTACTCTCATACAAGTATTTGCATATACATACACCAACATATTGTCACCCTGCTTATTTAACTTCTATGCAGAGTACATCATGAGAAATGCTGGACTGGAAGAAACACAAGCTGGAATCACGATTGCCAGGAGAAATATCAATAACCTCAGATATGCAGATGACACCACCCTTATGGCAGAAAGTGAAGAGGAACTAAAAAGCCTCTTGATGAAAGTGAAAGAGGAGAGTGAAAAAGTTGGCTTAAAGCTCAACATTCAGAAAATGAAGATCATGGCATCCGGTGCCATCACTTCATGGGAAATAGATGGGGAAAACAGTGGAAACAGCATCAGACTTTATTTTGGGGGGCTCCAAAATCACTGCAGATGGTGACTGCAACCATGAAATTAAGATGCTTACTCCTGGGAAGAAAAGTTATGACCAACCTAGATAGCATATTCAAAAGCAGAGACATTACTTTGCTGACTAAGGTCCGTCTAGTCAAGGCTATGGTTTTTCCTGTGGTCATGTATGGATGTGAGAGTTGGACTGTAAAGAAGGCTGAGCGCTGAAGAATTGATGCTTTTGAACTGTGGTGTTGGAGAAGACTCTTGAGAGTCCCTTGGACTGCAAGGAGATCCAACCAGTCCATTCTGAAGGAGATCAGCCCTGGGATTTCTTTGGAAGGAATAATGCTGAAGCTGAAACTCCAGTACTTTGGCCACCTCATGAGAAGAGTTGACTCATTGGAAAAGACCCTGATGCTGGGAGGGATTGGGGGCAGGAGGAGAAGGGGATGACAGAGGATAAGATGGCTGGATGGCATCACGGACTCAATGGATGTAAGTCTGAGTGAACTCCGGGAGTTGGTGATGGACAGGGAGGCCTGGTGTGCTGTGATTCATGGGATCACAAAGAGTTGGACACGACCGAGTGACTGAACTGAACTGAACTGAACACCCACATATATATGATTCTGTGTTGTTTATAACCCAAAGAGGGTGATATCATAAATGTGGGCACATATGTATGTACTTTACAGCATTGGACCTTGCTTCTATCACCAGTCCCATCCACAACTGGGTGTTGTTTTTGCTTTGGCTCCATCCCTTCATTCTTTCTGAAGTTATTTCTCCACTGATCTCCAGTAGCATATTAGGCACCTACCAACCTGGGGAGTTCATCTTTCACTGTCCTATCATTTTGCCTTTTCATATTGTTCATGGGGTTCTCGAGGCAGGGATACTGAAGTGGTTTGGCATCCCCTTCTCCAGTGGACCACATTCTGTCAAAACTCTCCACCATGACCTGTCCGTCTTAGGTGGCCCCACACGGCATGGCTTAGTCTCATGGAGTTAGACAAGGCTGTGGTCCATGTGATTAGATTGTTAGTTTTCTGTGATGGTGGTTTTCAGTCTGTCTACCCTCTGATGCCCTCTCTCAGTGCCTACTGTCTTTCCATATAAAGAGCAATATTGCATAGGAACCTGGAATGTTAGGTCCATAAATCAAGGCAAATTAGAAGTGGTCAAACAGGAGATGGCAAAAGTAAACATCGGCATTTTAGGAATCAGTGAACTAATATGGAGAGGTGTGGATGAATTTAACTCAGATGACCATTATATCTACTACTGTGGCCAAGAATCCCTTAGAAGAAATGAGATAGCCATCATAGTCAACAAAAGAGTGCAAAATGCAGTACTTGGATGCAATCTCAAAAACAACAAATGATCTCTATTCATTCCCTAGGTAAACCATTCAATATCACGGTAATCCAAGTCTATGCCCTGACCAGTAATGCTGAAGAAGCTGAAGTTGAACGGTTTTAAGAAGACCTAAAAGACCCTTTTAGAACTAACACCCAAAAAAGATATCCTTTTCATTATAGGAGACTGGAATGCAAAAGTAGGAAGTCAAGAAATACCTGGAGTTACAGGAAAACTTGGCCTTGGAGTACAGAATGAAGCAAAGGAAAGGCTAATAGAGTTTTGCTGAGAGACTGCACTGGTCATAGAAAACACTCTTCCAACAACATAAGAGAGCACTCTACACATGGTCTTCACCAGGTGGTCAACACCAAAATCAGATTGATTATGTTCTTTGCAGCCAAAGATGGAGAAGCTCTATAAGTCAGCAAAAACAAGACTGGGAATTGACTGTGACCCAGATCATGAACACCTTATTGCCAAATTCAGATTTAAATTGAAGAAAGTAGGAAAAAATTCTAGACTATTCAAGTAGGTCCTAAATCAAATCCCTTATGATTATCCAGTGGAAGTGAGAAAAAGATTTAAGGGACTAGAGCTGATAGAGTGCCTGATGAACTATGGAGAGAGGTTCGTGACATTGTACAGGAGACAGGGATCAGACCATCCCCAAGAAAAAGAAATGCAAAAGAACAAAATTGCTGTCTGAGGAGGCCTTACAAATAGCTGTGAAAAGAAGAGAAGCAAAAAGCAAAGGAGAAAAGGAAAGATATACCCATTTGAATGCAGAGTTCCAAAGACTAGCAAGGAGAGATAAGAAAGCCTTCCTCAGTGATCAGTGCAAAGAAATAGAGGAAAAAAATAAAATGGGAAAGACTAGAGATCTCTTCAAGAAAATCAGAGATATCAAGGGAACACTTCATGCAAAGGTGGGCTCAATAAAGGACAGAAATGGTAAGGACCTAACAGAAGCAGAAGATATTAAGAAGAGATGGCAAGAATACACAGAAGAACTGTACAAAAAAGACTTTCACAATCCAGATAATCATGATGGTGTGATCACTCACCTAGAGCCAGACATCCTGGAATGTGAAGTCAAGTGGGCTTTAGAAAGCATCGCAACAAACAAAGCTAGTGGAGGTGATGGATTCCAGTGGAGCTATTTCAAATCCTAACAGATAATGCTGTGAAAGTGCTGCACTCAATATGCCAGCAAATTTGGAAAACTCAGTAGTGGCCACAGGACTGGAAAAGGTCAGTTTCATTCCAATCCCAAAGAAAGGCAATGCCAAAGAATGCTCAAACTACTGCACAATTGCACTCATCTCACATGCTAATAAAATAATGCTCAAAATTCTCCAAACCAGGCTTCAGCAATACATGAACTGTGAACTACCAGATGTTCAAGCTGGTTTTAGAAAAGGCAGAGGAACCAGAGATCAAATTGCCAACATTCCTTGGATCATCAAAAAAGAAGGAGAGTTCCAGAAAAACATCTACTTCTGCTTTATTGACTATGCTAAAGCTTTTGACTGTGTGGATCACAATAAACTGGGAAAAATTCTGAAAGAGATGGGAATACCATATCACCTGATCTGCCTCTTGAGAAATCTGTATGCAGGTCAGGAAGCAACAGTTAGAACTGGACATGGAACAACAGACTGGTTCCAAATAGGAAAAGGAGTATGTCAAGGCTGTATGTTGTTACCCTGCTTATTTAACTTCTATGCAGAGTACATCATGAGAAATGCTGGGCTGGATGAAGCACAAGCTGGAATCTGGATTGCCGGAAGAAATATCAGTAACCTCAGATATGCAGATGACACCACCCTATGGCAGAAAGTGAAGAGGAACTAAAAAGCCTCTTGATGAAAATGAAAGAGGAGAGTGAAAAATTTGGCTTAAAGCTCAACATTCAGAAAACGAAGATCATGGCATCTGGTCCCATCACTTCATTGGAAATAGATGGGGAAACAGTGGAAAAAGTGGCTGATTTTATTTTGGGGGGCTCCAAAATCAGTGTGGATGGTGATTGCAGCCATGAAATTAAAAGTTGCTTACTCCTTGGAAGGAAACTTATGACCAACCTTGACAGCATATTAAAAAACAGAGACATTGCTTTGCCAACAAAGGTCCATCTTGTCAAGGCTATGGTTTTTCCAGTAGTCAAATACGGATGTGAGAGTTGGACTATAAAGAAACCTGAGCGCTGAATAATTGATGCTTTTGAACTGTGGTGTTGGAGAAGACTCTTGAGAGTCCCTTTGACTGCAAGGAGATCTAACCAGTCCATCCTAAAAGAGATCAGTCCTGAATATTCATTGGAAGGACTGATGCTGAAGCTGAAACTCCAATACTTTGGCTACCTGATGTGAAGAGCTGACCCATTTGAAAAGACCCGGATGCTGGGAAAGATTGAGGGCAGGAGGAGAGGTGTACAACAGAGGATGAGATAATTGGATGGCATCACCAACTTGATGGATATGAATTTGGGTAAACTCTGGGAATTGTTGATGGATAGGGAGGCCTGGCGTGCTGCAGTCCATGGGGTCACAAAGAGTTGGACACAATTGAGCTACTGAACTGAACTGATGTACATAACTGTCGTCTTAAAAAATAGTTAAGAATTATATTTTATTGGCAGAAATTTTTAGGACTTAAGTTCAGGAGGCAGCATCTCAGGTAACCCTGAGAAAACTACTCCAAGGATAAAGGAGAAGCCAGATTATATATAAGTTTTGCAACAAAGGGCACATAGTCTATCAAAATGAAGTGAAAGTCACTCAGTTGTGTCTGAATCTTTGTGAACCCATGGCCTGGGGTGAGTAGCCTTTCCCTTCTCCAGAGGATCTTCCCAACCCAGGGAATGTACCCAGGTTTCCCACATTACAGGTGGATTCTTTACCAGCTGAGCCACAAAGGAAACTGAAGAATACTGGAGTGAGTAGCCTATCCCATCTCCAGCAGATCTTCCCGATCCAGGAAGTGGGGTCTGCTGCATTGCAGGTGGATTCTCTATACCAGCTGAGCCACAAGGGAAGCCAGACTATCAGAAGATTATTGTTAATTAAGGAAAACCAGATATCCCAAGTTGAGGATATTAGCACTTTTCTATGTATGGGAAGAAAAGAGCGTCGGACTTACTGAAATCATTCCTTCCATGTGCATCTCAGCTATCTGGGGCTTTTTTCACATCCTGCGTGCCTCAGGACTCCAAGGAGGGAGTGGCTTCAGCCTAATGGCTGCCAGATCACAGAGGTATTATTTCCCTTCCTGAGAGCCCTTAGGGCTCAGGAATTCACATTTGGAGGGCTGGAATCTCTGATGATTGTGACATCCTTGTTTACCCATATGGCAGGAAATATTCTATTTCTCAAAATAAAGTGTCTATGTGTATATATTGATATAGATAGATACATATAAAATCATACTACAACTTATTTTCTCACTTATTTCATGTATCTCTATCCCAGGAAATAAACACAGAATTATTTTTAAGTAGCTATGCTATAGAATAGAAATATGACGATTTATTCAATCATTCTAATGCTTGATAAGCACTTCTGGGGTGTCTGCCTCTAGAAACACTGAAAATAGCTGTACATTTATTGTAACTTGATGCTTTTATTATTAAAGGATTTATTGTAAGTCCTAAATAAAGTTTCTTCTAATCTGCTTTCTATTAATCCACTCTACACTCTCAAGTTTGGCCTTCAACTTGTTCCTTTTATTAATTTATTTACTGCTGCTAATATACCTAGTCCTCAGACTCTTTCCTGGATCCTATTTTTTTACTTGCTATTCAAACATTAAAATGGTTCCTAATAAACCATTATTCTCCATACATACCTATATTCCAATTTACCTCTCATTGCCTACTACAGCAGCTAAAACATTACATAGGCATTGTATGCCTGAATCTGTAGAAAGGAATGAATCATTTCTAAAAGTCTACTTTGCCTTGGGTCATGACTTTCATTTGGCCAGAGGAAACACCTGTGGAAGAGACACCAGGACATTTTAAGTGGAAGGACCTTGATTAGCCTCTTGTCTATCTTCCCAAAATCAAATGCTGAAGAACGACCAGACTGCATTTTCGTCATATGTAGTAGAACCACATTTGAAAATTCAGTCTTCATGCTAGTGAGCTAAAGGTGCAAGATACATGGCTATACAGGCTAAACAATATCCAGGGATAATCAGAGACAATGTTGGTGGATTTCCTATGAATGGCTGAGAGCACATGCCTATCTAAGAATTCATCATAGACACTCTGCATAAACTCTCACACAGGAGAGACAGTGATACAGACTGCTGCCTCTCACACATAAATAGGACATCATTTTCCACTTGTAACAAGGACATATTCTTTGCAATGGTTGGAAGGCACATCTCCAACTTCAATTTCCCCATTAATCTTTTGACCAGGTAGAAATATATTAGATTACATTCAAAAAGTATTACACAAAACAGCAAAAAGCCTAAGATAAACAGCCATGAGATACAATAAAGAAAGCATAGATGAAAAGGTACCAAAGTTCAGCATGGAATACAGGAAGCTCAGAATAGAATAAAGACCCAGAGAGAGCCCAGAAGACATATTTCTGGTCTATACTGTGAATCTGGGAGTCAAAATAACTAGAAGAAAAGAAGAAGTATGAGTAAACATATAAATCAAAAAGACTGATGAGCCTGGAATTTGGATATCGCTAAGATTGTGGTCTCCACATTGCTCTGGAGATGAGAACAAGTAACAAGAATAGTGGGCTTCCCAGACGATGCTAGTGGTAAAGAACCTGTCTGCCAATACAGGAAACGTGAGAGACACGGGTTTGATCCCTGGGTCGGGAAGATCTCCTGGAGGAGGTCATGGCAACCCACTCCAGTACTCTCACCTGCAGAATCTCATGGCCAGAGGACCCTGTCGGGCTAGCGTCCATAGGGTCACAGACTCAGACACGACTGAAGCAACTTAGCAGACATGCATGCAACAAGAATGGTACTGGCATGGCTGAGTGTTTTGTGTGTGGTGGGAATGGGGGAGACCTATGAGAGTATTGTGAAAAGAGAGATGAATTAGGGGAGAAAAGCCACAGTCACGTACTTTTGTAACTTCAACTTTATATGAGAATTTCACTCATCAGGAATATATGGATGCAGGAGGCTACATAGCTACATTAAAACAGTTAATTCAAATAAATCTGGTACTCAAATGCCTAGAATTCCTCAGCTTAGGATGCCAAAGGAAGAAATCTATGTTCAGGGCCTCTATTGTAAAGTCTAATGGTTATTCAGAATGGAGGATAAAATCATAGGCTTACTTGGATTTACAATGTACTGGGTTACCATTAAAAACTAAAATAATAATAAAAAGACAATTCCCCCCTATCCACACCAACAAAATCAAACACTGACACAGATAACTCAAAGACTCTTGTGTAGCTTTTATTTTCTTCAGAGACTACATTTTGTATCCTTTTAATTTCTGGTTCAAATCTTGGCTGCAAAGAGGTTCTTCAGTTTCTCTCAGCTCCCTCAGCACTCCTCACATCTATCCTGAGGGCCTTGGGTCAGTCAGCCAGTCAGCAAAAAATTATGGGATATATCCTGTGCACAGGCTCAGGGCAGTGGGCAGGCACAACTTTAACTCAACTGCAACAGAGTTCTAATAAAATATGCAGAGAGACACACCACACTGACTGGAGATGAGATTGGCCAGAGAATTCTAAATGGAAAAAGTGAATTTCCATTCCTCCTCCTTTAGCATTTCTAAATAAGTCATTTTCAGTCTTTGAGAGGTTCAAATGCTAAATTCCGAGAAATAAGACTCTAGAGTGTCTGGTAAATAAATCCTGGTTTTATTTCAGCACGGGCTCTATTTTTGCAATGTGCATGCAGTCCTCAACAGAACAGCATCAGAAATCTAGAGATATTACGGCACAGTACAAAGATTTTGGGGCCTGAAACCAGAAAATAGATGTTGAGATCAGGCTGTGCCACATTATCTCAGTGTGACTTTAGGCAAATTGTTTTTCTTTAATACTGTTTTTAGGATGATTTTAGATATTTGGGGAGATAATATAAGTATTTTATTAATAGTAGAGCATTATTCAGTCAAATATTATTACTAAATATAAGAAAGTTATTTTTACTTTAATATCAGTGAATTTTCCTTAAGATCATCATATTACCCTTCACCATAAGAAGAAACCCCTAACATTTAGGTGAGTTCTAAGAGACCTCTCATAATTCATTTGATTATTTGCTTCCAAGGACAAAATTATTGAAATTTTGTCTGTTGAGCTTCTGAAAAATAACAATGTTTCATTAAAGCCCTAAAATACAAAGCATTTCCAGGTGGTGGGTCACATTGGAATAAATGTACTAGAATGAACAAAGACACAAAATCCAATGACATTTATTAAAACTCCTTAATCACTGAGCATTCCTTTTTTTTTCTTTTTGCTTCACCAGTCTGTTATTTTCTCATTTCACTTGTTATCCTCAAAGATGATACTCTACATAAACCCTTTATCAATAAGAGTAGATTATGTAAATTATCCATGTAAATGTACTTAAACAATTAAAGCCAAGTAGGTATTTAAAGTTAAAGAACAAATGCAAAGAAATACTAATTCTAATTAAAGAGGAATTACCCACAGACATAAGGTCTCCTGGTACCAGTTAGCAAGGGGCTTTTTTTATACCTACTCTGCATATTTAGGAGAAGGCAATGGCACCCCACTCCAGTACTCTTGCCTGGAAAATCCCATGAATGGAGGAGCCTGGTGGGCTGCCGTCCAGGAGGGTCGCGAAGAGTCAGGCACGACTGAGCGACTTCCCTTTCACTTTTCACTTTCACGCATTGGAGAAGGAAATGGCAACCCACTCCAGTGTTCTTGCCTGGAGAATCCCAGGGACGGGGGAGCCTGGTGGGCTGCAGTCTATGGGGCCGCACAGAGTCAGACACGACTGAAGCAACTTAGCAGCAGCAGCAGCAGTGCATATTTATGTATTTCACATAATCACTTTAATTCTTATATACTTGCATATGTTAAATATAATCATAAAAGCTTAACAGTGATTCAGATTTTTTTTTCCTGCAAATTGTCCGTCTTTAAAGTGTGTCTGCATACTTAAATCGTTATAGTAAGGCAATCCAGTCAGAGACTAACAAACACCATCTAGTCCTTCTCATTACTATTGGAATATCAGGATCTGCAGCCACCTTGCGTTAATGCTATTAGACTGGACTTTCACTTGCAGGATGAAACCCACTGATTATGTCAAAGAACATCAGTTTTGTTCTTTAATAACCCATGAGCTCCTTTCAAAAGCAGTTCAGCAATGGTTGCTACAAGACATTAAAACTTCAAACACATACAACCTTAAGATGAGGTTCTAAAGCACCACTTTCATCAACATCACAGGGTCATGTGGAAAGAATAATGTTGGCTTGGTAACCAGACATCTGGCTGCTAGTGCAGACTCTGTTACTAACTGGTTGCATGATCTTAGACATCGGGTTGCCATAAAAATACAGGATACCCAGTTAGATTTCAATTTCAATTCAACAACAAATTATGTTGTAGTGTAATCACATCCCAGATATCACATGAGATATACTTATGATAAAAAATAATTCACTGGTTCATCTGAATTTCAAATTTAACTGGGCATTCTGTAATTTTATTTGCTACATCTGGCAACTCTACCTGGGCAAGCTAATGATGGCTTCATCATTTGATAAGTACAGGGGTTGGACAGAATGACCTCTAGGTGAGACGTCATAAAAATACTACTGGGTTCATAAATAAAGTGAAAGTGAAAGGGAAGTTGCTCAGTCGTGTCCGACTCTTTGTGACCCCATGGCCTATAGCCTACCAGGCTTCTCAGTCCATGGGATTTTCCAGGCAAGAGTACTGGAGTGGGTTACCATTTCCTTCTCCAGGAGATCTTCCCAACCCAGGGATTGAACCCGGGCCTCCCGCATTGTAGGCAGACACTTTACCATCTGAGCCACCAGGGAATAAATAAGCAAGGGGCAAAATTCACCATATTTGTTTTCCTTAATTATTAAGCAGAAATTCATATAGTCTTTCATATGTATAACCAAGCAAGCAAAGCTTCAGGGTGGAAATGGATACAATATCTCTATAAAATTCCAATATGGACATGCTCAGGCATTTTAATAGCTATTGTATTTGCTATCTGTTGCTGCCTAATAATGGAGAAGGCAATGGCACCCCATTCCAGTACTCTTGCCTGAAAAATCCCACGAATGGAGGAGCCTGGTGGGCTGCAGTCCATGGGGTCGCTAAGAGTCGGACATGACTGAGCGACTTCACTTTCACTTTTCACTTTCATGCATTGGAGAAGGAAATGGCAACCCACTCCAGTGTTCTTGCCTGGAGAATCCCAGGGATGGGGGAGCCTGGCAGGCTGCCGTCTATGGGGTTGCACAGAGTCAGACACGACTGAAGCAACTTAGCAGCAGCAGCAGCAGCTGCATAATAAATTACCCCCAAACTTTAGTGGCTCAAAATAACATTATCTCACATTTGTGTGGGTTAAAAATCTATGAACAGCTTAACGAGATCCTCTGGCTCAGAATCTTGCAAGACTATAATAAAGGTTTTAGCTAGAGCTATAGCCATCTCAAGGATCATATAAAGGAGGACCCTCTTTCAAATGTGTACATGTGGTTGTTGATAGGGTTCGCTATCTTGCGGGTTGTTGGACTGAGGGCCTCAGTTCCTTGCTGGCTATTGCCTGAAGCCGCCTTCATTTCCTTGCCACATGAGCCTCCTCATAAGGTGGCTCACAACATAGCAGCTTGTTTTATAAAAGAAAGCAAGCAAGAAAAGCCAAACAAAGCAAGCAAGGCAGAAGTCACAGCCTTTTATAACCTAATCTCAGAAATAATATGCCATCACATTTACTATATACTATTTGTTAAAATCAAGCCAGTAAGTTCAGCCCACAATCAAGGGGAGAAGATCATATTATAAAAAATTAGTATGCAGAAATCTCAATTAAATGTAGTCAGGAGAACAGAAGGGGGAACTCTCACATCCTATGATGATAACACAGTTCGACAGGAAGAAAACTCCTTTTTTTCCTGGCAAGGACTCAGCGAATGAAAAGCCATGGGCTCTTGGTTTACTATTTGGTTTACTCCAAACTTCCTTTTCCTCTCTATAACACAGCTTCCCTTCCCTTGCCATTCAGGGGACTTGCAGGTGGCTTGCCATGGTTGCAAACCCCAAATTGCAATTCTTCACTTATCTTAAACAAATCCAGTTTTTGTCAGAGAAATAATTGGAAATCTATTTGTTTTAAGTCAATAGCATAAAATGTGAATACCAGGAGATGGGGATCACTGGGAATCATTTTATACACTATCTACCATACTGAAGAAAAATTTTTTTTCTTGAAAAATTAACAAGCAGAAATCTTAGTTAAATGTAGTTTATTATTAGTTGAAATGAAGCCTCTGTATTTGGGCCCTTAAGAAATTACTGGCCAATATTAAAGGCATAAAACTTTGGATCAAAATGAAATTAAATCATTATTGGAAATATCTTCCACAGAGAGAGAAAGCTTTCTTTTTTCTAAAGATATCAAACATATATGCTTCTTTTTCCATATGAAACATGCAGATAGAAATTTGGTTTATTCTTTTCTTCAAAAGGTGGAGTCATAGCCCAGACATACCAAAATCTAACTATATTGATCCAAATTTACCACACTTGTTGTTCAGTCTCTAAGTCATGTCCAACACTTTGTGACACCATGAACTGCAGCACACCAGGCTTCCCTGTCCTTTACTATCTCCCAGAGTTAGTTATATTTTGGAATGTCTGAGTTATGACTTCATACCATGCTTATTAGTCCTTATTTCCATTGATGATATAGCACCCTTAGCCTTGCCTTTACTTGATAGTTTCTGGTTTTAAATTAATATTTTTGGGTTAAGAATCAGTCATCTTAGGATTTAAAATTAGGGCAAATTTAACTAAGCTAAGTCACTTCAGTTGTGTCCAACTCTGTGTGACCCCATAGACGGCAGCCCACCAGGCTCCCCTGTCCCTGGGATTCTCCAGGCAAGAACACTGGAGTGGATTGCCATTTCCCTCCCCAATGCATGGAAGCGAAAAGTGAAAGTGAAGTCGCTCAATCGTGTCCGACTCTTCGAAACCCCATGGACTGCAGCCCATCAGGCTCCTCAGTCCATGGGATTTTCCAAGCAAGAGTACTGGAGTGAGGTGCCATTGTCTCCTCCACAAATTTAACTAGTGGTTCTCAAATTTAACCATGAAGAAAATTTATCTTGGTGTATATATTTGTTCCCTGGGGCTTCCATGAAAAGCTTTACAAACTAAATGGCATAAAACTCTCTCACAGTTCTGGAGGCTAGAAGGTTGAATCAAGGAGTTGGAAGGGCCATGCTCTCCTTACAGGCTCTGGACGAGGATCCTTCCTTGCCTCTTCCCAACTTCCGGTGGTTGCCATTAACACTTGGCATTCCTTGGGGTGCAGATGCATCGCTCCAACCCCTGCCTCTGTGTTCGAATGTTGTTCATCACTCTACCTTTTGTATTTTCACAGGGTGTTGTTTCTGGGTCACCTCTGTATACAAAGTTCCCTCTCTTTACTAAGATACCATTCATTAAATTAGGGCTCACCCTAATCCAGCAGGAACCATTTTACCTTGATTACATCTGCAAAGACCTTATCTCCAAATAATGCCATTCACAAATCCTAACTCCATACCAGGAGCTAGGATTTCAGCACATCATTTTGGGGGACACACTCAACATGCAAGTGTTCTTGGTAAAGATGTCCATTCCCATCTGACAAGAATTTTGGATCCCCTTGGGATTTTGATTTCATAGGTCCTAGAAGGAGAGACAAGCTCTGTGTGTTCTTTGGGAGTGGTGCACAGATAACACTTTGCAAACCCTGCTGAAACTAACCCATTATACTTTTCTATGAACTGTTGTTGGGCAAACAACAGTTAAAAGCCTCTGGACTTTGTCTTTAAGATTCTCTTAATGAGAAAATTTAGATGAGGGACAGTGTGGCAAAATGAATAAAACACGAAGGTTAGCATCAAAGGACACTAGTCTGAATATTGGCTCCACACTAGCCGTGTCATTGTAATTCAAACCCTGAATCTCTGTTTCTTCAACTACACCACTGAGTTTCTCTTAGAATTAAATGAAATGGCATTTGCAAAAGTATCTTGGCCAGTTCAAAATAATACTTCACTATCAAGGATGAAAATGGCAATAAAATGTATCAATGCCATTTAATCTAGTAATTCCCCTTCATTCATCATTTATTTAATAAAAATTTATAAAGTACACACCATATGCCAGACATTGAGCTTAGCATTGGGGATACAACTGTGAAAAACAAATACAATCCATACTTCATGTTCTGGAGGAACCATAACTTAAGGAAATAATCTAAAATATTAAGAGATATCATAAACAAAACTTTTCATGGCAACATCAAAACAGTAAAATAAAAGCAGCAATAAGTATCTAACAGAAAAATTCTTTGTCCATTGAATGAAATACTCTGTAGGCATGGAATGAAGACTGTGTAAGAATCGGGAAAATGCTTTCTATGTTACATAAAAATTAGGGTACCTGCACACCATGATTACAAACACATAAATATTTAACTGTATTATAGGAGGGAAGGTCTTCCCAGGTGGCACTGATGGCAAAGAACCCACTTGCCCATGCAGGTAGACTTAAGAGACAAAGGTTCAATCCTTGGGTCTGGAAGATCCCCTGGTGGAGGGCATGGCAACCCACTCCAATATTCTTGCCTGGAGAATCCTATGGACAAGGGAGCCTGGGAGGCCCCAGTCCACAGGGTCACACAGTCAGACACGACAGGAGCGACTTAGCATGCACACATGCATGAGGGGAAAATGTACTAAAAGTGACCAAAATGAAAAGTTAAACAGCGGTTAAGATGATGAAATAGAATTACTAGTCTTTTTTTTTTTTTTTTTTTTTGTACCTACTGGATGGAAGTACTAGCTTCTTTATCTAACTGAGTTTGTTTTTTCTTTGGGGGATTTTTTAAAATTTTCTACAAAGGAATTGCTTTTGAAATCAGGTAAAATGTGTTAAATACTATCCGGTTACAGTGCCTAACAGACAGTAAATTAGCAAATGTTGGGTAGCTCTGGCATGCTCTGAGTTCATGAGGTCTTCCTCGGGGCACACAGCCCAAGCCAATCTCTCTCAGAGCCAGACGCACTGGGGTTGTATCCAACACACCATCCTGCTTCCCTCCTGTCCCCAATATCTCCCTGAGGGGGCCCAGTATTTTGCTGGTCTTACTACCTGGAGCAACGCCTAAATTAACAACAGGTACTCAGCTTCTGTCTGTAGAAGTGAATTGAAATGCTCTAAATGACTCCGTGATTCCTTTTCCTAATTGTAACTGACACTTTGGAGCTTATCACACAATAATTATAGTTTGAATTCTTTCCGTCAGGTATATTACTTTTGGCTTCACTCGTAATGACAGGCAGCATCCTCTCTGCCCTACACCATGAGCTTGGTGAGGCAGAGAAAGAGGTTCTACCTCCAATATTCTGACTACCAAGGACCCTTTCCCTCTACTCCAGCTTTAACTCCAAGCTTCAAAGACACTCATTTACAAAATTGTTTTTATTAAATAACTAGCCTCCTTTTTTATTAAAGATAAAAGTCAAGTTTTAGTCACAACTTTAGACAAATATGAGATAGTAAAATTCTGAGAACAAGTATATTTGACATTTTGCTTATCCTGGACAATGATTTTTGTGGGGAAATATATGTTTTCCAATAAGATTTTTAAAATTTTAAAAATAACTCTTGTGTTTCCATTCCATCACCCTTGATACCTAAGGATTCCAAATAGAAAAGGTTTTGCTCAAATCTCACTCATGACCCAGTGATTCACTCAGAGAGAAGTTTGAAAGGCCCAAATAAATTGCTTTCTAGCTGTAGTCACTTCAAACTTTGATAGGCAATAGGCAGTTCTTCCCACTGACAAGTCTTGCATTTGGTGTCTGAGGAGAGCATTTTCTGGCTTTCCTGGTACCTCAGATGGTAAAGACTCTGCCTGCAATTCAGGAGACCAAGGTTTGATCCCTGGGTCGGGAAAATCCCCTGGAGAAGGGCATGGCAACCCACTCCAATATTCTTTCCTGGAGAATTACATGGGCAGAGGAGACTGCTGGGGTCACAAAGAGTCTGACATGACTGAGCTACTAATACATAATGGAAAGAATCTGTCACATAAAGAGGAGGAGTCCTTATTTGTGTTGAGGTTGTTGATCTTCTTGGTTTCAGGAGAATTGTAACAGTAAACCAGGCGGAGTATCAGAGGCCTGGAGCAGAGCTCAAACTGAGTTTATAATCAGGGATTATAAAAAATATTCCCCAAAGTGCTTTACCTCTTTTTTTTAATACATTAACACATTTAATGCCTTTTCCATTCTATATTTTGCAACCAAGGTAATAATTATGAACATCTTTGTCTGAGCTGAATTCTCCCAGAAACAGATTCCAAGAAAAATATTCCAAGGAAAATAATTTTTAATATATAAGAAACATGTAGGAAATAGAAATATAATATTTTTAAATGCAGGAAAAAAATGATATAGAGAAGGGAAGTTAGAAAATAAAGCCATTATTAAAACATCTACCACTGGGGCAACAGAAGCTGCTCCCTCAGAGAAATTCTGGAAATATGACATTGTCATTTTTATCATTTTTCAAACTATACTGCATTTAAACAATGATATATGGTGGTCATAGTAAATAAATTTTGTTTTCTATTCTCAGATATATGCTAGAAACTGCCTTTGGATAAATAAATCTCTAACTATTTAATCTTCTTATAATTGCTTTTTCTCCCTAAAAGAAAAGATGGAAATAAAAAATTTTTATTTCTGGCTTTGGGCTACACTAAGAGGTGATAAGATATAGTTGTTAAGAACCCCATGTCTGGAGTTCAATACTATGCTCAGTCACACTTACTGTTTGTACACATTGAATAAGTTGCTTAACTTCTCTGTTCTTCAATGTCCTCAACTATAACATGAAAATAATTTTTACCTGCTTAAACTGGAGACATCAAGGGAACATTTCACACACTGATGGGCATGAAAAAGGACAGAAACGGTGAGAACCTAGCAGAAGTAGAAGACCTTAAAAAAAGAGAGCAAGAATACACAAGGTATTAATGAAGAACTATACAAAGCTATGGAGAAGGCAATGGCACCCCACTCCAGTACTCTTGCCTGGAAAATCCCATGGACGGAGTAGCCTGGTAGGCTGTAGTCCATGGGGTCACTACGAGTCAGTCATGACTGAACAACTTCACTTTCACTTTTCACTTTCATGCACTGGTGAAGGACATGGCAACCCACTCTAGTATTCTTGCCTGAAGAATCCCAGGGACAGGGGAGCCTGGTGGGCTGCCGTCTATGGAGTCACACAGCATTGAACACGACTGAAGTGACTTAGCAGCAGCAGTCAAAGCTATTCGACTATAAAAAAAAAGGTATGAATGACTGGGATAACCATGATGGTGTGGTCACTCACCCTAGAGCCAGACATCTTGGAATGTGAAGTCAAGTGGGCCTTAGGAAGCATCACTATGAACAAAGCTAGTGGAGGTGATGGAATTCCAGTTGAGCTATTTCAAATCCTAAAGGGTGATGCTGTGGAAGTGCTGTACTCAGGAGGCCAGCAAATTTGGAAAATGCAACAGTGGCCACAGGACTGAAAAATGTCAGTTTTCATCCCAATGCCAAAGAAGGGCAATGCCAAAGAATGTTCAAACTACTTCACAATTGCACTCATTTTACAGCTAGTAAAGTCATACTCAAAATCCTTCAAACTAGGCTTCAGCAGTGCATGAACTGGGAACTTCCAGATGTAGAAGCTGTGTTTAGAAAAGGCAGAGGAATCAGAGATCAAATTGCCAGCATTCGGTGGATCATAGAGAAAGCAAGGGAATTCCAGGAAAAAAACATCTGCTTCATTGACTACAGTAAAGACTTTGACTGTGGGGATTACAACAAACTGTGGAAAATTCTTAAAGAGATGGGAATACCAGACCACCTTACCTGTCTCCCAAGAAACCTGTATACAGGTCAAGAAGCAAGAGTTAGAATCAGACATGGAACAACAGACTGATTCCAAACTGGGAAAGGAATACCTCAAGGCTATATATGGTCACTCTGCTTATTCAATTTATATGCAGAGTACATCTTGCAAAATGCTGGGCTGGATTACTCACAAGCTGGAAACAAGATTGCTGGGAGAAATATCAACAACCTCTGATATGCAGATGATAACACCCAAACAGCAGAAAGTGAAGAGAAAGTAAAGAGACTCTTAATGAGGATGAAAGAAGAGAGTGAAGAAGCTGGCTTAAAACTCCACATGCAAAAAATTAATATCATAGCTTCTGGTCCCATCACTTTAAGGCAAATAGAAAGGTAAAAAAGTAGAAGCAATGACAAACTTTTCTTTCTTGGGCTCCAAAATCACTGCGGATGGTGACTGCAGCCATGAAATTATAAGACACTTGCTCCTTGGAAGAAAAGCTATGACAAACCTAGACAGCACATTAAAAAGCAAAGACATTACTTTGCCAACAAAGATACATATCGTCAAAGCTGTGGATTTCCCGCAGTCAGGTATGGATGTGAGAGTTAAACCATCAAGAAGGCTGAGTGCCATAAAGAAGAAATCATGCCTTTGAATTGTAGTGCTAAAGACCCTTGGACAGCAAGGAGATCAAATCAGTCAATCCTAAAGGAAATTGGCCTTGAATATTCACTGGAAGGACTGATGCTGAAGCTGAAACTACAATTCTTTGGCCACCTGGTGTGAAGAGTTGTCACATGGGAGAAGACTCTGATGCTCAGAAAGATTGACTGCAAAAGGGGAAGAGGGTGGCAGAGAAAGAAATGGTTAGATAGCATCAGGGACTCAATGGACATGAATTTGAGCAAACTCTGGGAGGTAGTGAAGGATAGGGAAGCCTGGCATGCTGCAGTCCATGGGGTTGCAAAGAGTCAGATAGGACTTACCAATTGAACAACAGTGCTGTGGTTAAATTTGCATGAGTTAATATAAATAGCCTAGAACAGTGCCTGATTCATAATGAGACCCATATAAGTGTTGCTGCTGCTGAGTCGCTAAGTGTTAGCTGTTATTTAATTTTTCACTCAACAACCATTTAAACAGCCTATACTCTGTGCCAGGGGCTTTATTTGACCCTCTATTTATTCATATCAATGATACATGACAGCTCTCTAGTAACTCAACAGTTTAGTTAAACAGGCTAATGACAATAATAGACAGGCAAATTAAGAAGATCGTAAGAAACTTTTAAAGTGTGACCGAAATTCAGAGTGTTATGTGAGAAGAAGCGTTGGGTTATAACGAGGGAGTAAATGTGTCTGCTCACCAGGTGAAGGTTATCGACTTTTCTCCTCTAAAGAAGAACACAGAAGTGGTGTTTTTTGTTTTGCTTTTGCAGAAAATGACATCTCAAATTTGCTTCTTAGAAAAAGATTTCAGTCATTAATGTGAAGGATTGATTGAAATCAATGAAGCAAAACCTCTGCTGTGGCTACGGTCTAAGTCAGAAGCCAGGCAGGTGGGGCTTTCCCTGAGGCAGGGGCAATGGGTACAAGAGCAATAGCAGGTGAAAGGAAACTTTTGTAGGTGGTGACTAATTGGATAAGTCTAGGTAGAGAAGGGGCTTCCCAGGTGGCATAGTGGAAAAGAATCCACCTGCCAGTGCAGAAGATGCAGGAGACACAAATTAGATCCCCAGGTTGGGAAGATCCCCTGGAGGAGGAAATGGCAACCCACTCCAGTATTCTTGCCTGGAAAACTCTGTGGACAGAGGAGCCTGGCAGGCTAGAGTCCATGGGGTTGCAGAGTTGGACGCAACCAAGCACACACGCACACACACGTAGAGACGAGGGAGGGGTTAAGAAGGACATTATGAGTTCCAGCTCTTGGAACTTGGCTGGCCACAATATTAATAGGCATAAGGGATATAGAAACATCAGGTTGAATCCAGGGGTTAGGAGACCGTGATGGGGTTGGATAATGACAAGCAAGTCTGAGTAGCCTACAGGACATCCAGGCAAAGATGTCTATTTGGGTATTTTGGATTTGGGAGATAGCAACATGTGAGTATGTAAGTAGATTATCTCACCCAGAAGTTATATGGTATTTGGGGAAAAAATAGATGAATGGTGTTTGGGGAAAAAATTATGTGATATTCTGGTGCCTCTGTCACACCAAAATAAGCAGATGAGTTGGATATACTTACTAAGCTGAGTATCATTGGAAAAGCCCTGATGCTGGGGAAGATTGAAGGCAACAGGAAAAGGGGGTGACAGAGGATAAGATGGTTGGATGGTATCATTGACTCAATGGACATGAGTTTGAGTGGACTCCAGGAGACAGTGAAGGACAGGGAAACCTGGCGTGCTGCAGTCCCAGGTCACAAAGAGTCAGACACAACTGAGCAACTGAACAATTCCCAACTGTTCAATGGCTGAATCTTATACAGAAATCACTGAATAACATCTCTTTCATGTTTCCAGTAAGTTAGGTGTCCATTTTATTTTATGATAGTTCTCTAATAGATCCACTCTAAAACTGAGGATAAATTAAATCTTGATTCAGAATACGTGAGCCATAATTATTATGCAGTTGTTGGACATTAATCTGTCAGTTATCACTTGATTTCCAAGACTGCACAAAGTGATTGATTCTTTCTCTCTTGTTGCTGTATATGTATTAATATTTATCCCAAGGCTGTGCCACTGACAAAGAGTTTCCTAGATAAAGGACGCCTGTGTTTCAAGTAAGAATCCCATATTTAACTGTGCTGCTCTGCTAGAATGCTAAAATAACAAGGCTCATTTTTCTTTAAAAAAAGAAAACAGCACACATGTACCCCAGTATTTCCACCTTCAATGCAGTGGTCATTTAGAAGGCTATACTTTTTTTTGTCCAACGATGCTGCAATTTCTCAGCATCTCAAAACACCATTAGAATTCTTTAAGAATAATTATCAAAGACTGCCACTCTTATTTTAATGTTCTCAATGACAACACATCCTTTGTATTTAAAGTTGGATTTGATTTTGATGACCAACCACACATTTGACTCCAAACATTTACAGCCACATGTTTAAGGTAAACAAGCAAGTTCAAGAGTGAAGCATAATCATAAAATAATGAGGATAATTTTTTTCTGTTTTCCTAATGCTACAGGCAAATCCCAAATGCAAAGTCTAAATGGGATGGTATTCTTAGACTTAATGACTATTTAGAAGGAAATGCATATTAAATTATACATTCCAATCTGTTCATTAAAAGAGAAAGATCAATCTCGTTACTTTGGTTTGAAATTTTGCTATTTCAATACTCTTTTAGATTTCCTAATGAAAAACTTCAAGACTTCCCAAAGAAATTAATTTCAGACAAATTAGAGATGCTGAAGCTTTTAAAAATACTATCTGCTTATAGTTAGTCCTTTGCACAATCATTAAGGTTGTGATTAATGACCCAATCACATTAACCCAAAACAGACTGGTTTATTACTAATTTAAATCTCCTTGTCCTTTATATATAATGTAGCAGTTTGCTATTTTTTAGTTTATCCCCTAAAACTACAACCTTAATTTAACCACACATCAATGTTTTAGATAAGACAGCTGAAATGTTAATGAACAAGTCTAAAAAATACCACTGGGCAATTTTTTATTAAAAATAAAATACCCCCTGGGAAAGAGTCACACAGATTGATCACAACAGAATGCTGGTCCCTTAAGGCAAAGCAATGACTTCCGTTTAACTGGTTCACATAAAAGGAGTCTTATTAGACAAATATGACAGAAACTTTTGGCTGAATGTCATTTTATCTTTAGATTTTTCAACTACTTTCAGAAATACATAATTATAGACCAATGATTAATTATATGAATGATTATATACAAGCAGGCAATTTGCTTTTTAATACCTGTTATGTTCTAGGCATGATGCTATGCAGTAAAGACACAGTGGGAAATAGGAGACATGGGTATGATTCTTATCCTCGCTGTGTCATATCTTAAAATGTTCAATGAATAATTTCTGATCCTACTAGATTTTTAATTCTTTCTCTGTGCCTTAAAAGGAATACTTACAATGATCAAACATCATATATATTTCATTTTGATGAAAGCTTGGAGAATAATCACCAAAATCAAGTGAATGTAAGAAAATCTTAAGTAATCTTGACCTAAAAGAAGAACGTGCAAGCCTGATGGCAATATATGATGCTGTGTCTTATCAGCACTTTTCTTCCAAGCAGCATTGTCTTATTGCATTTCAGGATAATAAACAGATGTTCTCTATTTGTAATTCACTGTTACCTTGACTGGTTTACTCCTCCTTTCCTGGGTAACTGGCCTATATATAGAAAATTTCCAAGTTTATTTGAAATGTGGAACAAACAAAAATAAAGAGCAGGGGGGAATGACAGAGGCATATCCCCAGATACGACGACCACCCCTTAATTTTTTCATAAAAACTTGATGACGCATTTGGACAGCAATTTTGACATACAAACCCTTAACTATACTTCTTTTTTGAACACTCACTATGAAGCAAGCATTCTCCCTAGCGCTTTACATATGTTATTTCATTTAATAATCACAGGCATTCTCCAAAGTAGGTGTTACTGTCCTTATTTTATAGACAAAGAATCTAAGACTCAAAGAAGTAAAATAATTTTCCCAAAATCACCCAGACTGGATTTGTTTCAAATTAGATTTAAACTCAGATCTCTCCAATTCTAAAGCCCAATTTTTAATGGCTATCTTATACCGCTTCATAACAACAGGAAGGAGGGGGACGAGGAGAAAGAAGTGAAAGATTAAGAGAAGAAATGATCATCTTTGAAATTTAGTGGTGAACGTAGTTTTTGCAATTCTAGTTAAACTTACTGCCAAACAGTTAGAGCAAAAAGACTGTGGAGAAATAGTTATCCATGCGGCACTGAATACGGGCCTATTAGGCCCTTCCTGGGACAAACCCCTCACCCCAACTCTGCTCATATCCTCTGCTTTAGCTTCTCTGGAGAGCCTTGGTAACAGTACCTGAAGCACATTTCCTTAACACAGATGCTCAAACCCTTACCAAATTGAAGAAGTTAACTATCTGATGACCATAAGCACATAGTCCCCAGACCACCTGATGCCTAAGAATTGATAATGTTAACCCCATAACATATTAACACTTCCCTATTACCTCACCACCAACCAGTCACAGAATTGGGCACAAACTGATTATATACCATGGGATGCCCCTCCCTCATCTTGCCTTTAAAAATGCTTTGCTGACTCCTATTGGGGAGTTCGGACTTTTGGAGCTTTAGTTGTCCTGGACTCCTCGTACCTCACCTTACGATAAGTGTTGCACTTTCCTTCACCACAACCCAGGGTCAGTAAGCTGGCTTTACTGCTCATGGGCAAGCGGACCCAAACTTGGTTCAGTGACACATGTTTGACCTATATCCTAGATAAAACTAAGAAGAAATTCACCGTGTAATCCCAGGTAGGTTGTGGGTTCTTATTAGCTAGTAATTTCAATTGTTATCTCTTTTCCATATCGATTTGTCAAAAGCAATTTTGATATCAAACTCTCACTGGTTGCAGTTCTCAGATGTGTTCACATTTTTCTACACACTAGGATCCAAAGCTTTTACTATCTCTTTGAAGTAGATATCAAATTGATCCAGGATGAGCAGGATAATTATTTTAGTCAATAGTTCTTACTCTCAATCTCTTCAATCTTTTTATCAGAGTGCTGTCAGACAGGATGGACTGACTTCTTACCTAACCAAGGTGTAAGGCCACAGTGCAAGAACCAGGGCTGGGGAGTAAAACTGTGGGGCTGGCTGCACCCTCACTGGTTCTTATAAGGAGAGAACCTCCACGTGAGAGAAAAAAACAGTGAAGTCACAGACCCAAGGAGGAGCTGATTAACAAACAAGAATGTGGAACTATAATCCAATTTGAGCAAATCCTAACATATTTTGTACAGCTGGAATAGCATCATCTCCAAGTTCAGACTACGGCAATGTTACCATCAGTCCATAGTATTAATGCAGGCTTCCCTGATAGTTCAGCTGGTAAAGAATCTGCGTGCAATGCGGGAGACATGGGTTCATTCCCTGGGTTGGGAAGATCCCCTGGAGAAGGGAAAGGCTACCCACTCCAGTATCCTGGCCTGGAGAATTCCATGGACTGTATAGTCTACAGGGTTGCAAAGGATCGGACATGACTGAGTGACTTTCACTGAATCACTCACTCATAGTATTAATGCACAAGATACTTGGATGCAGGGGAAGGGAGACAGAGCAGCAATGAAGCACCAGGATTCAAACTATTGGGGTGAAAATTCATTTGGGTTTTTTGTCAGAGTTTATGAAAAAAATCTGAAAGAATTTTTTGGCTAACCCAAATAATTGGCTGAGATAAGGACAATGTCAGATGACAGAGAAGAGATTAAAAGGGGATTAAGATAATCACATGACCCAGACTTTCTCAGGAAGATCTCTCCAGAAATTATAGAATCCTTACGCCATTCTTGTCAGTCGGTGAACTTAGAGTCAGGAAACTAGATCACCAGATTTACAAATAACCACTAAATAAACCAGGTGGTGCTAATGGTAAAGAACCTCCCTTCCAGTGCAGGAGACGCAAAAGATGCAGGTTCGATCCCTGGGTTGGGAAGATCCCCTGGAGGAGGGCATAGCAACCCACTCCAGTATTGCTGCCTGAAGAATCCCCATGGACAGAGGAGCCTGGCGGCTTACAGTCCACAGGCTTGCACAGAGTCAGACATGACTGAAGTGATTTAGCATGCAAACAAACCAGACCATTTGAACAGTAGGGCTTAAATGGGCCTCCAAATTTGATGTAGGCCAATCTTACCCCTTTGAAACAGTTCATAGCACAAGGGAAGCTCACAAAAATCCATAGCAAAGTCCCAACTTGGTGAAGATGTTGAGGTCCGGAAAACCCCCAGACATTATTTTCTGGTAGTTTCTGGGATGATGATGATATCCGGGAGTATTTACTATGTCCCAAATATGTATGCTAAGAACTATATACACAGAGATGAGTTTGATGGTTCTCAAGCAGACTCACTTTGGTATTTATGAGAGCATTTTGAGTTGTAATAATGAGTGGGGTCAAGATGGCATTTAGCAAGTACGAGCCAAGGATCCAAACAGTCCCATACAATGAAGAGTCAATGAAATTGAAAATTCCAAGAGTGTCCCTTTTGACACAAATCTGATCTAGGTCAATCCTACTCCCTTGAAATAGTTCTGTCAGTTAGTTCAGTTGAACTTGATGATATAAAAATCATCTTCTTCACTTATTAAAGGAGAAAACTGAGGTTTAGAAAGGTTAAGCAACTTATCTTTGATGGTTGGTCACACGGCTTATCAAGGGCAGAACCAGGAAAATAATCCAGAAAGTCTAGCTCATTGTTCTGCATGCTTAAGTGCTGAAATTCTATCTACAAAATGACTCACGAGGGCTGAGTTAGGAAAAGTTACAAAGGTAAGAAAAGTAGAAAGTGAAGAGTTTTCTATTTCAATTTTTGTCAATATACAAACACTATTTCACTATTTACTTTATGCTTGTCCAGTGTTGTCTTAAGTTGAGATAAGTAAAAATGGTACGATATGCAAACCTTGGGAAGATACTCACCCTGGCCAAAACAACCTCTAAATAGCTATTCCTTTCCTTTCTATTTAATGCAATATAATGAAAAGTACACAGGACTGACTGTGTACTAAGTTTCTAATTTTGGATGGCCACTAACAAATTTGGGCAAGTCACATTGCCTATTTCTCAGTTTTTTTTTTCCAAATATAAAATGAGAGATCTTAATGAGGCCCCAGATCTTTTCAAGACCTATGGGTATTCTTTGTTTTACTTTCAATGGCATGTGAGGCTAGACATGTATACAACATATTTGGCTTCGATAAATATTCATATCTTTTAGAAGAAGGCTGATTACCTAGGGATAATGCTAAAAATTAGCTGCCCTAAAGATATCACAAAAAATTGCCATCAAAAACTCCGTGAGTGTCCATGGAGCACTGTGGGTGTCCTACGTTCACAGGGCTCAGTTTTGCTTGTATGAACACTAATATTTCACATGTACCTCCCTAAAAGTTGTGAGAACCTTCGAGTACAAGATTAAGAAATGATCCTATTTGATGGATTTAAGCTGTAAAATTTTAGCAACTCACTGCTTACAGTAAAAGCATAAAAAATGTAGTTGCTTTTGCTAAGGTTTTGCAATACTGTTGATGCTTGTGATGTGGAATCCTGCATGAAGTTACAGAGCATTAAAGTAAACACTTCCAGACACAGAGAGTTAGAAATTGTCCTCCTGCCTAGATGACAAAAAATATTCTGAGTGTCCTGTATCCTCTCAGGAAACAATAGGGAATAAGGTCAACATTCTATGAACCAAACATGCAAAATTCTTGCCAGAACAGAATGCCACACTAACTTCCTCAACAGATAGTCTCTTAAAATAGATAAGTGTAAAAATACATTTTAAAATTCATAATTGGATTAACTCAAAGTGAACATACATGTTGACATTATTCTCCCACATCTCTTTCTACTCTGAAATTTCTTAACTGAATTTTGATCTGAATGAACCTATATTTTTGTGAAGCATCTCCTTTCTAGGGACTTCCCCAATAGCTCAGTTGGTAAAGAATCCACCTGCATTGCAGGAGACCCTAGTTCGATTCCTGGGTCAGGAAGATCCCCTGGAGAAAGGAAAGGCTACCCACTCCAGTATTCTGTCCTCAAGAATTCCATGGACTGTACAGTCCATGTGGTTGCAAAGAATCAGACAAGACTGAGTGACTTTCACTTTACTTCTCTTTATTGGAGATTATACTACTGGAGATTATATGATTGGAGTCAAAGAGAGAACAAGCTCTTAGATTTTGACACATTGTTCTGTTTATTTTTCCCATGCTCTCTTGTATAGATTAAAGCTAAACCACAGCTACAAACATCTTAACAGTGAATAATAACCCATTTAAAAACTTGGTGGTGAGAACTAGTCTGCTTACTATTATACTGAAAAATAAAAAGCTGCTATCTTTAAGAGAGGAGGTTAACACCTCAGTTGAGGAAGAAGGAATGTGTTTTATAATTAAAAACACAAATCTAAGCTTAATTAAACACTCTTTAATTTCTGAAATCCTCAGTTCAGTTAAGTCACTCAGTTGTGTCCAACTCTTTGCAACCCCATGAATTGCAGCACACCAGGTCTCCCTGTCCATCACCAACTCCCGGAGTTCACTCAGACTCATGTCCATTGAGTCAGTGATGCCATCCAGCCATCTCATCCTCTGTCATCCTGGAGCTTATTTATTCTAACAAAACATTAGCCTGGACAGTCCATTAGCCTGGAACAGAAGCATAACATGGTCAGAATATACTTACTTATTTTTAGTATTCAATAGAGGCTAATTAATATTCTTTTCTACATTATGGACTCAAGAAATAAATGAGATGGCTTGTGTCACTTATTACTAAAATAGCTGACTAGGTGGATATGGTTTGTATGAGTGGAAGAGAGTGTTTCCTAAATACTGAACCCAGAATTAAACTAAGGTTCCTATGGGCTCAGATGGTTGAGAATCTGCCTGAAATGCAGGAGATCTGGGCTCGATCCCTGGGTTGGGAATATCCCCTGGAGGAGGGCATGGCAACCCACTCCAATATTCTTGCCTGGAGAATTCCATGGACAGAGGAAACTGGTTGGTTACAGTCCATGGGATCACAAAGAGTAGGACACAACTGAGCAACTAAGCAAGCAAGCACCCACCCATAGGCAGTGCTGGGTAGGACAAGGTTCTCCCTCCGCACTCAGCCAACAAAGGATAGACCCTTCACTGGGGAGGAATAGAGCACAGACTCCCTGCAGACAGTTGGCTCTCAAGAAGAGCAAAGGAAAGTGTAGATCCAAGCACAACCAGTTTGCTCTAGCCAAACTCAACAGTCATTTCTCAGTTTCCCTGGGACCAGCTGAGCAAAGACACAGAGGAATAGGCTAGGAATGTTACCCCCTGCCCTTCCACATGGAAGGAAACATAGGAATGGGGAAGAGGTATCATTCCCAGTGCTGCAAATATCATGCGATTTGGGGATGGGAGGGTAGAGAGCAAATTTATATCCCTATTGCCTAGTATAATCCTTTAAACAGATATTAGGAAAATGTCCTATGTAAATTACCACTTAAAATCTTAAGGATTAGATTTCTTATAATGCAATAGTCAACTATCCCAGAGGTAAATAACACAAGGGCATTTATTTGGGGGCAGAACTTTACAACTATCTATTCTAGCAACTGACCTGATAGGAGGAACAGAAGGAGGGACACGTCAAATTTCAGGGAAAAGGATAGCGTTATGATTATGAAATGAAAAAGGTTTTATGAAAGCCTGCTAAATTACTTTCTTCTTCCCATGATACCCATAAGAGTTGTGAGAAGATTTACCTAAACAATATCCAAATCAAGATGAGAATTATTCATATTGGCAATCTAGGTATCAAACTATTTCCATGTCTAGTGATGTTTTTTCAAATCACGTATTTCCATCCTGTTAGCTCTCGAAATTGCTCCTCTCACACTGAGTGAATTTCTCTATTTTAAAATCATTTAGACTTAAATTAGTCATACCCCCTTTGTCACCTATAAACACAGCTTAAAATCTGAACTATAGACTTTGTGCTGAATAAGATATGGAATATCCAGTTAAAAGTATTCTCAGCATTATTAAATGTGTTTTTTTAACATGGAAACAAGTTTTATTTTTGCTTGCATTCCAGTGTTTCAGATTTGTTTTTGTTTGTCAAAGATGTTTAAAGGAATTACTAAATTTTTATTGTTTAACATCCCTTAATGATTGTATTAAAAAAATAAGATTATGATCTTCTAAAGGAGAGATTCTTTAAATCCATGATATGATATGCATAGCTCTAACAATGATAAATTTAATTTTGGAAACCTCTATTGAATTGTGACAACTAGATAATTTGTGCCATTACAAAGATGATCCATATTAATCGGCTTCTCTTTGCTATTAATGTCTAATTATGGAGATGAAGTGAGAATGGACAAGGACTAGTATGTTATGATAGTCATTTTACAAACATCTATGGGGTCATTTCAATCTCAGAGTCACTTGCATTCATAACCAATTTGTTTTGTCTTCCCTCATACCTCATAGAAGACTCCTGTGTAGAAAAAGTCACGTGATTTCCTCTAAGACTCCAGCTGAGCCTACACAAGATTCAGTATGTGCAATGGTCTCACCTCCTCTCCCTAGAAATAGCTCAAAGTTAGAAAGAGAGCAATGGTACATCTGATGACAGCAAAGCATCTTGCCCCACCTCCTAATTTTGCCCCTCAACCATAATCCCATAGTAACCCTATAATGTCAAGACTGTGCTGGTAGTGAGCACTTTGGGCCCCCATCTGGAAGCTGGGAAGGATGAGGTCTTAGTCGTTAGCTCTCCTGCCTGAAGTCACACCCTGTGAGAGACAGAGTCAGAGCTAGAAACCAGAGTTCCTGATCCAAGCCCAATGTCCCTTTCTTTATCAACCCTGGGGCAGAACTGAAGTTTAAATAGCAGAAACATAGGGGAAAACAGTGAGGTTTTATACGTTAAATTCTACAAAGAGAAGAGATTTTCCAAAAAGACTTCTTTACTAAGCATTTTAAGCTTAATGTTCAGAGGATGACTGTTGGTTACCTGAAACTGTCCATAGTACAGTTTGGTTTTTCACAGCCTCAGTAAAACAGATCTATACTTAAATCTTTTAGAACAAAATTCTGCCTCTACTACAAAGCTTATCAAAGATCAAAAGTGGGAAATGTGGGGCCAAGGGACAGCAATAGGAAGTGGAAGGCTACATTCAATTACTTGCTACTCATATTTTGGTACATTTTAAAGAGATTCCAGATCAGTTTATTGACAGAATTTATGGGATGACTCGGGTTTCCTCAGAAGGTATGTTCTTCATGAATGTGTATTAACCCAAACAAGGTAATTCAGTCCTCATTTACAACCGTCTGTTGAAAATGGATTTTTATGAGCTGTCTTCTCAACAAAGAGAGAAAACAGATGTACATTTAACCCTAAATCACAGAGTAACTCAGCCTGTTCTAAAGTTTGATAAGATGTCTAGGATGTCATATATACAAATTAAAAATCAGCCTGTTTATTTTGTGCTTTTATAACATAATACTTCATACAGAACAAAAGTCCATAAAGGAAACTGTTTAATTTTAAAACTCAGTACAGCACAGGTCACCCTGCTTTCTCTTTACTCACATCATCACTGAGCCTTTCTTTTTAACACTTTAAAAGAATCAAAATTGATTTGAGCTTACTGAAAATGTCAGATTGTTGTCCTGAAATGACAGTGAACAGAAGGGTCCACAGGAGAGGAACAGGACTGGCAGAAGTGGAGATTCACTGACCTTCAGAGGACAGATCAGTAATGCAGGCGTGGTACAACTTCCAGTCTGCAAATTTCCAGCTACTTTACACGGGCTCAGCTGCAGCAAGAAGCATTAGGCTGTTTCTTATTCATCATTAAACAATGGAAGGTCTTTCTGCAAGAGTAGATAGAACTATCAATGTTTAAAGAAAGAGACTTTTCTATTGATTCTGTCTTTCTGAAATGATCTGTTCTGTTTTCCAAAAACAGTCTGTATATTCCTTCAAAGCAGGGTTAGATTTTATAGTGCTTTGCTTCTTCTGTGTCCAACAAATGCTTGGAGCCCACAAAATACTTGTCAATTGTGATAAGGGTAATTAAATGTCATATTAAAGCTCCTTCCAAAACACTGGGCAGAGAGTCAGAGGACCTGCTTTCAACCCTTAGTTTGATCGTTCTGTTATACACATGCACATTATATGCCTGAACTTCATTTTCTTATCTTTAGAATTAATACTTCAGTCTATGATATATATGAATTATCAAAATTGCATGATATTTAAGGGGCATGAAACAAAACGATAGATCTATTAGGGAGTTATTTTACAACTTGTCATTCTAGAAACTCCTGATATCTCTTGGGCATGAAAACCCCACTATAACCATGTAGTTATTTTATCCTTACCAGAGCCTCCCAAACTATACTCGCTTCAGTTGACACTCCAGATATATTTTCAACATCTTTGTATCTGCATTTATAATTTATCCCAAATCTCAACTCTCATATATAACAGTCTGTTCAATGAAATGTCTTTATATGAGCACATGGCTAATAATCATATTCTCAGCCTAGAGCATCCACAGATGAAACAAAAAGGAAACATGTAATATCCCCATGGTTAATTAGCAAATTAGTAGTAATCTTGATTGTTAAGCACTACAGAGAATACCAGTTTTAGAACTGGAAGATGTTGGATTCTAGGACTGCTTTTTTGCTTTGGGGACTTACTTAGTATCTCTGGGACTCAAGTTCCTCATCCATTACTCATTAAGACTATCTTCAGATGATTAGATCTTCACCACCCTCTCACAGAGTTAGGCAAGAATCACTAACATGAGATAAATGCATTTGTAGATGTATATTGTAATGCTCTTTATAGAATTAAGTAACTAATAATAGAAGAAAAATTGAATCAATATCTTCAATCTTTTTCTTTCCCAAGCGTTGTTTTGTTTGGTTTTGTTTTGACAAATAGGTATAGTTTAAATAATTGCAATCTTAGAGATGGGAGAAAAGGTAAAAAGTTGAGTAATAATTGTCATAAAGGACACAAATTGCTCACCATGTTCCGATCACTACCCTCCCTCCCCACCTGCAATGCACACAGCATATAATTCAGGGTGCACTGCTATAAGGTGATACCACATGAGAAAATACTTGTTCCATGAGCATTTGTCATATTCCATTTATTACAGTTGTATCAAAAGGAAATTTGCTATGAGCCGCCGGTAAGGATGCTTTTTTAGTAATGGTATGCATTATAGAGAGTGTTTAACCAATAAACAGTTACCACTTAATTAACTATATTTGGAGTGTTCACTTTTTGTGTTTTCTCTGACAAACTTTAAAAACCAAACCAGTTTTCCTTTGTCATCGCCCTACAATGTGAGGAGCTATTTCTCCCCACCCACACACATTCTCCAGTGTGTATTTTGGAAATGAAAACCTATTTATTATTATCCTAAGCAAAATTAAGTTATGACTGTAAATCTGCTGCCAGAACACAGTCAGGACATCTTCCAAAGGCAAATATAAATGATTTGAGGTCATTCGTTTTTACTCTCTTCTCTGTTCCTCTCCAGGAAGAGAATCTACTTTATTCTTTGCTTCAAATACCTTTTCTTTTAGTTTCCCTTCTTTTCTGCCACTTGCAATCTGCACTGTTTGTTAAAATTAGTACAATGATGATCTGAAATCTGAAGTGAACTGAAAAGTCACCAAAGGACCATGTTTTAAACATTGAGATTCACAAGTCCTTCCCCCAGAACGCTCATCACTGGAAACACACGCGTTAAGGACCACTGTAGTAATTTCTCTGACACGTACGGAAGACCACTGGTTTCACACAGATCAGCATGGACCCACACTCGATTTCCCACATGCAGTCATTCACTTGGCTGTTGTCTTCACTCTCCGACTCTGAGTGCTTTTAGTATCTGGATATTAACAGTGAGGACCTTTCATTTCAAAGCATCTCAGCAATCCAGCTGTACTTTATTTTCAACCTTATTTTAGTCCTGGATATAAATATTGCAAGGCCACCAAGTTTCCCAAATTAAGATAAACAGACACACAAAGAGCACTTCTAAATGTGACCTACTTAAAGTTAGCAGGGTCTTTAATTTTGAAAAACTATTTACCTCCTTTAACTTCTCTTTTATAAAACATGGGTTGCTTATTGAACCCTTAGCTGGGGCAATTAACTTCTCTAAGTATTACATCAGATTTTCAAACCAATAATTATCAGCACAATTTAAACAGATTTCTTAATTATAGCTACAAGTCTCTCTCTCTCACAGAAAACAAGTCCGAGAGCTTTTAACAAAAAGAGTTTTCTGTAAATAGTAGGTGAGTACTAATTTCCATGCCTCACATAAGTGGAAGAAATATTTCTTCTAGCATCCATTTGCAGGTCATAAAGAAAGCCTTCCTCCTCACTCCTAACACTGCAGGCTCATACCTACATTTCTTGGTGACTAATATTTGAGTACACACCACTTCACACTGACACTGGCTGGAAAACAACCTCTCTGACCATCTCATTATTTAAAAAGTGTGAGGCTGTCTTGGCTATCCTTCCACACTTAGCTTGGGATAGCTCATTTTTATTCCTTGTTAAAGAAACACTAGCCTAAGAAGCAAGGAGGTCTTGTGCTTGTTGTGCTATGATTTAGCTTCTCTCTGCTTTTATAGAGAGTCATGATCGAAAGCACACCACTCACTCGTGTCTGACATGGATTCACGTGGGGAGAGGGTAGGCTTGAACAAATGCTTTAAAGAAGAGTTCAAGCAGGTCAAGTTCAGTGAAAGGCCATAATCCGCCCTGAGCACAGGCCAACTGATGCATGTTCTAAGATATGCCAGCTACACAGGGAGCGAACAATGCATAATTCATTACCAGTTTTTGAAAGCCAAAAGTACATGTTGCCATTAACTTTCCCCTTTCATTTAAAAACCTGAGTGTATGCTGAGGGAAGTGTAACCACACAGGTCAACTTTGTCAAATGTAATTTTGGGGAGAGTTATTTGAATAGTGAAATGAAAGTTGCTCAGTCATGTCCAACTCTGTGACCCCATGGACTATACATGCCTTTCCCTTCTCCAGAGGATCTTCCCAACCCAAGGCTCTAACCCAGGTCTCCCACATTGCAGACGGATTCTTTACCAGCTGAGCCACAAGGGAAGCCCTATTTGGATAATGTATTCAATTCAAATTACACTTTTGAATGTCCATGGGGTGATTAGAAAATATCAAACAGGTGTCCAAATGTGAACAAACAACAGAGACTTATCAGCTCTATGTATACCATGGTTAACAATTGAAATCAACGTATAAAGAAGGCACCAATTTTTTTTTTTTCCAAAAAAAAAAATCATAGAGACATTGTATCAAGATGGCAGAGTTGGAGGACATGAAGCTCACCTCCCCCCATGCACACATTAAAAATATGCCTACATGTGGAACAATTCCTCTGGAAAACCAACTGAAAACTGGCAAAGAACTCCTATACAACCAAAGGCTGCAAGAAAGATTTCCATGTAACTGAGTAGGACAGAAAAAAGATAGAGTTGGGACCTCTGCCCACAGGAGGGATGTGAAAGGAAGAGAAAACTTGCCTGGGCAGCTCACCCTGGGGAGTTCAAGCCACAGACTGGGCATACCAGTCCTGGGGTCCAAGAAGAGGAGACCTTGGCTGCTGGGGGAACTGCTGGGACAGATGAATGCAATGGAAAAGCCTAGACTCTACTTAAGGAGAGTGTGTGAATGCTGGTTTGCCAATGAAGAGGGTGGAAAGAGCTCTGCACTGGTGGCTGCTGCCTTGCCACTGTCCTTAGTTTGAGCAGGTGAACATTCTGGCCCCACTCATTCCACACCACAGCTTGATGTGAGATCCAAGCCAGCCAGGCCCTGGGAAAAGACTCAGTCTAGCTACACAGTGACAGACCAGAGGCCTGGAGTGTGGTCCAGATAGGGCAATGATGGCCATTTTCAGTGCTTAGTCAAGTGGTGCCAGGAACAAGCATGCCTCAGTCCCACTCCCAGCAGATTACTCTGGCCCCATCTGCTCCATGGCACATCTTGGCACTGGATCTGGAACAGACAAATTTCTAGAAACATACAGCCTGCCAAGACTGAGTTAAGAAAAACAGACAACCTGAAAAGACTGATCACTAGAAGTGAAACAGAGTCTGTAATTTAAAAAAAAAAAAAAATCCTTCAACAAAAAGTCCAGGACCAGCTGGCCTCACTGAAGAATGCCACCAAACATGTAAATAAGTTCTACCTATTCTTCTCAAACCATTCCAAAAATTGAAGGGGAGGAAACATTCCCAAATTCATTCTAAAGAGCCAATATCACCCTGATACTAAAACCTAACAAAGACACTACAAAAAAAGAAAATTATACGTCAATATTTTTGATGTATATAGATGCAAAAATCATCAACAGAGTACTAGCAAATTGAATCTAACAAACATATAAAAAGGCTCATTCACTATGATTAAGCTGGATTTATTCCAGGGTCATACGGATGGTTAAATATAAGCAAATCAATGTGATACACCACAGTAACAAAAGGAACAAAAACAACAACAATAAAAACCCATATGATCCTATCAATAGACATGGGGAAAGCATTTGACAAAATTCAACATCCGTTTCTAAGAAGAGCTCTCAAAGTGGGTATCAGTTCAGTCCAGTTTAGTCACTCAGTCATGTTCGACTCTATGCGACCGCATGGGCTGCAGCAAGCCAGGCCTCCCTGTCCATCACCAACTCCCGGAGCTTGCTCAAACTCATGTCCATCGAGTTGGTGATGCCATCCAACCATCTCATCCTCTGTCATCCCCTTCTCCTCCCGCCTTCAATCTTTCTCAGCATCAGGGTCTTTTCCAATGAGTCAGTTCTTCACATCAGGTGGCCAAAGTATTGGAGCTTCAGCTTCAGCATCCAATGAATATTCAGCTTCCAATGAATATTCAGGACTGACTTCCTTTAGGATGGACTGGTTGGATCTCCTTGCAGTCCAAGAGACTCTCAAGAGTCTTCTCCAACACCACGGTTCAAAAGCTTCAATTCTTTGGTGCTCAGCTTTCTTCATGGTCCAACTTTCACATCCATACATGACCACTGGAAAAACCATAGCTTTGACTAGACAGACCATTGTTGGCAAAATAATGTCTCTGCTTTTTAACATGCTGTGTAGGTTGGTCATAGCTTTTCTTCAAAGGAGCAAGCATCTTTTAATTTCATGGCTGCAATCACCATCTACAGTGATTTTGGAGTCCAAGAAAATAAAGTCTGTCACTATTTCCATTGTTTCCCCACCTATCTGCAATGAAATGACGGAACAGGATGCCATGATCTTTGTTTGTTTTGAATGTTGAGTTTTAAGCCAGCTTTTTCACTCCTCTTTCACTGTCATCAAGAGGCTCTTTAGTTACTCTTTGCTTTTTGCCATAAGGTTGGCATATCTGAAGTTATGGATATTTCTCCTGGCAATCTTGAATCCATCTTCATCCAGCTTCATCCATCCCAGCATTTAACTTATAAGTTAAATAAGCAAGGTGTCAATTTACAGCCTTGATGTACTCCTTTCCCAACTTGTAACCAGTCTGTTGTTTCATGTCTGGTTCTGCCTGTTGCTTCTTGATCTGCTTACAGATTTCTCAGGAGGCAGCTCAGGTGGTCTGGTATTCCCATCTCTTGAAGAATTTTCCAGTTTGTTCTGATTCACACAGTCAAAGGCTTTAGCGTAGTCAATGAAGCAGAAGTAGATGTTTTCCTGAAATACTCTTGCTTTGTCTGTGTTTCAATGGATGTTGGCAATTTGATCTCTGGTTCCTCTGCCTTTTCTAAATCCAGCTTGAACATCTGGAAGTTCTCGGTTCACATACTATTGAAGCCAGGCTTGGAAAAAAGGTAATTACTACTGGGTCATCACTAAAATAACATACATATTATAGAAATGGAATAAAACTGGACTTTCAAACTCCTATATATAAAGAGTCTAAGCATGTGCTGCAAACAAATGAGGCAAAACAAGAGAGTCTTATGGGAAACCAGATCTCACATGCATGTTTAGCATTTGTTGTCATGAGAGTATGTTAACCCAGGGATGCCAGATTGTCCTATTTTTTTTTTTTTTAGGAAAGATAAAAGTTCAAAAAAATTTTTTTTAATTAATTTTTTAATTGTATCAGCCAACTCAAAATTTTAAAAAACATTATGAGAGCCAAATAAAACATATCTGCAGCCCACATTTAAATGGTGAGCTGTCAGTCTCTAAGTAGACAGGCAGTTTCTAAGTAGAGCACAATCTGGGAGAAGAACATATAAGGGATGAGGCAGATCAGAAACAAGAGTTTTTAAAGGACAAACTGTTACTTCCATCCAACATAAAGCGTATACAACTCAAAAAGTTCACAATTCAAGATTTAAAAGCGCCAATTAATAGAAAATTAGAACTGCTTTAATTGGATGAATTGGGCTTCCCCGGTGGGTCAGTGGTAAAGAATCTGCCTGCCAGGCAGGAGATGTGGTTTCTATCCCTGGGAAGATCCTCTGCAAAAGACAGTGGCAACCCACTCCAGTATTCTTGCCTAAAAAGTCCCATAGACAGAGGAGTCTGGTGGGCTACCGTCCTTGGGGTCCCAAAAGAGTCAGACATGACATAGTGAGTAAACAGCAACAAACTGAATAAATTAATGCACTAACAGTAAAGTTGTACAAGGCATTGTGCTAAAGCATTGTAAAGGAAATAATGATGAGCAGGACACCATTCTTGTCCTTTAGAAGTTTACTCTTTGGTGTAGAGAATAGGAAGTTAACAGGATAGTGGGAATACAGGAAGAATATGAGGTCATTAGAGGGTAAGTACAAAGTTTCTTTCAAAGAACTGAGAACTTATATTTGGATTGCAAGCTCAAAAACATTTCCAGAAGACTGAGTGAATAAAAAAGCAGTGGAGACCAGGTTATTCAGTCAATTAACAGATGACAAATACCTACTGAATGCCTCCCAGACATAATCTGGATGTACAGGTTACAACAATGAATAAGACACTAGAGATTCTGAACTCAAGGAACTTACAGTTTAGAGTGGGGTAACAAATAATACAGTTGATCATTGAACAACAGGCATTTCAACAGCATGGGACACTTACATGTGGATTTTTCTGATATTTTTATTGTATGGATCTTTACGTTAACTAAGTGCAGGAAAATGTTTGCATTTGATCAAAGATCACAGTATTTAGAATCAAAAGGACTAGAGTTTGAGTTCTGATCCTATTCAAATTGTTTCAGCTTCAGTCCTTGGGTAAGTCATTCATCAGTTTCTTTCTTTTTGAGGCAAAGAACACAGTTACATGGATTTTTAACTGTGCTGGAAGGGAGGAGTTAGTGTCCCAACTCCCACATTGTTCAAGAGTCAGCTGTATATAAGAAAGCAAACCTAGAAAAAATTACTTGAAGTACTGAGAAGTGTTAAGAAGAAAATCACCAAGGATCAAGATAGACATGCCTTCTCCATTTACAGAGGTGGTATTATTCTTGCTATACATTCAAATGGACACTCAGGGGCCCTGAACTGCCAAACCTAAGTCTGAAAACAGAATGTGCTTATTTCCTTAAAATGCCATATTTGTCACCTCTAAAGAAATACACCTCTTCAAGCTGTCTGTTGCTGTCTTCCATCACACATACAGTAATGAGATAAAGAGTAACTGAAGCTTAGTAGGGTAGACAGGGAAAGTGTCTCTGGAGAGGTCACATTTAAGTTGGGAAGCAGGATGTGAGTGGTTCTGAGACATGCCCCATGCAGAAGGAACAGTAGGAAGGATACCCAAGACAGGATTGGGCTTGGTATTCTTCAAGAACTGAAAGGAGCCCAGCATGACAGGAATAGTGAACAAGATGTAGTATAGAAAGGTTGGGGTCAGTGAGGTAGGTAGTGGTGAGTACTGTGGCCATGGTATGAGACTGATTTTTTTTCTGGATGCAGAGTGATGTCACTGGAGGATTTTAAATGGGAAAGTAATATGATCAATTTAGGCCTAATAAAGGTCAACCTAGTTTGTCTTTGAAAGAGGTGGTGCTAAGGGTGCAATAAGGGAGTTGGGAGCAAGTGTGGAGGTGGGGGTATCACTTGGAAAGCTCTATCAGCATTTAACACCCTGGACTGCACTTTAGTAAACACGCCATTCCTCTTACCAATATGCCACACCTCTTATCTGTTATCTAACAGAAGTTATAGCCAACACCATATCTATCACATGATTAATTCAGTTCAGTGAAACCTCTGATGAACATTCCCATGATGATATTGGCAAAAATACATTTTCTTATTGATTAGCATGTGATGACACAGCAATGAAGAGGTGTCGTACACCATGTGACTTGGCATACCGAGAGATAAAGAATTTATCTAGCTGGTGGTTAACTTGAAGTTAATTTAATTTGAATAATGTAGGAAACACTTATTTTGGGGAATGGTGTGGAGAAAGAACAATATTTACATTGTATTATATGCCACCTCAACTTATACTATAAACATTAAATAATATTGCCTAAAATGGGCTTCCCTGGTGGCTCAGCAGTAAAGAATTCACCTGCAATGCAGGAAATGCAGGAGACGCAGGTTTGATCCCTGGATTGGGAAGATCCCCTGGAGGAGGAAATGGCCACCACTCCAGTATTCTTGCCTGGAAAAATCCCATGGACAGAGGAGCCTGGTGGGCTATGGTCCATGTGATTGCAAAGTGTTGGACATGACAGAGTGACTGAGCATGCGTGCACTCATTGCCTAAAATGCACAACAATTCACATCATATTATCAGATTTCCACTATGTTCTTTTTGTAATGGTGATTATATTTGCCTCCAAGGAAATAAACATTTAACTCTTAAAATTAGAAAACCTTAATATAGCAAATGTTTTTTCCCCAATGCATAATAATCATTCAATAGAATAATATAACTTCAGATGTGAACCCTTAAGTAATTACAAAGATACTTATGAGATTAAAAAATTCATAAGATATAAAATAAAGCCAATAAATCTGAAAAATCAAGAAAGAATAAGAGATTTTTCTAGAGTTATATTCTATATCTATCTAGAGACAAGGAGAGAGACATAGAGAGAGACAGAGGTAGAGAGAGACAGAGATGGAGAGAGACAGGGAGAGACAGAATAGATCCAAGATGAAATGAATATTGAATTAGATGAATTATTAAGGACATTAATGTGGTTTCCAAGATTCTCCTATAAAACTCTCAAAAAACACTTTTACTGTTTAATTTTAGCAAATTTCTAAGGAATAGATGACCTCTACCATATAAAACTGTTCCTGAAGAAAAATTATGCCACTTATATAAAGACTGGAAAGAATAGGTTCTGTTGCAAGTGACAGAAAATCCAAAGAATCAGGATAGTAGTTTTTGTTTTGGGTTTTTTCTTTTCCATTTTGTAAACTTGAGTTTTGCCTCTTGACCTGGGTTAAGCGTGAACTGACAATCAGAAATTCAGGTTTATTGTTCTTTCACTGCATGGTTCAACATGAATACTCTAGCCATCATTTCTGCATTCCAACCAAAAAAGAGATGATAAGGAGTTGTATTTCCCTTTAAATACAGTTGTCTGAAACTGCATAGATTCCTTTTGATTACATCCTCATGATTAAGACTTAGTAATGGCCACACATAACTCTAAGAAAAGCCTAGGAAATGTTGGCTTTATCCTGTATAGCTATATGCCCAGTTAAAATGCAGAGCTATCCTCAAAGGAAAAAGAATATTACATGACAAATACTGGTCTCTGTCACAGAAAGACTTTAAATATTGTCATTATTTGGATTATTGTCTGAGGAAATTAACAAAAGAAAAAGTTACAAAAGCCAGTGAAAACTTGATATGATTTCTGGGCTTCCCAGATAGCTCAGTTGGTAAAGAATCTGCCAGCAATCCAGGAGACCCCAGTTCAATTTCTAGGCTGGGAAATTCCCTGGAGAAGGGAAAGGCTACCCACTCCAACATTCTGTCCTAGAGAATTCCATGGACTGTATAGTCCAGGGGGTCGCAAAGAGTTGGACACAACAGTGACTTTCACTTTCACTACTAGATACAAAATGAACAATCAAAGGAACTCATGTACACCCATGGTGGATTCATGTCAATGTATGGCAAAACTAATACAGTATTGTAAAGTAAAATAAAGTAAAAAAAAAAAAAGAAGAGCAGGCCACATACTAAGCATCCTGATTACACTGCTGTGTAACAGTTTATTTTTTTTTTTTTAAAAAAAGCCTTCATTTCACTCAAAAAAATAAATAAATAAAAATAAAATTTTTTCCTACCTCAAGATCATGTCAAAATTTTCCAGTTAAAAAAAAGAAAATAGCATTTTGTTTAGGCCGTAATAGCTGGTTTAGCTCAGTCAGTCCAGTTGCTCAGTCATGTCTGACTCTGCAACCCCATGAACCACAGCATGCCAGGCCTGCCTGTCTATCACCAATTCCTGGAGTTCACCCAAAAACATGTCCGTGGAGTCGGTGATGTCATCCTACCATCTCATCCCCTGTTGTCCCCTTCTCCTCCTGCCCTCAATTTTTCCCAGCATCAGGGTCCTTTCCAATCAGTTAGCTAGCTCTTCATATCAGGTAGACAAAGTATTGGAGTTTCAGCTTCAGCATCAGTCCTTCCAATGAACACCCAGGACTGATCTCCTTTAGGATGGACTAGTTGGATCTCCTTGCAGTCCAAGGGCCTCTCAAGAATCTTCTCCAACACCACAGTTCAAAAGTATCAATTCTTCGATGCTCAGCCTTCCCTATAGTCCAACTCTCACATCCATACATGACCACTAGAAAAACCATAGCTTTGACTAGATGGATGTTTGTTGGCAAAGTAATGTCTCTGCTTTTGAATATGCTATCTAGGTTGGTCATAACTTTGCTTCCAAGGAGTAAGCATCTTTTAATTTCATGGCGGCAATCACCATCTGAGTGATGTAGGAGCCCAAGAGAAAAAAGTCAGCCACTGTTTCCACTGTTTCCCCATCTATTTGCCATAAAGTGATGGGACTGGATGCCATGATCTTCGTTTTCTGAATGTTGAGCTTTAAGACAATGTTTTTTTCTCTCCTCTTTCACTTTCATCAAGAGGCTCTTTAGTTACTCTTCACTTTCTGCCATAAAGGTGGTGTCATCTGCATATTTGAGGTTATTGATATTTCCCCCCGGCAATCTAGATTCCAGCTTGTGCTTCTTCCAGCCCAGCATTTCACATGATGTACTCTGCATATAAGTTAAATAAGCAGAGCGACAATATACAGCTTTGACGTACTTCTTTTCCTATTTGGAACCAGTTTGTTGTTCAATGTCCAGTTCTAACTGTTGCTTCCTGACCTGCATACAGATTTGTCAAGAGGCAGGTCAGATAATTTGGTATTCCCATCTCCTTCAAAATTTTCCACAGTGTACTGTGATCCACTCAGTCAAAGGCTTTGGCATAGTCAATAAAGCAGAAATAGATGCTTTTCTGCAACTCTCTTGCTTTTTTGATGATCCAACAAATGTTGGCAACTTGATCTCTGTTTTTTCTGCCTTTTCTAAAACCAGCTTGAATATCTGGAAGTTCAGCATTCATGTATTGCTGAAGGCTGGCTTGGAGAATTTTGAACATTACTTTCCTGGTGTTTGAGATGAGTGGAATTGTGCAGTAGTTTGAGCATTCTTTGGCATTGCCTTTCTTAGGGATTGAAATGAAAACTGATCTTTTCCAGTCCTGTGACCACTGCTGAGTTTTCCAAATTTGCTGGCATATTGAGTGCAGAACTTTCACAGCATCATCTTTTAGGATTTGAAATAGCTCAGCTGGAATTCCACCACCTTCACTATCGTTGTTCATAGTGATGCTTTCTAAGGCCCACTTGACTTCACATTCCAGGATGTCTGGCTCTAGGTGAGTTATCACACCATTGTGATTATCTGGGTCATGAAAATCTTTTTTGTACAGTTCTGTGTATTCTTGCCACTTTTTCTTATTATCTTCTGCTTCTGTTAGGTCCCTACCATTTCTGTCCTTTATTGAGCCCACCTTTGCATGAAGTGTTCCCTTGATATCTCTAATTTTCTTGAAGAGATCTCTAGTCTTTCCCATTCTATTGTTTTCCTCTATTTCTTTGCGTTGATCAGTGAGGAAGGCTTTCTTATCTCTCCTTGCTATTCCATGGAACTCTTCATTCAGATGCTTATATCCTTCCTTTTCTCCTCTGCTTTTTGATTCTCTTCATTTCACAGCTATTTGTAAGGCCTCCTCATTGCCAACAAAGTTCCATCTAGTCAACGCTATGGTTTTTCCAGTGGTCATGTATGGATGGGAGAGTTGGACTGTGAAGAAAGCTGAGTGCTGAAGAATTGATGCTTTTGAACTGTGGTGTTGGAGAAGACTCTTGAGAGTCCCTTGAACTGCAAGGAGATCCAACCAATCCATTCTGAAGGAGATCAGCCCTGGGATTTCTTTGGAAGGAATGATGCTAAAGCTGAAACTCCAATACTTTGGCCACCTCATAAGAATTGACTCATTGGAAAAGACTGATGCTGGGAGGGATTGGGGGCAGGAGGAGAAGGGAACGACAGAGGATGAGATGGCTGGATGGCATCACTGACTCGATGGATGTGAATCTGAGTGAACTCCAGGAGTTGGTGATGGACAGGGAGGCCTGGCGTGCTGCAATTCACGTGGTCGCAAAGAGTCAGACACGACTGAGGGACTGAACTGAATTGAACTGAACTCAGACAACCATTTTGCTTTTTTGCATTTCTCTTTCTTGGGGATGGTCTTGATCCCTGTCTCCTGTACAATGTCAGGAACCTCCGTCCATAGTTCATCAGGCACTCTGTCAGATCTAGTCCCTGAAATCTATTTCTCACTTCCACTGTATAATCATAAGGGATTTGATTTAGGTCATACCTGAATGGTCTAGTGGTTTTCCCCATTTCTTCAATTTAAGTCTGAATTTGGCAATAAGGAGCTCATGATCTGAGCCACAGTCAGCTCCTGGTCTTGTTTTTGCTGACTGTATAGTGCTTCTCCATCTTTGGCTGCAAACAATATAATCAATCTGATTTCGGTGTTGACCATCTGGTGATGTCCATGTGTAGAGTCTTCTCTTGTGTTGTTGGAAGAGGGTCTTTGCTATAACCAGTGCGTTCTCTTGGCAAAAATCTATTAGCCTTTGCCCTGCTTCATTCTGTACTCCAAGGCCAAATTTGCCTGTTACTCCAGGTATTTCTTGACTTCCTACTTTTGCATTCCAGTCCCCTATAATGAAAATGACATCCTTTGGGGGTGTTAGTTCTGAAACGTCTTGTAGGTCTTCATAGCACTGCTCAACTTCAGCTTCTTCAGCATTACTGCTCAGGGCATAGACTTCAGTTACTGTGATATTGAATGATTTGCCTTGGAATCGAACAGAGATCATTCTGTCATTTTTGAAATTGCATCCAAGTACTGCATTTTGGACTCTTTTGGTGACTATGATGGCTACCCCATTTCTTCTAAGGGATTCTTGGCCACAGTAGTAGATATAATGGCCATCTGAGTTAAATTCACCCACACCAGTCCATTTTAGTTCACTGATTCCTAGAATGTCGACGTTTATTCTTACCATCTCATGTTTGACCACATTCAATTTGCCCTGATTCATGGAACTAACATTCCAAGTTTCTATGCAATATTGCTCTTTACGGCATCGGACCTTGCTTCTATCACCAGTCACATCCACAACTAGGTGCTGTTTTTGCTTTGGCTCCATCTCTTCATCCTTTCTGGAGTTATTTCTCCACTGATCTCCAGTAGCATATTGGGCACCTACTGACCTGGGGAGTTCATCTCTCTGTGTCCTATCTTTTTGCCTTTTCATACTGTTCATGGGGTTCTCAAGGCAAGAATACTGAAGTGGTTTGCCATTCCCCTCTCCAGTGGACCACATTATATCAAACCTCTCCACCATGACCCGCCTATCTTGGGTGGCCCCACACGGCATGGCTTAGTCTCATTGAGTTAGACGAGGCTGTGGTCCATGTCAGAGAAGGCAATGGCACCCCACTCCAGTACTCTTGCCTGGAAGATCCATGGATGGAGGAGCCTGGTAGGTTGTAGTCCATGGGGTCGCTAAGAGTCAGACACGACTGGGCAACTTCACTTTCACTTTTTACTTTCGTGCATTGGAGAAGGAAATGGCAACCCACTCCAGTATTCTTGCCTGGAGAATCCCAGGGACAGGGAAGCCTGGTGGGCTGCCACCTATGGGTTCACACAGAGTCAGACACGACTGTAGCAACTTTAGCAGCAGCAGCAGCAGTGTTCCATGTCATCAGATTAGCTAGTTGTCTGTGATTGTGGCTTTAGTCTGCATGCTCTCTGAGGCCCTCTCAGAGCCTTCTGTCTTATTTGGGTTTCTCTTACCTTGGACGTGGGGTATCTCAGCCACTGCTCTTTTCCCTGGACATGGTGTTAGGGAAAAGCAAAAGAAAAAAGATTCCATATACAGTAGCAGCACCTCTTAAGTCTATGAAGAATTCTAACTCTAAAATATATATGAGACATTTTAGACAAAATCATGAAACTCTTTGAAAGTCATATAAGACCTGAATGATTGGAATTCTCAATGTAGTAAAAATGCCTTCTCCAAAAATTAATCTAAAATTTCATTCAACCTCCAATAAAATTGGAATGACACTTTCATAGGACTTAGACTGAATCTGAAATTCACATGTAAAGTAAAACAAATAAATAAATAAATCTTAAAAAAAAGAGTTCTTGCTTACCAAAAGGTAGAGCTGTACTAATTCAGCTGATGCAGTATTGGTACCATGGCTGTCAAACAAAACAGTGGTTGTCAAACAAATTAATGGACCACAAGAGAGCCCAGAAACTGACCCATAAACATAGAATATGGTGAATAATATATGCAATATATGTATCAGTGAGAAAAATACCGAGTTTATAATAAGTTGTTGTCAAAAGCAACCCTAAGAAAATTAATTTACTACTTCATAAACAAAAACCAGTATCAGGTGTATTAAATTTCTAAATGTGAGAAACTTCTAAAATTTGGGAAAATATGTTTATGACATAATTAAATACCCATGAAGAGCACTTAATCCAAAATTTCAAGTACATAATTATAATTATGAAGTTAAAATATTAGCCAGAGAATAGAAAGTTTTTACAATGCAATATCCAACAAAGAAGTAATATCATGAATATATAAGGAAATTCAATTAATCGGTGAGAAAGACAAAAGTCACATTTATAAAACTGGCAAAATTTAAGAACAAGCTGTTTCCAGAATAGTAACTCAAAAGACAAATGTGAAAATATGCTAACCTCTCTTTAAAAAAAGTGAAAAGTGAAAGTATTAGTCGCTCAGTCTTACAGATTCTTTGCAATCCTACAGACAGTAGTCCAACAGTCCCCTCTGTCCATGGAATTCTCCAGGCAAGAATTACTGGAGTGGGTAGCGATTCATGCTTCAGGGGATCTTCTTGACCCAGGGATCAGACCCAGAAATCAAACCCAGTTCTCCTGCATTGCAGATTCTTTACCATCTGAGCCACCAGGGAAGTCCAATCTCTTTTAGTATCAGGAAAATACAAATTAACTGACATTTTCCTTCCACAACACTAGCAAATTATTTTAATTTTTTATTAGAAGATAACTGCTCTACAATATTGTGGTGGTTTTCACCATACATCAACATATATCAGCCACAGGTATACATATGTCCATTCCCTCTTGAACCTCCCTCCCATCTCCCACCCCATCCCACCCCTCTAGGTTGGCACAGAGCACTGAATTGAACTCTCTGTGCAACACAGCAAATTCCTACCGGCTATCTATTTTACATACGGTAATGTATTCACTACCCAGATAATCACAATAGTATGATCACTCATCTAGAGCCAGATATTCTGGAATGCGAAGTCAAGTGGGCCTTAGAAAGTATCACTAAAAACAAAGCTAGTGGAGGTGATGGAATTTCAGTGGAGCTATTTCAAATCCTAGAAGATGCCGTGGAAGTGCTGTACTCGTAATGCCAGCAAATTTGGAAAATTCAGCAGTGGCCACAGGACTGGAAAAGGTCAGTTTTCATGCCAATCCCAAAGAAAGGCAATGCCAAAGAATGCTCAAACTACCACACAATTGCACTCATCTCACATGCTAGTAAAGTAATACTCAAAATTCTCCAAGCCAGGCTTCAGCAATACATGAACTTCCAGATGTTCAAGCTGGTTTTAGAAAAGGCAGAGGAACCAGAGATCAAATTGGCAACATCCGCTGGATCATCGAAAAGGCAAGAGAGTTCCAGAAAAACATCTGTTTCTGCTTTATTGACTATGCCAAAGCCTTTGACTATGTGGCTCACAATAAACTGTGGAAAATTCTGAGAGAGATGGGAATACTAGACCACCTGACCTGCCTCTTGAGAAATCTGTATGCAGGTCAGGAAGCAACAGTTAGAATTGGACATGGAACAACAGACTAGTTCCAAATAGGAAAAGGAATATGTCAAGGCTGTATATTGTCACCCTGCTTAATTAACTTATGTGCAGAGTACATCATGAGAAACGCTGGGCTGGATGAAGTACAAGCTGGAATCAAGATTATTGGGAGAAATATCAATAACCTCAAATATGCAGATGACACCACCATTATGGCAGAAAGTGAAGAAGAACCAAAGAGACTCTTGATGAAAGTAAAAGAGGAAAGTGAAAAAGTTGTCTTAAAGCTCAACATTCAGAAAACGAAGATCATGGCATCTGGTCCCATCACCTCATGGCAAATAGATGGAGAAACAGTGGAACCAGTGACAGACTTTATTTTTGTTGGCTCCAAAGTCACTGCAGATGGTGATTGCAGCCATGAAATTAAAAGACACTTTCTCCTTGGAAGAAAAGTCATGACCAACCTAGACAGCATATTAAAAAGCAGAGACATTGCTTTGCCAACAAAGGTCCATGTAGTCAAAGCTATGGTTTTTCCAGTAGTCATGTATGGATGTGAGAGTTGAACTATAAAAAAGCTGAGCACCAAAGCATTGATGCTTTTGAACTATGGTGTTGAAGACTCTTGAGAGTCCCTTGGACTGCAAGGAGGTCCAACCAGTCAATCCTAAAGGAAATCAGTCCTGCGTGTTCATTGGAAGGACTGATGCTGAAGCTGAAACTCCAATACTTTGGCCACCTGATGCGAAGAGCTAACTCCTTGGAAAAGAACCTGATGCTGGGAAAGATTGAAGGCAGGAGGAAAAGGGGATGATAGAGGATGAGATGGGTGGATGGCATCATTGACTCAATGGACATGAGTTTGACTAAACTCCGGGAGTTGGTGATGGAGGGAGGCTTGGCATGCTGCAATCCATGGGGTTGTGAAGAGTCGGATATGACTGAGAGACTGATCTGAACTGAACTGAATGTATTATTGGGATTTCCTGGCATCTCTGGTGGTAAAGAACCTCCTCGCAATGTGGGAGACCTAGTTCAATTCCTGGGTCAGGAATATCCCCATAGAGAATGGAATGGCTACCACTCCAGTGTTCTTGACTGGATAATCCCATGGACAGAGGAACCTGACAAGCTATAGTCCATCGGGTCACAAGAGTTAGACACAACTGAGCAACTCACACACACATACACACACACACACACACACACAAACACACAAGTTTTATTAGAGAAATGCAAATCAAAACTACAATGAGGTATCACCTCACACTGGTTGGAATGGCCATCATTAAAAAATCTACAAACAGTAAATGCTGGAGAGGATGTGAAGAAAGGGAATCCTCTTGCACTGTTGGCCGGAATGTAGATTGACACAATCACTATGGAGAACATTAGAGATTCCTTAAAAACCTAGGAATAAAACCACTACATGACCCAGCAATCCCACTACTGGACATATACTCTGAGAATACCATAATTGAAAGAGATGCAAAGTTTTTTAATCCAATTAAAGGTATGCAGTTTGTAAAGTAATTAGCCTCCAACTAAAATGAATACATTTAAAATGAAAAAGGTATGCAATTATTTAGGGGAAATGGTACTCTCAAGAATTGGCTAAAAGAATGAAAATTGTTACAGCCATCTTGGGATACAATCAGCAGTAGCTAGGAAAAAATTCAAATATACCCCATATGTTATATCCCAGTGACAGCAGTCCTGTGGGTGTGACTTCAGGGAACTCTCACTTAAGTGCGTAAATAAAAAATGTTATTCAAGCAATACTTATGATTAAGAAAAACAAGCTGTAAACAACACTCATATCCAAATGCAATATATAAATATACAAAATAAAATGTTATACACCTATTAAAACAAATGAAATTGAGTATGTATTATTATTCATTCATACAAATTAGTGAACATATATGCAATAATAAAGTATGATACTATTTATGGACATATAACATTTATATGTGTATATTTATGTATGGTGTACATGTATGTATATAGATGTCACAAATACCAATATGTTTGAAAAAGTATACAACTGAAGAGTACTCACTAAATTCCTGATAATGGTTACCTCTGATATTGATAAGAGAGAATGAGATTTAGGGATTGAGGGTGAGGTTGAGGTAAACTCCAGGTCTTTTAGTTTATATGTATATGAAAGATATTAGCAATTGTAATTCTAAATGAACATATATGTTTGTCAAAATCTTCTTTGTTGTTTTTTTACATTTCAAATAAGAAAAGTAGCTGGGTAGGTCAATTTTGAAAAAATGTATTTATTAAGTGACAAGTAACCAGTTGTTAAATTTCACAAATCATCTTCATTCTTGATCACCTAAGGCTTTAAGACTTTTTAAAAGCAAAACAAAAGCAGAATGCAGTACATTACAGTCAAGATAATGGAGGACAAGAGGGATGATACCTCAGAACTGCAAAACCCAGATCCCTTCTCCAGCAGTAAAAAAACCATGACAGATGATAAACAATGTGAATGCTCTGACGTTGCCTGGCTATAGTCAGCCTTGAAGGTCCTTTCTACTTCTGCCAAGCCCATAAAAGTAGGAATCCCAGATCCAACGTGTGCAAATACAGCGTGTTTTCCAATAGCAAATACACTGATGCTCTTTTCACTTCTAAGCCAACAGTCTAGGAGAGACTAGGTACACTTGAGAATATGTGAGCATACAGTTAAATAATGGTCCTCTCCGCCCACTAAAATAATTCACCAATATTAGATTCATGCAAAAACAAAGTGATTGTGTCCCTGGAGTGATTCTTAATAAACCTATAACTTGCATATCATCATGAATAAAAAGAACGTTTTCCTAAAGTGTGTTCCTTGAAAAACTGATCTTAAAAAATATAGCATAGAGGGAAATTGTAGTGGTCAATTAGGCTTGCGTGAGTGCATGCTCAGTTGCTTCAGTAGTGTCTGACTCTTTGTGACTCTATGGAGTGTAGCCTGCCCAGCTCCTCTGCCCATGGGATTCGCCAGGTAAGAATGATAGAGTGGGTTGCCACTCCCTCCTCCAGGGGGATATTGCTGACCCAGGGATTGAACCTAGGTCTCCTGCATGGCAGGCAGATTTTTTACCATCTGATCCATCAGGCAAGCCCAATTAAGCTTAGGATATGCCAGTCCATCCTAAAGGAGATCAGTCTTAAGTGTTCATTGGAAGGACTGATGCTGAAGCTGAAACTGTAATACTTTGGCCACCTGATGTGAAGAACTGACTCATTTGAAAAGACCCTGGGGCTGGGAAACACTGAAGGCGGGAGGAGAAGGGGATGACAGAGGATGAGATTGCTGGATGGCATCACTGACTCTATGGACATGAGTTTGAGTAAACTCCAGGAGTTGGTGATGGACAGGGAGGCCTGGGGTGCTGCAGTCCACAAGGTCACAAACAGTCGGACATGACTGATCGACTAAACTGAACTGATGCTAATTTTTAAACTGCCTCTTGAATAATACTTATAATATTTTAGCATTTTAAGGTTCTGAGAAGTATTATAGTTGAAAAACTACTTTGTTGAACTCATGAATGCACATTTATCTAAATAGCATTTTTTAAAAAGAAGTAATAGATAACTGTGGATCACAACAAACTGGAAAATTATTAAAGAGATGGGGATATCAGACCACCTTACCTGCCTCCTGAGAAAACTGTCTGCAGGTCAAGAAGCAACAGTTAGAACCAGACATGGAAAAACTGACTGGTTCAAAATTTGGAAAGGAATTCGTCAAGGCTGTATATTGTCACCCTGCTTATTTAACTTATATGCAGAGTACATCATGTGAAATGCCAGGCTGGATGAAGCACAAGCCAGAATCAAGATTAAGAAATATGAATAACCTCAGATATGCAGATGACACTGCCCATAAGGAAGAAAGCAAAGAGGAACTAAAGAGTTTCTTGATGAAAGTGAAAGAGGAGAGTGAAAAAGCTGGCTTAAAATGCAACATTCGAAAAATGAAGATCACAGCATCCGGTCCCATCACTTCATGGCAAACAGATGGAGAAACAGTGACAGACTTTATTTTGGGGGGCTCCAAAAATCACTGTAGATGGTGACTTCAGCCATGAAATTCAAAGAAGCTTGCTCCTTAGAAGAAAAGTTATGACCAACCTAGACAGCATATTAAAAACCAGAGACATTACTTTGCCAACAAAGGTCCATATAGTCAAAGCTATGATTTTTCCAGTAGTCATGTACATATGTGAGAGATGGACCATAAAGAAAGCTGAGCCCTGAAGAATTGATGCTTTTGAACTGTGGTGTTGGACAAGACTCTTGAGAGTAACTTGGACTATAGAGAGATCAAACCAGTCAATCCTAAAGGAAATCAGTCCTGAATATTCATTGGAAGGACTGATGCTGAAGCTGAAATTCCAATTCTTTGGCCAACTGACATGAAGAGCCACCTCATTTGAAAAGACCCTGATGCTGGGAAAGATTGAAGTCTAGAGGAGCAGGGAACAACAGAGGACTGAGTTGAGGCATCACTGACTCAATGGACACGAGCTTGAGCAAGCTCCAGGAGATGGTGAAGGACAGGGAGGCCAGGTGTGCTGTAATCCATGGAGTTGCAAAGAGACAGACACAACTGATCAACTGAACAATAGATAACTATTAATATTACTGCCTGTGAAATTAAGCGTGCTATAGACCTCAGTGTGGACAGTGCTGATATATTTATTTCAGTTCAGTTCAGTCACTCAGTCATGTCCAACTCTTTGTGACCCTACGGACTGCAGCACACCAGGCCTCCCTGTCCCTCACCATCTCTTGGAGCTTGCTCAAACTCATGTCCATTGAATCCATGATATATTTATTTAGATGCATATAATTTACAATATACCCAATAAGCAACCCAAGGTAAACCATCCCTGCTGCCCATAGTGCCCATAACACAACAGCCAACAAAGGTGGGGCAAGACTCACAGAGAAAAGATCAGAGTAACACAAATCAGATTTGTTTTCTCTAGCTTTCATAGCACCTTCTCTGCAAGAGCACCACCTTATCTCACATTCTTCCTGATACGATTCTCAGGCTCCTCTGTGCCCTGTGATCAAGTCCCTTTAGCTGATGCTCTAGTGACTTATGAGTTTTCAATTTCCCTAACCTTCAGCTCCAGCAAACTGTAGTGATCCTTCTGTATCTGCTGATACCCAAGTGAGTAGTTGCACTGATTTGAAATGGTGTTGCTGCTTCCACTAACCTAGGAAACTGCCTCTGCTGATGACACCCAAGACTGAGGAATCAAGAATGCTCAGGGCACCAAGGGCATGAACCACAGTGATGCCTCTACCCATCACTGGCCCCCCACGGTGCCCTCAGCACTCACAAAACCTTGGCCCTGTCTTCTTTCATCCCTGCCTGCCTCAGTGAGTACCTGGGGCAGGGCTGGTGAACAATCTGAGTGACAAATACAGAGCTGCTCTCAGAATTGGTATGTGCATGTCATATTTCTTTTCCTTGGACTGTCTTACCAATCTTTCAGACATATCCAAAACCTGAGACAAAATGAAGCCCATCATTCTTGTTTATTAGTCACTTTTGGAAGGAACACTGTGAAATAATCCTATGATCATTAGTGAAAATGTTCTTGCAACCTTCTGTGTACTTTCATTACCCTAAAGACTTTATTTTTCCAGCTCCTTTCACTGGCGAGATGAGCAAAGACCATGGAAGGACTTGGTCTTTCTGGATATGAACACATGTATGCATTTAAGGGTTCTATTTGAACTGGGTAAATTGGTTATTTGAAATTGTGATCAATCACATTCAAACCCTATCCTCAGCATGGTCTCCTTCAAACCCACACTTTCCAGCTATCTAAGCCTTCCACAGTCCAGACTCACTCCACAGCTCCAATCTTAAATCTCTTTGTCACAGAGCAATGGTGCATTTAAACATTGGACAATACTTGTTAATCACCTACTCTATGGTAATCAGGGTGGGTCCTAGGATAAATAAGACATAGTTTCTGTTTTCGTAGAGCTTTCATGGAGTTTTCCTCATTTATTTCATTTATTTCATTATTTATTTTGGACTGTCTGGGTCTTCCCCGCTGGATGGGCTTTTCTCTGGTTGCAGGGAGCAGGGGCTACTCTCTAGTAGTGGTGCACAGGCTTCTCGCTGCTGCGGCTTCTCTTGTTGAAAAGCCCAGGCCCTAGGGGGTGTGGGCTTCAGTAGCTGTGGCATGAGTCTCAGTAGTTGCAGCTCACAGGCTCTAGATCACAGGCTCAGTAGCTGTGGCACATTGGGCTTAGGTGTTCCGTGATATATGGGATCCTCTCAGACCAGGGATCAAACCCGTGTCTCCTGCATTGGCAGGTAAATTCTTTACCACTGAGCCACCAGGGAAGCCCTGGAGTTTTCTTCTGCCACATGATTTTCCTTGGGGTTTTATGAGCACTCAGTATTCAGTTCTCCCACTATGCCTTTGTTCATTCTCTTTCCTCAGCTGATGATCACTTTTGTCATTCCAACTTAAACACTGCTATATAAGGCAAAGCTAGGGTTACCAGTTACAGTGCAGGACATAGTTAAATCTGAATTTCAGATAAATGACAAAAATCTTTTTCAGTCAAAGGATGTCCCAATTTTTGTGTTCTGCTCATGATACTGCACAAGGGATACTTTTACTAAAAGACTAAGTTCTTAAGGGAAGAGTAGTCAATGCCAAGAAGATAGATAAGCTGTCCTCTACTCTAGGAGTTAATTGTATGAAGGGTCACATAGGTTAATGGAGACAAATAGATTTGGAGAAATAAAATAACCTGGTTCGAGTAGAATTCTTCAACATATGAGTTCTACTTTTAACAGATCACATCACTTCATTATGTTTTATTTTTCTCCAAAAACATGCTGTTTACTAATATACCACTGGTGAGTAATTAAAATACATCTTTATATGCTCTCATGGGTTGTTGATAGAATATATGATAACTGACATTATATATTTTACAGAAATATAGTTGTTATATTATAAATATATATCAACATGAATTATAAACATGCATGTAGGTTAGATATTATTACAAGCTACTTGAGATCTATGTGTCTATCCTTCACATTTTTCAGTGAAGAAAAACATTCATATATTTAAATATTAAAAGTCAAATAGAATGAAGGTGAGAAAAAGTATACTCATTTTCAGTGCAACATGAAATAATGAGATTTACAATCCTATAACAGTCACAACCCCAAAAGTTCCATTTAAATAGTTTCTTCCAGAACAATTTCTGCCAAATATAATTGTTTAAAAGTCCCCAAATTGACACAGTAGGCTTCTCTGCAAGATACTAAATAGAAATTCATTTCCATGGAGTGCTAAATGTACAGGCATACCTTCTTTATTGCACTTCCTTTTCTGTGATTTGAAGATATTGCATTTTCTAAAAATTGAATGTTTGTGGCAACCTTATTGAGCAAGTCTATCGGCACCATTTTTCTAACAACACTTTGCATCTCGGTCACATTCTGCTAATTCTCTCAATATTACAAAGTTTTGTTATTATTCTGTTTGTTATGTTCATCGGTGATCAGTTATCTTCAATGTTAACTATTGCAATTATTCTGGGACACCACAAACTGCACTTGTATAAATTGGCGAGCTTAATTAATAAATGTATGTGTTCTGACTGCTCTATCAACCAACTGTTCCCCATCTCCCTCCCCAACCTCTCAGACTTTCCTATTCCTTGAGACACAATATTGAAATTAGGCCAACTGATACTACTACAAAGGCTTCTACGTGTTCAAGTGAAAGGAAGAGTCACAGGTCTTTGACTTTGAGTCAAAAGCTAAAAATGATTAATAGTGAGGAAGGCATATCAGAAGCTAAGATAGGCAGAAATCTAGGCTTCTTGTCCCAAACTGTTAGTTAAGTTGTGAATGCAAAGAAAAAGCTCTGAAAGATTTAAAATGTTCCTCCTGTAAACAAATAAATGACAAGAAAGCAAATAGCCCTACTGCTGATATGGAGAAAGGTTTAGTGGACTAGCTAGGAGATCAAACTAGCCCCAACATTCCCTTAAACAAAACTCTAATCCAGGGCAAAGCCCCAGCTCTTCAATTCTGTGTAGCCTGAGAGAAGTGAGGAAGCTACCAAAGCTAGCAGAAGTTCATTCCTGAGTTTTAAGGATAGAAGCCATTTCCGAAACACCAAAGTGCAAAGTGTTACCATAGAAACAGCAGCAAATTATTCAAAAGTTTTAGCTAGATAATTAATGAAGGTGACTACAGGAAACAAAAGATTTTCAATACAGAAATGAAAGTGAAAGTCATTCAGTCGACTCCAACTCTTTGTGACTCCATACAATCCATGGAATTCTCCAGGCCAGAATACTGGAGTGGGTGTCACTACAGAAGAAATGGGCTAATATAGGAAGAAGATACCATCTAGAATTTTCAAAGCTGAAAAGGAGAAGTCAATACCTGGCCTTAAAACTTCAAAGGACAGGCTGCCTCTCTTGCTGGAGGCTAATGCAGCTGGTGATTTGAAGCTGAAGCCATGATCATTTACCATTCTGAAAATCCTAGGGCCCTGAAGAATTACGCTACCTCTCCTCTGCCTGTGCTCTGTACATGGAACAACAAAGTCTGGATAATAGCACAGCCATTTACAACATGGCTTACTGAATATTTTCAGCCCACTGTTGAAACCTACTGCTTAGGAAAAGACTCTTCAAAACACTACTGCTCATTGACAGTGCATCTGGTCACCCAAGAGCTCTGAGGGAGATGGACAGTGAGATTCTTGTTGTTTACATACTGCACATCACATCCATGCTGCAGCCATGGGTTAAAGAATAAGACTTTCAAGTCTTATTCTTAAAAATATATATTTTGTAAGGCTGCGGCTACCATAGATAACGGTTCTTCTGATGGATCTGGGCAAACCAATTTGAAAATCTTCTGAAAAGTATTCATCGTTCTAGATGCCATTAAGAAAATTTGTGATTCATGGGAAGAAGTGAGAATGTAACATTAACAGGAGTTTGGAAGAAGTTGATTCCGACCTTTCATAGGTGACTTGAAGTGGCTCAAGACGTCAGTGAAGGAAGTAACTGCAGATATAGTAGAAAGGGCATGATAACTAGGATTAGAGGTCAGTTCTGAAGATGTAACTGTACTGCTGCAATCTCATGATAACACTTTCACGGATGAGGAGTTGTTTCCCACAGATGAGCAAAAAGAGTGATTTGTTAAGATGGAATCTACTCCCAGTGAAGATGCTGTGAAGATTGCTGAAATGGCAAAGGATTTAGAATATTACATATACTTAGTTGATAAAGTAGCAGCAGGGTTTGGGAAGATTGACTCCCATTTTGAAAACAAGTTCCCCTTAGTTAACATGGGTTCCAACAGCACTGCCTGCTAAAGAGAAATCAATTGTGAAAGGAGGAGTCAATCAATGTGGTAAACTTTACTGTTGTCATATTTTAAGAAATTGCCACAGCCACCTCCACCCTCAGCATTCACCACCTTGATCACTCAGTAACCATCAGCATCAAGGGAAGACATTATGATTCCCTGAAGGTTCAGATGATGATTAGAATAAGGTGTTTTTTACTTAAGATATGTACATTTTTTAGGCATAATGCTATGGCACACTTAATAGACTACATTATAGCCTAAAGATAACTTTTGTATACAATGTGAAACTAAAAATTCTTGTGAAACACTTTATTATAATACTTGCTTTATTGTGGTCTGGAATCCAACCGGCAGTATTTCCAAGGCATGCTTCTAATTTCATCTGCTGTTGTTTCTGATCTGATAAGGGAGTGCTTTCCTTGTTGTAAGTCTTTACAGCTTCTGCAGACAAGAGCCACAGCAATTCCATGACATGTGCTCATTAGCTAGAAAATCCAAATATCAGATTCTGCTATTTTTTGCAAAGTCTGGAGGGTTTCTCTGTTGATTTTTGTTTTTTGGGTTAAATTCACCTACTCTTTTTTTTTTCTTTTCTTTTTTTAAATTTTTATTTTTACTGTATTTTACTTTACAATACTGTATTGGTTTTGCCATACATTGACATGAATCTGCCACGGGTGTACATGAGTTCCCAATCCTGAACCCCGCTCCCACTTCCCACCCCATATCATCTCTCTGGATCATCCCCGTGACCGGCCCCAAGCATCCTGTATCTCACCTACTCTTTTTAAGTTCGTTGAACCTGAGATTCAAAGCATCATTGAGATATAAGGATTATTTTGAGAACCCACCTGATCATTTCAAATAATTTCTTCTGAATTTTCCACATATTGAATACACTATTAAATATACTTGTACTAAATAAAGATCAAAAGAGAATTATAGCAATAATTTATCTAAATATTACTGATGAATAGCTTGATATTTAAAGTTTTACTCTCTTAAAAATTTGTACCCATGTTTCTCAGTGTGGAATTGGTAGAAGTGGATTTCTAGAGTCATAATACATGGCTGTTTCTCAATCCCTGGTTTTATATAAAATAGGTAAGAGGGTACAAAAACATGTTTTATCAACTTAATCATAATTACTGAAATACCTTCTAAGTGGGTTTCAATTCTCCTCAGAAATATTTATGAAATGCAACTCTGACATGAGTCACATCTACTATTTTGACTCCAGACTTGCACTCTGTGTGGGAAATTGAAGTATTCAATACATTAATAAACTTCCTACTGTATAACATGTATTATACAAAATGATAAAAGGAAAATAAGAGAACAGACATTATATCCACTGTATAAGAACTGGTAAGTTGAATAACATAGGGAATAAGCCGACAACACCAAACATTGCATATTAGAATTTGCCTAATTTTCCAAAATCTTTGGATGGTATGGCATTTTACCTAGTGTAAAACATTTAGCCATTAAAATCTTTCCCTTAAGCATAATAATTTCAATTGTAACATTTTAATGAAAATCTTTCTAAAATGCACTCTGTATTTATCTGCCTTTATAAATAGAATGCTCAATACCAAATCAGCCTCATAATGATTCAGATTTAACACAATACCAATATTGTGTATTTCTATAACAGTGACACTCTAGAGCACATTCGAGCTATGTGTAGCTCAAGTTATTGCATGGCACGAAGTTTGAGACTTCTTGAGATTTTGCACATGTTCCAATCATCTTTCAATCTATTCCTTTATTGTCAAAATATCACAGAAAGAACAGTAACATGACAAAAAGAAAGAAATTAAAAGATCAGGAATCCACACCCCCTTGCTCACTAACCAGCAATGGAATTTCAACTCCATCACTGTTAACCAATCAGAAATTCATTTTATCATATTTAAAAGAACTGAAAGAGATATTTTCTAAGTCTCCTTGCAATTTTGAGTCTGTCTTACACACTGCTATATAAACTGATATGACCACTTTGGAAAATTTTTATTTTATCTAATCAATTTACATATACGCCATGACTCTAGAAATTTACTCCAGCCAATTCTACCCTGGAAATATGTGCAGGCATGTTTAAAGCAGCAAACATATAAACAGATAAATATCCATCAAAACTATAATGGATAAATTATCATACATTAATTACATAGAATAATATAGGCAATGAAAATGAATTACATCCACACAATGATGTACATGCATCTCATAAATGTGATTAAACTTTAAAATGTCAGAAAAAAAATATATACTGCCTGGTTTCATTTCTATGAAGTTTAATAAATTGTGGGGGTTTTTTAATCTAAAATATTATGTGTGGGAACATATACTAAGGTGGTAAAATTATAAAGATAAGACCTAATCAGATGATAGTGATTAATTTTAGAGAAGAAAGTTGTGCTTAGGAACATAGGTATTTGCTCTATTGAAATTCATTTAGCTGCAAACCAAATACTTTATATCCAATCAAGTTTGTCTTCAAGGATAAAGGCCACACACTGTTATGAATAAACAGGAGTTCAGGGAATACAAATGCTAAGAGCCCTTCATGAAGAAGCTTAGAGAATAAATTTCAGATAATCAAAATGACCACACAAACATTGATATAAGGACAGATGCTGAGCATTATACATACCTGAAACACTAAGAACTAAAACTAAATGACGACTATAAAAGAAACTGTATGTTAAGCAATGGCTAGATAGTCTGACAATGCAGGAGAGAGCAACTACCTTAAACTAGGAAAGAATGGAGAGATTATGAAAAAAGCAAAATGAATTCACTGATTATCTGATAGAACTTAGCTGGGGGTAAAATGTATTGGCATACACCTAATTGTTTGAACAATTTGAACATTTCTGTATAACCAAAAACAGAGAAAGGAGAGTTCAGTTCAGTTGCTCAGTCATGTCCGACTCTTTGCTACCCCATGAATCGCAACATGCCAGGCCTCCCTGTCCATCACCAACTCCCAGAGTTCACTCAGACTCACATCCATCGAGTCAGTGATGACATCCAGCCATCTCATCCTCTCTCATCCCCTTCTCCTCCTGCCCCCAATCCCTCCTGGCATCAGGGTCTTTTCCAATGAGTCAATTCTTTGCATGAGGTGGCCAAAGTATTGGAGTTTTAGCTTAAGCATCAGTCCTTCCAATGAATATTCAGGACTGATCTCCTTTAGGATGGACTGGTTGGATCTCCTTGCAGTCCAAGGGACTCTCAAGAGTCTTCTCCAATACCACAGTTCAAAAGCATCAATTCTTCGGCACTCAGCTTTCTTTATAGTCCAGCTCTCACATCTATACATGACTACTGGAAAAACCATAGCTTGACTAGACAGACATTTGTTGGCAAAGTGATATCTCTGCTTTTTAATATGCTGTCTAGTTTGGTCATAACTTTCCTTTCAAGGAGTAAGCGTCTTTTAATTTCATGGCTGCAATCACCATCTGCAGTGATTTTGGAGCCCAGAAAAGTAAAGTCAGCCACTGCTTCCCCATCTATTTCCCATGAAGTGATGGGATCAGATGCCATGATCTTCGTTTTCTGAATGTTGAGCTTTAAGCCAACTTTTTCATTCTCCTCTTTCACTTTCATCAAGAGCATCTTTACTTCCTCTTCACTTTCTGCCATAAGGGTGGTGTCATCTGCATATCTGAGGTTATTGATCTCTCTCCCGGCAATCTTGATTCCAGCTTAAACATCCTCCAGCCCAGCGTTTCTCATGATGTACTCTGCATATAAGTTAAATAAGCAGGGTGACAATATACAGCCTTGACGTACTCCTTTCCTACTTGGAACCAGTCTGTTGTTCCATGTCCAGTTCTAACTGTTGCTTTCTGACCTGCATACAGGTTTCTCAAGAGGCAGGTCAGGTGGTCTGGTATTCCCATCTCTTTCAGAATTTTCCACAGTTTATTGTGATCCACATAGTCAAAGGCTTTGGCATAGTCAATAAAGCAGAAATAGATGTTTTTCTGGAACTTTCTTGCTTTTTTGATAATCCAAGGGATGTTGGAAATTTGATCTCTGGTGCCTCTGCCTTTTCCAAAACCAGCTTGAACATCTGGAAGTTGATGGTTCATGTATTGCTGAAGCCTGGCTTGGAGAATTCTGAGCATTACTTTACTAGTGTGTGTGATGAGTACAATTGTGCAGTAGTTTGAGCATTTCTTGCATTGCCTTTCTTTGGGATTGGAATGAAAATTGACCTTTTCCAGTCCTGTAGCCACTGTTCAGTTTTCCAAATTTGTTGGCATATTTGAGTGCAGCACTTTCACAGCATCATCTTTCAGGATTTGCAATAGCTCAACTGGAATTCTATTACCTCCACTAGCTTTGTTTGTAGTGATGCTTTCTAAGGCCCACTTGACTTCACTTTCCAGGATGTCTGGCTCTAGGTGAGTGATCATACAATCGTGATTATCTGGGTCATGATAATCTTTTTTGTACAGTTCTTCTGTGTATTCTTGCCACTTCTTCTTAATATCTTCTGTTTCTTAATATCTTCTGCTGTGGTCTTGTCCTTCCCTACAAATATTTTGTCTACTTGATCTTAGATTGAGAGAGCTATATTAAATCCTGAATTTGATGGATATTTTTACCTATTTTTAAAAACAGTCTGTAATTTCTACTTTATGAAAGATTTTGCTGTGTTCCTGGGAACCAAAATTTTAATCATTGTTATGTTCTCATTGTGACTCTTCACTTCAGCATTTTAGTTTCCTTTTTCTCCTTTAATGCTTTTTTTCTGAATTCTTCCTTTTCAAATATGAACATTGTGGTAACTGCATTGAGTTTATTTGCATTTTCTTGGTACTCATTCTTCATCCTTTTTAAAATCTCTTTGAATCTCTCCCATTGAAAAATGTAGTTGTAGATCTTGTATGTAGCAGAGAGTTGTATTTTACTCGTTTAGATAATTTGAAATATATTGGTTTTAACTTTATATTGGTTTACATATGCACGTGTATATTCTGCTAAATATCATATTTTCTTTTCTTTTTCCTTTGGTATTTATTGGTATATCACTAACCCTAACCCTTACAAATGGTTGTGAAAAGAAGGGAAGCGAAAAGCAAAGGAGAATAGGAAAGATATACCCATCTGAATGCAGAGCTCCAAAGAATAGCAAGGAGTGATAAGAAAGCCTTCCTCACTGATCAATGCAAAGAAATAGAGGAAAAGAATAGAATGGGAAAGACTAGAGATCTCTTCAAGAAAATTAGAGATACCAAGGGAACATTTCATGCAAAGATGGGCACAATAAAGGATAGAAATGGTATGGACCTAACAGAAGCAGAAGATATTACGAAGAGGTGGCAAGAATACAGAGAACTGAACAGAAAAGATCTTCATGACCCAGATAATCACAATGGTGTGATCACTCACCTAGAGCCAGACATCCTGGAAAGTGAAGTCAGTCGGGCCTTAGAAAGCATCATTATGAACAAAGCTAGTAGCAGTGATGAAATTCCAGTTCAGCTATTTCAAATCTTGAAAGATGATGCTGTGAAAGTGCTGCACTCAAATATGCTAGGAAATTTTGAAAACTCAGCAGTGGCCACAGGACTGGAAAAGGTCAGTTTTCCAAAGAAAGGCAATGCCAAAGAATGCTCAAACTGCCGAACAATTGCACTCATTGCACAATAGCTAGGTAAAGATAATGCTCAATATTCTCTCCATGATGCCAAGGCTACTGATTGCAGAAGCCAGAATATCACATGACATCGCAATCAACACTATGTCCTAGCATGTTCAAAGAGCTGGATTAGATGTAGGCGAAGAAGGCAGAAAAGAGAGCACTGCAGAGATCCAACATTTCCAAGGAGACATCCCTTGGGATGATCAATGCAAAACTCAAAGCCATATGAAAGTTCCATGAGATAGAAACATCTGAGATTGGTCTGGCTTTGACTTGGACTATGGACCAGAAGCCTTGACTATGTGGATACATGTGAAAATTCTGAAAGAGATGGGAATAGCCACCTGATCTCTTGAGACCTGTATGCAGGTCAGAAGCACAGTTGAACTGGACATGGAACAACAGACTGTTCCAAGTAGGAAAGAGACGTCAAGGCTGTATATTGTATGTTATTTAACTTATATGCAGAGTACATCATGAAAACTGGAAGAACTGGACTGACTGAAGACACCTAAACAACAAAAACAAGAGAACCTAATGGATACATACCAAACTCCAAACCCCAGTAAAGAACATGTCTTCCGTTTAAGGATAAGCAAAACACTTATGAAAAGTACAGTATTTGTGGTCACAAGAAATGATCAATTAATACCAAAGTTAGAATATATCATTCTATGACCAAAATGTTAAAAAAAAAAGAACTTTCCTCCTGAAATTTAAAAATATATTATTGAAGAACTAACCCTAACCCTAAAGACTCCAGCAGAAATTTACTAAGTAAAAAAAAAAAAAAAAAAAAAAAAAAAAAAAAAAAAAAAAAAAAAAAAAAAAAAAAAAAAAAAAAAAAAATACTAGAGCTAAGGTTGCAAATAGTCAGACACGACTGAGTGACTGAACTGAACTGACTAAATCAGTGAATATAGTAAAGTTGCAGGATATAAAATTAACACACAGAAATCCATTGCTTTCCTATACACTAACAATGAGAAAACAGAAAGAGAAATTAAGGAAACAATCCCATTCACCATTGCATCACTCAGCTTTCATTATAGTCCAACTCTCACATGCATTCATGACCACTGGAAAAACCATAGCCTTGACTAGATGGACCTTTGTTGGCAAAGTAATGCCTCTGCTTTTCAATATGCTATCTAGGTTGGCCATAACTTTTCTTCCTTAATCTATGAGTGCCATCAAAACATGCAAACATGCTACCATATTAACATGAAATTTTAAGAAATGGAAAGATGCACAATAGAATAAAGAGAATATAGCAAAGTGTTGTGCTATTTAAACAGCAAATAGTCCCTGGTTCTTCCAGGGTTTTATACAAAGATAAGGTTTTATACAAAGGATGGATGCAGATTGCAGGAAAAGGACATCACTAACTGGGGTATTACAATAGTCAAGATACAGAAACCGGCTGTAACAAGTCATTGAATGTAGTTATGTATACTAAAGTAAAGGAAAATAATAAGAGATTAAACTGGAGAGAGAAACTGGGGCAAAAAAAGGAAGAACGATATGCCTTGTAGACTATGTTCAGGAAAAATCAGTTTTCATTTCAGTTCCAAAGAAGGGTGATGCCAAACAATGTTCAAACTACTGTACAATTGCACTCATTTCACAGGCTAGTAAGGTTATGTTCAAAATCCTTCAAGCAAGGCTTCAGCAGTATGTGAACCAAGAACTTCCAGATGTACAAGAAGGATTATGAAAAGGCAGAGGAAACAGAGCTCAAATTGCCAACATTCTTTGGAACATGGATAAAGCAAAAGAATTCCAGAAAAACATCTACTTCTGCTTCATTTACTGTGCTAAAGCCTTTGACTAGGGGGATCACAACAAACTGTGAAAAATTCTTAAAGAAATTGGAATACCAGAGCACCTTCCCTATCTCTTGACAAACCTGTAGGTGGGTCAAGAAGCAACAGTTAGAACCAGACATGGAAAAACTGACTGGTTCAAAATTGGAAAAGGAGTATGACAAGGCTATATAGTTTCACCCTGCTTATTTAACTTGTATGCAGAGTACATCGTGTGAAATGCCAAGCTGGATGAATCACAAGCTGAAATCAAGATTGTCAGGAGAAATAGCAACAACCTCAGATATGCAGATGATACCACTCTAATGGCATAAAGTGAAGAACTAAAGAGCCTCTTAATGAGGGTGAACCTAAAATCAACAGAAGGGGGAAAATTGGAAGCAGTGACAGGTTTTATTTTCTTGGGCTCCACAATCACTGTGGACAGTGATTACAGCCATGAAATGAAAAGACACTTGCTCTTTGGAAGGAAAGCTATGACAAACTTAGACAGCATATTAAAAAGCAGAGACATCACCTTGGCAACAAAGGTCCATACAATCAAACCTATAGTTTTCCCGGTAGCCATGTATACTTCACAGACTTGTAGACAGTGAGTACAGCCACGAAATTAGAAGATGCTTGCCCCTTGGCAGGAAAGCTTTGACGAACCTAGACAGTATATTAAAAAGCAGAGACATTACTTTGTTGACAAAGGTATGTACTGTCAAAGCTATGGTTTTCTCAGTAGTCATGTATGGATGTGAGAGTTGGACCAAAAAGAAGGCTGAGCACAGAAGAATTTATGTTTTCGAATTGTGGCGCTGGAGAAGACTCTTGAGAGTCCCTTGCAACTGCAAGGAGATCAAACTAGTCAATTCTGAAGGAAATCAACCCTGAATATTCATTGGAAGGACTGCTGCTGAATCTGAAGCTCCACTCCTTTGGCCACCTGATGCAAAGAGTCGACTCACTGGAAAAGACTTTTATGCTCAGAAAGATTGAAGGCAAAAGGAGAAGGGGGCCACAGAGGATGAGATGGTTAGAGAGTGTCACCAACTCAACAGACATGAATTGGAGGATTCATGCGGGAGACAGTAGAAGGCAGAGGAGCCTGGCATGCCACAGTCCAGGAGGTCATAAAGAGTCAGGCATGACTTAGCAACTGGATAACAACAACACTTCTGGGAGAAGTACTTCGTTCTCACCCCTGAGATTTTCTCAACGTGAATCTTAAGCATGTATTTGACCACTGGTTTCTCTTTACTCCTTTATTCATTTTCTTCTTTTTGGAGGAATATTGCCCTCTGAGATAACTTAAGAATTAATTGGGAATGCTCAGTGCAACTCTGTCCTTGTTATCCCCCTTCCCTCAAGAAGCTGTCTACAGGGCTCCATGCTATCTTGTGCTCTTCACATGGAGAATCTGGCCCTAGTATTGCCCTGCTGACTGTTACACCCTCACATAGATGTCAGCAGTGATGAAGGTGATATTGACCTTCAGCTACCATCCTTTGTCTTGGTTAAGATTTGTTCAGGATGTGAGTTGAGAAGAGGATGGCTAATTAATTGGCCAACTCAAAGACTTCATTAATAATATGAGCAATAGGAACACACTAAATAGAAGAGTTTTTAAAAAGCTTCAAGTAAGTTATCTCTGCCATTTGTGTGGAAGGAATAGAGATAAGAGCTAATTAAATTAATCTAGTTATAGGAAGCAAGGACTGGACCTGCAAGTTTCTATTTTCTAAGCTAGAAGCTGGCAAGTTAGTTCAAAGGCCAGATGAAAATATTTTAGGCTTTCCGGGTCACTTAACAGTTTTTGTGCAATTTTTTAACCCTTTAAAATTTCAAAATCTTTTCTTAGCTTGTGGGATATGCAAAAAAAAAAAAAAAAAAGGCCTTGGGTATACACAAAGCAGACTGTGGGCCAGATTTAATTCATGAGCTATAGTCTGTCCAACCTCTGCTGCTGCTGCTAAGTCGTTTCAGTCGTGTCCAATTCTGTGCAACCCCATAGACAGCAGCCCACCAGGCTCCCCCATCCCTGGGATTCTCCAGGCAAGAGTACTGGAGTGGGGTGCCATTGCCTTCTCCAATGCATGAAAGTGAAAAGTGAAAGTGAAGTCGCTCAGTCCAATCTCTAACAAGGGGTAATTCCTTTGGCCAAGAGATTATGTCCTTGCAAAAACTATAAAAATAAATTCCAATAAACAAATATTAGCCAGTTTTCATCAATGAAATTGCTTAGTTAAAAACACTCTGGAGCTTTGGCCCTTACTTAGTAATAGAGTCAGTCTCTCAGATATTGCTTTCAAAATCCCTATATTCCTACAACCACACTGGTTATTGATCAATGAAACCAACCATTTTGGAGACTTGCTTGTGTGCAATGCTATGCTAGAAAAGCTTCATTCTTTCCCTTGTTGACTAATGCTGACCATCACCTTATGCAACGTTGTGCTGCTAGAGAATTTTAGTGTATCTGCTGGTTCAAATTAAAAGAGACTAGCATTTATTGCTTGCAGATTTTTGGATCGCAGCCATTCTGACTGGTGTGAAGTGATACCTCATTGTGGTTTTGATTTGCATTTCTCTAATAATGAGTGATGTTGAGCATCTTTTCATGTGTTTGTTAGCCATCCGTATGTCTTCTTTGGAGAAATGTCTATTTATTTCTTTGGCCCATTTTTTGATTGGGTCGTTTATTTTTCTGGAATTGAGCTGCAGAAGTTGCTTGTATATTTTTGAGATTAGTTGTTTGTCAGTTGTTTCATTTGCTATTATTTTCTCCCATTCAGAAGGCTGTCTTTTCACCTTGCTTATATTTTCCTTTGTTGTACAGAAGCTTTTAATTTTAATTAGATCCCATTTGTTTATTTTTGCTTTTATTTCCAGAATTCTGGGAGGTGGATCATAGAGGATCCTGCTGTGATTTATGTCTGAGAGTGTTTTGCCTATGTTCTCCTCTAGGAGTTTTATAGTTTCTGGTCTTACATTTAGATCTTTAATCCATTTTGAGTTTATTTTTGTGTACGGTGATAGAAAGTGATCTAGTTTCATTCTTTTACAAGTGGTTGACCAGTTTTCCCAGCACCACTTGTTAAAGAGATTGTCTTTACTCCATTGTACATTCTTGCCTCCTTTGTCAAAGATAAGGTGTCCATATGTGTGTGGATTTATCTCTGGGCTTTCTATTTTGTTCCATTGATCTATATGTCTGTCTTTGTGCCAGTACCATACTGTCTTGATGACTGTGGCTTTGTAGTAGAGCCTGAAGTCAGGCAAGTTGATTCCTTCAGTTCCATTCTTCTTTCTCAAGATTGCTTTGGCTATTCGAGGTTTTTTGTATTTCCATACAAATCTTGAAATTATTACATATACACAATGGAGTATTACTCAGCCGTTAAAAAGAATTCATTTGAATCAGTTCTGATGAGATGGATGAAACTGGAGCCAATTATACAGAGTGAAGTAAGCCAGAAAGAAAAATACCAATACAGTATACTAACACATATATATGGAATTTAGGAAGATGGCAATGACGACCCTGTATGCAAGACAGGAAAAAGGACACAGATGTGTATAACGGACTTTTGGACTCAGAGGGAGAGGGAGAGGGTGGGATGATTTGGGAGAATGGGAATTCTAACATGTATACTGTCATGTAAGAATTGAATCGCCAGTCCATGTCTGACGTAGGTGCAGCTTGCTTGGGCTGGTGCATGGGGATGACCCAGAGAGATGTTGTGGGGAGGGAGGTGGGAGGGGGTTCATGTTTGGGAACGCATGTAAGAATTAAAGATTTAAAATTTAAAAAAAAATAAAAAATTAAAAAATAAAAAAAAACAAATTAAAAGAGACTAAATATGACATAAGAAATAAAGATGCAGAAAGGCATGTATTTTCTAGTATTATTTTCTTCTGACAACAGTGTCTTTAGTACAGATGAAACATATCAAACTGGGTATGAAACATGCCATTTCTTGTATTTTCATTCACATAAATTTTTTTTTTAATTTTAAAATCTTTAATTCTTACATGCGTTCCCAAACATGAACCCCCCTCCCACCTCCCTCCCCACAACATCTCTCTGGGTCATCCCCATGCACCAGCCCCAAGCATGCTGCACCCTACGTCAGACATGGACTGGCGATTCAATTCTTACATGACAGTATACATGTTAGAATTCCCATTCTCCCAAATCATCCCACCCTCTCCCTCTCCCTCTGAGTCCAAAAGTCTGTTATACACATCTGTGTCCTTTTTCCTGTCTTGCCTACAGGGTCGTCATTGCCATCTTCCTAAATTCCATATATATGTGTTAGTATACTGTATTGGTGTTTTTCTTTCTGGCTTACTTCACTCTGTATAATTGGCTCCAGTTTCATCCATCTCATCAGAACTGATTCAAATTTTTAAAATAGTCTCTTTTCTTGCACAGCTATAGTTACTGAATCTAAAAGAAGATTCTGATACTAAAAAACCAAACCAAACATGTTCCAGAGGGAGTAATCTTTTTTAAACTGTAGTCTTTCTAAGGGACTTGCACCCTGCAAAACTGAATTTTAGCTGCAGTTGTTTATGAATTATGAGTGCTAAAATGCCTATGGGCTAAATACAAGAAAATAACTTCAGTGTTTTTTATTATTCTCTCAGTCTCGTAACTCATATTTGAAAACATTGAATCTCACATTCCCTTAAAAATTTACCCTTCAGCCAAGACCAAGATTAGAGAAATTTCAGATTTAAGAAAAGGAAACTGTTCAGAAGATTTAGAGAAATGGACAAAGGAAGGCCCCAACACAAAGCCTTTGTAACCTTGATAAATATATACATAGAGAGACTTGTATAACATATCCCTAAGTAATGGACACCCTTTGCAGAGAAGAGCCTCCTAGAACTTCTAGTTTCTCCATATGTACCATGCAGAACAAGGAACACCACCTTTTTTTAGTTAATAGGCTTTTTTGAGCAGTTTTATACTTATAGAAAAATTAAGCATAAGGAATTTCCATATGCTTTCTCTCCTTCCCTCAAAACACATAGTTTCCCCTATTATTACCTTGCATTCATGTGGGACATCTATAACAGCTGAAAAACAATATTGATATATAATTATTAGCCAAAGTCCATAGTTTACAATAAAGTCCACTCTGTGTTGTATAGTTCTATCAGTTGTAAGAAAGGCAGTGTCATGTATCCACCATTACTGTGTCATACAGACTAGTTTCCAGGCCCTAATAGTTTCCAGGTGAACCCCTGCCAACCACTGACCTTTTCACTGTCTCTATAGTTTTGCCTTTTCCATAATGCCTCGTAGTTCGAATCATACAGTATGTAGCCCTTTCAGACTTTTGTACTTCATGTAGCAGCATTCACTTAAGGTTCCTCCATGTCTTTGCAGCTTAATAGGTCATTTCTTTTTACTACTAGCTCTTTTTTAGGACAGAAAAAGTAATTCTTAAGGAACTTAAGGGCTTACCAAAAAGATATTCATTTAAGGATATAAAATAATTCTAGGTGAATAGGTAGAGTTTACCAGCAGGGTATACATTTACCTGCCAAACGTTGTTTTCACTGGTTCTTCATACAAGTAGTTAGTTGATACATAATTTTGTTAGAAAGAATTTCCAAATATAATAGCCTCTCTCAAACAATGTAGACAGCAGGAGTATACTTAATACACATTGTCTTTCACTCCTGGTTGTGATCAAAATCAAGGACCACCAGAGCAGAAAGACGTAAACGAGATACATGTGCCTGTCTATTTGCAGACATGTGTCCATTTGCAAACAGATATAAAAAGGCTCAGGAAATAGGAAAATAACCCATTTTCAAATTATGTCTTTGCTATTGTAGAATCCTCGCTATCATGTAAACGAGCTCCATGTTGGGCAGTTTGAATTTCAACAAATATTGCTGGGAAAATCACAGTTCCTGTTCTGACACTTACTAGCTTTGATTTCAACAAGTCACTTCTCTGTGAGCTCCAGGACCTTCATCTGTAGCATGGAGAATAGAGTGGTCCCCTCCTGACTCAGAGCTATTGTGAAGATCAAAGAAGACTGAGATGAATGGAGGAGATAAAAGTGATGCAGGGACAACACTGACAAACTTCTAAAAGGTTTAGTCTGTTGCTGTTGTAATAATAATGTTAATGATACTGTTATTGGACTCCCCATCCTAACCCCTCTTCTACTCTCTGGCACCCATCCCAGATAAGATGTTGTCAAGAAGGACATTACAAAGAAACCTGCTTAAGCATGGAGACAAAAAACCCTGTAACTCAAAGTAAATTAGCATAATAGGAAAGGACAATAATTTATGCAGCAGAAAAGAAAGTGTTGAACCCTTTCTAACAGGAAAATCGTCATGGTTACAATGTGTAGACCAGAGGTGAACCACTAAGCTTCCAAGATAGCAGACCAGTTGGAAAGGCAGAACACACCTCCTGGTGGCTCAAGGGCAAAGACATAGCATAACCTAAGCGTCTTCTGCAGAGTTAGGGTTCTGCAGGATAGTTCACAGAAGCAAGAAAGGGGATCATCCTGACTGAGTGCTGAAATGTGGTTAAACCTGGCTTGTTCCCATCACTCTAGCCATAGATTTGTGTGGCTCTAATTAGTCCAACAGAGAGACAGCTATTGAAAGCACAACTCTCACTAAGTGAGATTGACTCAGATAATCCAAGATGATCACATAAACTGAAAGCAAATCAATTCCTTTCTTTTGACTTATTTGGTAGGGGAGGGATAGAAAGTATTACTAACAAAATGATAACAAAAGAATAGCAAATTGTTTAGAATCCCCACAACCCTCTAAAAAACAAAATCCCAGTTAGGCCAGAAAGAAGATTTATCTTTGGAATCTTGATCTATGATACTTAGAAATGAACCAAGAAATCAAAGCCTTAGCAAATCTAGGAAAGAGCCCAACAGGCACCAGGCACATCAGTTCAACATAGTACGTGGTGTATGTCTGCACCAAAAAAAATATAACTTTATTCTCAAATGAATGTACAACCAAAGCAAATACTGAAGGTAAATACTGACAGTCTAGAAAGAGCTTCTAAAATAAAGGTAAGAGTTTTAGTCCAAATGGTATAAATTCACACTTAAAAAGGGGAACCTCAGCCTGGCTCAATTGTCTGGGGATAGAAGCTGGAAGTGCCATATAAACACAGTCTTCAAAAAGGGAGCAAAATAAAAACTGTGGCCTTGGTTTTGAGCAAGCTGTGGGATGATGAGGTAACAGAATTCTAAAGATCAGGAAACAAATCAAGCCACCTGCTGATTCTGTGACTAGAGCTGAAATATCACATGAGACAAGGAGCCCTGAAATGACAAAAGAAAAAAAAAAGGATTCTAGGCTAGCAACATAGGGAATAAGAGAAAATGAGAAGGAGTAAGAAAAATGTGCCACAAGGGTTAAAACAGAACAAAACCACACACAGTGTTGAAACATAGGAACAGGGCCTCACTACACAATTTTATGAAACAGTGTGTAAAAGGCTTGGGACTTGATAGCCTCAGAATGCTCAAAAAAATAAAGGAATATATTCCATTTTTAAAAAAAAGTTAAAATGGGGAAAGAAAGCAAGCAGGGACGGAAATGAAAAGATATTTTCAAAGGGAAAAAATGGTCAGTGAAATAAAAATATTACTAGACATGATAAAATTTAGAAGCCCCAGCAAGAGATGAAACAGATATAGAGTGTGAGCAGACCAGAGTAATTTACCAGAATCGGGATCACCGAGAAAGGCACCAAATAGAAGTTTCGGAAAAGAATGAAAGCTGTGGGCAGGGAAGCAATATTCAAAGAGATAGTAAAGAAGTAATTACAAGAATCAAAGACTATTTCATTCAAAATTGTGTTTCAAGAACCAAGCAGAAGGAGAAAAGTAAATTCACATCCAAATACACCATAAAGGAAATGCAGAATATCAAGGGAAAAAAGTTTACAAGTAACTGTGCAAAAACACAGTTTGCCTACAAAGACAGTATGCCTAATAATAAACTAGCATAAACTGTGTAAACTAGCCCTCCAGCCCTGAAATCCTAAAGACTATTCTTAGGCCAGTGTCAACAATGGGACCTCAACCTGAGACTCTCCCATTAATCCAGGGGTACAAGAAGGAGACTGAAGTGGCCCTAAATTGCCTGTGCCCCCATATCCCAGCGAAAGGGAACACACATCCCCTCCTGAGGGAAATATCCTCAAGTTAACCCCTAGGGTGCTCACAGATCAATTTCAAACAAACATGAACTCACAATTAAAATTCATCAAAGCAACAAGAAAACAAGTCAGATGGGCAAGTATCTGTTAAAATAATCTCCAGAAACTTTATATATTTACATATCAGAATAAAATTTACAAAATTATAGGAATAAAATGCTTAGAAAATAAAAAAGGTACTCACAAAAATAAAGCTATCATTATCACCAGAAGTAACCAGGTAGTCTTGAAAAAGAATCCAGTAAATTTTTTAGAAACCTTTTTAATTTATTATTTAAATTAAAATGAATAAAAAATTAAATTTAAAAAACAGTGGGTGGTTCTAACAGTAGAATTCATGAATTAGACAAGAAATTTGAAGAAATTACCTACATGTGACTTGGAGAGATAAGTAGATGGAAAATATGAAAGGAAGTACAGAAATGAGCAGGATTGAATAAGTTCTAACTGAATTTCAGAAGGACATTCAGTACTTTAATTCATAGAGAATCAGAGGTCTATACTATCTGATTCACCTGTGAACATCTGCACCATTTTCCACTTAGGCCTTCAATGAACAACTTAAATTTCATCTCCACTATGAAGTCTTTCTTCCCCACTCATTGCATCTGTCTCTCTTTTAAAAAGCTAATTGTCCAAACCCAATAATCACATACTGGGTCATACATTCTCTGCTTTTCCATGTTACCTCTTAGATAGCTGGTTAAGCATATTTCATGAATTCATCTCATTGGAAAATATTACAACTGAATAGGTTTCTTATTATTTAAGTTCCATTGAGTAGAAAGGAAAAATAAGCAGAGAGGGGAATAGATAAGGGTTTAGGAGTCAATCATAACAAACATTGTCCTATGAGGGGGTAGGGAAATGAACACCTCTAAAAATAACTTTTACTAAAAGATCCAGAAGACAGAGGAGAATATGATAGAAAAGAAACAGGGCAGAGGAAAGGTGATTAAGTTATACGAGGAAATATAAAATGTAGCAACTAAATGTAATTGGCTTAATGGGAAATAAATAAAATTAGAGATGTGGAAGTAAAAATTGAGAATGTTTCTTAGAATGTATGAGAAAAGATTTTTAAAAATAAAAATGGAAAGATAGAACCTGACAACAGAAGGGACTCTAATATGGAAACAGAGGAACAGGAAAATAGCAACTTTCTTGGTTGAAAAAACAATGAAATGCGCAACTGAAAGTACTCATCACTTTACAGGCAAAATCAATCTGGGCTCTCACTGGACTAAAATCAAGGTGTCCGAAGGTTGCGTTCCTTTTGGGAGGCTCAACTCTTCGCATGAGGTGGCCAAAGTATTAGAGTTTCAGCTTCAGTATCAATCCTTCCAATGAACACCCAGGATTGATCTCCTTTAGGATGGACTGGTTAGATCTCCTTGCAGTCCAAGGGACTCTCAAGGGTCTTCTCCAACACCACAGTTCAAAAGTATCAATTCTTCTGCACTCAGCTTTCTTTACCGTCCAACTCTTACATCCATATATGACCACTGGAAAAACCTTGATGCTGGGAGGGATTGGGGGCAGGAGGAGAAGGGGACGACAGAGAATGAGATGGCTGGATGGCATCACCAACTCGATGGACATGAGTCTGAGTGACCTCCAGGAGTTGGTGATGGACAGGGAGGCCTGGCGTGCTGTGATCCATGGGGTCGCAAAGAGTCGGACACGACTGAGCGACTGAACTGAACTGAACTGAGCTTATGGAGGAAAGTTTCCTTGCTGTTTTTGGCTTCTAGAATTCATGCATATTCATTAGCTTGTGCAAGGGCAGACTAAGTCCTCCTCCCACCTCAGCATGTCACTCTGACTTCCCTTCTGCCTCTGTCTTCCACTTTTAAGAACCCTTGTGATGATATTGGGCCCACCTGGCACATCTAGACTAATGTGAAAACTTGTGACGATACTGATCCCATCTGGATCATCCAAACTATCTCCCTACTTTTTCAGAGGTTTGCTGTGTGTGCTCAGTGATTCAGTCATGTCTGACTCTTTACAACCCCATGGACTGTCACCCATCAGGCTCCTCTGCCCATGGAATTTTCCAGGCAAGAATACTGGAGAAAGTTTCCATGCCCTCCTCCAGAGGATCTTCCCAACCCAGGGATTGAACTCGTGCTTCTTGTATCTCCTGCATTGGCAGTCAGATTCTTTACCACTAGAACCATCTATTTGCGATGATACTGGTCCCATCTAGACCATCCAGACTACTTCCCTATTCTATTGTGTGGGTTGTGGAATTATTCTGCCTACCACAGCTTCCTAATAGAGTTTGTTTCAATGTGCCTCAGAATCTGTACTCATGCTGCACCTGATTTAATTTATCTGATACTCTCCTAAACATCTGAGCTATTTCCTATTTAGTCCTACAACATCCACCTTAAAATTCTTCCCTTCATTGAAACCTTTCTTGACACTTCCACAATCCTATCTCCCTTTTAAATTCATGATCTAAACCAAATATTCATGTTTTGAACAATAATTCTTCAATTCAGTGCGTTATTTTAATGTCTTTTTCATGTGTACTGATCCTCCAAATAAACTTTAATCTCCAAGGAGAAAAATGTGTTCACAAAACAGCACTTATGTAAGAATCCCTCATTTTATTGTGGCAACCCTGTTACAGAAAGTCCCTCTGCACCATTTTTCCAATGGCATTTGCTCATTTCTTGTCTCTGTGTCACATTTTGGTAGTTTAATACTACTTCTAACTTTTTCATTATTATATCTGTTATGGTGATCTGTGACTAGTGATTTTTGATGTGACTGCTGTAATTATTTTGGGGCACTATGAGCCACATTCTTATAACACAGCAAACAATAGATAAGTTTTATATGTGAGTTCTGACCGCTCCATCAACAAGCTATTCCCTATCGCTCTTCCTCTCCCCTAGCCTCCCCACTCCCTGAGACACAACAACATTGAAATTAGGCCAATTAATTTCCCTACAATGGCTTCTAAGTGTTCAACTAGAAAAAGTTTCAAACTTCTCACTTTCAATCAAAAACTAGAAATAATTAAGCTTAGTGAGGAGATATCTCAAAGGCCAAGATAGGCTGAAGGCTAGGCCTCTTGTTGCAAACAGGAGCCAAGTTATGAGTACAAATAAAACATACTTGAAGGAAAGTAAAAGTGCTATTCCAATGAAAACTTAGATGACAAGAAAGCAAAGCAATGTTTTTGCTGATATGGAGAAAGTATTCAGTTCACTTCAGTCGCTCAGTCATTTCCAACTCTTTGCGACCCCATGGACTGCATTAGTGGTCTAGAATGAAAGTCAAACTAACCAAAATATGCCCTTGAACCAAAGCCTAATCCACAGCAAAGTCCTAACTCTCTCTATTGTATGAAGATTGACAGAAATGAAGAACCCACAGGAGAGTTTGAAGCTGGCAGAGGCTGGCTCATGAGGTTTAAGGATAGATGCTATCTCTATAGCTTCAAAGACCAAGGTGAAGCAGCAAATACTGATGTGGGAGTGGCAGAAATTTTCCAGAAGATCTAAGTAATATAATTAATGAAGGTGGCTACACAAAACAGATTTTCAACACAGACAAACAGTTTTACATTAGTGGAAGAAGATGCCATCTAGGATTTTCATAGTCCAGAGAGGTGAAGTCAATGCCTGGCTTCAAAGCTTTGAAGATCCAGCTGACTCTCTATAGAAACCAATGCAACTGGTGACTCTAAGTTGAAACCAATGCTTACATACCATTCTGAAAATCCTAGGACCCTTAAGAATTATGATGTCTACTCTGTCTGTGGAACACAAGGTCTAGATAACAACACATATATGATTACAGAATATTTTCAGACCACTGCTGAGACCTACTGCTCAGGAAAAAAAAAAAAAAAAAAAATGGTTCCTTTAAAAATACCACTGCTGACAATGCACTTAGTTACCCAAGAGCTCTGAGGGAGAAATTCATGCTAACATCATATCCATGCTGCAGCCCATGGATTAAAAAGTAATTCAATTTCAAGTCTTATTCTTAAGAAACCTATTTCATAAGTCTAGGGCTTCCCTGTGGCTAAGACAGTAAGAAATCCACCTGCAATGCAGGAGACCTGGGTTCAATTCCTGGATCGGGAAGTCCCCTGGAGAAGAGAATGGCTACCCACTCCAGTAATCTTGCCTAGAGAATTCCATGGACAGAGGAGCCTGGTGGGTTATAGTCCATGGAGTTGCAAAGAGTTGGACACAACTGAGTGATTAACACTTTCATTACTTTTTATATGGATGCCATAAATAATGGCAGATCCTCAGATCCTCTGATGGACCTGGGCAAGGTCTTGAAAATATTCTGAAAAGTATTTATCACTCTAAATGTCATTAAGAACATTTGTGATTCATGGGAAGACATCAAAAGGTTAACATTAACAGGAGTTTGGAAATAGCTGATTCCAGTCTTCATGAATGACTTGGAGGATTTTAAGACTTCAGTGGAGGAGGTAACTTTAGATGTGGTGGAGATAGCAAGAGAACCAGCACCAGCAGTGTAGCCTGAAGACATTACTGAATTGACTCTGGTGGCAAAGAACCTGCCTGACAATGCAGGAGACGTAAGAGATGTGGGTTCGGGCCTTAGGTCAAGAAGATCCCCTGGAGGAGGCAATGGCAACCCACTCCATAATTCCACGGAGGAGCCTGGTGAGCTATGGTCCATAGGGTTTCATAGAATCGGACACAAATGAAGCAACTTAGCCTACACCGTGCATGATAAAACTGCATGAAGAGTCGCTTCTAATAGCTGAGCAAAGAAAGTGGTTTTTTGAATTCTATTCCAAGGAAGGCAGTGAAGATTGTTGCAATGACAACAAAGGATTTAGAATATTACATAAACTTAGTTGACAAAGCAGCAAGTTTTGAGAGTATTGATTCTGATTTTGAAAGACATTCTATTGTGGATAAAATGCTATCCAACAGTATTGCATGCTTCAGAGAAATCCTTCATGAAAGACAGTCAATCAATGTGGCAAATTTCACTGTTGTCTTATTTTAAGAAACTGTCACACCCCAACCATTAGCAACCTGACCAGTCAGCACCCATCAAGAACCTCCACCAGCAAAAAGGTTATGACTCACTGAAGGATCAGATGATGTTAGCAATTTTTATTGATAAAGTATTTTTTACTTAAAGTATATATGTTATTTATTTGGACGTAACACTATTGCATACTTCAGTTCAGTTCAGTTCAGTCGCTCAGTTGTGTCCGACTCTTTGCAACCCCATGAATCGCAGCACGCCAGGCCTCCCTGTCCATCATCAACTCCTGGAGTTCACTCAGACTCACGTCCATCAAGTCAGTGATGCCATCCAGCCATCTCATCCTCTGTCGTCCCCTTCTCCTCCTGCCCCCAATCCCTCCCAGCATCAGAGTCTTTTCCAATGAGTCAATTCTTTGCATGAGGCAGCCAAAGTACTGGAGTTTCAGCTTCAGCATCATTCCTTCCAAAGAAATCCCAGGGTTGATCTCCTTCAGAATGGACTGGTTGGATCTCCTTGCAGTCCAAGGGACTCTCAAGAGTCTTCTCCAACACCACACTTCAAAAGCATCAATTCTTTGGCGCTTAGTCTTCTTCATAGTCCAACTCTCACATCCTTACATGACCACTGGAAAAACCATAGACTTGACTAGATGGACCTTAGTCGGCAAAATAATGTCTCTGCTTTTGAATATGCTATCTAGGTTGGTCATAACTTTTCTTCCAAGGAGTAAGTGTCTTATAATTTCATGGCTGCAGGCACCATCTGCAATTATTTTGAAGCCTAAAAAAATAAAGTCTGACACTGTTTCCACTGTTTCCCCATCTATCTCCCATGAAGTGATGGGACCGGATGCCATGATCTTCATTTTCTGAATGTTAAGCTTTAAGCCAACTTTTTCATTCTCCTCTTTCACTTTCGTCAAGAGGCTTTTTAGCTCCTCTTCACTTTCTGCCATCAGAGTAGTGTCATCTGCATATCTGAGGTTATTGATATTTCTCCCGGCAATCTTGATTCCAGCTTGTGTTTCTTCCGGTCCAGCGTTTCTCATGATGTACACTGCATAGGAGTTAAATAAGCAGGGTGACAATATACAGCCTTGACGTACTCCTCTTCCTATTTGGAACCAGTCTGTTGTTCCATGTCCAGTTCTAACTGTTGCTTCCTGACCTGCATACAGATTTCTCAAGAGACAAGTCAGGTAGTCTGGTATTCCCATCTCTCTCAGAATTTTCCACAATTTATTGTGATCCACACAGTCAAAGGCTTTGGCATAGTCAATAAAGCAGAAATAGATGTTTTTCTGGAACCCTCTTGCTTTTTCCATGATCCAGTGGATGTTGGCAATTTGATCTCTGGTTCCTCTGCCTTTTCTAAATCCAGCTTGAACATCAGGAAGTTCACAGTTCACATACTGTTGAAGCCTGGCTTGGAGAATTCTGAGCATTACTTTACTAGTGTGTGAGATGAGTGCAATTGTGCGGTAGTTTGAGCATTCTTTGGCATTGCCTTTCTTTGGGATTGGAATGAAAACTGACCTTTTCCAGTCCTGTGGCCACTGCTGAGTTTTCCAAATTTGCTGGCATATTGAGTGCAGCACTTTCATAGCATCATCTTTCAGGATTTGAAATAGCTCAGCTGGAATTCCATCACCTCCACTAGCTTTGTTCATAGTGATGCTTTCTAAGGCCTGCTTGACTTCACATTCCAGGATGTCTGCCTCTAGATGAGTGATCACGCCATCATGATTATCCAGGTGGTGAAGATGTTTTTTGTACAGTTCTTCTGTGTATTCTTGCCACCTCTTCTTAATATCTTCTGCTTCTGTTAGGTCCATACCATTTCTGTCCTTTATTGAGCCCATCTTTGCACGAAATGTTTCCTTGGTATCTCTAAGTTTCTTGAAGAGATCTCTAGTCTTTCCCATTCTATTGTTTTTGCATTCTATTTCTATTCCATTGCATTTCTATTTCCCATTCTATTTCTTTGCATTGATCACTGAAGAAGGCTTTCTTATCTCTTCTTGCTATTCTTTGGAACTCTGCATTCAGATGCTTATATCTTTCCTTTTCTCCTTTGCCTTTTGCTTCTCTTCTTTTCACAGCTATTTCTAAGGCTTCCCCAGATAGCCATTTTGCTTTTTTGCATTTCATTTCCATGGGGATGGTCTTGATCCCTGTCTCCTGTACAATGTCACGAACCTCATTCCATAGTTCATCAGGCACTCTATCTATCAGATCTAGGCCCTTAAATCTGTTTCTCACTTCCACTGTATAATTGTAAGAGATTTGATTTAGGTCATACCTGAATGGTCTAGCGGTTTTCCCTACTTTCTTCAATTTAAGAGGAGCTACCCCAAGTCTGAGGTCAGGGGCAGTGCCGAGAATGCCAGGCTGTGATGGCGCAGGAACGGCCAAGAGGAGCCACCCCATGTATGAGGCCAGGGGCGGCGGCCAGGAGGAGCCACCACAAGTCCAAGGTCAGGGGCAATGGTCTGGAGGAGCCACCCTGTGTATGAGGCCAGGGACAGTGGCCGGGAGGAGCCACCCCATGCCCAAAACCAGGGGCAGGAGCCAGGAAGATCAACCCACATCCAAGGAGCAGTGGCTGTGGTGGCGCAGGAGGGCCTAGAGGAGCTATCCCATGTTGAAGGTCAGGAAGGGCAGTGGTGAGGAAATACCCTTCATCCAAGGTAAGGAGCAACGGCTGTGCTTTGCTGGAGCAGCCTTGAAGAGATACCCCACGCCCAAGGTAAGAAAACCCAAGTAAGATGGTAGGTGTTGCAAGAGGGCATCAGAGGGCAGACACACTGAAACCATACTCACAGAAAACTAGTCAATCTAATCACACTAGCCTTGTCTAACTCAATGAAACCAAGCCATGCCTGTGGGGCAACCCAAGACAGGCGGGTCTTGGTGGAGAGGTCTGACAGAATGTAGTCCACTGGAGAAGGGAATGGCAAACCACTTCAGTATTGCATACTTGGTAGACTACAATATAATGTAAAGATAACTTTTTTATGCACTAAGGAACAAAAAATTTCATGTGACTTGCTTTACTATGATAGTCACTTTATTTTAGTCATCTGGAACTGAACCTGAAATATCTTCAAGGTATGCTTGTAGTAATATGAGTACATTATTATAAAATGGTTTTTTTTTTTTTTTACAAAAAAAAGAAAAATTGAATATGCAATATCATATAATCATTGATGAAAACTCAGAGAAATATGATTGGAATGCTAACAAAACTACCTCATACAGAAGACTCTTGAGAGTCCCTTGGACTGCAAGGAGATCCAACCAGTCCATCCTAAAGGAGATCAGTCCTGGGTGTTCATTGGAAAGACTGATGTTGAAGCTGAAACTCCAATACTGTGGCCACCTGATGTGAAGAGCTGACTCACTTGAAAAGACTCTGATGCTGGGAAAGATTGAGGGCAGGAGGAGAAGGGGACGACTGAAGGTGAGATGGTTGGATGGCATCACCAACTCAATGGACATGGGTTTGGTTGCACTCCAGGAGTTGGTAATGGACAGGGAGGCCTGGGTGTGCTGCGGCTCATGGGGTCACAAAGAGTCAGACATGACTGAGTGACTGAACTGAACTGAACCTCATAGAAATGGAAGTAAGGTATTTTTAATATCTCTGTTTATAATGCATAGTGTTCTCAGTGTTCTGCATTGTGGAAGGTGAGGCTCATATCCTTTCTGCCCACTTCTGAGTTCACATGCAGCTACAGTGGATAATTCCCAAACTGCTGACAGATCTCAGCCTCAAGACCTCAAACGTCTCTGCACAAGGCTTTCTCTGGCTTCCTTACAACTTTCTTAACCACATGCAAAACCTACAAGAAAGGCCAGGGCATCGGTATTGGGCAACCCACAAGCAAAGTGAGATGAGAATGGGTGATGAAGACTTCAGCTTCTCTGCCCCATAGCACATCTACACAGTTCCCCAGAGGCCTCCCTTCCACAGGGAGTGAGCCACAGTAGCCAGCAGCAGTAACCCATTTGTTCATGAACACACTTCATTGGTTCTTCACTCTTCCATGTTTCCTTTTCCCCATCTCATTACTTTTTCTACCTAGAGTCACTTTCCACAGCTGTAGAAAAACAGCTCAGCTGTGGCACATGGCAATCTTGCAGGTATCTGCAGTTCAAGATACTGCAGCACACCCATCTCAGTAGAGAACTTTGTATGGCACCTAGCACACTAGCATGTGTGTGCTTGGGAGGTCTTATAAGGCTCTGGTATGAAGCTATCTGGGACTCATCTCCCTATTGACTATGGTAAGGATGATTTCCCACCACTTCCCACATTCTCATGAGGCATGGGACCTTCTGCTTTGTTCTGTCCCCATCAGAATGCAGCTGCAGAATATAAATCCACTAGCAGCAGTCTAGGCGTAGGTCCCCACTTGTGTTAGAGTCTTCTAGGTTCTTCTGCTTCAGTGTGAGGGAGAAGGACCAAGGGGAGAGGACTCCTCTGTCTTATTCTTCAATTTGTTGGGTCTGTAAGTAACTCTGATATAAAAGTAGCTCATTGTGTCTCTACCATTTGACTTGTCAGTCCTTGGCTTTGCTGTCTGTTCAATGTGTGAGCTTGACACCCACATCAAAGTTCTTGTCTCAGGGTCTACATTTGGAAGAACTGAAATCAAGATAAGCAAACAGCACTTTTATAATTGGTCACAATACAACTTTTAAAAATCTGAATACAAACATAGCATACGGATTTGAATTAGTAAATAGTGTATATAAATGTGTAAAACAAAGAAAAGCCAAAAGGAAAAAATTCGCCAAAGTGTAAACAATAATTATAGCTAGGAAGAAGGATTTTTATGACTTTTATTTTTGTCTCTCCACTTTTCATAGTTTCTAAACTTTGCATCATGAACATTATTGCTTTTATAATAAAAAAAAACTATTTTTTTTAATTGGGAAGAATATTTGAAATATGCTTGTCAAGAGTTTTTATCTCTTACATATAGATGTTTTCATATGTCACCATGGTAAAATATAAACATTCTAAAATAAAGTGGATAAAGGACCTGAACGAGCTAATCACTAAATAAATGCAGATGCTAATGAACATGCACATGGACATTCAACCTTAATCAAACTATCATTAATCAAATAGACAAAAATTTAAATGAGATGAAATTGTTTGTTATTAAATTGGTAAATTAAATTATCATATCCAATTTTAGCATGGGTATAGTGGAATATACACTCTTATATACTATTATTAGGAGTGTAATTCCAAATTCCTGGAAGTATTTTCCAAATGTTTATTTTTCTTAACATGGGGACATCAATATAGTGAAAATGAGTATATTACCCAAAGCAATTTACAAATTCAATGCAATCCCTATCAAGCTGCCAGCCACATTTTTCACAGAACTAGAACAAATAATTTCAAGATTTGTATGGAAATACAAAAAACCTCGAATAGCCAAAGCAATCTTGAGAAAGAAGAATGGAACTGGAGGAATCAACTTGCCTGACTTCAGGCTCTACTACAAAGCCACAGTCATCAAGACAGTATGGTACTGGCACAAAGACAGACATATAGATCAATGGAACAAAATAGAAAGCCCAGAGATAAATCCACACACATATGGACACCTTATCTTTGACAAAGGAGGCAAGAATATACAATGGAGTAAAGACAATCTCTTTAACAAGTGGTGCTGGGAAAACTGGTCAACCACTTGTAAAAGAATGAAACTAGATCACTTTCTATCACCTGTACACAAAAATAAACTCAAAATGGATTAAAGATCTAAATGTAAGATCCAGAAACTATAAAACTCCTAGAGGAGAACATAGGCAAAACACTCTCAGACATAAATCACAGCAGGATCCTCTATGATCCACCTCCCAGAATTCTGGAAATAAAAGCAAAAATAAACAAATGGGATCTAATTAAAATTAAAAGCTTCTGTACAACAAAGGAAAATATAAGCAAGGTGAAAAGACAGCCTTCTGAATGGGAGAAAATAATAGCAAATGAAACAACTGACAAACAACTAATCTCAAAAATATACAAGCAACTTATGCAGCTCAATTCCAGAAAAATAAACGACCCAATCAAAAAATGGGCCAAAGAACTAAATAGACATTTCTCCAAAGAAGACATACGGATGGCTAACAAACACATGAAAAGATGCTCAACATCACTCATTATTAGAGAAATGCAAATCAAAACCACAATGAGGTATCACTTCACACCAGTCAGAATGGCTGCGATCCAAAAATCTGCAAGCAATAAATGCTGGAGAGGGTGTGGAGAAAAGGGAACCCTCCTACACTGTTGGTGGGAATGCAAACTAGTACAGCCACTATGGAGAACAGTGTGGAGATTCCTTAAAAAATTGCAAATAGAACTACCTCATGACCCAGCAATCCCACTTCTGGGCATACACACCGAGGAAACCAGAATTGAAAGAGACACATGTACCCCAATGTTCATCGCAACACTGTTTATAATAGCCAGGACATGGAAACAACCTAGATGTCCATCAGCAGATGAAAGGATAAGAAAGCTGTGGTACATATACACAATGGAGTATTACTCAGCCGTTAAAAAGAATTCATTTGAATCAGTTCTGATGAGATGGGTGAAACTGGAGCCAATTATACAGAGTGAAGTAAGCCAGAAAGAAAAACACCAATATAGTATACTAACACATATATATGAAATTTAGGAAGATGGCAATGACGACCCTGTATGCAAGACAGGAAAAAAGACACAGATGTGTATACCAGACTTTTGGACTCAGAGGGAGAGGGAGAGGGTGGGATGATTTGGGAGAATGGGAATTCTAACATGTATACTGTCATGTAAGAATTGAATCGCCAGTCCATGTCTGACGTAGGGTGCAGCTTGCTTGGGGCTGGTGCATGGGGATGACCCAGAGAGATGTTGTGGGGAGGGAGGTGGGAGGGGGGTTCATGTTTGGGAACGCATGTAAGAATTAAAGATTTTAAAATTTAAAAAAAATAAAAAATTTTTAAAAAAAAAGAAATTTTCATCTGAAAAAATCAGAGATATTCACAAAAAGTTCTGCACAACAGTCTTGTTTCTGAGTGATAGGATTATTATGCATAATTTTTATTTTAATCATTACATTTTTCTGTAGTTTTCAAACATTTTCACTAAATAGGTGCAGCCATTATAAGCAGAAAAGCAAAGTAAAAAATATTTTATATTTTAAAAGATAAGACATGAACCAGCAATTAAACTCCACAAAAAAAAGCACCACTCTTTGCTTTTCCTACTTTCATTCTACTAATGTGTACAAGGATGATATATATGAGTGAACTAATTTGCCACAGCAAGGCAGGGGCAGAGAGAGAATAGAACTCCCTATTTGTTTCTCTGCTCTGACATGAAATCAACATGTTTTGCTTTGTTGTTTATAAAATCAGAAGATGGAATGACTTGGCAATCGATAGCATATTAAAAAGCAGAGACATTACTTTGCCAACAAAGGTCTGTCTAGTCAAGGCTATAATTTTTCCAGTAGTCATGTATGGATGTGAGAGTTGGACTGTGAAGACAGCTGAGTGCTGAAGAATTGATGCTTTTGAACTGTGGTGTTGGAGAAGACTCTTGAGAGTCCCTTGGACTGCAAGGAGATCAGTCCTGGGTGTTCTTTGGAAGGAATGATGTTAAAGCTGAGACTCCAGTACTTTGGCCACCTCATGCGAAGAGTTGACTCATTGGAAAAAACTCTGATGCTGGGAGGGATTGGGGGCAGGAGGAGAAGGGGACAACAGAGGATGAGATGGCTGGATGGCATCACGGACTTGATGGACGTGAGTCTGAGTGAACTCTGGGAGTTGGTGATGGACAGGGAGGCCTGGCGTGCTGCGATTCTGGGGTTGCAAAGAGTCGGACACGACTGAGCAACTGAAATGAACTGAACTGAACTGAAGGCAGTTTTCTCTCTCTCTGGGTTTTAATACTCAGTTACATTTTAGATGTCACCTGCAGACTCTTTCTGCATTAACAACTACTTATTTACCATCGCTAAAACATATAATGGATAGAGCCAATTACTACAAGAAATAGATTAGCACATGCTTCATTTTTCACATAATGAATGTTAACATTGAAGCTATGATGAGGAGAAAAATAATGATGTTTTCTTCTCAGAACATAATGGTTTTGATGTTAAGAACTAGACCATTTTAATGTCAACTCCCTTCATTTGATAGATTGGTCCTTTTTCGTTCTTACTAACACAGTACTTAGATACTTTGAATTAATGTTAAGATACTCAATTCCTGGAATTTGAAGGGGCTTCCTTGCATTTTCTAATAAGAAAAAAATAATCTCACAGTGTCCTAGACAAATCAGTGATTTCTCACACTTTAAAGTGCCATAGTTCATCAACTTGAAGATGCCATAACTTGTTAAGATGCACAATTATTTAGGTACCTTAGAAAAATGCCCCAAAGTAAATGATGAGAAAGAGCATATCTTAATTATAAGATGCACACCAATTTCAGAGGTGTTCAAAGAGAGGGGTGTGGGAGGTGAGTGCATTTGAGAATCAAACTAAGCAGGGTTCAGGCGTTTCAACTACAGCCTGGAGACAGGGCTTATTCATCTAGTTACTTTTCTGTATTCTGATTTCTGAAGGGGTCTGACAAGTTTATAAACACATTCAAAGCTTAACTATTCAAAAACTAGCTGTAGAAAGTGAGATTTACACTCTCTACATAAGGTGTATTGCCTAAATCCGGGCTGTGCTAGAGCCAGACTCAGAGCAGGATAAATAAGCAGATTGTTAAATTGTCAAGACTCTTCTGAGCCAGTTGTTATAGCCAACTATTAAAAATTAAATTATATTAACTTGAAATGAAATACACTATATTAAAATCAAGGTAGTAAATCCCAGAAAAGTATCACCTCCTAATTATTTTACTACATTTTACTGTATCTCTTCCCTGAAGATTATTTATGTATAATGTATCTGTACAGCAGAAACACTAAACAGTGGTGAGCCATTACACATCTCTTTCCAATTCTGCATTTAGTGAGGTCCTTGATAGCTTGAAATAAGCCAGGTGGAAGTATTTGCACCATGGAAATCAGCAAATATTACAAATCAGGCATTCCCTACCCCCAGAAAGTCCATTATTAAGCATGTACTAGCATATCACTGCTTACAATAACAAAAAAATAATAAAAAGTTTGGTTATAAAAATGTATATACTAGCTACATATTCAGTTCAGTTCAGTCGCTTAGTCATGTCCAACTCTTTGCGACCCCATGGACTACAGTACACCAGGCCTCCCTGTCATCACCACCTCCTAGAGTTTACTCAAACTCATGTCCATTGAGTCAGTGATCCCATCCAACCATCTCATCCTCTGTCATCTCCTTCTTCTCCTGTCTTTAATATTTCCCAGCATCAGGGTCTTTTCAAATGAGTCTGTTCTTTGCATCAGGTGGCCAAAGGATTGGAGTTTCAGCTTCAGCTTCAGTCCTTCCAATGAATATTCAGGACTGATTTCCTTTAGGATGGACAGGTTGGATCTCCTTCTTGTCCAAGTGACTCTCAAGAGTCTTCTCCAACACCACAGTTCAAAAGCATCAGTTCTTCAGCACTCAGCTTTCTTTATAGTCCAACTCTCACATCCATGCACAACTACTGGAAAATCCATGGCTTTGATTATACAGATCTTTGTCGGCAAATTAATGCCTTTGCTTTGTAATATTCTGTCTAGGTTTGTTATAGCTTTTCTTCCAAGAAGCAAGTGTCTTTCAATTTCATGGCTGCAGTCACTGTCCGCAATGATTTTGGAGCCCAAGAAAATAAAGTCTGTCACTGTCTCCATTGTTTCTCCATCTATTTCCCAGGAAGTAATGGGACCAGAGGCCATGATCTTTGTTTTCTGAATGTTACATTTTAAGCCGGCTTTTTCACTCTCCTCTTTCGTGTTCATCAAGAGGCTCTTTAGTTCCTTTTTGCTTTCTGCCATAAGGGCCATGTCATCTCCATGTATGAGGTTATTGATGTTTCTCCTGGCAATCTTAAGTTACCTAAATGTTCATTGACACAGGAATAGATGAAGAAAATTGGTGCATATGTCCAATGGAATGTTGCTCAGCCATAGAAAAGAACAAAATAATGCCATTTGCAGCAACATGAATGGACATGGAGTTTATCATAATAAGTGAAGTAAGTCAGACAATGCAAATACTATATGATATCACTTTATGTGGAATCTAAAAAAAAATGGTACAAATGAAATTACTTACAAAACAGTAACAGACTCAGAAGACAAACTTATGGCTACCAAAGAGAAAAGGTAGAAGGAGATAAATTAGGAAATTAGGATTAACAAATACACACTACTATATACAAAACAGATAATCAAGGACCTACTGTATAACAGGGAACTCTACTCAATACTCTGTAATAACTTACATGTGAAAATAATCTTAAAAATAATAGATATATGTATAACTAAACCACTTTTCTGTATACCTGAAATTAATACATCATTATAAATCAACTATATTATAAAATAATTTTTTTAATGACAGCAGTGGATCATAGAATTAGAGACAAGAAAGTTAAAGAGAAAAATAAAAAAAACTAAACATTGACCTTAAAACACATTAGAAAAACATTCAAACATACACATATAGTATATATGAGTTTCCCAGGTGGCTCAGTGGTAAAGAATTAGCCTGTCAATGCAGGAGACACAGGACACACAGGTTTGATCCCTGGGTCAGGAAGATCCCCTGGATGAAAAAATGGCAACCTGCTCCAGTATACTTGCTTGAAAAACCCAGTGGGCCAAGGAGCCTGGCAGGCTACGTTACATGGGGTCGCAAAGAGTGAGACATGACTGAGCAACAAATCACAAGCACCATTAGCGACTGAGCATGCATGATATATATAATATATATGATTTGTATTATCTGAATTATTTAGGGGAGAAAAGGTTATTTCAGTTTTCAGTGTTAAAATTTCAGTATTCAAATGTCTGTGTGACTCTCTTACCTTGACTTCTTAATAAAATGCAGTGTTACATATTGCAATTTTTTACCATAAGGAACCTCTAATTTGTGTGGGATTCAAATTTACCCAAAGTTTCCCAACAAATGAGAGACAATATTACTATCATTTTCCCCTGGCAATAACTTGGCATGAATTTGACTATATAATGCTGCCCTCTGAATGACCCCCTTTTCTACAAAGTAGTGAAATCCAACTGGATCAAAAAAATTTGTGTGCTGAACACTGATGGCTGAAGCACCAATCGTTTAAAATTTTCTATCACTTCATAAAGAGTGATATTAAGTGATTTCTGTATAAAATAGTTTTTTTTAATGATTTTATAAAATGTCAAAGACTGAAATTCACTGTCCTCTGCCTCCTATCTGAGGACTAGGGTAACCTGAGGAGGTTTATTTATGAGAATTCATGTAAATCCTATTAGGCTCTTCTTAATACCCTATGGCACTTTAGCGAGAATATATTTTATTTTATTTGCATTTACATAATACAATTTGATAGTCTCATACTGTATAATCTCATTTCACTCAGTTCACTTTTTAAGAAAAATGAATCGCTTCCAGCTTTTCTACAAAAGAAACCCTATGTGAACTATATCCAAATAACTTGCAGTAAACTGGTTGCCATGGCTATACAGGAAGAGTGAGACACAATTACTAATAAATTTGAAAATTCTGATTTCCAAACTAGATTGATGACACTAGATTTTTGATCATATAATTAATGAAGCCAATGCATTATCAAACTTTGACCCAAAGAACTAGGGGCAAATACTCCTTTTGATAATTTTTTAATAAGGAGTATATGAACATTCATAACTAAACTGTTAAACAAATTAGAGATAACAATGTCGCCTGCATTTGACTCTGTCTTCATTCCCTAACAGTGTTCCTTTCTCCTTATTAATGTAGCTCAAGTTTTCACTACAGATTATTTCTGATCCTAAATTACTAAACACTGGATTTGTCAGTTTTGAACAGAGTAATGAAAAAGTGACTAAGCATGACTCCTTCAGGAAATGTCAGAAAGCCTTTTTTACTGGAACAACATCATAAGGGGTCATGAATGTGTTGTGGTGAGAAGTTTGGCATTCTCTTGAAAGGCAACCAAGAGTCATCAAATGTTATTCTTTAAATAGGGCATATTTTTTTTAATACAGTAGAGGCATCAGTTTGGCAGCTGAGCAAAAAGGTTTTAGAGAGAAAAATTTGTCTGAGTTAAGGATACCAACTCCTGAAGACACAACTGAACTGCAATTATCTAAATGAGAAACAGAAAGAGCTTGCACAGTGAAGTGGACTTCAGAATCATAACATATATGTCTATCTTAATCTCTCAATTTAAACCATCCTCTCCTTCTCCCACTGTGCCCACATGTCTGCTCTCTGTATCTTTAATCCTGCCTTGGAAATAGGCTCATCTGTAGCATTTTTCTAGATTCCACATATACACACTAATATATGATACTTCTTCTTCTCTTTCTAACTTACTTCACTCTCAATGACAAACTCTAGGTCCATCCACACAGCAGAAACTAACACAACACTGTAAAGCAATTATATTCCAATTTAAAAAATAAAATAATCAAAACATAAACACTTCTGTTTTCCATTTTAAAAGTCCAGACATACTTGTGATAATATAAGAGCTCTGTAGTTTTACCTAGCTTTAAAGACCTATAAGTCTCCAGTTGAACAATGAGTAGAAGACCTAATAGATATTCTCCAAAGAAGACATACAGATGGCTAAAAGAAGATGCTCAACCTCACTAATTATTAGAGAAATGCAAAAAAAAAAAAAAAAAAAAAACCAACAACAACAAAAAAATAACCTACAACAAGGTACCACCTCCTATCAGTTAGAAGGGCCATCATTAAAAAGTCTACAAATAACAAATGCCAGAAAGGGTGTGGAGAAAAAAGGAACCCTCTTACACTGTTGATGGCAATGTAAAGTGTTACAGTCATTATGAAAAACAGTATGGAGTTTCCTCAAAACACTAAATACAGAGTTACCATATGATCCACCAATTCCACTCCTGGGCATATATCTGGACAAAGCTATAATTCAAAAGATACATGTACCCTTATATTCACAGCAACACTATTCACAATAACCCAGGCATGGAAACAAACTAAATCTTCATCACTAGATGAATGGAGACAAATGGATGCAGCCATTTGCAGCAATATGGATGGACCTAGAGATTATCATACTAAGTGAGCCAAGTCAGAGAAACACAAACATTATATGATATCCCTTATATGTGGAATCCAAACTATGACACAAATGAAGTTATCAGCAAAACAGAAGCTGACTCATAGACACAGAGAACAGACACGTGGTTGCCAACGGCGTTGAGGACTGGGGAGGGAGGGACTGGGAGCTTTGGATTAGTAGATGGCAAATCATCATATATACAATGGGTAAACAAGGTCCTACTATATAGCACAGGGAACAATATTCAGTGTCCTGTGAAAAAACATAATGACAAGAATATTAAAAACAGTATATATGTGTACAACTGAGTCACATTGTACAAAGTGTATAGCAGAAATTAATACAACATTGTAAATCAACTATACTTCAATGCAAAATAAAGTAAAATAATTTTAAAATAAAGAGTTACAGGTCTCTAAGTCACTGCCTCTCCACCTCATGCACCTCTAGAAGCTTCTCCCTCACCACCCACACCTCTGCAGGATGTAGATGCTAGTGCTTCCTCCTGCATCTCAAGCATTTATTTCTTGATAATCAATCCAATCAAGCCACCCTGCTCTTTCCAGCCCCTGGAATTCTGGAGAATAATATTTTCTCTATATTCTTACATATACGTTTGTATTTCTATGCTCTGGGTATAACTGGCAAAAGCCTATTTTGAATCTTTAGTTGCTGACAAATTTTGTGGCCTTGAAATAGTACACAGTTAAAATATCTACCTCATTTGCATATATTAAAAGACGCTTACTCCTTGGAAGAAAAGTTATGACCAACCTAGATAGCATATTCAAAAGCAGAGACATTACTTTGCCAACTAAGGTCCGCCTAGTCAAGGCTATGGTTTTTCCTGTGGTCATGTATGGATGTGAGAGTTGGACTGTGAAGAAGGCTGAGCGCCGAAGAACTGATGCTTTTGAACTGTGGTGTTGGAGAAGACTCTTGAGAGTCCCTTGAACTGCAAGGAGATCCAACCAGTCCATTCTGAAGGAGATCAGCCCTGGGATTTCTTTGGAAGGAATGATGCTAAAGCTGAAACTCCAGTACTTTGGCCACCTCATGCAAAGAGTTGACTCATTGAAAAAGACTCTGATGCTGGGAGGGATTGGGGACAGGAGGAGAAGGGGACGACAGAGGATGAGATGGCTGGATGGCATCACTGACTCGATGGACACAACTCTGAGTAAACTCCAGGAGTTGGTGATGGACAAGAAGGCCTGGTGTGCTGTGATTCATGGGGTCGCAAAGAGTCGGACACGACTGAGCGACTGAACTGAACTGAACTGAACTGATAATATACATCTGTAGCACCCTGAGGAATTAATAAAAGTGGTTTGCTTTTCTCTTTGTCTGGTGATGGCAGGGAGGCACACAGAGGGATCTCACTATAGAGAAATTTTTCAGATTTATGTTTTGAAGAGTTTTCTTAAGAACTGTATATAAACTAATAAGAAAACACTGACTCAAGTGAAAGAAAACAGTGTTTCTACAAGAAGAGATCAGATTTCCTTCTGATTCTTTATTGGACTAGATTTGGAGTTAGGAAAAGAATGAATGTAAAGCATCAAAATCTTGTTGGAATAGATTACCTTCAATGGGAATTACTTTCAGTCTTATTTACACTCTCCTCACATCAAACTAATACCAAATACTATTATCAGCAGTAACAATAGGCTCATTAAAGTAAGAATTCTTATTTGCAGGATCTGGCTTTGGTTGGGGTGCTTCATATTACAATCTAGGGATGGGAGGAGAAATGAATAGATGTGTGTTATTTGAAAAAGCTTCCAGGTGAAGCAGATACAACTTTCCAGCCCCCTCCGTCCATGCCATTCACCTCCACCCCTATGTTAAATATTTGTCCACTTCCTTGCTCTGAGTTAATGTCAATTTTAAATCAGGTCCACCAGAAGTTGGGATGGTCAGATCTGTATTCATTCTGACCTATACTGATAATTTCATTGTACTCCTCTGAGATGAACTGACTTCTTTCTCAGTTAAAGACAAACAAGTAGATTAAAACTGAATTCAGTGACAGTCAGTCAGTGTAGGCCTACACATTGATTTTTTTAAATGTGTGTTTGGTTGTCTTCAGATAGAGCATAGGTTTGTCCAGTTTTCCATAATTACCTCTATTCTCTCTTACACCAAGTTTCCCCATTTATTTGTTTCCTGTTTGGTCCCTAGAGGGATTTAGTTTGTGACTTCCTGGTTAGAACAAGCTAGTTTATAAAGTTGTAACATACTTTAAAAAGCAAAGGTTAATTGAGTGCCAATAAAGAAAAATCTTTAATCAAAAAAAAAAAAAAAAGCAAAGGCTCTCTAACTGAAAGACAAAGAATAGAGGGACAGAGTAGAGTTTTCTCAGGATATGTTTATTTTTTCTATTTCACCATCTTTTCATCAAAGAATGTGCTCCAATTTAAAATAATTAAATTTGGAGGAGAACAAGATAGCATATGAGTAGGTGGACAGTGGAGTACATCTCTCTCCACGGATACATCAGGACACCTCAGACACAGAAGTGCAGGCAGAACACCAGCTAAGAATGGACAGGAGTACCTGACCAGTGGAAAAGAATAGAATATATAGAACCATGCAAAACTCGGTAGGGTGGAGGAACTAGGGGGAAAAACAGAATTGTTAGTAGGACTGGACCTGCCCTCAGTGGTGGGGGAACTGAAGCAGGGGTCCAATCCCCACAGTGGGGCACTTGTCTGAGTCAATTTAAGACTAAGAGTGACACAGCTGATCTGTGGTAGCCTAAATGGAATGAGAATCAGACAGTCCTTGCCACAGTCATACATACCTCCGACAGGAACACTGGTCTCCTGGAAGGTCCAGTGGCTGAGAGCTGGAGTTTAGGGATTGCAGAGCAATCCCAGGGCGAGGGCTACTGTTGACTGTGGAGAGACGGATGGAGGGGACATGAGGGAGGAGATCGTGGTGGGAAATGCCAGTGGAGGAAAACCAGGCAGCTACTGCTGAGTCATGCACAGTGGGTGGAGCCATCACCATTATCTCTCTCTCCCACATGCCAGCATCAGCAGCTGAACAACAGAGAGGCTGGCCCATCAAAAGCCTGATGCACTGGACTACAGAGTAGAACCACACCCAGGTTGCTCCTTTTCAGTGACTGACCCACCAATCTACAGAGTAGGACCCCAGCCAGGGGGGCCCTTCGATGTGCCTGCCACGCGAAACACAGAGAAGGACCCTAGGCAAGGGAGCCCTCTAAGTGCCTGAACAGGGGAGCTTTGGAGAAAGACTTACCAAAGAGGCCTTCTGATCTCCAGCTACAAGAGGCTTGAAAAAAGACTCTGATAGAGCCATAGCTCCTGCAGTGGGGGCAGTCCATGTCCCTGCACACTTGGTGCCACCAGAGTTCCCGCAAGCCAAGCAGCTGTGCCACCTTCATGCTCAACTCTCACTGGGGCAGAGCTGCCACAGGCAAAAGAAAAGTCTTGCATCTATGCACGCAGAGTCTCTTTGGTTGTGTCAAACTCTTTGCAACCCTATAGACTGTGGCCTGCCAAGTCTCTGTCAGAGAGGGGGTTCTCCAGCCAAGAATATTGAAGTGTATTGGCCAATACTGGTTGCCATACCCTTCTATATTATATTTCCTGCTGCCGTAGCTGCCAACTCCCCTGAGTACCTGGTCCTGCCAGAATCCCTGCAACCCAAGCAGCTGCACCACCTCTACACCTGGCCCCCACAGAGGCAAACCCAAGCCCTCTAGGGCAGCCTCAGGAGCTAAACTGCAGTGGATGACCCATGTGTAGAGCTAAAAATAAAAACCACAATTGAAACCCAGGGGCAGTGTGGCTAAGGAAGAAGACCCAAAACATTCCCACCAGCTATACAAGCTACAGATTAAATCCACATAATCAACTAAGTGGACTCTGTGTCAATGGAAATATAAAAGTCCATTGAAGGCTCCCACAAAATAAAACTCACTAGTGCTGATAACTGTGGACATTGGAGGCAAGAGCACAAAGGAGTAGGACCAGATTAGAATCTGAGTTGCCTCCACAGCAGGTCCAATGATCAGCACAGTGTTGGAGGGCAAGGTGAGGCGAACTGTGACTCCCAGCGATGGAAAGGACTCTGACAGCAGTGACTCAAGAAAAAACATTTATTATTCTTACATTTTGACTTGTTCTGTAGATTCTTTTGGTGTTTTTTTTTTTTTTCCTTTTCCCCCCACTCTGTTGTAGTTGTTGATTTTATTGGCACTAAGAAATCCATTTAAGCTTTTCAGCTTTTTTTTTCCCTCAGTCACATTTTTTATTGTTGTCATAAACCTCTGCCTCTACCTTGGGCTTTTGCAGTTCTGTGGAGTTTTCCTCTTTTTATTCTTTTCTCTTTTTTTAAGTTTTAAAATGTATTATTATTTTTTCTACATTTACTCCTTTGTTTGCCTTTCCTACTGTTCTTTTCCCCTTGCAGTTACTCTTTAACATATGTAAATCTTCTTTATCTACCTATATTTAACTTTGCATATCTATTCTTTCTTTCTTTTCTTTCTTTCCTTTCCTCTCAGCGTATTTCTTAGTTTTGTTTTCATTGCTTTATCCCTCACTTGACATCTTGCTTTAGTTTTGTTTTCCAGTTTGTGCTTAAGTTACTTTTGTTCTTAACTGGCAAATATAATTTTTATTTCCTTTATTTGCCAGGTCAATCTACTATACCTTATTTTTGATGTTTTCACTTTGCTCATGGGTGTATATGTATAAGTGTATATTCCATTATTTTAAGTACTATTTGCCTGATTCTGTAACTGCCATTTGTCTGGGGTTCATCTTTGGTTTCTTGTTTTTGGATATTCATTTTAATCTCACTTCATGACATAACAAACTACTTGTGGAACCTTTGTTCCTGACCAGAGATCAAGCCCTGAGCCTTTGGAGTAGGAGCACTGACTCTAAGACCCTAGACTACCAGAGAAGTCTAGGGAGTATCAAATACTGAGAACTCACACAAAGGATACTGCTTGAATACAAGGCCCTGCATCACCCAACCACCAATAGCACCCTGTGCAGGATGCCTCATCTGAACAACAAACAAAACAAAAATACAAACCCAATCATCAGCAGACATGATTGCCACCTCTCTCAGCCATGCCCATCAGAGGAAAAAAAAAAAAAAAAACAAGCAAGCAAAAACTCAGCACAAATCTCACGCAAACCACTGTATCAGTCTTAGGAGAGAAGAAACCAAAAGGAAGAAAACATTCAACCCTCATCAAGGAAAGAATTCAACTTTCCTTAAGCCTGGGAAAGGAGACCTCAAACACAATAACTTAAAAAATAATAATAATAATGAAAAGGCAGGGAAAACTGCACAAATGAAGGAACAAACTAGAAACACAGAAATACAAATAAATCAAGAGGAAAGAGGTAAGTTCCCTGAAAAAGAATTCAGAATAGTGGGAGTAAAAATTATCAAAACCCTTGAAAACAAAATGGAGACAATGAAAGAAGCAATTAACAATTAACAAAGCAAAACAAGAAGAATTAATGAATAAACATACAGAGACAAACAAAACAATTACTGAAATTAAAAATACTCTAGAAGGAATTAATAGCAGAATATCTGAAGCTAAGAACAAATCAGTGAGCTGCAACATCAAATGGTGGAAACAACTTCTGAAGAGCAGAATAAAGTAAAAAGAATGAAAAGAGCTGAGGACAGCATCAGAGACCTTTGGGACCATATCAAATGCACCAACATTCAAATTATAGGGGGTCCCAGAAGAAGAAGAAAAAAAGAAAGGGTATGAGAAATTTTTTTGAAGATATTATAGTTGAAAATTCCCCAACATTGAAAAAAGAATAGTCAATGAAGTCCAAGAGGCACAAAGAATCCCATACAGGATAAACCCAAGGAGAAACATGCCAAGACACATACTAATCAAACTAACAAAGACTAAACAAAAAGAAAGAATATGAAAAGCAGCAAGCGAGAAGCAACAAGTAACACACAAGGAAAACCCCATATGCTTAACAGTTAATTTTTCAGTGGAAACTCTGCAGGCCAGAAGGGAATGACAGGATATATTTAGAGTACTGAAATGGAAAAATCTAAACCAAGATTACTGGACCCAGCAAAGATCTCATTCAAAATTGATGGAGAAATAAAAAGCTTTGCAGACAAGCGAAAGTTAACAGAATTCAGTACCACCAAATCAGGTTTACAACAAATGTTAAAGGGACTCATATAGTCAAGAAATAGAAGAGAAGAAAAAGATCTACAAAATCAACCAAAAACAATTATGAAAATGGCAATAGGAACATATATATCAATAATTACTTTAAATGTAAATAGATTAAATGCTCCAACCAAAAGGCACAGACTGGCTGAATGGATACAAAAATGAGACCCATATATATGCTATCTACAAGAAACCCACTTCAGACCTCAAGACACATATAGACTAAAAGTGAGAGGATGAAAAAATATATTTCACACAAATGTGAAGCAAAAGTAAGCTGCAGTAGCAATCCTCATATAGACAAAATAGACCTTAAAATAAAGACGATTATAAGATACAAGGAAGGACACTACATAATGATCAAGGGATCAATCCAAGAGGAAGACAGAACAATAGTAAATATCTATGCACCCAACATAGGAGCACCTCAATACATAAGACAAACACTAAGACATAAAAGGAGAAATTGACAATAGGAGACTTTAACACCCCACTCACACCAATGGACAGATCATCGAAACAGAAAATTAATAAGGAAACACAAGTCTTAAAGGATACATTAGATGAGATGGATCTCATTGATATCTTCAGGACATTCCATCCAAACGCAGAAGAATACACCTTCTTCTCAAGTGCACATGGAACATTCTCCAGGATAGACCACATCTTGGGTCACAAATCAAACCTCACTAAATTTAAGAAAATTGAAATTGTATCAGGCATCTTCTCCAATGACAATGCTCTGAGACTAGATATCAATTACAAGAAAAAAACTGTAAGAAACACAAACACATGGAGCTTAAACTACACGTTTCTAAATAACCAACAGGTCACTGAAGAAATCAGAAGGGAAATAAAAAAATTTCTAGAAACAAATGACAATGAAAACATGACAACTCAAAACCTATGGGATGCAGCAAAAGCAGTGCTGAGGGAAGTTTATAGCAGTACAATCCTACCTCAAGAAACAAGAATAGACAACCTAACTTTACATCTAAAACAACAGGAAAAAGAAGAAGAAGAAGAAAAAAAAACAGTTTAGGAGGAAGAAACAAATCATAAAGATCCGAGCAGAAATAAATGGAAAAGAAATGAAAGAAACAATAGTAAAGATTAATAAAACTAAAAACTGGTTCTTTGAAAAGATAAAATTGACAAGCCTTTAGCCAGACTCATAAGAAAAAAAGAGAGAAGAATCAAATTAACAAAATTAGAAATGAAAAAGGAGAGATTACAACAGACAATGCAGAAATACAAATGATTATAAGATGCTATTATGAACAACTATATGGTAATAAAATGGATAACCTGGAAGAAATGGACAGATTCTTAGAAAAGTTCAATCTTTCAAGACTGAACCAGGAAGAAATAGAAATTATGAACCACCTAATTACAATTACAACCACCCAATTCAATTACAATTACTGAAACTGAAGCTGTAATCAAAAAATCTCCCAAAAAACAAAAGCCCAGGACCAGATGGCTTCACAGGAGAATTCTGTCAAACATTTAGAGAAGAGCTAATGCCTATCCTTCTGAAACTCTTTCCAAAAATTGCAGAGGAAGGAGCACTTCCAAACTCATTCTACGAGGCCACCATCACCTTGATACCAAAACCAGACAAAGACAACACAAAAAAGAAAATTACAGGCTGTTATGACTGATTAACATAGATGCAAAAATCCTCAACAAAATTTTAGCTAACAGAATTCAGTAACACATCAAAAAGCTCATATACCATGATCAAACTGGGTTTATTCCAGGGATGCAAGGATTCTTCAATATATGCAAATCAATCAGTGTGATACACCATATTAACAAAGTGAAAGATAAACACCATATGATAATCTCAATAGATGCAGAAAAAGCCTTTGAGAAAATTCAATACCCATTTATGATTGAAACCCTTCAAAAAATAGGCTCAGAAAGAACCTACCTCAACATAGTAAAGGCCATGCATGATAAGCCTACAGCAAACGTTATTCTCAATGGTGAAAAACTGAAAGCATTCCCCCTAAGCTCAGGAACAAGACAAGAGTGTTTACTTTCACCACTATTATTCAACATAGTTCTGGAAGTCCTATCGACATCAATCAGAGAAGAAAACGAAATAAAAGCAATCCAGATCAGAAAGGAAGAAGTGAAGCTCTCACTGTTTGCAGAAGACATGATACCGTACATCAGTTCAGTTCAGTTCAGTCACTCAGTCATGTCCGACTTTTTGCGACCCCATGAATTATAGCATGCCAGGCCTCCCTGTCCATCACCAACTCCCAGAGTTTACCCAAACTTATGTCCATCGAGCCAGTGATGCCATCCAGCCATCTCATCCTCTGTCATCCCCTTCTCCTGCCCCCAGTCTCTCCCAGCATCAGGGTCTTTTCCAATGAGTCAACTCTTCACATGAAGTGGCCAAATTATTGGAGTCTCAGTTTCAACATCAGTCCTTCCAATGAACACCCAGGACAGGACTGATTTCCTTTAGGAGGGACTGATTGAATCTCCTTGCAGTCCAAAGGACCCTCAAGAGTCTTCCCCAACACCACAGTTCAAAAGCATCAATTCTTCAGTGCTCAGCTTTCTTCACAGTTCAACTCTCACATCCATACATGACCACTGGAAAAACCATAGCCTTGGCTATATCATACATAGTAAACCCTAAAGATAGTATCAGAAGATTACCAGAGCTAATCAGTGAATTTAGCAAGAAGTCGGACACAACTGAAGCAACTTAGCATGCATGCATGCATGCACTGGGAAACCATTGGCAACCCACTCCAGTATTCTTGCCTGGAGAATCCCAGGGATGGAGGAGCCTGGTGGGCTACCGTCTATGGGGTCACACAGAGTCAGACATGACTGAAAAGACTTAGCAGCAGCAGCAGTATACAAAATCTACACACAGAAATCACTTGCATTTCTATATAGTAACAATGAAAATCAGAAAGAAATTAAGAAATCAACCCCATTCACCACTGCAACAAAAAGAATTAAATATCTAGGTACAAACTTACCTAAGGAGACAAAAGAACTGTACACAGAAAATTATAAGACACTGATGAAAGAAATCAAAGATGACATAAACAGATGGAGAGATATTCCATGTTCCTGGGTAGGAAGAATCAATATTGTGAAAATGACTATACTACCAAATGCAGTCTACAGAACTAATGCAATCCCTATCAAATTACCAAAGGCATTTTTCACAGAACTAGAACAAAAAATTTCACAATTCATACAGGAACACAAAAGACCCTGAATAGCCAAAGCAGTCTTGAGAAAGAAGAATGGAACAGGAGGAATCAAACTTCCTGTCTTCAGATTATTCTACAAAGCCACAGTCATCAAGAAATTATGGTACTGGCACAAAAATAGAAATGTAGACCAATGTAATAAGATAGAAAACCCAGAAATAAACCCATGCACCTATGGGTACCTTATTTCAACAAAGGAGGCAAGAATATACAATGGGGCAAAGATGGCCTTTAATAATGGTGCTGGGCCTTCAATAAATGGTGCTGGGAAAACTGGACAGCTACATGTAAAAGAATGAAATTAGAACACTTCTTCACACCATACACAAAGATAAACTCAAATGGATTAAGGACCTAAATGAAAGATCAGAAAATATAAAACTCTTAGAGGAAAACATAGGCAGAACACTCAATGACATAAATCAAAGCAAGATCCTCTATGACCCACCTCCTTGAGTAATGGAAATAAAAACAAAAGTAAATACGTGGGACCTGGTTGAACTTAAAAGCTTTTTCACAGAAAAGGAAACTATAAGCAAGGTGAAAAGACAACCCTTAGAATGGGAGAAAATAATAGCAAATTAAACAACTGACAAAGGATTAATTTCCAAAATATACAAGCAGCTTGTCCAACTCAATACCAGAAGAACAAACAACCCAATCAATAAGTTAGAAAAACACCTAAACAGACATTTCTCCAAAAAAGACATACAGATGGCCAAGAAACACATGAAAAGATGCTCAACATTACTCATTATTTTAGAAATGCAAATCAAAACGACAATGAGCTATCACCTCACACCATCATCAGAGTGGCCATCAGTCAGAATAGCCATCATCAAAAAGTCTACAAACAATAAACGCTGGAAAGGATGTGGAGAAAAGGAACACTCTTACATTGTTGGTGGGAAGGTAAATTGATACAGCCACTATGGATGACTGTATGGAGATTCTTTTTAAACACTAGGAATAAAACCACCGTATGACCCAGCAATCCCACTCCTAGGCATATATATCCTGAGGAAACCAAAACTGAAAGAGATACATGTATTTCCATTGTCCATTGCAGCACTATTTACAATAGCTAGAACATAGAAGCAACCTAGATGTCCATCAACAGATGAATGGATAAAGAAGTTGTGGTACATACACACAATGGAATATTACTCAGCCATAAAGAGGAAGACGTTGAATCAGTTCTAATGAGGTGGATGAACCTAAAACCTATTATACAGAGTGAAGTGAGTCAGAAAGAGAAAGATAAATTCTTATTCTAATGTATAAATATGGAATCTGGAAAAATGGTACTGAAGGGTTTACTTACAGGGCAACAGTGGAGAAACAGACACAGAAAATAGACTTATGGACATGGGGAGAGGGGAGGAGAGGGTGAGATGCATGGAAAGAGTAGCATGGAAACCTACATTACCATATGTAAAATAGATAGCCAACGGGAATTTGCTGTATGACTCAGGAAACTCAAATAGGGGCTCTGTGTCAACCTAGAGGGGTGGGATGGGGAGGGAGATGGGAGGGAGGTTCAAAAGAGAGGGGATATATGTATACCTATGGCTGATTTATGTTGAGGTTTGAAAATTCTGTAAAGCAATTATCCTTCAATAAAATATAAATAAATTATTTTTAAAAGAATAAAAATAAATAAATTTTAAAATTCATTTTTTTCAAATGTACTTCTTTATTAAGTATAACCACTGAGTACCATAATGAATGCAAATTTTTCTTCACTGTACCCAAGAGTATATGAAATATGATTTTTTTTCTAATTTTTTTTAACTTTAAAATACTGTATTGGTTTTGCCATACATCAACACGAATCTGCCACGGGTGTACATAAGTTTCCACTCTTGAACCCCCCTCCCACCTCCCTCCCCATACCATCCCTCTGGGTTGTCCCAGTGCACCAGCCCCAAGCATCCTGTATCCTGCATCGAACCTAGACTGGCGATTCGTTTCTTATATGATATTATACATGTTTCAATGCCATTCTCCCAAATCATCCCACCCTCTCCCTCTCCCTCTCCCACAGAGTTAAAAAGTCTGTCCTGTACATCTGTGTCTCTTTTGCTGTCTCGCATACAGGGTCATCATTACCATCTTTCTAAATTCCATAAATATGTGTTAGTATACTGTATTGGTGTTTTTCTTTCTGGCTTACTTCACTCTGTATAATTGGCTCCAGTTTCATCTACCTCATTAGAACTGATTCAAATGTATTCATTTTGATGGCTGAGTAATACTCCATTGTGTATATGTACCACAGCTTTCTTATCCTTTCATCTGCTGATGGACATCTAGGTTGTTTCCATGTCCTGGCTATTATGAACAGTGCTGCGATGAATATTGGGGTACACGTGTCTCTTTCAATTCTGGTTTCCTTGGTGTGTACGCCCAGCAGTGGGATTGCTGGGTCATAAGGCAGTTCTATTTCCAGTTTTTTAAGGAATCTCCACACTGTTCTCCATAGTGGCTGTACTAGTTTGCATTCCCACCAACAGTGTAAGAGGGTTCCCTTTTCTCCACACCCTCTCCAGCATTTATTGCTTGTAGACTTTTGGATTGCAGCCATTCTGACAGGTGTGAAATGGTACCTCATTGTGGTCTTGATTTGCATTTCTCTGATAATGAGTGATATTGAGCATCTTTTCATGTGTTTGTTAGCCATCTGTATGTCTTCTTTGGAAAAATGTCTATTTAGTTCTTTGGCCCATTTTTTGATTGGGTCGTTTATTTTTCTGGAATTGAGCTGCATGAGTTGCTTATATATTTTTGAGATTAGTTGTTTGTCAGTTGCTTCATTTGCTATTATTTTCTCCCATTCCGAAGGCTGTCTTTTCTCCTTGCTTATAGACAGAAATATAGATCAATGGAACAAAATAGAAAGCCCAGAGATAAATCCACACACCTATGGACACTTTATCTTCGACAAAGGAGGCAAGAATATACAATGGATTAAAGACAGTCTCTTTAACAAGTGGTGCTGGGAAAACCGGTCAACCACTTGTGAAAGAATGAAACTAGAACACTTTCTAACACCATACACAAAAATAAACTCAAAATGGATTAAATATCTAAACGTAAGACCAGAAACTATAAAACTCCTAGAGGAGAACATAGGCAAAGCACTCTCCAACATAATTCACAGCAGGATCCTCTATGACCCACCTCCCAGAATACTGGAAATAAAAGCAAAAATAAACAAATGGGACCTAATTAAACTTAAAAGCTTCTGCACAACAAAGGAAATATGATTATTTTTTATAACTTTACCTAATCTCATTTAGCCCCAATTTCAGTCAATTTAGAGGACTCCCTCCTCTTTTTTTACATCTCATGGGTGGGGAAAAGTTAGAGACTGCCAGGCAGATCATCCACTGGTATGCACTACAGAATGTTTTCAAACTGTGGGTTTTAATCTATGACATCAATTTAGTAGATCACACCAGACAATTTTACAATAAAAAAATAGAATAGGAAAGAAAACACAAACCAACATCATAAATAAAAATATTGTTTTATGAATATTTTGCGGTCCTGGAACACAATGTAAAATGTCTTTCCTATTGCAGCTCATGGGTCAAAATTTTTGAAAAACACATAAGATATCAAGGTGAGTACTGCATCTCTTGACATGAGGTTGAAACATGACCCACATCTTCCTTAAACTACCCTCCAGGTCTCTGTAGTGCCAGATGTTTTTCATTTACTCCAGGCCTAATTGTGGGATGCACAAAAGGATGTGGTCACTCCCCCAACCATGCCCTTGAGAACAGCAGAGAACTTTCCAAGGTGTCTAAAGTCCTCTCTGCACCTGGATATCTCTATTCCACATGCCCTGAGTTCTTAGGAAATCAGAAATGCTTCTCTTCACAGCTGGATGTCTCCCTGGGCTTCATCCCTGAAATAGGCTACAAAAGCCACTGGCCTTGAATACCAAAAAACTATCTCAGGGATTTAATTTCTATTCCCTCTCTGGTCCCAACCTCAGGGACCAGAGTACACACCCACTTATCAGGGAGACATACTTAGAACTCATTTCCTTCCTTTAGGCTCTCCTCTTAGTTCCTGAGATTTTATGTAGTCAGGGAGATGGAAAACTGTCTTTGGCAGTACTTTTCATATCTGTTGTTCATGCCATAACTGTGTTCCCAAGTACTTCAAAATTCTGTTTTTTCAAGCCAATGCAAATGTTCAGATTCTTCAAACTCAAAAGCATTTTTTTCTCTCAAAACTGTTGTTTCTCCCTTGCATTTATAAGCCTATTGATGGCTTATAAACAGGGCAGGAATAAAGACACAGATGTAAAGAAGAGACTTATGAACACAGAGAGGGAAGGAGAGGGTGGTGCAAATTGAGAGCGTAGCATTGAAACATATACATTATCATGTGTAAAGTAGATAACTAATGGGAAGTTGCTATATAACACAGTGACCTCAGCCTGGTGCTCTGTGATGATCTAGAGAGGTGGGATAGGGGAGTGGCGGGAGTCTCAAGATAGAGGGGATAATTGTATACTTATAGCTGATTCATGTTGCTGTACAGCAGAAACCAACACAACATTGTAAAGCAATTATTCTCCAATTAAAAATAACTCTTTAAAAGAAAAAAATTAAAGCCAAAAATTGACTGATTTTTCTATTCCTCTTTCCCTCAGGCAATGGATACCTGAGTCTCCTGTTTAAGCTTTAATAGGAAACAGGCCTAGACTGCAGACTTGAATAACACTGCAATTAATACTTCAACACTCTTCCTAATTATTAAACTTAAAAGGATAATAAGTTAATGCAAAATGCAAAGATGTGTCTGTGTATTTTTATGATACTCTTACCCTAGTATCATAGTTACCAAATGCTGTTTAATCAAATCCTATATTTATTCAAAGCTTGAATAGAATTCTTTTAAACTTTCTTTGAAATTACATAATTTAAAAAAAAAAAAAAACCTCTGAGTACACATATGCCCCTTAACTTCAGATTAGTTGTTTTGAAATTTTTGCTGTGACTTGAGTTTTCATTTTACATTAAACTACACAAATTTGATATGATGCAAAATAATACAGTACTAAATTCTCACTTCAGGTATAAAATTTGAAAAAAAAATTCATTTAATCTTCCCATTTTTATAAAAGCTCACCAAGAATTTTATGACTTCTGAGCTGGCAAGCCAACTTCATTGCATATTGTGTATAGGCTATTGCCAAATAGATGAGCCTCTCATATAAACTATAAATAACCAACCAATCTTTCTTCTGTAGCACAGTCTTATTTTGTTTACTTCGTCAAAATTGCACAAGAAATTTTTCATTCACTATTATCATACTTGAATTTTTCTCATATGTAAAGTATGCTGTATATTATTGATCAAGTAGTAGGGCTACTGACAGTTTAGGAATAAGCCAAAATCAATAACTGGAAAGAAGATGTGATAAATGACCATGAAGGAGGACAATCAATAGCCATGATACTGTGTACTAATAAAACAAGTTGTAGACTTATTCAGGCTTATGGAAAGTTTAGTCTTCAATCATATGCATTTTGAATTATAGCTGGCCTTCAGAAAAGCATCCTTTGCATAAAATGCAAATGCCTAGTACTTGAGCTCCTTATAACTGTGGCAGAGGTGGGAATTATTCTGATGACTGTTATTTTCCTCAAGCTAGTATCAAAATGATTCAAATCACCATATCTTTGGCTCCATGTTTTTTTCAAAACTCTTTCCTGACAACATGACTTATTAGGCATTGAGAAAGTGATTGCAATTATTTAATGTGACTACACATTGTTTATGAGACGCCTGTAACTTTTTGCACCATTTAAAAAGATGATGTATAACTGCTTTCTAAGGTTGCTTTTCCCACTCAAAAATTTGTTAAGAATACATCAGTCACTGCCCTATATTCTTGATTTATACTTATAGACGGAGAAGTCAATGGCACCCCACTCCAGTATTCTTGCCTGGAAAATCCCATGGACGGAGTAGCCTTGTGGGCTGCAGTCCATGGGATCTCTAAGAGTGGGACACGACTGAACAACTTCACTTTCCTTTTTCATTTTCATGCATTGGAGAAGGAAAGGGCAACCCACTCCAGTGTTCTTGCCTGGAGAATCCCAGGGACAGCGGAGCCTGGTGGGCTGCCATCTATGGGGCTGCACAGAGTCGGACACAACTGAAGTGGCTTAGCAGCAGCAGCATACTTATAGAGACTTACCACAACTTTATCAGACACTTATGTCAGTCATGGTCTGATCAGGAAAACAGAAACCTTTCTAAGAATTTAAAACAAAGGTAATTTGATACCGGAATGAAGATGGTAAGAGTGATCAGAGAAGTAGCCAGAAGTTGTAACCACAAATAGCAGGCACTGTGACCACCCGAGAGCTAGAGGACATAGGGAGAGTTATGGATTACTGAAGGGCTTCTCATGTGGCGCTAGTGGTAAAGAATCCACCTGCCAATGCAGGAGATTCAAGAGATGCAGGTTCAAACCCTGGGTCAGGAAGATCCCCTGGAGGAGAAAATAGCAACCCACTCCACTATTCTTGCCTGAAAATTCCATGAACAGATGAGCTTGGCAGGTTATGGTCCATGGGGTCGAAAAGAGGCAGACACTACTGATGCACGTGTTCATGGATTAGTGAAACCTATGATCTGAGCTATCCTGGCAGAAGCTGGATTCACGGTGAGGCTGCCCAGGAGTTACGGAGTCCTAGAAGAAACAAGCAGTGCCGGAAATGTGACTAAGGAAGAGAAAGAGGGAGGGGAGTACTCAGGTATCTCCCTTCCTCCAGGGCTCCAATCTCCTGCCAATTCTTACCCCAGGATGGAAGCCCAGAAAAAGCATGGGCAGAGGGTCCTGGGAGGGTTGAGTGTCTTCCCTGTCAAATGAAGAGAGAGCACCAAGCTGGGGAAAAAGGACAAGAATGAATAAATAAATCTTAAAAACCAGCACAGCATGACCTCCCCCTTCTCTTCAGACAGAGAAACCACTCCACCTCTAGTCAATGGTTGAACTATGTGTATATGAAACAAAATTTGCATTCAGTCCCTTCCATGAGGAATCATTACATACAATCTCAGAAGACTGTTTGCTAGAAGACCTGGAGTTGCAAATCTTGCCTATACCAGAATATAATCTTAGAAATGTGAACAGGATTTTAAATCTTTTTCTACACATATATAAGGTTATTTCATCCTACAAGACTCAGACCTAAATTGTTCTAAACTGTAGTTTAAAATACCTTATCTAGCAATATAATAAATTCAGTATAATTACTTCCTTTTGAATAAAAACCATATACCACTTGGTATTAAATGGCAGCAGGAACAATGAGCATCATAAATTTTAATCACATTAACCTTTTAGGCAGTCTTATGTAGGTGACTTTGGTCTCCAGATGTCTGGATTTATTTTTATATGGTTTACAAATGTAATTCTTAAAGTGCATAAGATAGTACAAACTCAGTTCCCGCTTTTATACTATCAATATTCTAATTACACATATATTTTCTGACTTTCTTCTGTGTCATTAACATGACCAAGCCTGATGGAATTCAAGGAGCATATGAATGACTTTCTGCAGCTAATTGACAATCTCAGCAAATGTACAAATCAATTTCACTAATCTTCAGCAAACTATAAATTAAGAAGTGAGGCTCTGACACACTTATTGATTCCTTGCCAACAACTTTCTCTAATATGCTGCTTCTATTCCATAAATTAAAATGTTTCCACTGTGTCCTCTAAAGCTCATATCTAATTATTAACAAACTTCCCTACAACCTCAACTGTTTGCTACATGTTGCTTTGTTTCCCTAAGAGAAAACCAGCTCCCCTACTGAGGACCTCACTCTCCCTGTAGATCTTTCAAGGGAAGGCTGTTCGTTTTCCTATACCCCATTTATTATATGGTCTAAATCAGGGTGCCCCCATCTCCTCACTGCTGCTCCAGCACCATACAACTCCTAACTCTCTTCTGCAAGCCTCCCTTTAAGGCTCACTTGTGTCATTGGCTGTATCATCCCACACTCCTGTTTATCAGTGGGGACAAGCAGGGCCTAGTTAGTCTCCCTCATCTATTGAAGACTTTGACACATCATGTTAACTCCTTTCACCATCCTAGGTCTCTACCACATCCATGGAGAAAACAATTCTCTGAAATCTCAGTACTCTAATTCATCATCTCCTATTACCTTCTCTTTCATTCACTTCAACTATCCACTCCCATAACCATGGCATTCATTATCACCCAGAATTGTTCTATCCTTGACATCATAATTTTAGAGCTTTTGTTCTCTAACTAAAATATCTTGCTCTTCTAGTTTTCTGGTTCATTTAGCTCCAATACACCAGTTTTATCAATTCTTTAGAATCTCTGATTCTCAACTTTTTCTTTGCCAGGATCTTTCTCTCTTCTCTTTCCTTCCACTCCTTATATTCAAGGCTCAACATTTCAGTGGCTCACCATTAACCTTAATTCACCATCCTGAAATTATAGCCCAGGAAACCACCAACTTTGGATTATTCAAATATGTACCTTCTCTGCAGATGCACATGGGAAATTGAGCTATTCAGTATGAAGTCACAAAAACTGGTAGATTTGTATCATATAAATTTAAGATCATTGATCTCATCTGAAGTTCAGCATTACCCCAAAATACCACTATGGTCTCTTAATCAAGCCTCTGCCTTGCTTAGCACTAAACATGTACTGTCTGCAGACAGGTTGCTTTGTTGCCTCTCTGTTTGCTCTCGAACAGATGATCTCTCTTCCAACTTCGTGAAAATAGGAAAAGCCAAATAGAATGATGCACCTTTAGTACCCATGTTTTACAGAAGTGGTTTTCAAAGTTTAGTTTCCAAGTAAGCAACATCAGGGAACCTACTGGAAATGCAAATTCAGGTCTATGGAACTAGAAATTCTGGGTCTAGTGATCTGCAGTTTAGCAAGCCCTCCAGGCGACTCTGATGCATGCCTGTTTAAAAACAATTGTCTCAGGCTAGTCCTTCTCTTCCAGACCCCTCCCAATATCGTATTCTCAGAAGGTTGCAGCAGTGACAGCAAAATCTGCCCACCTGCCACTACCTCATCTAATACCTGGTCATTACAACAGCCTCCTAGCTCATTCCTCTGCTTCATACTTGTTCTCCTGCAATCCATTCTCCCTCTTGTAGCCAAAGTAATCCTTTTGAGTCACAAATTTGTTGTGTGTCAGCAGTCAGTCATGTCTGACTCTATGACCACATGGACTGTAGCCTGCCAGGCTCCTCTGTCCATGGAATGCTCCAGGCAAGAACAGTGGAATGGGTTGCCATTTCCTTCTTCAGGGGATCTTCCTGACCCAGGGATTGAATCCGGGTCTCCTGCATTGCTGTCAGATTCTTTACCCCTGAGCCACCAGGAAAGCCACAAATTTGTTAGTGTCATTTTAGTTCTGAAAACCTGCCGAATCTTTCCTTCACCATTCACACACTACCCAGACTTTCACCTTTCTTATGGCCCTTTCCAGTTCTGGTGTCCATCTTCCCAGCTTCAATCTGTGCAATCCAATTTTTTTGAATTTTAATATTTCAGGCATCCCGAAATCCTTATCTGTGCCTTTCATGCCATATCTTTCCTAGTCTTTGGCTCTTCATGGATGTTGATTCCTCATCTTGGAACACTCTCCGTACTGTCTGTTCTGGCTAAGTTTAATTGTCCTTCATGTCTCAAGTGAGAACACACTTCACTGAGGAGTGCTGGCCTGGCCTTCAGACTAGACTGAAGTTTACTCCTGTATGATTTCTTATTTCTGTCCTCATCTCCTGTCATAACTCCCACCCTTTTCTAATGCTTATTGTCTGTGCTAGACCGAAAGCAACTTGAGAGCAGGGACTATGCTCACTTCTTTCACACCATATACTCTGTACCTAACATAAAACCCATGTCTGCTATAAGGTAGGTCTTCAATAAATAACTGTTAAATAAATAAATGAATGAATTTCAAAATACATGCTGTTTTGAGTCTTCAGTTTCATTTATTTCAAAGATAGCCTTTTTATTAAATGTCCTTTTCCCCCCATAACTCCTTCCACTATTCTATTATATAGAAAAAGACTTGGTTTTGAACTTGCTGTAAGGCCAATGGGGCATTAGATATAAACAGGACTTTAAGATGAGGACCCTGCTGACAATGTGCAAAAGAGGCTGAAAGGGGCAAGAGGAAACTGAAGACAAGTGGTTTCTCCCAGCAGCATTCCTCAAAAGCTAAAACTTGAGGTTAGATTACAACTTGGAGTCTTTGGCTATAACTCAAATTTCTCCCCGTAGAACGCCCTCCTGTCAATACCCTGATTAGCCACTGTTAATCCCTCTTCCCAGAAAAAGGTTAAAGAATCTTCTGTCTGCACTTGAAGACCCGCAGGCAAGAAAGGCTAACCCCAGTAAGATGCATGCTGAGGTTGGCCAGAGCACAATTTCATCCAAGCGAAGTTTTCTTTAGCTCAGTGTCCTCTCCTAAAAAGGTTCTGGTGCAAGGAAAACCAGACCTCCTGGAGGTTATGGCCTCCTCACATTCTTTCCCTTGGGCAGAAGCATCCCTAGGAATCTGGGTCTACTAATTGCTTCTGTAGGCAACAATCAGCTGCTATCGCTGGACAAAAACCAACTCTCTCCCCCCAGTTTTACACATCGATGCCTCCAGAAAGAGCACTGTGACAAGGACCCCTGTTGAGCTTGTTTTAGTGGAAAGAGCCCTGGGTTGAGGTCCAGGAGGACAAAATCATAATGCCTGTTCTGCAACTCACTAGCTGTGAGGTCTTAGGCACAAGCCAACATATAGCCTCTGAGAGCTTTGTCAAATGAGTTGGTTAAATTAGACACTCTGTAGGGTTTCTTCCAGATTTAACTTTTTTTTTAATTTAATGGCATGCTAATCAAAATGAGATCCAAATTGTGCTTATCAAATAGGCAAAAAAGAAAAGAATACTACTGTTCACTGTTGGCAAGACCTCTTACAATACAGATGAGAGATCAAATGGGTAAGAAAAACAAAGTGAAAACATGCCATTATATAGAAAACACATATTCTCAGGATTCCCCCCTCCCATTGCCAGAATCATTGATTTCAAGAACATCTCCAGCATATATGCAACAATACAACTGTATTCAAGTACAACATAACAATTTTTTAAAGTTTTTATAACAATAAAAATACAAATACCCGCTGGCAAGCCATAAATTATACTAAATCCATGGAATTGTATAAAATAAAACAGGTAAAAATGTACCTAAATGTTTAATGAAATTGAAAAGTTTATTAATTATTAATTAATAAAAGGGAGTGATTTACTTACTATTTCACTGTTATTCAGTATGATCTCAATCAAGTTGTTTATATATAGGTACATATTTATACCTATAACTCCCTAGTTTACCTGTCTGTGATTGCTAAATAAAGTCACACTGCTTTTAACAGCCATATGATAACTTATATGAACTTTTATTCTGAAGATGTCCATGCTTCTATCAGAGTCCTCATTCAGGAAGGTCTAGGTCTCTTAAACAAACCCTTACTTCCTCCACAAATCAGCTGCTGGTCTGAGTGCTACAAGTGGGTCTACGCTACAATATAACTGACATGGAGGCTCCTCCTCTCTCCTAATACAATTGGCTCAAGTGCAAAATCTATAGAAATCAGCAGAATAATCTTTGCAAAATCCAAACCTGATCATCTGCATCTCTCTTAAAACTTATGACTTGCCATTACTCTAAGTGCAAGCATAAAACTCATTCAGAAGCCTGTAAGCTCTTACCATATGATGCTGCAATCCCAATTCTGGGCATCTATCTAGGGAAAAACATGAGACTAAAGGATACATGCACCCGAATGTTCATTGCAGGACTGTTTACAATAGCCAAGAAGTGGAAGCAACCTAAATGTCCATCAGCAGAGGAATGAATAAAGAAGACGTGGTACATATAAACAATGGAATATTACTCAACCATTAAATGAATGAAATAATGCCATTTGCCCCAACATGGATGGACCTAGAAACGGTCATACTGAAAGAAGTCAGAAAGAGAAGGAGAATATCACATGACATCCCTTATATGTGGAATCTAAAAATAAATGATACAGATGAACTTACTTACAAAGCAGAAAGAGACTCAGATTTGGACAACAAACTTATGGTTGCCAGGGGTTAGGGGAAGGGGTAGCTGGGGGGAGTTTGGGATGGATATGTGTATACTACAATGTTTAAGATGAATAGCCAACAAGTAACTACTGTATAGCAAATGGAACTGTGTTCTATGTTGGCTGGCAGCCTGGATGGGAGGGAAGTATGGAGAATAATGGATACATGTGTATGTATGACTGGGTACCTTCGCTGTTCACCTGAAACTCTCACATCATTGTTTGTTAACTGGCTATACCCCAACACAAAATAAAAGCTTAAAAAAAAAAGCATATAAGCTCTTAAAGTTTTGCATGGTGTAGCTACTATGTGCCTTACTACCCTCAACACATACCAGCCTCTCTTTCCATTTCAGCCACCTGGGACTTCTCTCAGTCTTTCACATACTTCATGCTCATTACTGCCACTGGCACATTTCACTTACTATTCAATTTTCTTCCTATAAAGTTCTCCAAAGATGGAGAAGCTCTATACTGTCAGCAAAAACAAGACCAGGAGCTGACTCCGGCTTAGATCATGAACTCCTTATTGCAAAATTCAGACTTAAACAAGTAGGGAAAGCCATGGGGCCATTCAGGTATGACCTAAATCAAACCCCTTATGATTACACAGAAGAGGTGACAGATTCGAGGGGTTAGATCTGATAGACACAGTGCCTGAAGAACTCTGGATGGAGGTTTGTAACACTGTACAGGAGGTGGTCATCAAAAGCATCCCAAGAAAAAGAAATGCAAAAAGACAAAAAGGTTGTCTGAGGAGGCCTTGCAAATATGAGAAAAACAAAAGGCAAAGGAGAAAAGGAAAGATAGACCCATTTGATTGCAGAGTTCAAATTAATAACAAGGAAAGATAAGAAAGCCTTCCTTAGTGAACAATGCAAAGAAATAGAGTAGAACAATAGAATGGAAAAGACTAGAGATCTCTTCAGGCAAATCAGAGATACCAAGGGAACATTTCATGCAAACATGGGTAAAACAAGGGACAGAAATGGTATGGACCTAACAGAAGCAGAAGATATTAAGAAGAGGTGGCAAAAATACACAGAAGAACTATACACAAAAAATCTTAATGACCTGAATAACCACGATGGTGTGATCATCGTGGATTACATAGAGCCAGACATCCTGCAGTGTGAAGTCAAGTGGGCCTTAGGAAGCATTTCTAATGACAAAGCTAGTGGAGGTGATAGAATTCCGGCTGAGCTATTTAAAATCCTAAAAGATGAGCCTGTGAAAGTGCTATACTCAATATGCCAGCAAATTTGGAAAACTCAGCAGTGGCCACAGAACTGAAAAAGGTCAGTTTTCCTTCCAATCCCAAAGAAGGGCAATGTCAAAAAATGTTCAAGCTACCACACAATCACACACATTTCACATGCTAGCAAGGTAATGCTCAAAATCCTTCAAGCTAGGCTTTAACAACATATGAATTGAGGACTTCCAGATGTATAAGCTGGTTTTAGAAAAGGCAGAGGAACCAGAGATCAAATTCCAAACATCCGCTGGATCAGAGAAAAAGCAAGAGAATTCCAGAAAAATATCTACTTCTGCTTTCTTGACTACTCTAAATGCTTTGACTGTGTGGATCACAACAAACGGTGGAAAATTCTTCAAGAGATGGGAATACCAGACCACCTTACCTGCCTCATCAGAAACCTGTGGTCAAGAAGAAATAGTTAGAGCCAGACATGAAACAATGGACTGATTCAAAAGTGGGAAAGGAGTACAACAAGGCTACATATTGTTACCCTGCTTATTTAAATTATATGCAGAGTACATCATGCAAAATGTCAGACTGGATGAAGCACAAGCTGAAATCAAGATTGCTGTGAGAAATATCAATAACCTCAGATATGGAGATATGACACCACCCTTATGGCAGAAAGTGAAAAGGAACTAGAGCCTCTTGGTGAAAGTGAAAGAGGAGAGAAAAAAAAAACTGGCTTAAAACTCAACATTTAAAAATGAAGATCATGGCATTCAGTCCCATCACTTCATGGCAAACAAATGGGGAAACAATGGAAACAGTGACAGACTTTATTTTCTTGGGTTCCAAAATCACTGCAGATGGTGACTGTAGCCAATTAAGATGCTTGCTCCTTGGAAGAAAAGCTATGACCAAGCTAGACGGTGTATTATAAAGCAGAGACATTACTTTCCCAACAAAGATCTGATATAATCAAAGCTATGGTTTTTCCAGTAGTCATGTATTGATGTGAGAGTTGTACCATAAAGAAGACGAAGTGATGAAGAACTCATGCTCTTGAACTGTGGTGTTGGAGAAGACTCTTGAGAGTCCCTTGCTCTGCAAGGAGATCCAACCAGTCCATCCTAAAGGAAATCAATCCTGAATATTCATTGAAAGGACTGATATTGAAGCTGAAACTCCAATACTTTGGCCACCTGATGAGAAGAACTGACTCATTTGAAAAGACCCTGATGCTGGAAAAGATTGAAGGCAGGAGGAGAAGGGGACGACAGAGGATGAAATGGTTGGATAGCATCACCAACTCAATGGACATGAGTTTGAGCAAACTCTGGGAGTTGGTGATGGACAGAGAAGCCTGTCATGCTGCATTCTCGCAAAGAGTTGGACACGACTGAGCAACTGAACTGAACTGAATCAGTATAATTCAGGATTCCTCCTGGTGGAGGTGAGTGTTCAGAATAACCCACACAATTCACAATACTCACTCATCCCACCTCAAGCCCTAATTCTTTTTCACCCCAGAGAAAAGAAAAGGTCTCCACTCACTCCAGATCAGGTTTGCTTGATAGACACAGCAATTATTTAGAGAAAGTGAAAACCTCTATCCTTAAGGTATGGCCTGAACTCCAAGGTCCAGAGAAGCCAGGACAATATTTTCTTTCTCAAAGCATAGCATAGGATTTCCTTCTCAAAGCATATATATATATATATATATATATATATATATATACACATATATATATACATATATACACACACATATATATACATATATATAGTACTTTATCAAAGTGTAGATTGTTGAGGCTTAAATACTATTCTAGATGAAATACCACTAGTCTGGACTCAACTCATTGCACAATCTCCCCTCCAGAGTTGGTGAAGCCTCATGATCTCCTTCAGAGAAAGCTGCTGGGAACAAGAAGCATTTTTAGCCATCAGTTCAGTTCAGTTCAGTCACTCAATTGTGTCCTACTCTTTGCGACCCCATGAATTGCAGCACGCCAGGCCTCCCTGTCCATCACCAACTCCCGGAGTTCACTCAGACTCATGTCCATCGAGTCAGTGATACCATCCAGCCATCTCATCCTCGGTTGTCCCCTTCTCCTCCTGCCCCCAATCTGTCCCAGCATCAGAGTCTTTTCCAATGAGTCAACTCTTCACATGAGGTGGCCAAAGTACTGGAGTTTCAGCTTCAGCACCATTCCTTCCAAAGAACACCCAGGGTTGATCTCCTTCAGAATGGACTGGTTGGATCTCCTTGCAGTCCAAGGGACTCTCAAGAGTCTTCTCCAACACCACACTTCAAAAGCATCAATTCTTCAGCACTCAGCTTTCGTCACAGTCCAACTCTTACATCCATACATGATCACTGGAAAAACCATAGTCTTGACTAGACGGACCTTTGTTGGCAAAGTAATGTCTCTGCTTTTGAATATGCTATCTAGGTTGGTCATAACTTTTCTTCCAAGGAGTAAGCGTCTTTTAATTTCATGGCTGCAGTCACCATCTGCAGTGATTTTGGAGCCCAAAAAAATAAAGTCTGACACTGTTTCCACTGTTTCCCCATCTACTTCCCATGAAGTGATGGGACCATAGGGCAGCCTAAATCCAGGTGTAGAAAAAAACAAATTATCTAATTCTTCTTGCTGTTGTTATCATGTCAAGTCATGTCTGACTCTTTATGACCCTGTGGACTGCAGCACGCCAGGCTTCTCTGTCCTTCACCATCTCCCAGAGCTTGCTCAAACTCATGTCCATTGAGTCGGTGATGCCACCTAACCATCTCATCCTCTGTTACCCACTTCTCCTCCTGCCCTCGCTCTTTCCCATCTCCAGGGTATTTTCCAATGAGCCAGCTCTTTGTATCAGGTGACCAAAGTACTGGAGCTTCATCTTTAGCAGCAGTTCTTCCAATGAATATTCAGGATTGATTTCCTTTAGGATTGACTGGTTTGATCTCCTTGCAGTCAAGGGGCTCTCAAGACTCTTCTCCAGCACCACAGTTTGAAGGCATCGATTCTTCAGTGCTCAGCCTTCTTTAGGGTCCAACTCTGACATCCATAAATGACTAATGAAAAAACCATAGCTTTGACTATACGGACCTTTGTTGGCAAAGTGATGTCTTTGCTTTATAATATGCTGTCTAGGCTTGTCATAGGTTCACTTCCAAAGAGCAAGTGTCTTTTAATTTCTTTGCTGTAGTCACCATCTGCAGTGATTTTGGAGCCCAAGAAAATAAAATCTGTTAGTGCTTCCATTTTTTTCCCTATCTATTTGCCATGAAGTAATGGCAAATCTAATTCTATAACAAGCCCAAAAACTAGGCAGAAAGAAGTGACGGTGGGTGATCATCCATAACTGGCAACCCCCGCTGCGCCCAGCCCCTGTGCCCAGGTTAATAACCTGCGACCTTTTTCAGTTTGGCTACACGAAGGAATTTCCCAGACTCTGAGAGAGAAGAGGGCTGAAGCAACTGTTTCTCTGGGATATTCTAACATATATTGACTGAATAAAGGGATGTTTCACCTTCCCTAGATATCTTTATTTCATTGTAGACAGACAAACTTGTTTAAACTTTCTGGGTTTGTGGCAGAAATTGTGTATTTATATACTTTAAAACTTTTTAAAGTAAAATTGAAAATTTCCTCAAAGAAAAAAAAGAATCAGGTAGCCCAAGGGGCTCAACTATGAATGAGTAATTAATGAGTATCTCTTTTTTTAACTTTGATACTTAGGTGATGGTTAGCAAAATATTGAAAGATTGAGGTTACTTTTTTTTAAGAGTATCTTAAGGGGGAAAAAGCTTAAATCAGTGCAAAAAGTCTTTTTTTTTTTTCATAATAATAATAGCACAGCTGCTGCTGCTGCTGCTAAGTCGCTTTAGCCATGTCTGACTCTGTGTGACCCCATAGACGGCAGCCCACCAGGCTCCCCCTTCCCTGGGATTCTCCAGGCAAGAACACTGGAGTGGGTTGCCATTTCCTTCTCCAATGCATGAAAATGAAAAGTGAAAGTGAAGTTGCTCAGTCGTGTCCAACTCTTAGCGACCCCATGGACTGCTGCCCACCAGGCTCCTCTGTCTATGGGATTTTCCAGGCAAGAGTACTGGAGTGGGGTGCCATTGCCTTCTCTGAATGGCACAGCATCATATTTCAAATTTTGGTTAATACCATAATACTATACTTAAAAGAACTTTGTGGTGAAGTAGATATAAAGGATCACCCAGGCAATCCAGAGTTGGAAGGTGAACCTCCTCTTCCCAGGGCTAATATCTGCTCTCTTTCCACTAGAAGATGATTAAACTGTTTAATATATTTCTAGAAAACGACCACTCACAAGACATCCTATAGGCCTTTATAATATGGCAATCTAACCAGAGATGCAGCAGATATTCCCCTGCACATACACCCCTGCTGTGTATGTCACTCTTAGTTCTAGAGGGATTTGAGAATTTGTGTAAAAACTTTAAATCTTTACTCTGAGCACATAACTACCATTCTGTATGCAGTGTTTCCACTTTTAATGAAAAACATCTTAATTTCCCTCAAGAAGGCATACATCCTTCTAAATGGTGAGAATAACAAAATCCAAACAGGTAATTGCTTACTGCAAATTATAACTAGGAGAGACATTGCATAGCAAATGAATTTTTGCTAACACAAATGAATAGAGATTCACTAAGAAAGCAAGTCTAAAGAAAATGAATTCTTACACAAACTTCAAAATACAAAGAACTGAATGTCGCTCATTGAAAATCCCCAATAGCACTAAAGTATACACTGCCAGTTTAGCATTAGTCTATGAAATTGATCCCTATAGAATCACAGAACCGGATTTGTCTTTTATAAACTCTGTAGACACATACATTAAAAACATAGGCAATTGCTTAAAACAAACTCTATCTTCTTTCAAAACTTTTGACGGAAATAAAATTCTATAATAACAATAGTCTTACAACTATCCTAGAAATTTCACACAGCATCAATCATTTAGTACTTAGACATATGGCTGCCAATTTGTATAAAGTTTCTACTTTCCCCATGTTCACAGGATGTTTTCCTTTGCCATGTGGTATAAAGAGTTGAATATATTCCCGGATATCCTCTTATGGTTATCAGATAGTCCAAATAACTAGTTAGTAGTTTGAAATAATAATTCCATTAGTGGCCCTCTTTGAAATAATTTTGAGCACTATTATGTTCAAGACACCAAACTGAGAGTACCACAGGATAGAGCATAAATAAAAAATCAGCCAATGTTAGCCTTTGAATAAGTTTGAAGCCTCTAATAGAGGTAAGATGTTGAGTTAGATCAGGATCAAGTCATAAATAGATTAGTTCTGAACAGAGTAATGTAAGATATTTACCTTTGGAAAGGTTGGAAGGACTTGAGAAAAGAAGAAATGCTATGGCTTTAAAAGAAGAAGAAAAGAAGAAATAAATGGTTTTAAAGGCCTAGCCTAGATTAGGGTAATTGCAGTGGAAACTGAAAAGGCACTATTACCAAAAAGCTAAAATGAGAAAAAAAAAATTCAAATGGCCAATCAACATTTGGAACGATGCTAAATTTCACTCTTCATTAAGAGATTCAGAATAGAATAACAAGGAGATCCTCAGATAGGCAAATGTAAAAAATATTGACAACATGCAAGTATTAGCAGAAACATAAAAAATAGGAATTCCCTACAGTGTCAGAGGAAACTTTAAATTGATTTAAAAAAAAAAAAAAACAAACCCTCTCAGGTAATAACTATCCAGACTTAAGGTGTACATTCTCTACCAGTCACTGGAAAACTTGGAGACAGTCAATGGCAGGAAACTGACAATTGATTAATAAATTATGGTATATGCATTCAGAACAATTGTGCACAACCCTTAGTAGGTAAATATATATTTGGAATAAAATAAAAAGGTTTTATAATATGTTGTTGTTTATTAATACATTAAGAGAAAGAACAGTGGCAAAAGGATATGATATTGTTCCTAAAATTTAGTATGCATTTGTGTGTATACACATACAGAGAAACATAATGCTAAGATGATATGAAGCAGACTATTCAAATAACTTAGAAAATGAGAGTGGGAGAAAGAGAGGATCTAGAAAAATAAAACATTTTGCTTTATATAATTTATAGCTTTTCAAATTTTTTACAAATGAAAGGTATTAACTTTAGAATTTTAAAAAATTTTAAAGGAGCAAAAATGGTTGTGGGCAACAAAGGCTTGGGAATCCTTCAGAAGGCCTTCACATAACATGACAGCACGACTAAATCACACAAGTGAAAATTTTGCAAATATTTCATCAAAGAAGAGAAATTAACAATTCTATGGTAATTTAACTGGTAATACCCATTATGGTTAAGTGGTGTTTGTTTATTTCTTTGTGGTTTTTAAGTGAGAATTCTGTCCCCTAAAGAATTCTGGATCACAGAAATGCCAAACTGGGTCAAGTCAACAGCATTTCCTTGTAGCGTTCTGCAACATCAAGAAACCTTTTGTGGGAAGAATATAAAGAAGAGAATTGCTACCATTTTAGTCTCTGTTTTTACAAGCAAGGCTGTTTTAGATTCCACATACAAGTAATATTATGCAGCATTTATGGGCTTCCCTGATGGCTCAGCAGTAAAGAATCTGCCTGCAGTGCCAGAGACACAGGTTCAATCCCTGGGTTAGGAAGATCCTGGAGAAGAAAATGTCAGCCCACTCCAATATTCTTGCCTGGGAAATCCCATCCACAGAGGAGCCTGGTGGGCTACAGTCCATGGGGTTGCAAGAAGTGGACAAGACTTACTGACTCAACCATCACCACCATACAAGTATTTATCCTTCTCCATGAGACTTATCTCACTCAGCATAATGCTCTCAGAGTTCATCCATTTTGTTGCAAATGGCCAGATTTCCTTTCCTCTTATTACTGAATAATATTCTATTGTGTGTATATTTCATACTCTAGGGGCTGAATTGGGGAGGTATTGTTTAAGGGTACAAACTTACAACTAGTAGATAAAGAAGTCCTGGGGCTCTACTGCACTGCATAATAATTATAGACAACACTGTATTATAAATTTCAAAGTTGCTGAGACCAAATCTTAATTTTTCCCATCTCAAAAAAGAAATTATGTAACATGATAGAGGTATTAGCTAACGCTACTGTGTTAAACATATTGCAGTATATAAATACATTAAATCACCACATTGTGCACCTTAAACTTTCACAAAGTTATCTGTCAATTATATCTCCATATAGGTTAACTAGTTAAATTTTCCCAGGAAAAATAGAGAATTGCCCTCTGTAACATCAGAACAAAGACTCAACCCTTTTATTTAAGGTAGGATTTCTAATTTCAAATCAAGAATTGATTATCAATGTAAGCATATTTTTACCTACATTCTATGCTCATTTTTGGCAGCACCATTATTCATAACGTGTTATAAGAGATAAGCAGAATATTTATCTTCTGTGCCTCTGTAATGAAGAAAGTACAACTAGAGCAAGTGGAAGAGAAGAAGGGAAACCAATGATGAAAACTATGTCAGAAGCAGTTATTGGTAAATGTCAGATTTCATGTCTTGATATTACAGCTCATATTTTCAAAGAGAAGATATATAATTACTTCCCACAAAGCTACCTGAAAAAATTTAATCTATATCATAAAATTTTACAAATTCAGACTAATCATGCAGAAGACTGGTCCAAACCAACTAAAAACTAGGAGATTAAATTTATAATGTATTCAAATTTGAAAGAAATTCAAACTATAAAGTGTCAATGTTCTTGCATTTATTAAATTTTAAATTCAGTTTATTTCCAGCGAAGCTCAATTGGAGAATAAATCCCAGACAAAAGATATCATATGGTGGGAAGACTGCTTAAAAGTTTAGATTCAAGGTAGACCTTAGGAAAATCATCTTCTTTAAAACAGAAGTTTGGTCCCTTGCAGCCTCATCATCATTGAATTGCTCCTTAATACTATGAGTTTTATTTTTATCGAGGGTCATTAAACTTTACCAATGTATAACCTGCTTTTAAAATGTAAAACTATTAGAGGCCATTTCCCATTACTCAAAATCAAATATTTTGTTCTTTAGTTCTTAGTATCACAAGGTGCTACCCAATTAATTATACACAAAATGTACTTAATAAATGTTTGCATTTTTGAAGATAAAATGAATTGCACCTGTAAATTATATATTCATTTGGATAAAATATATATGCCCTGAAATATCTGAAAACAATATACTCTCTTATTCAAAATAAGTACACATGTTTCAGTACTATTTACACTATTAATTGGCTTAGACTGTGATACAAAATTAAGGGTCAACAAAACTTAAAATAGATTACAAAAATTTCTCAATTTATATGTTTCTGATCCACTTTGTATTGTATATGCATCAACAAATTAATGAGCAGAATCTCTCCATTGAACAATTAAAGTTATAGACTAAAACAAGGACTGATATATTCTTTCCATGATCAGATGGTATAAAATATAAACTAATTCACATATAAAAAAGGAAATAGAATAAGTTAAAACTATTGAAGAAAGATAAATATAATGGATTCCACAGCAACATATCAAAATTTCACATAATTTTATTCTAAAGCATACATTTACCCAACCTTATTATAAAATGATTCTGAATTATATCCATGAATGACTTTTGGAACATCTAAGTAATATTATTCACTGATCCCATACTTTGCATTCCTGAAGAAGAGTTGAATGTTAAATATTCACCTTCACCTTGGAATCTGAATCCCTAAAGGACAGCTCTAGACTCCAGGCTGTGTCCCTCTATGCAGGGAGGTAACATTAATTATAGAAGTCAGAATTTTCTGCATCTCTTAACATAGCTAATAAAAATTAACACTGACTAAACACTCACTGTGTACCAAGGTTGTTGCCAAGCAGTTCACAGGCATTATAGCACTGAATCCTTCCAATAGTCTTTTAGGTTGGTATTCATTATTTCCATCTTAAGTAAAACTGGGGATTACAGAAGTTAATCTACCCAAGGTCACAAAAATAGGAATTGACAAAATAATATCAAAAACCAGAATTCTTGGCTCCAAAATCCACAGTCTTAGTGCTATATTGAGTCAGTACAAAAGAAATTATTTCCCCAAATTTTCAAAAAGAAAAATAGTTCAAAAATAGAATAGGTGAAATTTGTCTGAAAATTTATAAATAATGAAATAAAATTTAATAAAATATATTTCATCATTTTTTCTTGAAATTTAGTTCAAGTTTGAGGGATTAGATTAAAATCATTTAGATGAGATAAAAATATTAATTATGGAAAAGTAAAATTTAAAGATTTAATAAAAATTTAGTCTTCACAGTTCATTCTGTGGCAAATCCTGTTGCCTGGCTACCATGAGGCAGAAAGAACTAATCTCATACGGATTATCACAACTATACTAAAAACAATTACTATTTCTTATCTCCCTGTTCTACTCTTAAATACTGAATTATAGAATAGTTATACTATATGCCTAAAATAGCCATTTAACATGTAAACTAATGCTTTCTTCATTCTTTATTGTTTTTTAACCTTCTCGGTATAAAAGTGATAATTATATATTTAGTTTCAGTGAGAAAAATACCTTATGGAATCAGACCAGTGAGTCATCCAAACTGTTTTGTTCTATTGCTCACCTGTTTCTGGTTATCACCATGGAGATAAGAAATGAAATGAGTAATGTACAGTCAAGATAAGGAACATATAAATTGAACATCTGTTGTTTTTGCTGTCTGAAGCACCTTACATTTTTTCTAGCAACAAAACCCCTACTATCTGGGGGAATCCATTTCTTGTCATTCAGGCAGAGTTGAACTTGATACACCCCAGACCATAGAGGTGGGCATAGGACTCCTAACTGAACAAAGTTCTTCATTTCCTTGGCACAGCAACTGGGGACATTAGCCAAGAATTCTAATCATACTTTTCAGTGATGTTTACTATACATACAGTAAGAAAGAGCTTTGGAGTCTGTCCTGTGGACTGTGATCTATAAGGATATAAGCTTGGGTTTGCAGTAGCTATATTTCCCACCATTTGGGGAGATCTTAACTAATAATAAAATCAATAAACAGAAGAAGCAGAGATGAGTGATAAAGTGGCATCATGTAGAGCCAACTCTTCCTTTGTCTTTTACAGTCACTTGAGCCAACAAACTTCCTTTTTTCCTAAGCCAATTTGATTTGAGTTTCACTTGCAAGAAAAAAAAAATTGAAGGATACAATTCTCTCAATCATGGAGTTACTTAATTTCCTCTGGAATATAGTTACATTTAGGAATCTAAGATTTAAAGATGAGCTCTTCTACAGAAAAATAAGCTCAAAGTGTATTAAAGACCTAAATGTGAGACCAGGCATGGTAAAACGCCTAGAGGAAAACATAGGCAGAAGACTCTCTGACATAAATCACAGCAATAACTTTTTTGAGCCATCTCCCAGAAAATAGAAATAAAAACAAAAATAAATAAATGTGACCTACTTAAAAGCTTTTGCACAGCAAAGAAAACAATAAACAAAATGAAAAGACAGCCCACAGATTGGGAGAAAATATTTGGAAATAATGTGACCAACAAGGGATTAGTCTCCAAAATCTACAAACAGCTCATGAAGTTCAACATCAACAAAACAAACAACTTAATCCAAAAATGCACAGAAGACCTAAATAGACATTTCTCTCAAGGAGACATACAGATGGCTAAGAGGCACATGAAAAGATGTTCAAAATCACTAATTATTAGAGAAATGCAAATCAAAACTACAATGAGGTACCCCCTCACACCAATCACAATGACTACCATCAAAAAATCCACAAACAACAAATGCTGGAGATGGTGTGGAGAGAAGGAAACCCTCCTACACTCTTGGTGAGAATGTAAATTGGTACAGTCCCTATGAAGAGCAATATGGAGGCTCCTTGAAACACTAAAAATAGAGCTATCAGATGACCCTGCAATCCCAGTCCTGGGCATATATCTGGAGGAAAACATGGCCAAAAAGGATACACGTGCCCCAGTGTTCATTGCAGCACTATTTACAACAGCCAAGACACGGGAGCAACTTAAATGGCCATAGATAGAGGAATGGACATAAAAGATGTGGTACATATATACAATGGAGTATTAGCCAATTAAAAGAATGAAACGATGTAATTTGCAGCAACATAGATGGACCCAGAGATTGTCATACTGAGTTAAGTAAGTCAGAGAAGCAGAAACGTCATGTGACATACCTCATGTGGAATCTTAAAATACATGATACAAACTGCTGCTGCCAAGTTACTTCAGTTGTGTCCAACTCTGTGCGACCCCATAGACGGCAGGCCACCAGGCTCCCCTGTCCCTGGGATTCTCCAGGCAAGAACACAAAACAGAAACAGATGCACAGACTTGGAGAACAAACTTATGATTGCTGTGGGGAAGGGGAGGGGAAGGGATAATTACAGAGTTTGGGATGGACATGTACACACTACTATATTTAAAATAGACAACAACAAAGACCTATTGTATAGCACGGGGAGGGCTTCCCTGGTAGCTCAGCTATAAAGAATCTACCTGCAATCCAGGAGCTGCAGGAGACACAGGTTCGATCCCTGCATAAGGAAGATGCCCTGGAGGAGGGCATAGCAACCCACTCTGGTATTCTTGCCTGGAGAATCCCATGGACAGAGGAGCCTGGCCAGGCTACAGTCCATAGAGTCACAAAGAGTCAGACACCAATAAAATGACTTAGCATGCACTCATATAGCACTGGGAACTCAGCTCAGTGTTATGTGAAATCCTGGATGGGAGGGATTTGGGGGAGAAGAGATGCACGTATATATATGGCTGATTTCTTTGCTATCCACCTGAAACTATGACAACATTGTTAATCAGCTTTGCATGTGTGTTTCAGTTGCTCAGTTGTGTCTGCCTCTTTGTGATGCCACGGACCTTAGCCTGCCAGGATTCTCTGTCCATGGAATTCTCCAGGCAAGAATACTGGAGTGGGTTGCCATTCCCTTCTCCACAGGTTCTTCCCAACCCAGGGATCGAACCCTGGTCTCCTGTATCACAGGCAGATTCTTTACCATTTGAGCTAATCTTTATTCCAATACAAAATTAAAAGTTTAAAAAAGAATAAAGATGAGTTCTTCAAGATTACTACCAGTTATGAGAAGTTATATATTTTTTTATTTGGCTTTAGAATATCTCAAGTTTTCAGTAGTGGTAGTACATTGGAATTCTGTGAATAAACACATCCATGGTTGTATCTATACTCTATAGGCAACAACAAGTGGGGAGAATGATAATGAGGAGGAAAAAAAAAAAAAAAAACCTCTTCCCCAAAATACCTCATTTCATTATCACAAGCCCTTAAATTCCATCACTGGAGGTTTATTTCCTAATGTTAAGCCTTGAAATTTCTCTCCAGTACTCTTAGAGAAATAGATAACATTGAGGCACTTACATCTTAGTGTGAATTACTGAGACAATTTTTCTCCATTACAGGAAAAGAGTAGGTGCCAAAAGTTTCAAAAAGAAGGTTAAAAACTAAAAGGATCAAGAGAATCAGAAGAAGGGCCACTGATGGAAACTATTTGCAAAAGACATATCTGATAAAGGACTATTATCCAAAATACACAAAGAAATCTTAAAATTTAATGGTTAAAAAAAGCAAACAACCTGAATAAAATATGGACAAAAGATTGGAACAAACACCTCACCAAAGAAGATATGGGCTTCCCTGGTGGCTCAGGAGGTAAAGCGTCTGCCTGCAATGTGGGAGACCTGGGTCAGGAAGACCGCCTGGAGAAGGAAATTCCAACCCACTCCAGTACTCTTGCCTGGAAAATCCCATGGACAGAGAAGCCTGGTGGGCTACAGTCCATGATCGCAAAGAGTCGGACACGACTAAGCAAATGCAAAGAAGTTCAATGTCATACGTCATTGTTGCGTGTTAAGTCGCTTCAGTCATGTCCAACTCTTTGTGACCCTATGGATTGCAGCCCACCAGGCTCTTCTGCTCATGTAATTTTCCAGGTAAAAATACTGGAGTGTGTTGCCATGCCCTCCTCTAGGGGATCTTCGCAACCCAGGTATCAAACACACATTTCCTATGTCTCCTAAACTGGCAGGCAGGTTCTTTACCACTAACACCACCTGGGAGGTCCATCATATGTCATTACTGCTACTGCTAAGTCACTTCAGTCGTGTCCAACTCTGTGTGACCCCATAGATGGCAGCCCACCAGGCTCCTCTGTCCCTGGGATTCTCCAGGCAAAATACTAGGGACTTACAAATTAAAATGAGATATCACTACACATCTATTAAAAATAACCAAATTTCAAAACACTGACAACACCTAAATGCTGGCAAGGAAGTGGAGCAACAGGAGTTCTCATTTACAGGTGGTGGAAATATAAAATGGTACAGCCGCTTTGGAAGACAGTTTGGCAGTTTCTTACAAAATTAAGCATACAAACCATCAAATGCACTCCCTGATCTTCACTCCAACAGATTGAAAACTTATATACATGCAAAAATCTGCACAGGATGTTTCTGGCAGCTTTCTTCATAACTGCCAGAATTTGGAAGCAACCAAAATGTCCTTCAATGGGTAAATGGATAAATAACTGTGATACACCCAGACAATGAAATATTACTCATTGCTAAAAAGAAATAAACTATCAAGCCACAAAAACATAGAGGAACAATAAATGCATATTGCTAAGTCAAAGAAGCCAGTTTCAAGAAGCTAAATACTATATAAATTCAAGCACTTGAAGAGGCAAAACTAAAAAGATAGTAAAAAGGCTACTGGTTGCCAAGGGTTTGTGGGGAGAGAGGGAGAAATAGGTGGAGCACAGAGAATATTTAGGGCAGTGAGACTATTCTGTTATGTACTATAAAGGTCATTATGATACATCTGTCATCACACATTTGTCAAAACCCATAGAAAATATGACACAAAAAATAAACTGTAATGTTGACTTTCCTCCATAGTGATTTGTCATTGGTGTTTCATTCGTTATACCACATGTGCCACACTGGTGCACTGGTATGGGACGTTAATGGTAGGAAAGAATTTGCATGTGTAGAGAGGGGTGATATAGGAACTCTGTACTTTCTGCCCAATTTGCTGTGAAGCTAAAAAATACTCTAAAAGTGAATTCTATAATTTGTTTAAGTAAAATCAATGAAACAGATGATCACCAAGAGTCAACAAATGGTACATATCACAATTACATTATCCCCATTCCTCTTCAACATAGGATTTAGGGACTACTATTCAAATAACAAATATTTATTGAAAACCTACTATGTGTCTAGTTCTGTGCTTGGTACCTTGGAAAATAAAATACAAATACTCATTTTCCACATGCAGTTTATAGTCTATAAGGAAGGAGTAATACAACAAAGAAATAAATATATAATTACAGGAGTATAATAAGGGAGCACTAGGTAATATTTACAAATTGGTGAGGCAGCTCCAGTTTTTTTAAAAAAATCTAAACTGCAAGAGAAAGAGAGATGGTAAATTAAGGACACCAGGATGGTATGAAAGGATGGAATCCAGAATATAGATGGGAGCTCTGCTCTTTGATAGGAGGGGAATTTCTCTATTAAACAGAAGAAGAGATATATAAAGAGAAGAATATTTGTAGGCACCCTATTCCCATCAGGTGAAGAGAAATCTCCTTTAGTGGTATGTGTGGTAGATAGCAAAGATAGAAAAAAATCAAAATAACTTTTGAAATCTAATTTTAAATTTGATCAAATTTATTATATCATTATATTTAAATTTTAAAATTCAACATTCAAAAAACTAAGATCATCGCATTTGGTCCCATCACTTCACTGCAAATAGATGGGGGAAAACGTAAACAGTGGCAGACTTTATTTTCTTGGGCTCCAAAATCACTGCAGACTGTGACGTCAGCCACAAAATTACAAGATGATTGCTCTTTGAAAGAAAAGCTATGACAAACTTAGTGTATTAAAAAGTAGAGACATAACTTTGCTGACAAAGGTCCATCGAGGGAAAGCTATGGTTTTTCCAGTAGCCATGTACAGGTGTGAGAGTTGGACCATAAAAAAGGGTGAGCAGCAAAGAACTGATGCTTTCCAATAGTGGTGCTAAAGAAGACTCTTTAGAGTCCCCTGGACAGCAAGGAAATCAAATCAGTTGATCCTAAAAGAAATCAAACCAGAATATTCACTGGAAAGATGGAAGCTAAAGCTGAAGCTTCAATATTTGGCCACCTGCTACAAAGAGCTGACTCATTAGAAAAGACCCTGATGCTAGGAAAGATTGAGGACAACAGGAGGAGAAGGGGGCAATAGAGGATGAGATGGTTGGATGGAATCACTGATTCAATGTGCATGAATTTGAGCAAACTCCAGGAGACAGTGAAGGACATGGAAGCCTGGCACCCTGCAGCTCATAGGAGCACAAAAAGTCAGACATGACTGAGCGACTGAACAGCAACAAACATGATACGACTTTTCTGAGATTCTTCCAGTGCATGTTTGATCGGGAGTAAACAGGGGATAAATCTTAAAAGATGATGCTATGAAAGTGCTGCACTCAATATGCCAGCAAATTTGGAGGACTCAGCAGTGGCCATAGGACTGGAAAAGGTCAGTTTTCATTCCAATCCCAAAGAAAGGCAATGCCAAAGAATGCTCAAACTACCGCACAATTTCACTCATCTCACACGCTAGTAAAGTAATGCTAAAAATTCTCCAAGCCAGGCTTCAGTAATACATGAACTGTGAAATTCCAGATGTTCAACTTGGTTTTAGAAAAGGCAGAGGAACCAGAGATCAATTGCCAACATCTGCTGGATCATCAAAAAAGCAAGAGAGTTCCAGAAAAAAACATCTATTTCTGCTTTATTGACTATGCCAAAGCCTTTGACTGTGTGGATCACAATAAACTGTGGAAAATTCTGAAAGAGATGGGAATACCAGACCACCTTACCTGCCTCTTGAGAAATCTGTATGCAGGTCAGGAAGCAACAGTTAGAACTGGACATGGAACAACAGACTGGTTCCCAATAGGAAAAGAACTATGTCAAGGCTGTATGTTGTCACCCTGCTTATTTAACTTATATGCAGAGTACATCATGAAAAATGCTGGGCTGGAGGAAGCGCAAGCTGGAATCAAGATTGCTGGGAGAAATATCAATAACCTCAGATATGCAGATGACACCACCCTTATGACAGAAAATGAAGAACTAAAGAGCCTCTTGATGAAAGTGAAAGAGGAGAGTGAAAAAGTTGGCTTAAAGCTCAATATTCATGGCATCCAGTCCCATAACTTCATGGCAAATAGATGGAGAAACAGTGGAAGCAGTGTCAGACTTTGTTTTTTTGGGCTCCAAAATCACAGTAAATGGTGACTACAGCCATGAAGTTAAAAGACGCTTACTCCTTGGAAGGAAAGTTATGGTCAACCTAGACAGCATATTAAAAACCAGAGACATTACTTTGCCAACAAAGGTCCATCTAGTCAAGGCTATGGTTTTTCCAGTAGTCATGTATGACTATGAGTTGGACTATAAAGAAAGCTGAGTGCCAAAGAATTGATGCTTTTGAACTGTGGTGTTGGAGAAGACTCTTGAGAGTCCCTTGGACTGCAAGGAGATCCAACTAGTCCATCCTAAAGGAGAGCAGTCCTGAGTGTTCATTGGAAGGACTGATGTTGAAGCTGAAACTCCAATACTTTGGCCACCTGATGCAAAGAACTGACTCATTTCTAAAGACCCTGATGCTGGCAAAGATTGAAGGCAGGAGGAGAAGGGGACGACAGAGGATGAGATGATTGGATGACATCACCAACTCAAAGGACATGAGCTTGGGTATTGTGGTCCTTTAATGGATTGGAACCTGGTGGTCTGGAGTTGATAAGGAAGCGAAAGAAGGAAAGAGGCTAATATTCCCTGGTTTATGCACAGAACCAATAAAGCCCTAGAACAGGCTCTCACGAAGGCATAGGGCGTCCTCTCAAGGAGGTCTTGAAAGCCTAGGCAGAAAAGTGAGCTCAGCAGGTTTCCACACTCCATAGAATTAGCCAGAGGGAGAGAGAGTGAAAGAAAGAAGGACACAGGGACCCAGGTTCTGATGGAACAAGGGTGACTTATTGAACTCTGTGTGAGTATATATACTGTTTTACAAGGTAGCTCCTTCAGATAAAGGTCAAAAGACCAGACTTTACAAGTTACCAAGGAAACATGGAGTAATAGAGGTCATAAAACCAGAATACAATCCATATCAAAAGAAAGAGGTTCGTAAATAATCAGTTTCACCATAAGGAAAAGCGAATGAAGGAAATCCTATGCATGCATTCCGTCTCATGACCTCAGTCCTGGGAGCAGTTTGCTGCTCCACTCACTCCTGTTACCAAGAACTGATAAGGAACAGAGGGCTCATGAGAGACAGGATACAGCACACAGGACTCCTACTGTTAAACAGATGGACAGGGCAGCCTGGCGTGCTGCAGTCCATGGGGTCACAAAGAGTGGGACACAATTGAGCAACTGAACTGAACTGAACTGAAATGGGATAAAGGAAGCATTTAGGGGGGTAACTAGCATTAGTTCACCCTAGAGGATTACTTTAGGCTAGGGGATATGGGTTACCAGGACTGGAGGGAGAAAACCACAGATGATGCAGTCAAAAAAAGGATGACTGAGAAAAATTTTGTCACAACTGGATCACAAAAATATGAGGCAACTTGTTTGGCAAGAATTTTAAAAGGAGAAGATATGAAACCATTCTCATGACAAATATCAGTATGACACTGCAGTATAATATAGGTTGCTGGAAAGCATTAAGAATACACTGAAGAAAGAAAAGTTCTATTTTGAGCCTTGCTTCTGCCATTTATTAGCTGTATATGTTTTACAATATGCTTACCCTCTCTGAACCTGAGTTCCTCTGATGGTAAAATAAGGATAGTAAACCCAATAATATAAGGCTGCACAAAAGATTAAATGAGATTACATAAGTAAAGCTCTTTATACACATTAAATCCTTTTAAAAATATTTGTTTCTTTTCTGCTCTCATAGCTTTAAGAATTCTTAAGCTTTACTAAGCTGTAGGAGCTTTTATTTTCAGGTCAGTACTAATCTGAGAGTTTTTTCCTGGGTAAAGTGGTAACATTAGGTGGAATACAAAATTAACATACAAAAATCAGTCGTATTTCTATACACTAACAATCAATTACATGAAAAAGAAGTTTTAAAAAGGATCCCATTTACAAAAGCATCAAAAACAATAAAATACTCAGGAATAAATTTAACCAAGTAGATGAAAGATCTTTATACTGAAAACTACATTGCTAAAAAATCAAAGAAGACATAAATTAATGTAAAAGTATCCCATTTCATGGGCTGGAAGAATTGATATTTCTTAAATGTCTATATTACCCAAATCTATCTGTTGTTGTTATTTAGGCACTAAATCATGTCCTTTTTTTTTTTTTTTTTTGCTACTCCATAGGCTATAACCTGTAGGTTTCTCTGTCCATGGGATTTCTCAGGCAGGAATGTTGGAGTGGGTTGCCATTTCCTTCTCCAGGGGATCTTTCCAACCCAGGGATTGAACCTGCACCTTCTGCATTGATTGCAAGCAAACTCTTTACCACTGAGCCATCAGGGAAACTCATGGATTTGTTGAAATCCCTATCAAGATTCCAATGGCATTTTCTATAGAAACAGAAAAAAAATTCTAAAATTCATATGAAACCACAAAAGACTTCCAAATAGCAAAAGTAATCTTGAGAAAGAAGGGTAAAGTTGGAGGTATTTTACTTCTTGATTTCATATTATATTATGAAGCTCTTGTATATTATAAAGCTCTTATACAGTCTTTGAGAGTCCAGAAATAAATCCATGCAAATATGGTTAAACAATGTTTGACAAGAGAACCAAGAATCCTCGATAGAGGGAAGACGGTCTCTTTAAGTAAATGGTGCTGGGAAAATTGGATATTCACAAGTTAAAGAATGAAACTAAACCTCTGTTTCATACCACTTACAAAAATTAACTTGAAATGGATTAAAGACTTAAATGTAAGACCTCAAGCCATAGAATTCCTAGAAGAAAACAGGAATAAAATCTCCTTGACATGGGTCTTGGCAATATTTTTCTTATTGAAGTGTAGTTTATTTAGGGCTTCTCTGGTAGCTCAGAAAGTAAAGAATCAGCCTGCAATTCGGGAGACCTGAGTTAGATTCCTGAGTTGGGATACAGGGTTGGAGAAGGAGACTATGGAGAAGGGAATGGCAACATACTCCAGTATTCTGGTCTGGAGAATTCCATGGTCAGAGGAGCCTGGCACACTATATAGTCCATGGGGTCGCAAAGAGTCAGACATGACTGAGCAACTTTCACTTCACTTCAATAGTTGATTTATACTATTTCATTTGTTTCAAGTATACAACATAGTGATTTAATATTTTTATAGATTATAATTCACTTAAAATTTTTACAAAAAATTGGCTATGTTTCCCTGAGCAATAATATTTTGTACATGACAACAAAAGCACAAGGAATAAAATCAAAAATAAGAAGTGGGACTACATCAAACTAAAAAGCTTCTACACAATAAAAGAAATGACTGACAAAAAGAAAAGGCAACCTACCAAATAGAAGAAAATATTTGCAAAGCATATATCTCATCAACATATATAAAGAACTCCTACAACTCAATAACAAATTAACAAATAGTCCAATTTTAAAATGGATAAAGGACCTAAAGGGCAAAAGACATTTTTCTAAAAATGATATGTAAATGGCCAACAGGTACATTTAAAAGTGCTCAACATCACTAATCATTAGAGAAATGCAGATCAAAATCACAACGAGATATCATCTCATTCCTGTTAGAGTGACTATCATCAAAAAGATGAGAGATAAAGGCTAGTGAGGATATGGAGAAAAAGGAACTCTCATGCACTGGTGGTGGGATTATAAATTTGTGCAACCACTATGGAAAACAGTATGGAGGTACCTCAAAAAATTAAAAGTAGAATTCCTATATGATCTAGCAACTTCACTTCTGGGTATATATCCAAAAGAAATGAATCAGTAAGTGAAAGAGCTATCCCCCATGTTCACAGCAGCATTATTTACAATCACTAAAACATGGAAACAACCTAAGTGTTCATCAACAGATGAATCGATAAAGAATAGATATCAATGAAATACCATTCAGTTATTTTAAAAAGAAGGAAGTCTTCCATTTGGGACAATGTGGGTGGACCTTGTGAAATAAGTTACAGAAAGACAAATACTGTGTGTTCTCACCTATGTGAAGTTTTAAAAAATCCAACTCATAGAAAAAAGGGATCACATCTGTGGTTCAGAATGTGGTTCAGATAAGAAGCAGGGCATGGAGGTGGTGCAACTGGGTGAAGATGGTCAGAAGGTACAAAGGCAAGATTTATAAGATAGGTAAGTCCTGGGGATGTGAAGCGCAACATGATGACTGTAGTTAACACTACTATATGGATTATTTGAAAGTTGCCAAGAGAGTAAATTCTAAAAACTCTACTTTCTTGCATATCTGTGAGGATTAAAAAGGTTTCATTTAAAATGTCTGAAAAATAAAAATAAATAAAAACTCTCATCACAAGGGAAAAATATTTTTTGTATATCTGTGAGATGATGAATGATAACTAAAGTTACTGCAGTAATCATTTCACAACAAGTATAAGACAAGCCATCATGCTCTACATCCTAAACTTATATAGTGCCATATGTCAATTATATTCCAATAAAACTGAGAGGAAATAAAAGGAATTAGGAGGAAAATGTTAACATTTGGACAACTACTTCCTAAATTCCTTTAGGCATTTTGAACATTGAAAACTGTTTAGGGTATATACAATTCTTGCATCAGTGAACTAACCAAAACACCCAGATTATGCTTTTTATTCAAGTATTCAAGTTGGTCTTAGGACCTCTAAAATTATAAGGTATCAAACCAATTTCATTGAGATTTTATTTCTACCTAGAAGACAGTCTTTCCAGTATAACAAAAAAAAAAATGTCATTTAAAATATTCTTATCTGGCTTCCAGTTCAAGATGGCAGAGTAGAAGGAGAGAGTCATCTCCTCCTGTAAGAGCACCAAAATTGCAACTAGTTGTTGAACAACCATGGACAAGAAGACACGAGAGCACACCAAAAAAAGATACCCCACGTCCAAAGACAAAGAAGAAGCCACAGTGAGACAGTAGGAGGGGCACAATCACAATAAAATCAAATTCTATACCTGCCAGGTGGATGACCCACAGACTGGAGAATAAAAATACCAAAGAAGTTCTTGTACTATTGTGAAGATTCTAAGCTCCATGTCAGGCTTCCCAGCCAGGGGATCTGGCAAAGGGACTGGGAGCCCCAAGGAATCTAGACTTGAGGGCCAGCAGGATTTGATTATAGGTCTTCCAGAGGCCTGGGGGAAATAGAAACTCCAGTCTTCGAGGGCACAAACAAAATTTTGCACACACCAAGACCTAAAGGAGAGGAGCAGTGACCCCACAGGAGACTGAACCAAAACTATCTGCTAGTGTCGGAGGGCCTCCTGTGGAAGTGTGGGTTGGCAGGGGCTCAACACCGGGACGCAGGCACTGTAAGGTCCCCCTTGGACTAAACACTCTTGGAGTTCACCAAAAGCCCTTAGACCCTAGGGCTAGATCGCCTCAGGCCAAACTACCAGGAAGGGAGTGCAACCCCACCTATCAGGAGACAACTGAATTAAAGCTTTACTGAGCAAGGCCCTGCCCACTAGAGCGAGATCCAGTTTTTCCCACTGCCAGTCCCTATCAAGAAGCTTACAAAAGCCTCATAGGCACAGCCATCAGAGTCAACAGAAGAAGCAAGAAGAAGCACAATCTCATAGTGGCTAAAACAAAAAGCATATTACAGAAAATTAATCATGATGGAAAAGCCAAAAGTTATATCCCAGATGAAGGGACAAGATAAAGTTCCAGAAAAACAACTAAATGAAGTGGAGAGAGGCAACTTTCCAGAAAAAGAATTTAGAATAATGATAGTGAAGATGATCCAGAATCTCAGGGAAAGAATGGAGGCAAAGATTGAGCAAAAGCAAGAAATCTTTGCCAAAGACCTACAAGAACTAAAGAACAAACAAACAGATGAATAATACACTAGAAGGAATCCATAGCAGAATAACTGAGGCAGAAGAATGGATAAATGACCTGGAAGACAAATGGTGGAAACCCTGCCACGGAACAGAATATAGAAAAAAGAATGAAAAGAAATGAAGACAGACTAACAGACTAAGAGACCTCAGAGACAACATTAAACACACCAACCTCTGTATTATAGGGGTCCCAGAAGGAGAAGAGAGAGAGAAAGCACTTGAGAAGATATTTAACGAGATAATAGCTGAAAACTTTCCGAGCATGGGAAAGGAAATAGTCAACCAAGTCCATGAAGCACAGAGAGTCCCAGGAAGGAGAAACCCAAGGAGAAACACACTGAAACACATAGTAATCAAACTGACAAAAATTAAAAAGAGAAATAAAATGTTAAAAGCAACAAGGGAAAAATGACAACACGGAAGGTAACTCCCATCAGGCCATCAGCTGATTTCTCAACAGAAACTCTACAAGCCAGAGGGAATGGCATGATATATTTTAAGAGATGAAAGGAAAGAACCTACAACCAAGAATACTCTACCCAGCAACACTCTCCTTCAGATTTGATGGAGAAACCAAAAGCTTTCCAGACAAGCAAAAGTTAAGAGAATTCAGCACCACAGAACCAGCTTTATAACAAATGCTAAAGGAACTTCTCTAGGCAGGAAACACAAGAGAAGGAAAAGACCTACAGAAAATACACCCAAAACAATTAAGAAAACAGTAATAGAATCACACACACACACACACACACACACACACATATATATATATATATATATAAAATTACCTTAAATGTAAATGGATTAAACGTGCCAACCAAAGACACAGACTGGCTGGGTGGATGAAAACACGTGCATGTATATACTTCCACTTACCACATCACTGTGTGTGACCTCCCCAAATTGCATGCAATTATTTTATATTAAATTAATCATGCTCCCATTATGCCTTACAATTGCAATTATCTTTTTTTGTCTAGCTATTGATTATGAAAACTGATGAACATTTTTTACTAATGTGATTATATAACTATTACTCATGTAACACCATTGTATCATGATTGGTCAACAGAAAAATAATAGAACTCTATATCTCAAAAACTAGGATCTAATAGAAAAACTTGTAATCACTTTTTAAAATCCAGATGCATATCAGCTTAGGTATTGTTTTTTTTTTCTTCAGAGCTCCAGATATATTTCTAACGAGCAGTCATGTTTAAAAATAATTGGACTATATGATGATCTTTTTACTTTTATCTAGTTTGTTTTACTTTTTCTATTTCATAGTCAGTGCTCCCACTCCATTTAGTTTCTGTTCTCCAATTTCTCTGTCTCTTCATTTTTTGTTTGATGTTCTTTCTCAAGCCTTTACCAACTGTAGTAGAAAAACTTTTGCATACATATATATAAGTATTTTAGAAAACATAAATTTTGGCTTAACTAAAAAAATTATAACATTTTGATTCCACTTGTTTGACTTAGTATCAATAGAATGCTATATTTCTAATAGAAAAATAGATATGCAACAAGCAACAAAGGTTTACTGTATAGCAGAGGGAACTATAGTTAATATCTTTTAACAAACTGTGATGGAAAATAATTTGAAAAATAATATATGTGTATTTGCATAACTGAATCACCTTGATGTGCACCTGAAACACTGTAAGTATAGTCATACTTCAGTAAAATATGTATATTTAAACAACAACAACAGAATATATATATTCAAAAGGGAAAAAAAGATACTAGGACCATTAAGCAGAATAGAAATGGAATGCTGTACCTAAAATACTGTCTCTTGTGATTCCATACATTGCTCCTCACTATGCTAAAGATAAATCAAGAATATTCACAATACTAGATATAATATATGTGTATTTGTATAACCTTGCTGTGCACCTGAAACATAAGTCAACTATACATCACTAAAATATATATATATATTTAAATCCATATCTACATGTTATTCTTATGTTTTTAATATGCCATTAGTAAACTACTCATAGAAATGCAATTTTGTAAGAATGTTTTTATTTGAAGTAAACAAAAACAAAAAAAAAAATGGGGCTTTAGATTTCCAGTGAAGTTTTGCATTTATTTTCTGGATTATTTGAAATTCCACCATGCTGCAACAGTTCTAATACTTTCATGTACATCAGAATCAGTTTGGATGCATTTTAAAATTAAAGTTCCAAGACCTTAACCCCAGAATATCTGATTCTTCAGGTTTGAGTGATGCCAAGGAATATGCTTTTTTTACTAACATCTGAGGTAATACTTCAGATGGTCTTTAATGCCCATTTTGAGGAACACTTAGAACCTAGGTAAAATGCACATTTGCACTGGAAAAATTGTTTTTATCATGTGGAAAATCTAAAGAATTCATATTAACTTTCATATATATATCACACTCAATTCACTTCTGGAACAAAAGAAAAAGTCCTCCTGTAATTTGAATTTTTGTTCATTTTGAGTGTTATACCTTATCAATTCTGGTGCTGGCAAAGACTCTCGAGAGTTCCTTGACTAGCAAGGAGATCAAACCAGTCATTCCTAAAGGAAATCAGCCCTGAATATTCATTGGAACGACAGATGCTAAAGCTGAACCTCTAATACTTTTGCTACCTGATGTGAAGAACAAACCCATTGGAAAAGACCCTGATGCTAGGAAAGACTGAGGGCAGGAGGAGAAGGTGGTGATAGAGGATGAGATGGCTGGATGGCATCACTGGCTCAATAGACATAACTTTGAGCAATCTTCCAGAAATAATGAAGGACAAGGAAGCCTAGTGTGCTGCAGTTCATGGGGTTGCAAAGAATCAGACACGACAGCAACTAAACAACAAGAACAACTTTGTGAATACATTAGACATTTTGTTTGAAATGTTAGTTCTACAATATTTTTCATGATAAAGGCCGCATATGATTCATATATTTGTTTCATATATAAAGAGGCTTTGACAGCTGTTTAAATTATCATTTGCTAATGTAAGAGTGCTAATTCTACATTTTCCTTTGTCCATGAAAATATTTATCTTGAAGCCCCAAAAATTACCAAAACTCTCCTACATTTAGGATCTTTCCATGCAAAAAGAAAGATTTCCTAACATTTTCTTAGGAGTTTCCCTCAAGGATATTTACTAACTACATCTTGTCTAATCCATTCAGCTGCTCCTATAAGAAGTCATATTCTTTACACATAGTTACAAACAACATTACAAACACAAACTTGCAAGTTTATGTAGAATTCAAGCCAGATAAAACTTGGAAAACAACTATATGTCTTTCAGAGGACTGCCTTTCAGAAGCACTGAAAATACATATTTCAGATACCAAATAGGAGATAAATGATATGCTTTCCAAGATGGAACATAAGGTCTTAGTCTATTTTAAGAGAAAAAAAAAAAGATTGGAAAATATCCCAGAAATGTCATTGTGGGAGCAGGTTGAACAATCCACTAGTATAAAAAGATTTTTTCTTTTAAAAAAGCAATCATATCACACATTTATTAAATTTAGGGAAGACAGTAAAATAAAAAGGGTTGGATTTCCTTAGGAAAAATATTCAAGTGAAACTAAGTTAGTCCTGAACTATAATTGAATATTACAGTCTAGTAGATGGTGTTCAGAAGCATGGACCGGAAGGGACTATGGACACTCATTGAATCATTGCCTGCCTTCAGTTGAGTCCTACCACTAAATCACCTAAGATTAATAAATAGTCTGTCTCAGTTTGAATGCCTGCAGAGGAAGAAGTTTTATAAATCCCTTATTTATCTCTTCAATAAGCAATGCACCAGTTGATTTCATTCAAATAAATTATTTTCTTTTATTCAATCCAAAAATATTAAGACCCAGTAAGTGCTGATTTACAAATTGGTCCCCATAAACAGAGGGCAGAGAGAGACCAACGAAAGAGGCAGATCACTCCAGACTGATAGGCAGTAGGTTTAATAAGCAAGGGGATTTACACAACTTGTCTTGGGCTGTTGAAAGACTAATAAGTCTCCATACTCACCCATCAGAATTTAAAAACATGTTCAGGCACATATACCATCCAGATGATCTCAACAACACATTGTTCTCTCAAGACAACATTCTTAAAAATGCCTCCCATATGGGAACCATGTACATTCCAAGCACAAGGGAGGCAAGTGAGGAGCCTCCAGTAGCTCTGGAGTCAAACAGCTCACAGGTCAAACAGTGATCATGTCCTCTAAATTACCTTCTCCAAACTATGCATGTGGCATGGGGCTAGAGCTTAGCAGTAGGTCATTTGACTGCAACACTATGTATAAGAGACATCATTGCCAAAACCTAAGAGCTATTCCACCGAGGTAGACACTATGAAAAACTATGAATTTTAACTGTTGGTCTGCACTACCCTTTCTCCTTTCAATATCCAACCAACTATAAACCCCGAATCACAGTATAAACATTGATGGAAACTTAAAGTGTACTCCTCAAGAATTCTTGAATACTTGCTTCAGTTGCAACCTCTGAACATTTAACTTGTCGATATTTGACAGGCCAGTGATATTCACAAATCTATAATCTGTAGATGTTATTGGCATGTATTTATATTCCATTAGAAATGACATGCATATCATTAGAGCAGAGGAAAGCATTCAAACTTCTAGGGGGCCTTCTCAACACCTTATTCAGATGGGAGAAAATAATAGTTGGGATATAAATTACAAAATGAATAATCACTATCTGTACTTCCTAGAAGACTGAATTTTTGGAGAAAAGGCTTTATGGATAGAATGGAGGAAGTAGTGGCCATTCTACCAGCTTTCGGGTTTTGCTCTTTTTTTAATTTATTTATTTATTTTAATTGGAGGCTAATTACTTTATAATATTGACATGAATCAGCCAGGAGTACACATGTGTTCCCCTTCCAGAGCCCCCCTCCCAACCCCCTCCCCATCCCATCCCCCAGGGTCATCCCAGTGCACCAGCCCTGAGCACCCTGTCTCATGCATCAAACCTGGACTGGCAATCCCTCTTTAAAGTGGAATATTGGTCCTCTCTGTTGTGATTCCAGTATTACAAGTTCATGCATGATTCATAAGCATTTGGAGGTCCTCCATAGTTTAACAGCAGAATCCAGTTCCTATGTTTATCTCTAACTCTTGCCTTTTCTAATATGATTCTGGAATAAAAGGATGAGGTTCTCCAAATACAGTATGTTTACCTGGCCTGGCATTCTCATTCTATCACACACTTTTAAATGATTTGTCTTCGTCATGTTTTCCAGTGTCAAAATGACCCACGGTCTATATTTTTCATTCAGAACCTTGTCTGAAGTATTCAGAGAAAAAGTGATTGATTATCAAATGATGATACTGTTTATTAAGAAAATTTACTTACTTTACACACACACAAATAGTTTCTGTTTTTGTATTTACTTGGTCTTCTTAGGCATTCTTACTGATCCTCTTTGCTTCACCTATCTTATATCTAGTCACCATTGCAGCAAGTTCATTATAGAGTCTGACTAGCTTCACACAGTACCTCCACCCCACTGTGTGTACCTCTTTGCTCCAGTCCCAAGCCTCAGTATAGATATACTGAAACATATATAACCTTAAAGGTAATTCTCCATGGGGAAAAGTTAGCCAACAGGGAACAGAATCCAGTGAATCAATGCTTCTCCTTTCTTCCTCCCACTCACAGAGAGTCCTGGGATACATTTCACATGGCTTCTCAGATAAGTACTCAGGCCCCCTTTGTGGTAATCAACTCATTTTCTTGTGTTGGTTCTCTTTTTCCCTCTCCTAATCCCTAGGTCTATTACCAATAAATTACTTATATAGGCTTCCCAAGTGGCTCAATGGTAAAGAATCTTCCTGAAAATTTAGGAGATGCAAGAGACGTGGGTTTAATCCCTGGGTCTGGAAGATTCACTGGAGAAGAAAATGGAAACCCATTCCAGTATTCTTGCCTGGGAAATACCATGGACTGAGAAGCCTGGTGAGCTATAGTCCATGGGGTCACAAAGAACTGGACATTTTTTAGTGACTGAACATGCATGCAAAGTACTTGTACAAAAGTTTTCCACTTGGGTTCTGCTCTTTAGGGGAACCCAAGTAAGATAGGCAAAGATTTTCATTTTTATGCTGGTTTCCTAGTTATAAGTCAGTTGAAAAAAGAGGATAGTACCAATAGAAAATACATTTAGAATGGTTTTCCTCAACTAAAACTCCAAATATAGACATATACATGCTTTATAGATAGATATCAGTTCAGTTCAATTGCTCAGTCGTGTCCAGCTCTTTGCGACCCCATGAATCGCAGCACACCAGGCCTCTCTGTCCATCACCAACTCCCGGAGTTTACCCAAACTCATGTCCATCAAGTTGGTGATGCCGTCCAGCCATCTCATCCTCTGTCATCCCGTTCTCCTCCTGCCCCCAATCCCTTCCAGCATCAGGGTCCTTTCCAATGAGTCAGCTCTTCGTATGAGGTGGCATATAGATATGGTCAATGTGATTGCATTACTTCTTAAAGTTATTTTGCTCCTCATAAAACTACATCTCTCTTAGAAGATAAATTCCTTTAAAAAATAGCACCCTATGTCAAAACATGCAATTAACTCACCTTTTAAGAAGCCCATTTAAAGTTTAATTACCATAACATATGTCTTTTTTTTTAAAGTATTCTCTCCACTCCCATTTCTGGTAATCTTTTCATTCCTTCTTCACTTCCCAAGATCAGCTGTAATATTCTATTTTGGGGGCTTCTGCAGTGGCTCAGAGGTAAAGAATCTTCCTGCAATGCAAGAGCCACAGAAGACAAGGGTTCAATCCCTGGGTTGGGAAGATCCCCTGAAGGACAGTATGGCAACCCACTCCAGTATTCTTGCCTGGAGAATCCCATGGACAGAGGAGCCTGGCAGACAGGGTCACAAACAGTTGGTCATGACTGAAGCAACCTAACACACACACATTCTATTTTTAAAAGAAACTTAAATGTTTGATAAATATTAGGAATTTGGTTACTTTTTCCCAAGTACAGTACTGATGAACAGAATAGCCACCCTTAGCCTAATTAACACTGCATAAGCACAGTTGTGCTTTTCTCAGTTTAATATCTAGAAAATTCAGGGAAAAATAATACCTTTCCAATAATATAGAAGACTGAACTAATATAAACCAGTCTCACTATAAAAACAGGGAGAGGATTGATAAAGTATAACTCACTTTTCATACATAAAAAATGAACTGTTACACACAAAAGCCAATGTATCAGGTGCCTAACAATGTAATTCCTGAATATAAGCCTTGAGGACTTCAGAGCTGGGGCTTCAAATATCAAGCAAGATCAGATATGCCTCGAGCCTATATAAGGCAAAGGGCTGGAGTCAAGTTTCTTGCAAAGTAGAATGCTTTGAACCGACACCACTCCATAAAAATGAGAATGGAATGAATTCACCAAGCAACTCAGAAAGAAGCAAGAAAACACTGTGGCCTAGAATTCAGTGGAAATTAAAAGAATCTCATTAAATTTGAAACACTAAGGTTACACCTGTATCTGAGTAAGGAGTCTAGATTTATACTATTCACATGGTGCTGAAATCTAAAGCCTAGAATTTAACATAGAAATTAGTGAAATCCTAAAACTTTGGCAGAAAAAACTCAAAAATCTTTTGTAGAAACACTGTCTATATTGAGTGTACAGGGAATTCCCACAGAAAGAATACTCATTGAAAATGAGCTTATAAGAAAAAATTTTAAAGGCATAAAAAGAAATAATACACCACGACAAATCATAATTGTTGTTGTTTAGCCACTAAATTGAAACATGGGATTTCCCAGGCAGGAATACTGGAGTGGGTTGCCATTTCCTACTCCAGGGTATTTTCCCAACCCAGGGATTGAACGCACATCTCTTGCATTGGCAGGGGGCCTCTTTACCACTGAGCCACCAGGAAAGCCCAAATACTAATTAGACAGAACTAAAAAGAGAATTTTTAGTGGCACTAAGCGCAGGCGGCTGCGACCGGCACATTAAGCGTGGGTGAGAGTAGCTAACTCACGTCCGAGGTCAGGGGCAGAAGCCGGGAGGACCCCATGCCCGAGGGTGGCAGCCAAGAGCAGTTACCCCACGTCCGAGGTCACGGGCAGCTGCCGAGAGTGCTAGGCTGTGATGGCACAGGAACGGCCGAGAGGAGCTACCCCGCGTCTGAGGCCAGGGGTGGCAGCAGGGAGGAGCAACCCCACACCAGAGGCCAGGGGCGGTGGCTGGCAGGAGCAGCCCCACGTGGCTGCATGGGCGCAGAAGGGCCTAGAGGAGCTATCCCACATTGAAGGTCAGAAAGGGTAGTGGTGAGAAGATACCCTTCGTCCAAGGTAAGAAGCAGTGGCTGTGCTTCGCTGGAGCAGCCATGAAGAGATACCCCACGGCCAAGGTAAGAGAAACTCAAGTAAGGTGGTAGGTGTTGCAAGAGGGCATCAGAGGGCAGACACACTGAAACCATACTCACAGAAAACTAGTCAATCTAATCACACTAGGACCACAGCCTTGTCTAACTCAATGGAACTAAGCCATGACTGCAGGGCAATCCAAGACGGGCAGGTCATGGTGGAGAGGTCTGACAGAATGTGGTCCACTGGAGAAGGGAATGGCAAACCACTTCAGTATTCCTGCCTTGAGAACTCTATGAACAGTATGAAAAGGCAAAATGATAGGATACTGAAAGAGGAACTCCCCAGGTCAGTAGGTGCCCAACACGCTACTGGAGATCAGTGGAGAAATAATCCCAGAAAGAATGAAGGGATGGAGCCAAAGCAAAAACAATACCCAGCCGTGGATGTGACTGGTGATAGAAGTAAGGTCCAGTGCTGTAAAGAGCAATATTGCTTGCTATTGCTACTGCTAAGTCGCTTCAGTCATGTCCGACTCTGTGCGACCCCATAGATGGAAGCCCACCAGGCTCCCCTCATCCCTGGGATTCTCCAGGCAAGAACACTAGAGAGGGTTGCCATTTCCTTCTCCAATGCATGAAAGCGAAAAGTGAAAGTGAAGTCGGTCAGTCGCGTCCGACTCTTCACAACCCCATGGACTGCAGCCCACCAGGCTCCTCCACCCATAGGATTTTCCAGGCAAGAGTACTGGAGTGGGGTGCCAGGGAACATGGAATATCAGGTCCATGAATCAAGGCAAATTGGAAGTGGTCAAACAAGAGATGGTAAGAGTGACAGTTGACATGCCAGGAATCAGCAAACTAAAATGGACTGGAATGGGTGAATTTAACTCAGATGACCATTATATCTACTACTGCGGGCAGGAATCCCTCAGAAGAAATGGAGTAGCCATCATGGTCAACAAAAGAGTCCAAAATGCAGTACTTGGATGCAATCTCAAAAATGACAGAATGATCTCTGTTCGTCTCCAAGGCAAACCATTCAATATCAGTTATCCAAGTCTAGGCTCCAACCAGTAACCCTGAAGAAGCTGAAGTTGAACGGTTCTATGAAGACCTACAAGACCTTTTAGAACTAACACCCAAAAAAGACGTCCTTTTCATTATAGGGGACTGGAATGCAAAAGTAGGAAGTCAAGAAACATCTGGAGTAACAGGCAAATTTGGCCTTGGAATGGGGAATGAAGCAGGGCAAAGACTAATAGAGTTTTGCAAGAAAATGCACTGGTCATAGCAAACACCCTCTTCCAACAACACAAGAGAAAACTGTACACATGGACATCACCAGATGGTCAACACTGAAATCAGATTGATTATATTCTTTGCAGCCAAAGAGGGAGAAGCTCTATCCAGTCAACAAAAACAAGACCAGGAGCTGACTGTGGCTCAGATCACGAACACCTTATTACCAAATTCAGACTCAAATTGAAGAAAGTACGGAAAACCGCTAGACCATTCAGGTATGACCTAAATCAAATCCCTTATGATTATACAGTGGAAGTGAGAAATAGATTTAAGGGACTAGATCTGATAGATAGAGTGCCTGATGAACTATGGAATGAAGTTCGTGACATTGTATAGGAGACAGGGATCGAGACCATCCCCATGGAAAAGAAATGCAAAAAAGCAAGATGGCTGTCTGGGGAGGCCTTACAAATAGCTGTGAGAAGAAGAGAGGTGAAAAGCAAAGGAGAAAAGGAAAGATATAAGCATCTGATTGCAGAGTTCCAGAGAATAGCAAGAAGAGATAAGAAAGCCTACTTCAGCGATCAATGCAAAGAAATAGAGGAAAACAACAGAATGGGAAAGACTAGAGATCTCTTCAAGAAAATTAGAGATACCAAGGGAACATTTCATGCAAAGATGGGCTCAATAAAGGACAGAAATTGTATGGACCTAACAAAAGCAGAAGATATTAAGAAGAGGTGGCAAGAATACACAGAAGAACTGTACAAAAAAAGATCTTCAGGACCCAGATAGTCATGGTGGTGTGATCACTCATCTAGAGCCAGACATCCTGGAATGTGAAGTCAAGTGGGCCTTAGAAAGCATCACTATGAACAAAGATAGTGGAGGTGATGGCATTCCAGTTGAGCTGTTTCAAATCCTGAAAGATGATGCTGTGAAGGTGCTGAACTCAATATGCCAGCAAATTTGGAAAACTCAGCAGTGGCCATAGGACTGGAAAAGGTCAGTTTTCATTCCAATCTCAAAGAAAGGCAATGCCAAAGAATGCTCAAACTACCGCACAATTGCACTCATCTCGCATGCTAGTAAAGCAATGCTCAAAATTCTCCAAGCCAGGCTTCAGCAATACGTGAACCGTGAACTCCCTGATGTTCAAGCTGGTTTTAGAAAAGGCAGAGGAACCAGAGATCAAATTGCCAACATCCACTGGATCATGGAAAAAGCAAGAGAGTTCCAGAAAAACATCTATTTCTGCTTTATTGACTATGCCAAAGCCTTTGACTGTGTGGATCACAATAAACTATGGAAAATTCTGAGAGAGATGGGAATACCAGACCACCTGACCTGCCTCTGGAGAAATCTGTATGCAGGTCAGGAAGCAACAGTTCGAACTGGACATGGAACAACAGACTGGTTTCAAATAGGAAAGGAGTATGTCAAGGCTGTATATTGTCACCCTGCTTATTTAACTTACATGCAGAGTACATCGTGAGAAACGCTGGGCTGGAAGAAACACAAGCTGGAATCAAGATTGCCAGAAGAATTATCAATAACCTCAGATGTACAGATGACACCACCCTTATGGCAGAAAGTGAAGAGGAAGTAAAGACGCTCTTGATGAAAGTGAAAGAGGAGAGCGAAAAAGTTGGCTTAAAGTTCAACATTCAGAAAACGAAGATCATGGCATCCAGTCCCATCACTTCATGGGAAATAGATGGGGAAACAGTGTCAGACTTTATTTTGGGGGGCTCCAAAATCACTGTAGATGGTGATTGCAGCCATGAAATTAAAAGACACTTACTCCTTGGAAGAAAAGTTATGACCAACCTAGATAGCACATTCAAAAGCAGAGACATTACATTGCTGACTAAGGTCCGTCTAGTCAAGGCTATGGTTTTTCCTGCGGTCATGTGTGGATGTGAGAGTTGGACTGTGAAGAAGGCTGAGCGCCGAAGAACTGATGCTTTTGAACTGTGGTGTCGGAGAAGACTCTTGAGAGTCCCTTGGACTGCAAGGAGATCCAACCAGTCCATTCTGAAGGAGATCAACCCTGGAATTGCTTCGGAAGGAATGATGCTAAAGCGAAGCTCCAGTACTTTGGACACCTCATGCAAAGACTTGACTCATTGGAAAAGACTCTGATGCTGGGAGGGATTGTGGGCAGGAGGAGAAGGGGACGACCAAGGGTGAGATGGCTGGATGGCATCACAGACTCGTTGGACGTGAGTTTGGGTGAACTCCGGGAGTTGGTGATGGACAGGGAGGCCTGGTGTGCTGCGATTCATGGGGTTGCAAAGAGTCGGACACGACTGAGCGACTGAACTGGACTGAACTTGGACTCTGTGGGAGAGGCGAGGGTGGGATGATTTGAGACAATGGCATTGAAACATGTATATTATCATATGTGAAATGAATCGCCAGTCCAGGTTCGATGCATGATACAGGGTGCTCGAGGCTGGTGCACTGGGATGACCCAGAGGGATGGGATAGGGAGGGAAGAGGGAGGGGATTCAGGATGGGGAACACATGTATACCCGTGGTGGATTCATGTCAATGTATGGCAAAACCAACACAATATTGTAAAGTAATTAGCCTCCAATTAAAATAAATAAATTTATATTAAAAATAAATAAATACATTTTCAGAAGAGCAAAGAATGCGATAGTTTACTGTTCAGTGTTTCCTGTTGACGAAACATCTTAAAGAACATGTGTCAAGAAGGAGGAAATTAACCACAGAAGAACAATGTGCATGAAGCAACAACCAGCAAACTATACTAACTAGCAAAAATTACTTTAAAATATTTTGGTAAATCTAAATAAGTACTGAAACATAAAGACAGTAAAAATACTAATACTGTCTCTTCTTGGGTCTTGGGCATGCTTGTTTCTCTCACTTGCATGGAAATTCTACTGTAAGCTCATTCAAATAGTCACACCCTCTCTAGATTCAGCATTGTTTAATTTTGCTCCTGAACAAGAAAAAATCAGGGTTTGTTTTCTTGATAGAATTTATAAACTGAAGTTGTAACATTTTTGCTAGTCTCTTATATCTAATGCTCATCATACATTTTACTAAGATTGAGACTGCTTTGAGTAAGAGATGGAGAAGAAGACACCAATATTTTCTCCCACTTTTACCTCATTCTTTGGAGAGGTCCTACAACTTCACGGGGGCTTCCCTGATAGCTCAGTTGGTAAAAAATCCACCTGCAATGCAGTAGACCCTGGTTCAATTCCTGGGTTGGGAAGATCCACTGGAGAAAGTATAGGCTACCCACCCCAGTATTCTTAGGCGTCCCCTGTGGCTCAGCTGGTAAAGAAGCCGCCTGCAGTACAGGAGACCTTGGTTCGATCCCTGGGTTGGGAAGATAGCCTGGAGAAGGGAAATGTTACCCATTCCAGTATTCTGGCCTCAAGAATTCCGTGAACTATTGTAGTCCACGGGGTCGCAAAGAGTCAGACACAACTGAGTGACTTTCACTTCACACTATAACTTCAGAATGGTAGTAATGTTTAAGAAAACAATCTAGGCTATAGTTTCTAAAGGCAAGGTTAACAGAATTATTTTATAGTCAACATTGTACCAGAAACTTATCCAGAATAAGAAAAAAAAAAGTATAACAACAAAAAGAAGAAAAACAAAATTATTTTATAATTACTCATCTATACAAACTATTAGCAATAAGAGGGTTCAGAAACTTGTTAAAAATAAGATCAATATATGAAAATCAATATTTCCATAACAGCAATAAATTATTAGAAAGTGTGATTTTCTAAAGTTTCCATTTTTACTGGCTATAAAAATTTTAAAGGGCCTTGTAATAAACAACAAAATATTTTCAAGACCCACAAAGTTAATTTTAATATGTCATGAAAGAAATAGGGAATTCTCTGGTGATCTAGTGGTTAAGGGTTCACTTGGATTCAATCCCTGGTCCCTGGTTGGGGAACTAAGATCTCATAAGCTGCACAGTGCAGCCAAAAAATAAAAATAAAAAACTTTGAGGAATAAATAAAATAGACCTAAATAAATGGGCAGATACGTCATATTCCAAAACCAACACAAGTTTTCATGAACACTGACAAGTGGACAATAAAAGTTAAAAGGAAAAACAAAGCGCCAAAAGTAGCCAAAATGTTTTTGAAGACATAGATGAGTTATTTCTACAAAATATCTGGGAATCATAAAGCTAAAATAATTGAAATTGTGTGATACTCATGTAGAGAAGGACAAATAGACCAATGCACAGAACAGAGAACTCAAAACAGTTTGTGTTTTGAGGCTTGTGTACTTTGAGGCCTAAAGTATATAATAGAGGCAGCTTTTCAGGTCAGTAGGTAAATAATAGAATATTTACTAAATGATACTGGGGAAATATGTTCTTCATATGAATAAAAACAAAATTAGATCCTTATTTATACCACATTAAAGCTTTTTTTCCAAGTAGACTAGAGACCTAAATGTGAAAGGCAAACTTTAAACTTTTCAAAATAAATATAGGAGATTTTTTTTTAATGAATTCAGTGTGAGGGACAATTTTATAAACAAGATGCATAAGCATGAACTATTTTTAAAATGGTTACACTTGACTAATTTAAAATAAAATTTGCTGTCAAATAAAAGACTTGTTTTCTAAGTAATAAAACAAATCAGTCTGTGAGAAGACATTTCATGTATATATGTGTGTATTTTTATCTATATAAGAAATATTTATATTTATAACAAAATTATACATCTCTGTTATACAGAATGATAATATTAAATTATGATATTGTATTACGTAAGTAAATATATTACATAGGTAATATTTAATGTTAATGTTCTATTAAATACAATTATATTATCTGTAATTTGTAATACTTACATGTATACACATAAAAGATTCTATTCAAACCCAGAAAGAATTCTTATAGGTCAATTAAAAATGAAAAGACCATGAAATATTTAAATAGCAAAGGATATGAAAAATTAATAGACTAAGATTTCCAAATGATTATATGAAAGGTTCTTTATTTTAACCAGTAATCAAGGAAATAAAAATTGGAAGAAGCTGTCCTTTCATATCTATCACATTTAAAAATCTTAAAGTAAGATCAGATTTTTCATAAACATGAGAAAATAGGAATTTTCATTATAGTACCTGCAGGGGTACAAATTGGCACAATCCCTTTGGAGTGAAATTTACCAGTATCTAGCCAACAGTAGAAGACTTTAACCTGGAAGAGGGCATGACAACCACTCCAGTATTATTGTCTGGAGAATCCCATGAACAGAAGAGCCTGGTGGACTGCAGTCCATGGGGTCACACAGTTTCAGACATGACAGAAGCGACTCAGCACTCATGCACACAGAAGACTTTAAAATGTGCTTAGCCCACTATCCAGAAATTCCCCTTCCAAGAATATACAAGGAACTAATGAATTCCAGGGAAATTCTTAGAGAAAATCTCTTATGTATGCCCAAGAAAACATGGGCAAAAATGTTTATAGAAGCAAAAGACTGAAAGCAATCTAAAATCAGATAAATCATGGGATTTTGTATAAACCAGATAATAGTAAAAATGAATCAATTAGTTCTACCTATATCATTTAAATTTATCTCGAAAAATTAATATTGAGTGAAAGAACAAGTTAGAGAATATAAAATACACCATTGTCAAGTTACACTTTACAAACTTTAAACATTAAATGGCATAATCTATATGCAAACTTAGGATGATGTTGTTGTTAGGCAAGCTAGAAAACTAGCTTTCCATTTTATAACTGATTTATTTTGTGCAAATGTAACTTCCACTTCATGGAGAGTAAACAGGGTTTTGGGCTTCCCCAGTGGTTCAGTGGTAAAAAATCTGCATGCAAGTAGGAGACACAGGAGACACGAGTTTGATCCCTGATTTAGGAAGATCCCCTGGAGAAGGGCACGGCAACCCACTCTAGTATTCTTGCCAGGAAAATACTATGGACAGAGGAGGACACAGTCCATGGGGTCGCAAAAAGGTAGGGCATGACTGAAGTGACTTACTACACATACAGGCAAACGGTTTTGGATTTATTCCTGACATATTGCTGATTTTTGTCTTATTTCTATTTCATGAAGTGCAAACAAATTTTATTTAAAAAGAAAACAAGTATCCAGAAGTGGATGTAATAAAGAAGTGCAATTTTGCAGCCATGGCAGTAGTAGTATCAGGGCTCCAGGTCAAGGCCCCCTGGAGTGGAGTAACATGGGCAGCACTGGGTATAGGGCAGAGATAGCTTTGTATCAGTTTCACTGCTGAACCCCATGACCCACCAATATTGGCCTGCAGGACTCCTTTCCTCATTCTAGACTCAGAGGAGAGTTTGCTGTGATTAGTGGGCTGGTCCTGGAACTGGGGCCATCACCTGCCCGCCGCCCCAGGGAGATAAGGGAGCATGGAGGACAAACAAGTTTGCTTGGGTTTTCATCCTTTTCTTGGCGCCATCTGGTACATTGCTTGTGGAGGAAGTAGGCCCATTGTGCTGCCCCTATTCCGACAATTGAACCACTAGCTCTGTCATATAGTTTCACATTGACTTCTCATCTCTGTTAACCCATGGGAATCCAGTGACTGTTATATGAAAACTTACAGGCTGGGGCCTAAGATTACTGAAAGTAGTCTCTAGTATCAGCAAAATGGGAGCTCTTTACAGGTACGTTCAAGAGAGAAGTGCCTCATGACCCATCTGCTGGTGGGGAGAACAAAAGAACTGGAAAGTCCACCTGTTCTCTTGGAAAAATACGTGTTTAAGGACCTGAGCACCCAAAAAATTATAGTCTAGTGGTATACAAATGAGAAGGAAAACATAACAATTCAAAACCTATGGGATGCAGCAGAAGCAGTTCTAAGACAGAAGTTTATAGCAATACAATCCTACTTCAAGAAACAAGAAAAATATTGAATAGACAACCAAACTTTACACCTAAAACAACTGGAAAAAGAAAAACAAAAAACAGAAAACAAAATTAGTATAAGGAAAGAAATCATAAAGATCCAAGCAGAAATAAATGAAAAAGAAATGAAAGAAACAATAGAAAAGATTAATAAAAACTAAAAGCTGGTTCTTTGAGAATATAAACAAAACTGGCAAACCTTTAGCCAGACTCATCAAGAAAAAAAGAGAGAAAAATCAAATCAACAAAATTAGAACTGAAAAAGGAGAGATTACAACAGACAATGCAGAAATACAAAGGATCATAAAAGACCATTACGAACAACTATATGACAATAAAATGGATAACCTGGAAGAAATGAACAGATTCTTAGAAAAGTACAATCTTCCAAGACTGAACCAGGAAGAAATAGAAATTATGAACAACACAGTTACAAGCACTGAAATTGAAGCTGTGATCAGAAATATCCAAAAAACAAAAGCCCAGGACCATACAGCTTCACGGGAGAATTCTATCAAACATTTAGAGAAGAGCTAATGCCTATCCTTCTGAAACTTTTTCAAAAAATTGCATGAGAAGCAATACTTCCAAACTCATTCTACAAGGCCACAATCACCCTGATACCAAAACCAGACAAAGACAACACAAAAAAAGAAAACTACAGGGCAATATCACTGATGAACATAGATGCAAAAATCCTCAACAAAATTTTAGCTAACAGAATTCAGCAACACATTAAAAAGCTCATATACCATGATTAAGTTGGTTTTATTCCAGGGATGCAAGGATTCTTCAATAAACACAAATCAATCAATGTGCTATACCATATTAACAAATTGAAAGATAAATACCATATGATAATCTCAATAGATGCAGAAAAAGCCTTTGACAAAATTTAGCACCCAGTTATGATTAAAACTCTTCAAAAAATGGGCATAGAAGGAACCTACCTCAACATAGTAAAGGCCATACATGATAAGCCCACAGCAAACATCATTCTCAATGTTGAAAAACTGAAAGCATTCCCCCTAAGATCAGGAATAAGAAAAGAGTATCTACTTTCACCATTATTCAACATAGTTCTGGAAGTCCTAGCTACAGCAATCAATGAAGAAAAAGAAATAAAAGGAATCCAGATTGGAAAAGAAGAAGTAAAGTTCTCACTGTTTGCAGATGACATGATACTGTACATGGGCTTCCATGGTGGCTCAGAAGTTAAAGCGTCTGCCTAGAATGTGGGAGACCCGGGTTCGATCCCTGGGTTGGGAAGATCCCCTGGAGAAGGAAAATGGCAACCCACTCCAGTACTCTTGCCTGGAGAATCTCATGGAGGGAGGAGACTGGTAGGCTACAGTCCATGGGGTCACAAAGAGTTGGACACGACTAAGTGATTTCACTTTCACTTTTGATACTGTACATAGACAACCCTAAGGATAGTGTCAGAAGATTACTAGAGCTAATCAGTGAATTTAGCAAAGTTGCAAGATACAAAATGAATACACAGAAATCACTTGCATTTCTATATACTAGCAATGAAAATCATAAAGAGAAATTAAGGAATCAATCCCATTCACCATTGCAACAAAAAGAATTAAATATCTAGGAATAAACTTACCTAAGGAGACAAAAAACTCTACACAGAAAATTATAAGACACTGATGAAAGAAGTCAATATTTGACATAAACAAATGGAGAGATATTCCATGTTTCTGGGTAGGAAGAATCAATATTGTGTGAATGACTACACTACCAAATGCAATCTACAGATTCAATGTAATCCCTATCAAATTACCAATGGCACTTTTTACGGAACTAGAATAAAAAATTTTACAATTCATATGGAAACACAAAAGACCCCAAATAGTCAAAGCAACCTTGAGAAAGAAGAATGAAGCTGGGGGAATCAACCTTCCTGACTTCAGGTTATACTACAAAGTTACAGTCATCAAGACAGTATGGTACTGGCACAAAAACAGAAATATAGACCAATGGAACAAGATAGAAAGCCCAGAAATAAACCCATGCACCAATGGTTATCTCATTTTTGACAAAGGAGGCAAGAATATACAATGGAGCAAAGACAGCCTCTTCAGTAAATGGTGCTGGGAAAACTGGACAGCTACATGTAAAAGAATGAAATTAGAACACTTCCTAACACCATGCACAAAGATAAACTCAAAATGGATTAAAGACTTAAATGTAATATCAGACACTATAAAACTCTTAGGCAACTCTTAGGAAGACATAGGCAGAACACTTGATGACATAAATCAAAGCAAGATCCTCTATGATCCACCTCCTAGAGTAATGGAAATAAAAACAAAAGTAAACAAGTGGGACTTGATTAAACTTAAAACCTTTTGTACACCAAAGGAAACTATAAGCAAGGTGAAAAGAGAACCCTTAGAATGGGAGAAAATAATAGCAAATGAAACAACCGACAAAGGATTAATTTCCAAAATATACAAGCAGCTCGTACAACTCAATACCAGAAAAACAAACAACCCAATCAAAAAGTGGGAATAAGACCTAAACAGACATTTCTCCAAAAAAGACATACAGATGGCTAACAAATGAAAAGATGCTCAACATTGCTCATTATTAGAGAAGTTCAGATCAAAATGACAGTGAGATATCACCTCACATCAGTCAGAATGGCCAAAAAGTCTACAAACAATAAATGCTGGAGAGGGTGTGGAGAAAAGGGAATGTTCTTGCATTGTTGGTAGGACTGTAAATTGATACAGCCACTGTGGAAGACGGAATGGAGATTCCTTTAAAAACTAGAAATAAAATCACCCTATGACCCAGCAATTCCACTCCTAGGCATATACCCTGAGGAAGCCAAAATTGAAAAGACACATGTAACCATTGTTCATTGCAGCACTATTTACAATAGCTAGAACATGGAAGCAACCTAGTTGTCCATCAACAGATAAATGGATAAAGAAATTGTGGTACATATACACAATGGAATATTACTCAGCTATAAAGAGGAAGACATTTGAATCAGTTCTGATGAGGTGAATGAACCTAGAGCTTATTATACAGTGAAGTAAGCGAAGTAAACCAGAAAGAGTGAAGTAAGTCAGAAAGAGAAAGGTAAATATCGTGTTCTAACACCTATATACAGAATCTAGAAAAATGGTACTGAAGAATTTATTTACAGGACAGCAATGGAGAAATAGACCTAGGGAATAGACTTATGGACATGGGGAGAGGGGAGGAGAGGTTGAGATGTATGGAGAGAGTAACATGGAAATTTACATTCAGTTCAGTTCAGTTCAGTCGCTCAGTCTTGTCCGACTTTTTGCAACCCCATGAATCGCACCACGCCAGGCCTCCCTGTCCATCACCAACTCCTGGAGTTCACCCAGACTCACGTCCATCGAGTCAGTGATACCATCCAGCCATCTCATGCTCTGTCGTCCCCTTCTCCTCCTGCCCCCAATCCCTCCCAGCATCAGAGTCTTTTCCAATGAGTCAGCTCTTCACATGAGATGTCCAAAGTACTGGAGTTTCAGCTTTAGCATCATTTCTTCCAAAGAAATCCCAGGGCCGATCTCCTTCAGAATAGACTGGTTGGATCTCCTTGCAGTCCAAGGGACTCTCAAGAGTCTTCTCCAACACCACACTTCAAAAGCATCAATTCTTCTGCACTCAGCTTTCTTTATAGTCCAACTCTCACATCCATACATGACCACTGGAAAAACCATAGCCTTGACTAGATGGACCCTTGTTGGCAAAGTAATGTCTCTGCTTTTGAATATGCTATATGTTAAATAGATAGCCAATGGGAATTTGCTGTATGGCTCAGGAAACTCAAACAGGGGCTCTGCATCAACCTAGAGAGGTGGGGTGGGGAGGGAGATGGGAGGGAGGTTCAAAAGGGAGGGGATATATGTATACCTATGACTGATTCATGTTGAGGTTTGGCAGAAAACAGCAAAATTCTGTAAAGTAATTATCCTTCAATAATAAAATTAATTAATTAAAGAATAAGAAAACACTTCAGACAATTTCAATTTCTTACTACTTAAGAAGTTTAAGCAATAAATCATAAAAAAACACATTATTTTTAAAGATGATGGAAGTTTAGTGAAGCAAATATTTGATTTGATTATCCCCTGCCTTTCATAAATAATTTCCTAGTCTTTCAAATATTTTTTAATTAATCTATTTTTTACTGAATGATAATTGCTTTACAGAATTTACTGTTTTCTGCCAAACTTCAGCATGAATCAGCCATAGGTATACATATATCCCCTCCCTTTTGAAACTGCCCCCCCCCCACCTCCCTCCTCATCCCACCCCTCTAGGTTGATACAGAGCCTCTGTTTGAGTTTCCGGAGCCATATAGCAATCCCATTGGCTATCTGTTTTACATATGGTAATGTAAGTTTTCATGTTACTCTTTCAAATATTTTTAAAATCCCAAATTGAATTAAGCCTGCTGAATAATCTAATGATTTCCATATTTTACAAAACTCTAAGTCAACTGTGTGAAAGGAAATAAATTATTTAATACTTTCACATTTTGTAAAAGTATAATTTTGATTATAACAGATTTTCTTTCACAAGTTTTATTATTTGTTCCACACACAAACATGACAATATTCCCCTGGACTCAGAAAAATCCTCTTTATTTCTTAGACCATGAAGAAATCCAAAGCTGAGAGCTAATTGAGGAGAAAAATGACAGTTGATTTAGCATTTTTAAAATAGTCTGGAATCTAAACTTCACTAATTGTAGTTTCCTTGGAAGTATAGAGGTTTATATTAAATCTTATCACATTTTAATCTCCATCTAATTATCATAGATCAGCCTTCAAATGCCTGCTGATGAGAAAGAAAATCACACAGGAGATGGTTACCAAGGAGCACAGGAAAAGTTACAAGGCATCTTCTATTCCTTTGCTTCTGTGTTAAAACTAATCCGTATTCTCACATAGTCTCCCAAAATAGATAAACTCGTGATACAGTGAAACCAGTCCTTCTGTGTGCATCACTACCCAAGAACCTCCACTAATTGTTAACAGCTACAGGTTGCTTGAAAGCTTTTGTCTTCTTTGGGTACCACATTTGGCAGCAGAGCTCTGGGGATGTTTCTATTTCTGTGTGAGATTCTCCTGAGACTACTGCCTCCAGTTACATTCAGAGTGATGGTTCAGCTCCTCCCTACAAACCATGAGAGTCTGTGGTTTGCTACCATGCCAGACACATCAATCATTATGCCTACCACCCCTTACAAAGAAACTGCCCTTCCACAGTTCCTGCTGAAGAAATTAGCCACCAGCTTCTGCTACTGCAGGGAAGGCCATATTATAAATCACATAACCCACCTCCTCTATCTCTCTAGAGCCACAACTGATTGGAAAATGAGGGGTATCTGATCAAAGGTAAGGCTGCCTTTCAGCTGTCTGGTGGCCTGTAAGTTGGCTTACTGTGAAAAGCTTAACAGAATTCATTAAAATCTCACTTTGGGAGCTGGGAAATGCAGTGGGAATTGGTGCCAGCATTTGGAAATTAAAGTAAAAGATGGCTCAAATAGAAGCCATGGGGTGAAAGAAAGGACATGATGGGCCAGATCAAGTTATGAAGAAGAAAGCAGGAGTTGGGGGAGAATATTAAGAAGGGCCACTGTAAAAGCAGCAGGTTTTGGTTGAAAGAGTAGTAGTGACAGAGAAAAGTTGAGTGATATCACTGGGGAGCACTAGAGCAAAACTCTACATGTCGCTTACTGAGAAAGACTTACCAGTTTCTTTCTGCACCAGGCCTTCCTTTACCAAATCGTGTATCTTAATACTGAGCCTCTATTCTTATTACAGAATAACACCGTCTCATTTGAAGTAGCCTGAATGACTAAAGAAAGGAAATGATTTTTGCTTTTATTTCATTTTAAAGCAGAAACATTGAAAAATTTATGAAACCCTATGCACCTTCACAGTTATTTTCTCTTTAAACACTTACTTTGCTTACAGGATCTCCAATGTACCTTTATATATATATATATATATATATATATATATATATATATATATATATAATATATATATAAATTTTTTTTTTTTACCATTACTTTTCTGACTAAAATGCCAATTTAAACCCAGTGGGAAATGCAAAGTTAAGCAAGAGATTTGAGAAGTTAGTGTAACATTTGTGGCGTTTGAATCCCTGCATAATCTTTCATACATGACATGGATTTTTATCATGGTGGGTCTTTATTAGGAGAAGCAGATAATGGAGAGTAGGAACACAAAACTCCTTAATTTTGTGGAGCACCAGACAACTGAGCCATACCAATATCAAAAAAGGGAAAGGAGTGCACTGGCCCTGTTTTGAACTCACTATATATTCCCAATTTTTCACATCTAAACAACTCTTGAGTTTAACATAATAATTCCAAACAGAAAAGAAATCCAGATATTTTTAAGGATTTTTTTTTTTAAGTATAGCTGCACTTAACAGAAAAAAATAAGGAAAAGGCAATTGAATGAAAAATTCCCCACAAGTAACATTGAATTCCCCAAGGTAGTTATTTATAGTTGGGTCCAGAGTTACATATTTGATTTTTGTAGTTTAAAAAAATGCCATCAGAGTTTTACAAAGGATTTCTGTTTTTTGTGCTTCAGGTATCAGACAGCCAATGACCTTGAGTGAAAAGAAAAGGAAAAAATAGATTCTCTTTGAGATACACATAATGCCCACTCTTACTTGTTATTTCAAAGACTATAGTACTCTATGTTTCAAAGTTTTAAGTCTTTTGTCTTACGATTTATAGTCTTTAGTGTCATCCACAAAATCATTAATTGACTCTAGATTATAAATGAAATTATACATGGAATTCTTTTGTTTCTTCTTCTTCAAGTAAAAATTTGAAAAATTCTCCATGATTCTATTAACACACAACATCTTCTTATGCAATAATTACAACTGATGAAACATTTGTAATTATAAAATCATAGCAAATCAAACTAAAACAGCAATGGGATACAGTAATTTAAAGATGAGTTTGTCTTTCTGTCACTCAACCTTGGGTACACTTTATATTCTTGATATTCAGTTTTTTTATTCATTAAATATAAATCCAACCTGAAAGTGTCACTTTTTTCTGCCAAACTATAACAAAGAAGTTGGTAGTGAAGACTCGTGAGAGTCTCTTGGACTGCAAGGAGATCAAACAAGTCAATCCTAAAGGAAATCAACCCTAAATATTCACTGGAAGGACTGATGCTGAAACTGAACCTCCAATACTTTGGCCACCTGATGCAAAGAGCCAACTCATTAGAGAAGACCCTGAGGCTGGGAAAGATTGAAGGCAGGAGGAGAAGGCGATGAAAGAGGATGAAATGATTGGATGGCATCACTGACTCAATGGACATGAGTTTGAGCAAACTCCAAAAGAGAGTGAAGAACAGGGAAGCCTGGCATGCTGCAGTCCATGGGGTTGCAAAAAGTCAGTTAAATTTTCATATTAGCCTCATTTGATTCACAGTGACACAGCTACATAACCATATGAAAAATTAGAGTGTAAACAAACATGCTTGAGAACAACAGTGGGTAGAAAGTTAGATCAACAGTCTCTATTAACCTTAATTAAGTGGCCAAACTCATAAACAAACACTGCATTTGTTGCCTTACTATAGAATCCCACACAATTTATACCCAAAAGCCTAGAAAGGTGCTCCAGAGATACTGTCACTAGTGCCAAAATGCCTTGATAAACTCCAATAGCAATTTATTATTTTAAAACATACTATCAAGTATCAAGAGTAAAAAAAAAACTTCCCAAGCATGATAAAATAAACATGCATCACACTTACTGGAGAAAACTTTAGATGTATGCTGTTCATGTTCTGAAACAAGGCAGGGACACCCACTATTACAGCTCTTATTCAATATAGTACAGAACATCCTTGTCAATAAACAAATTAATTTATTAAAACAAAATATGTGTAAGAATTTAAAAGAAATGATGCATTTGTCTTAGCAGATAACAACAAAGAAAATCAACAAACTATTAAGTAGATAAGAAAGTAGAGTAAGTTTACTGCATTTAAAATCCAACTTAAAAACAATATTATTCCTTTAAAGCAGCAGTAACTCAATAGAAGATGTTACAGAAATAAGAATCTATAAAACTCAAGAAACACTATAGGATATATAGGGATTATTCAGCAAAATATTCATGAAATGTTCTGGGAGAAAATTTTAACAACATATTATAAGACCACTAGAAAAAGACCTGAAGGATGGATTAAAATAACATGCTTGAGGATAAGATGATGAACATTTTAAAGATGCCAATTTTCTCCAAATCAATCTATATATTCAATAAAAGTCATATTAAAATCTTAGAAAGAATAATGTTAGAATATGGCAGTGATTATTAAATTTACATCAAAGAATGAAGACCTGTGAATAGCTATGAAATTTTTTAAAAGAACAAATCTAGAGTATTTACCTTTCCAGATCTTAAGACATACTTTAAACCCATGAAATCAGCTTGATATTGCTATACAAACAGAGGAGGAGACTAGCAAAATATAACAGAAAACCCAGAAACACCGTTTTTTTTCTTATGATTTATATAAAGGAAGCCTTTATCTCCATCTTCTACTTAGCTCTCTACATCTGCTTTCATATTTAGGTCTTTTATCAAACTGGAGTTCACTACATGTATGGTATAGGAAGTATCCAAATGTATTCTTCTCAATACTATCTACTAAATTAGTCCATTTCCCACTGAGTCTATGGGGAAAAATACACTTGATGTCTTTCAGCAAAAGACACCACAAAGTTAGCAGAATGGTTCCAGATTAGAAGAAAATACTTGAAACATCTAAATTGTACAAAGGATTTATATGGTATTCAATGAAGTACTATAAATAATGGGATTCCCAGGTGGCATTAGCAGTAAAGAACTTGACTGCCATTGCAGGAGATGTAAGAGATGTGGGTTCAGTCCTTGGGTTGGGAAGATCCCCTGGAGGAGGCAATGGCAACTCACTCCTGTATTCTCATCTGGAGAATCTCATGGACAGAGAAGCCTGGTGGGCTACAGTCCATAGGGTGACAAAGAGTCGGACACGACTGAGCGACTTCACTTCATTTCTTCAATACATAGTTTTGTATTTGAAAAAATGGCCTAAGCATTTGAATGGGAAATTTACTAATGGGGCAACCCAAAATATTAATAAGAATACGGAAAGATGTTCAACCTCCCTAAGGATCAGTGAGAGCAAATAAAACTAATTTGAAGTATTATATGGTCATTAGAATGGTAAAAATTGGAGCATGAGCAATATCAAATGTTAGCAAAGATATAAGAAAATGTTAACATTCATTGTTAGTATTATGAATGTAAACTGGGGCAGACATTCTGGAAAGCATGAAATTGTGTACTATTAATACATAGTTTGGAGAAGGAAATGGCAACCCACTCCAGTATTCTTGCCTGGAGAATCCCATAGAGGGAGGATCCTGGTAGGCTACAGTCCATGGGATCACAAAGAGTCGGACACGACTGAGCGACTTCACTTCATTTCTTCAATACATAGTTTGTTGACTACTAACCTTAGAGAAACAGCATGTTCATCATAGCATGACTTTTGATAGCAAGTATTTGGAGGGATTCTAGACATTCACCAGTAGAAGAAAGGATAAGTACAACATGACATACACAAATGATGGCATGGAGTAGTCATAAATAGTGAGCCAGATATACATGTAACAACATGGGTACATACAAAAGAATACAGTAGTTCTCAAAAAAAAGTAAGATGAGAATTACATGGCCATATCATTTATGTAAATCAAAAACACAAAGCAAAAGAACAATGTATATTTCTAAGTCAGATGCATGCCTAAGTAAACATATGGTTTGTATATTAGGAGGCTGAATATTAAATACAGTAGAGAAGGTGAATGTGAAGTAGAGAAGGGGAAAAGTGAATGAGTATGGTAGAGAAAGAATAAATCATAAACGGAAAAGGACCAAACGATTAAAATATTCTCTGTAGAGAGAATATGATTAATTCAATATTCAGCACCTGAGATCCACACACAACAGTGTTTAAAAGCCAGTGGTGTCATAGGACTAGAAAAAAATCAGCTTTAAAGAGAGAAAGAACAGACAAAAATACCACTTGTTGCAAACAGTTCATGTAAGGAAAGGAGTCAAAAAAAAGAACAAAATAAATAATTATCCTTCCTTTACTGAAAGTGATAAAAATAATTTCACTGTCTTCAATTTCTTCATATTCCTTACTTTGTACAACTAGATTGAATGCTTTTTCAAAAGTATTCTGGCAATAACACACACCCCAAAAAAATCTAGCTGTTTTTTTCTAATTGCATACTTATTTCTGCTTTCCTTTTACTGGCAGCTTGTACCACCACTTATGCTCTGTTTACTACCTCCTATGACCTACAGCGGAGAAGACAATGACACCCCACTCCAGTATTCTTGCCTGGAAAATCCCATGGATGGAGGAGCCTGGTAGGCTGCAGTCTGTGGGGTCACTAAGGGTCGGACACGGCTGAGCAACTTCACTTTCACTTTTCACTTTCATGCATTGGAGAAGGAAATGGCAACCCACTCCAGTGTTCTTGCCTGGAGAATCCCAGGGACAGGGGAGCCTTGTGGGCTGCCGTCTGTGGGATCGCACAGAGTCGGACACGGCTGACCCAACTTAGCAGCAGCAGCAACAGCATGACCAACAGATCCTTTCCTGATCTCATTGTGATCATTTGTGCGATTTAAATGGCTCATTATTATTATCAGTTAGCTTATTTTTATGATAGGCATGCTCTATCAACACTCCTTAGTGAAAAGATACTTCTGTAATCTTTTCCCATATTCTCTGGTTTGTTTATTCTAAATCACTTCATCACTGACTGTGAATATGGTTTTAAATTAGAGTGTTCCAGATGTAGGACCATACTTGTATGGTCTACACTAAGTCCTTCGCAGCAAGGAGGCTATAGATGTAGACTTGGCTCAAGAAGAAAAAATAGTATTAGTGAGCAGCTAGCCATTCTCTTCCATAGCTGGATCTTCTCCATTCTTGTCATTAAATCTATTTCACTCTTTCTCACACATGTAGAACACACCTGCTCTCCATCAGGGAGTGGCAGCTCCAAGTTTTATTCAGCCACTTCTTGCAATTCAAGTCCAGGATCACTAGGTGAGACGTAGTCTTCTCCATCAGATATAAATATGGTTCCTTATGGCCCAGCAACCTATTACACTAAAAAGATACCTGTTTTTCTACATCTCATATTCAGTGGTTGAACAAGGACACTATGGTTGCACAGGGACTCCTCACTGAACACTTCCCATTTGGAAAGAGGGGCAAATGGAGGGACACAGCAGACATAGGTCCAATAGCAATCCTGAAATCCTATTAGGCAGACATTTTAGGAGCCATTCCATCTAGGTGTAGGTCCTTAAGTAGAGCCTGATTCTGCTCTTTGAGAAAATCGCCATAGTTTTTTGCTTTCTCAAATAAATAATCCCATCTTTAGGGAATTTCCTCCTGTTCATTAATCAACTTTGGCCACACCTGAAGTGAGTGTTAGGGAGAAGATTCTTCTTGAAATCTATACCAAGCTCTCTAAGCTGCCTCCTGCTTATGGAAAGTTAAGAATAAGAATATTCTACATCTCAAATAATCACAGTGATTTTATCCTGGGTGTGTGGCTTTGGCCATATAGTCTCCTCAGAAACATAGCAAGAACTTAGTATTTTTGCTTTCAGTAGTTCATTCTATGTGCCGTATCCAAAGTTATTTTTGGACTCAAATCTCAAACCTGTCTTTTGTCCTTTGCCTCTTTGCCCCAGTGCCTCACATTCTCAATTTAATACTGGCTATGTTGAGGCTCTCTGGAACAGCAGGTGAGAAGTTTCCCTCTTAATGAAATCTTTTCCTGACTTTCTTTATTCATCTGTGAATTTTTAGCACCTTTAACAAAACTTTCATCATTTTCTTCATATGAACTCTTACAGTTTAAGTATAGAAGCTGTGGTTATTTTTTTCAGCCTTTCTAGGCCTCAGATATCTGAATTCTATATCCTTTCACTTCTGCTTGAAACAGCCGATTGTTTCCAGATCCTTTCTTACAATGTGCACGCGCATGTGTGGTCAGTCACTTCAGTTGTATCTGACTCTTTGCAACCCTATGGACTATAGCCCACTAGGCTCCTATGTCCATGGGGATTCTCCAGGCAAGAATACCAGAGTAGGTAGCCTATCCCTTCTCCAGGGGATCTTCCTGATCCACAATAGTATAGTAGTGTTAGTCACTCAGTCGTGTCCAACTCTTTGTTACCCCATGGACTATAACCTGCCAGGCTCCTCTGTCCATGGAATTCGATCCCTGGGTCAGGATGATCCCCTGGAGAAGGGAATGGCTACCCACTCCAGTATTCTTGTGGGTAGCCATTCCCTTCTCCAGGGGTCATCCTGACCCTGGAATCAAATTCCCATTTCCTGTATCTCCTGCACTGCAAGTGGATTCTTTACCATTGAGCTACAAGGGAAGGCCTTTTTTAGAATATTGCCTTATAAAATTTCTTAAAAATAGATATCAGTAACAAATACAAACTCCTCAAATTTAGATTGCCCACCTTATCCCAGTATCTGCCTGCTCAGTCAGCATATGGTATGCCTTCCAAGTCGATAACAGCTTGATTAAGCTTTTTATCAGCACACAAACATTTCATCAGCACACAAACATTTTGCCCAGCCTGCTGTATCTTTCTTTGTCATTCACAGACCAAATACTAAGTCAAAATTACATGTTTTAGGAACTTCCCTGGTGGTCCAGTGGTTAAGACTTTGTGTTCCAATGCAGGGGGTGTAGGTTTGATCCCTGGTTGGGGAACTAAGATCTCACATGACTGTGGTCAAAAAATAAAAAACTGAAGCGATATTATAAAAATATAATAAAGACTTCTTTTAAAATGGTCTACATCAAAAAAAAACCTTTTAACTACATGTTTTATACTTTTGTCACAGCACAGTACCCCAATTCTAGAAAGAATTTTTAGTTGTCAGGATATGCCGTGGGCTTCCCTCGTGGCTCAGTAGTAAAATATCTGCAGCAGAAGCTGCAGGAGACATGGGCTTGATCGCTGTGTCAGGAAGATCCCCTGGAGGAGGGCATGACATCCCACTACAATATTCTTGCCTGGAGAATCACATGGACAGAGGAGCCTGGTGGGCTGCAGTCCATGGGGTCGAAAAAAGTTGGACTTAGCATGCACACACGATATGCCAAGTTATGCTTTGGTATCAAATAAACACTGAAACCTCAGTAGCTTAACAGAACAAAAGTTTGTGCCTCTCCCATCTTTGTTGTTGTTCAGTTTATAAGTTGTGTCTGATTCTTTGTGACCCCACAGACAGCAGCATGGCAGGCTTCCCTGTCCATTACTGTCTCCTGGAGTTTGCTCAAACTCCATTGAGTCCATTGAGTCAGTGATGCCATCCAACCATCTCGTCCTCAGTCATACCCTTCTCCTCCTGCCTTCAATCTTTCCCAGAACCAGGGTCTTTTCAAATGAGTTAGTTCTTCACATCAGGTGGCCAAAGTATTGGAGTTTCAGCTTCAGCATCAGTCCTTCCAATGAATATTCAGGACTGATTTCCTTTAGGGTGGACTGGTTGTATCTCCTTGCTGTCCAAGAGACTCAGGAGTCTTCTACAGTTCAAAAGCATCAATTCTTCAGCACTCAGTCTTCTTTATGGTCCAACTCTCACATCCATACATGACTACTGGGAAAATCATAGCTTTGACTAGATGGACCTTTGTCGGCAAAGTAATGTCTCTGCTTTTTAATATGCTGTTTAGTTTTGTCATGGCTTTTCTTCCAAGGAGCAAGCATCTTTTAATTTCTGCAGTTGGACAGTTCTCCTAGACTGTTCTCTGACCAGTGATTCAGGAGCCCAGATTACTTCAATCTAGTGGCATATATTTGCTTAGCAGAGTATCACTTTCAGTTGCCCAGATTAGAGAGAGAAAGTGAATCAAGAATCTCACTGGAGATTTTAGGTGCAGGCCTAGAAGTGTCACTTTTGGAACTAGTTGATTGGCCAAAGCATAATTACAAGGAAAGTTGGGAAATATTAGTATACGTCCTGAAAAAGGAACAAGAATGGGTGAGCATCTAGCCAGTTGCTATCACAACAAATTTTGCCAAATATAAGCACAAAATACATCACAATTACTTTTTTCCCCTAGAAAACAAAATCTCTCACTTTTTTTCTCTCCTCAATTCCATTTCTATCATCCACCATCCTCCTCAGAGGTAATCAGAGTTAATAAATGTTGAATATCCTTCCAGATTTTATCTATTTATTTACCTCTCCATATATCCCTGTCCTGCTCCTTCTAAAGACAATGAATGTGAATATGATTGAGAAGGTCTTCAGATACTGATTGAGCCACTTTTACTAGTGGGCTGGGCTACTGTATTTTAAAGGCTTGTACATGTCCATGGACATTCTATCCTCCATTCCACATTATTTTTTCCATCCAACTAAATGCAGCCAGGCCTCTAAAGTAGGTCAACTTCTAAATCATTTCCTTCTTCTAATTTCCTTCTGTCTGGTTCTCATTCACTTTCTCTCTGTCTCACTCTTTAACCTTTTCCCCATTAGTAATCCTAGACTTTATTCTTCCATGCTGCCAGCCAGGGGATGACAAAACTCTAGGGTTTGGATTTATTACAAAGTTTTAAAGGAGATAAAAATATCACTTAGACTTCTGGTCTAAGCTATAGAAGCCAACCCAGATTTATAAGAAATCTTTATTAAAGGTTATTGATTACTTGGTCATTTCTGCAATTGTTCCTTTAATATTCAGCAGCCTCCAGAGCTCCATGGAAGGAAAGGTTGTATCATGCAATGGAGAATTCAAATGTGTATGCTGCCTTGAGGTGTGCAGTACGGCAGCCCTGGGAAGACAGTTGATTGATAGAGTAGGGCATGATTAGGGAATTTCTGACTCCACAGACACAGTTCTACCAGAGACCATCACAATTCAGTCCAATCTCACAGTAAACACTTTTTTTTTTTTACTAATATTGGGTGACAATCAACACATTATTCTGAAATTTATAATCATTTAATAGGTCATGCTTATCTTCTAAAAAAATACACCTAGATTCATATACAAAAATGAATACATATATATGCACATTTATCATGTATGTATATATGTAAAGGAAACATTAATTTTCATTTTAATGGATAAATAGTATTTTCCTCTACCCTAATTTATTTAACCTTTCCCCACTGCTAGACACTTGTATGTGTTTATTTGTGTGTGTGTGTATGTATGCACTTCTTTATTCATTTGGATTGTGGTTTCTGGATTTAACTCCTAAAAGAATGATTTCTAAATGTAAATTTATGTATTTCTAATGTTTAAAAATATTGCCAAATTACCCCTCCAAACACCTGTACATTACCAGTATCTAAAAGTGATTTTTCCCCATCTGATCACCAAAATTCATGTTATCAATCTTTAAATTTTGACAATTAAATTTGTGAAAAATTTGTATTTAATAACTGTTTTAAGCTTGCATATTTTATTAATGGGGTTGAAGACATTCCTCATATCAGAATAATACAAATAGCCCCCTGGATTTCCTAATATTTTATAGGTATTTTAAACATTTAAATGCTTAATCTAATATATATTTTAGTACATGGTATGAGAAAAAATCCAACTTCCAAATGAATATCTATATTTAGTTTCAATGACCAAATTATGATAACCCCAATCAGTATGACTGATGGAAATTTGACGCCCTCATTGTGTGTCCCATTACTACTTATGGAAGTCACCAAAACACTCCCTACAAGCCAAACAGTAAGCCAAAGACTTTGCTGCTGTTATCTCACAAAGACAACCAATTTTTCTTTCTTGCTCTTCCATTCTTTTGCCCAGGCCAATGCCCCTCTAGGTCACTTTGTAAAATTTTATCACTATATACTACATCATATAGTGTTAAGTGTCTTCTCTCCAGATTATTCCAAATTTGGCCAATTCTGGGATCAGTAGAGACGTAAGAATGTCCTCCTCCCTGACTTTAGTGTCAAACATTGACATTTGGATATTGAGTCAAATCTGCTTGTTTCTCAATCTTTCATAGTCTTTCTTGAGTCTTTCTTGCCAGCACAGAATCTCACGGAGTCCTCATCAAAATGGTTTGATAAATTCTGTCCTTTATTTCTTTATGAATAAAAGTTCAGAGGTTTTTCCAAAGAGGGACAGATACCATACTATTGCCATCTGTGGTTCTCAATGCCTTCTTATGTATGAAATTAAATTCATAGGTAAGCTACCTAAATATAGAATTTCAAATTATATATCTTAAATTCAAATCATAATATATAAAAACTTTATATTTTAAAAGAAGAATTAATGGAAATAAATTTATAATAAAAAACTTATGTATTTCAGTGTGAAATGCTTGTGAAAAATTACACTAAAAAGTTTGATGAAGAAATCTGATACTTATCTGTATGTCTACAACCACAGTGAAACTCCAGTGAAGTCTGACACTGGTACTTTACAGTAACATTTCCTTCAATGATGTGATTTTTCAGAATAACAAGAAATTTTTAGTAAGGTGAAAAAACTGAATTTTCTGATGATTTACTTAGTGATTTCATTCTGAGAAAATTCAGTTTATATAACAACTTGCAAAAAAAATATGATTGTATGTAAAGACATGATTGTATGCAAAAAATATGATTGAATGTATGTTTTTTGCATTTACACTCAGATAATCATAAATAGAATTTTTAAATATATACATTATTGTCTGGTTGGACATTCCATATTTATGAGTCACATGATAAGTCTTCATTCTCTGGGAATGTCTCATCTGTGCAGATAGTTAAGCATTGTGATAGCCACCAGTGGTATTCCCCCTCTTCCATCACTGTAAGAATATAAAAATATCTCATAAATTTCTAAACACTCCATCAGGGGTGGTATCACATATTTTGGAAATGACTAATCAACATCACCATTTCTTCATCACTGTCTCCACCAAACTCAAACCCAAACTCCCTCTTCAAATGTTTACAAAACAAAACTGCTAGAATTAGCAATGGTATTAAATAGATGCCTTCTAAAAAGGAGGGAAGGTAGTGTTTGTGCTAACAGCATTGGGTCCAACTTAGCTAAATAAATGTGTTTTATAATAATATAAAAATAAAGTAGAATATTCTTCAGTAATCAAGAGAGAAAACAAAGTTTTTTTTTAATCTCTTCAGGGATTTGACCATCTTGGATCTTCACCATTTAGTACAGTGCACATAGAAAATGTGTCACAAATATTAACTGAATGAATGATGTTACTGTTATCTATCAACCTTTCCTGTAATAGGTTTTCTTTCTCTCCTGTTTTTCAGTTTTGCTAAGCAGATATTGGTTCTATAACATGGCTTCCTTTATTAAGTTATTGTCATTCCACTGTTTTTAATTCACATTTTTCCTTAGCTGAATTTCACATAAAGACAGCCCTCTCATATTGCACAAAAATAATCATCTTTGTCAACTCTTCCAATGAGCTAACATTTCATGATAAACTTAATTCACTGTACTATTTTAATCATTAGATTGTACTTTATGTTCATGTCTTGTGAGTGTCAATGGATCACTGGTTTAATGGAGTGTAATAAATGAGTTCTTAATTGATTATTGTTCTCATTAATCACTGCATTTCCACAAAGACTATCTGTGAAACACACAGACATAATGTGATGCCCCAGAGCACAGAGTAAAGAATGGATGCCAAGCATAGAAATATAATTTTGAAAAATCAGGAAAGATAAATCTTAGAGCATCACATATTAGAATCATATTGATAGTTGGAATTTTTTAACTCAGCCTGCACCATAAAGCGTAATTTGGTTTTAAGAAATGTCTATAATAAAAGCCAGTTCCTCAAGGTGTAATTTCCTGATCAAAATAGGTTTTTGCCCCCACACAGCAATAATGTTTCAAGACATCTCAGGTGTTTAGACTGATAGCCACTGATATTTCAAACTGTGACTATGTATTGCACTGCTATTTCTGCAAGAGATAGTGATGGCTATTTGGTATAATGCAAGCTTAAAGTACTCTACAATATAAAGGAATAGCTTTTGGAAACAGCTACATGTTCCACTATCACTACTAAACAACCAATGACAAAAAGATTCGCCTATCCTTCTAAAGTGTATTTTATTTGAAATGTCCTTGTAAAGGAGCAAAAAGCAAGTCCTTTTATTCCAAGCACTTGAAAAGAACACTGGAAATATTGAGAAAATTGTACTCATTTCTTCTGAATAGTAAATCAATTGCTTCATCTAATCTTGCTCTGCCATTTCAACACTCACAATGCTATTATGGGTATCCACTTTAAAAAGATCTTTATCAATCTACTCTATTACTGGGGGACTCAAAGCTTATAATGTTAAATTTAACCTACGTTGAAAGGCTAGAACAGGGCAAAAATGGGATTTAAATCCTGATATTGACCCCTAATTAGATGTTCTTTACATTACACCCTCAGTTCAATTCAGTTCAGTTTAGTCGTTCAGTCGTGTCCAACTCTTTGCGACCCCATGGACTGGAGCACACCAGGCTTCCCTGTCCATCACCAACTCCCAGAGCTTGCTCAAATTCACATCCATTGAACTGGTGATACCATCCAACCATTTCATCCTCTGTCATCCTCTTCTCTTCATACCTTCAATCTTTCCCAGCATCAGGGTCTTTTCCAATTTGTCAGTTCTCATGAAGTGGCCAAAGTATTGGAGCTTACCCATCAGTCCTTCCAATGAATTTTCAGGACTGATTTCTTTTAGGATGGACTGGTTTGATCTCCTTGCAGTCCAAGGGACTCTCAAGAGTTTTCTCCAACACCACAGTTTAAACACATATTCTTTGTCACTCAACTTTCTTTATTATCCAACTCTCACATCCATACATGACTGCTGGAAAAACCATAGCTTTGACTAGACAGACCTTTGTTGGCAAATACCCTAGCAACTCTTTACTGTAAGTACAAAGTATCCTAAAATGTCATCCTCCTCTCTCAAAACTATGCCTTTCTCTCCGTTCTCAAAATCTGAAACCCTTGCAGACTGTTGCATGAGTTCATGGCTGAGGATACAGGGAATTATTGCAATTTCTTTTTTGACCTTTTGAAAATGCTTGATGAAATACTTTGTTCTCATTTCATATAAATTGTTTAATGGCATATCACAAAAGTCCATGTCTTAAATAATGTATGACAGGTAAACAATGCATTCATACCACATTGGTGGCCAAGACCCAACTTCTCCCCTGTCAGCACTTCGTGGTCCTTGGACTGGGTGATTCAGTTCCAAAAAAGCTGTCAATGGGATCTATCCACTGATGAATCTGGTTTCACTTACATGCATGCATGTGTGTGCGCTAAGTTGCTTCAGCCGTGTCTGACTCTTTGCAGTCCTATGTAAGTGGAAGTCCTCCAGGCTCCTCTGTCCATGGGATTCTCTAAGCAAGAAAACTGGAGTGGGTTGTCATGCCCACCAGGGGATCATCCGGACCCAGGGATAAACCTGTGTCTCTTTCATCTCCTCCATTTGCAAGCAGCTTCTTTATCACTACCACCACCTGGGAAGCCCTTCACTTACAAAGAACTCTTCAATGCTAACACAAAGAAAGTCATTTTAATGGTAGAACTTAGATTTGACAGTAGCCCTGATGAAGTGATTCAGTTCAGTTCAGTTCAGTCGCTCAGTCGTGTCCTACTCTTTGTGACCCCATGAATCGCAGCATGCCAGGCCTCCCTGTCCATCACCATCTCCCAGAGTTCACTCAAACTCATGTCCATCGAGTCAGTGATGCCATCCAGCCATCTCATCCTCTGTCGTCCCCTTCTCCTCCTGCTCCCAATCCCTCTCAGCATCAGAGTCTTTTCCAATGAGTCAACTCTTCGCATGAGGTGGCCAAAGTACAGGAGTTTCAGCTTTAGCATCATTCCTTCCAAAGAAATCCCAGGGCTGATCTCCTTCAGAATGGACTGGTTGGATCTCCTTGCAGTCCAAGGGACTCTCAAGAGGCTTCTCCAACAGTTCAGAAGCATCAATTCTTCAGCACTCAGCTTTCTTCACAGTTTACCACACCGCACCCCCCCACCCCTCCCCCGCCATAAAGCAAAGGTAGAGTAGAGCCAGGTGCCTTTCCTCCCTCTGCTCCTGATTCCCCACCTTTCTGGCCTCTATCTCTAGCTTCAGAAAGTAGGGAAGTGAAGTGGCCATCTCTTAAAGGGTTGTCATGAGTGCAAAATGAAATCTGGTTTAAAAATAAATCCTTAAAAGATTATAAATTAATATGCACCCAACACAGGAGCACCACAATATGTAAGGTAAATGCTAACAAGTATGAAAGAGGAAATTAACAATAACACAATAATAGTGGGAGACTTTAATACCCCCACTCACACCTATGGATAGGTCAACTAAACAGAAAACTAGAAAGGAAACACAAACTTTAAATGATACAATGGACCAGTTAGACCTAATTGATATCTATAGGACATTTCACCCCAAAACAATGAATTTCAACTTTTTCTCAAGTGCCCATGGAACATTCTGCAGGATAGATTACATCCAGGGCTGTAAGTATAGCCTTGGTAAATTTAAAAAAAAAAAAAAAAGCCGAAATAATCTCAAGCATCTTTTCTGATCACAAGCAGTAAGATTAGATGTCAACTACAGGAAAAAAAACTACTAAAAATACAAACAGATGGAGGCTAAACAACACACTTCTAAATAACCAATAAATCACAGAAGAAATCAAAAACAAAATCAAAATATGCATAGAAATGAATTAAAATGGAAACATAACAACCCAAAACCTATGGGATTCAGTAAAAGCAGTACTAATGGGAAGGTTCATAGCAATACAAGCCTACCTAAAGAAACAGGAGAAATATCAAATAAATAACATAACTCTACACATAAAGCAACTAGGAAAAGAAGAAATGAAGCACACCAGGATTAGTAGAAGGAAAGAATTCATAAAAATTAAGGCAGAAGTAGATGCAAAAGAAACAAAGGAGACCATAGCAAAAATCAGCAAAGCTAAAAGCTGGTTCTTTGAGAAGATAAATAAAATGAACAAACCATTAGCCAGACTCATCAAGAAAAAAAGGGAGAAGAATCAAATCAACAAAATTAGAAATGAAAATGGAGAAATCACAATAGACAACACAGAAATATGAAGGATCATAAGAGACTACTATCAGCAACTATATGCCAGTAAAATGGACAACTTGGAAGAAATGGACAAATTCTCAGAAAACTATAACTTTCCAAAACTGAACCAGGAAGAAAAAAATCCTAACAGACCCATCACACACACAGAAATAGAAACTATAATCAGAAATCTTCAAAAAAACAAATGCCCAGGACAAGATGGTTTCACAGCTGAATTCTACCAAAAATTTAGAGAAGAGCTAACACCTATCCTACTCAAGCTCTTCCAGAAAATTGCAGAGGAAGGTAAACTTCTAAACTCATTCTATGAGGCCACCATCACCCTAATACCAAAACCAGACAAAGATGCCACAAAAAAAAGAAAACTATAGGCCAATATCACTGATGAACATAGATGCAAAAATCCTTAACAAAATCTTAGCAAACAGAATCCAACAACATATTAAAAAGATCTTACATCATGACCAAGTGGACTTTATCCCAGGGATGCAAGGATTCTTTGATATTCACAAATCAATCAATGTGACACACCACATTAACAAATTGAAAGATGAAAACCATATGATTATCTCAATAGATGTAAAAAGAAGCCTTTGACAAAATTCAACATCCATTGATAATAAAATCTCTCCAGAAAGCAGGCATAGAAGGAGCATACCTCAACATAATAAAAGCTGTATATGACAAACCCACAGCAAACATTATCCACAATGGTGAAAAATTGAAAGCATTTCCCCTAAAATCAGGAACAAGACAAAGATGCTACTCTCACCACTACTATTCAATGTAGATTTAGAAGTTTTCACCACAGCAATCAGAGAAGAAAAAGGAATAAAAGGAATCCAGATTGGAAATGGAAACCTAAAACTCTCACTGTTTGCAGATGACATGATCCTCTACAAAAGCTAATCAATGAATATAGTAAACTTGCAGGACATAAGATTAACATGCAGAAATCCCTTGTGTTCCTATACACTAGCAATAAGAAAACAGAGAAATTAAGGAAACAATTCCATTCACCATTGAAATGAAAAGAATAAAATACTTAGGAATAAATCTGCCTAAAGAAACAAAAGACCTATATATAGAAAACTATAAAACACCGATGAAAGAAATCAAAGAGGACACAAACAGATGGAGAAAATATACCATGTTCGTGGATTGGAAGAATAAATATAGTGAAAATGAGTACACTATCCAAAGCAATCTATAGATTCAATGCAATCCCTATCAAGCTACCAACGGTATTTTTCACAGAACTAGAACCAATAATTTCACAATTTGTATGGAAATACAAAAAACCTCAAATAGCCAAAGCAATCTTGAGAAAGAATAATGGAACTGGAGGAATCAACCTGCCTGTCTTCAGGCTCTACAACAAAGCAACAGTCATCAAGACAGTATGGTACTGGCACAAAGACAGAAACATAGGTCAATGGAACAAAATAGAAAGCCCAGAGATAAATCCACGCACCTATGGATACCTTATCTTTGACAAAGAAAGCAAGAATATACAACGGATTAAAGACAATCTCTTTAACAAGTAGTGCTGGGAAAATTGGTCAACCACTTGTAAAAGAATCAAATTAGAACACTTTCTAACACCATACACAAAAATAAACTCAAAATGGATTAAAGATCTAAATGTAAGACCAGAAACTATAAAGCTCTAGAGGAAAACATAGGCAAAACACTCTCTGATATAAATCATAGCAGCATCCTCTATAACCCACTTCCCAGAATAATGGAAATAAAAGCAAAAATAAACAAATTGGACCTAACTAAACTTAAAAGCTTTTGCACAATGAAGGAAACTATAAGCAAGGTGAAAAGACAGCCTTTAGAATGGGAGAAAATAATAACAAATGAAGCAACTGACAAAGAATTAATCTCAAAAATACGCAAGCAACTCCTGCAGTTCAATCCCAGAAAAATAAGCTACCCAACCAAAAAATGCGCCAAAGAACTAAACAGACATTTTTCCAAAGAAGACATACAAATGGCTAACAAACACATGAAAAGATGCTCAACATCACTCATTATCAGAGAAATGCAAATCAAAACCATAATGAGGTACCATCTCACACCAGTCAGAATGGCTGCTATTCAAAAGTCTACAAGCAATAAATGCTGGAGAGGGTGTGGAAAAAGGGGAACCCTCTTATACTGTTGGTGGGAATGCAAACTAGTACAGCCACTATGGAGAACAGTGTGGAGATTCCTTAAAAAACTGGAAATAGAACTGCCACACAGCCCAGCAATGCCACTGCTAGGCATATACACTGAGGAAACCAGAATTGAAAGAGACACATATACCCCAATATTTATCGCAGCACGGTTTACAATAGCCAGGACATGGAAGCACACTAGATGTCCATCAGCAGAAGAATGGATAAGAAAGCTGTGGTACATATACACAATGGAATATTACTCAGCTATTGAAAAGAATGCATTTGAATCAGTTCTAGTGAGGTGGATGAAACTGGAGCCTATTATACAGAGTGAAGTAAGTCAGAAAGAAAAACACCAATACAGTATATTAACTCATATATATGAAAATTAGAAAGATGATAAAGATGACCCTATATGTGAGACAGCAGCAGAGACACAGATGTAAAGAACAGACTTTTGGACTCTATGGGAGAAGGCGATGGTGGGATGATTTGAGAGAATAGCTTTGAAACATATATTATATGTGAAATAGATCACCAGTCCAGGTTTGATGCATAAGACAGGGTGCTCAGGGCTGGTGCACTGGAATGACCCTGAGGGATGGGATGGGGAACACATGTACACCCATGGCTGATTCATGTGAAATTAAAAAAGAAGCAAATAAGTAAATAAATAAATCCTTAAAAGAAAATGAATTCAATAAATTTCTCATTGGCTAACTGACTTTTAATGAATTGATCTTGAAGCTCCTGCTCCCAAAGTACATTAATGTACCTTGCCTCAGATGTGTGCAAACTGGGCAGCCTGGTTCAGTCAATATTGTATTCCCTAACCATATTCAAGACGCATGACCCATGCCAGAGTCCACTCTGGGAAGATTGTTGGATCTGTGGGTAAAGATGCTCCTTGTCCCTTTTGTATATAAAGCTATAAGGACCACACAAGCCTAGACTTATCAATGGTTACATCATAGAAACAGACTCTAAGGATGAAGTTAAGACAGAGGAAATCAGAGCCAGAGTATGGACAAAGACAAAATCTAATCATATAGTTGAAAACATATAACATGTTATTCCTGAAAACTGATGCCTCTAGACTTTACAGCAAAATGAAGCAATATACTCTCTTTTTTAAATCGAACTTTTTTGAGTTAAATTTCTGCCATTTGCAACCAAAGGTAGACTAAGAGATTATGGTAAAGCAATGATAAAATGTTAATGTGACACACAAATATAAGGCATTTTTATTGTTGCCAAACAAATGTAAGAACTTTCCTCAAAATATTCCATTTGAACTGAGTCTAGTAACTCCATCATTCTTTAATGCAACTTTTAATTCTCACTGTCCTTATGTTGGATAAACTAATATGACTATTATACAAATTTGAAATAAAATTTAAATGAAATAAACAGAATTATCCACAGTTCACTGCAGAGTCCATGGAAGAAATGAAAAGGTATTATGAAAGCAGTGTACTTGTAACATGTGTGTGTGTGTGTGTGTGTGTGTTAGTTGCTGAGTTGTGTTCAACTCTTTGCAACTCCATGAACTATAGCCTTCCAGGCTCTTCTGTCCATGGGGCTTCTCCAGGCAAGAACACTGGAGTGGGTTGCCATTTCCTTCTCCAGGGGATCTTCCCAACTCAAGGATAAAATCTGGGTCTCCTGCATTGCAGGCAGATTCTTTGCTGTCTGAGCCACCAGAAGCCCCAGGAGGAACATTATTTTGACTGCCAAATGCAAAAGCATTAAACTTATTTTTGAAAATTATTTGGTGATTTTGACTAATAAGTACTGCTGTTGTATGTCCATGAATAGAATATGATTTTAGGCACTTGTGTGAATTAGAGTTCAAGTTCAAGGACGACTAGTCTTTAATAACAAAAAAAATACTTTTACCTCAAAGAATAAGAGTATTATTATTTAAAAACTCTTTTTCTGAAATGATTGTATTCTTATTCCCCACAAAAGGTATTTTTTCACCCTTAACTCATCAGTCAGGAACAATGTCATCATCCCAAATTATATTAAAAGATTATTTTTATAGGAAAGCTCATGAATTTCAGTTCTTTGAATAATCTTTTTATATTCCAACTCTACTTTAAAAGAAAATTATTTTCAGGCTGTGTTTATTTCACTTTGGATGAATGACAATATTCATTTCAGTTCCTCATTCTGTATTCAGATGTCTATTAAACAAGGGAGTCAAGATTCTCTTTTTGCTCAGATCAGTTTATTTGGTTCTACCACTAAGAGGCTTATTTACATGACACAAAGTAATTTCTAAACACCGAATCTGATTTTCTTCCCTTCCCACCCTCAGCAGAAATACTAGGCTGGTGAAGGTACAGAGAGAGAAATGCCACTGCTGGTCATGGATCTCCATAGAGAGAAAGAGGGCAGTTATGGAAGGATATCTTGGCAGAGCTCTCCCTGCTAAACACTGACATACATGGAGAATGATATGTGGAGTCACTTGGCTGAAACTTTTCTAACCTGGGATGAGAGTAAAGAATACTAGCCTCCCCCTAAAAATACTGAAATCCCAAATCTGAAAAATCATCTAGGAAACCACCTCTCTAAGTCTGTTAATCTCTCAGAATTTTAGTAAGGAAACTCACGCTGATTATTGACCAGAGGAAAGGAAAGTGGTAGAATGTCGAGAAGAAAATCTGTGTCAAAGGGAAAGAATGTTTTTCTCCAAAACCCAGAACACCAGTTAATTGCCCTTCTGAGGGTGAGACTCAGATTCAAAGAATGAACTGGTAGATCCTTCTGTGAATTGTAATTATGGCTAGTTTTAATCAAGTTGACCTCCTCGAATGGTATCCATCTTTCCTAGCCCAGATCCAATCTCACCTCCTCCCCAAACTGAGAAACCTTGAATTTCCCCAGCTCTGTGTTAGCTATTCTTTTCTGAAATATGACAGTCCTTAACCTGTTACCTCTCTCCCATGATTCCTCTTTTACTCAACTCTGTTTGTAAGCTGTGTTCATGTCCTGCCAGGGTCCAGCCCCAGCAGGATCCAGGGGTACCCTCAGGGGAAACGGCATTGGCAAGAGAGATTTAGAGAGAGATAGAGAAAGAATGTTGCAGATAAGAAAATAGAGGAGAGAAAGAGGTTGATATTCCTTGGTTTACACAGAAAGCCAATAAAGCCCCAGCACGGGACTTGCTCTGTTTATGTAGGCCGCAGGCGCCCTCTTGATGGGGAGAATGTGCAGAGCACCTTCTCAAGAGGGTTTTAGAAGCCCGGGCAGGAAAGTGAACTCAGAGAGCCTCTAAGCTCCAAGAGATCAGCCTGAAAAAGAAGGGGAGAGAGAAAAAATGACACGGGGTGACCAAGCTTCAGTGAGCAAGGCCCATAACTTTATTTTCAAAAGGAACTTTTATACCTTGACTTGTACATAGAGGGAAATGAAAGATGTAAAGTCATGCAGAGTCAGCCCAAACATTACATCTGTTTTGTCTTTATCAAAATCAGGATTTTTTCTGCATACCTTTCCCATAAACAATTTTGTGTACATTATCTTCTGGCCTTGGAGGCCTGTGGGCATTTTATGACCCTCTTTTGATAAAGGCTGCTCAACCAGAAAACTTATTTTCCCTTGAAATGTTTTTTCTTTATATTTTTAATCTATAGCAGCCTCAGAAAGTATTAAACAGTTACATTCTCACAGAGCAAAGGTGCAGTGAGTTACAACAGAGAAAAAACCAATTAGCTCAAAGGTCTGATGTGGTTAATTCCAAGGCTACTACTTGTTTTTCTTACGTTCCAGCTATGTTAACTAATGCACTCCCAGGTGCACAATGGATAAGGGATATGGGAACTTGGCAGCAAGCATTGGCTCAACAGTGAAATCCTACACCAGCACTACTCTGCTGCTGCTGCTGCTGCTAAGTCACTTCAGTTGTGTCCGACTCTGTGTGACCCCACAGACGGCAGCCCACCAGGCTCCCCTGTCCCTGGGATTCTCCAGGCAAGATTCTAATAGTTTTTAACTCTTCAAAAGGCTCTATATTTTTAGAATGTTTTAGGTGTCCTGTGTCTCAGTTGGGAGACTGTGAACATTCACATGTGTAGCTGCAAGAGTCTGGATAAACCTGCCAAGCAAGCTAGAATGCCAACAGAGGGGGTTTGAATTGAAATATTCCTTTCATGCCCAAGAGACTTATCAACTAGAGCCCTAAGTTGATTTTTTCCAGAGAAAGGTGGTCGGGGATAGCCCCCTGTTAATGTCAGAAGAGTTGGTGAAAGGCACGAAATAGTAAGACAGACAGATTCTGGTTTTGGGGTAGATGTTCAAGAAGGTCCAGGGGGTCCCTCTAGTCCTGATCCGCCTTGCTCGTCAGGTCTCTTCCACATGACCTTGTCATGGGTGGGATCTCCCGTGCTGGCTCCCAGCAATGTCTCAGCTTTCTTGATAAATTATGAACTCCTTTAAAGAAGGTTCTCTGCATAATTCAAGTTTTTAATCTTAGCGAAGTACCTTGCACAATGAAAGACATTGAATAAATATTTGTTAAATGGATGGCATGGAGGAATGGATGGAGAAATTGTTTAAGACCAACACTGTCAAACTTTTTCTTAAAGAGGCAGGGATAGTAAACATTTTAGAATTTATAGGCCAAGAGACAAAATTTAGAATATTATAAAGGTACTTGTATATAGAAAAATGAAAAAGTGAACCACTTAGTATATAGCCATTGTAAAAGTAAAAACCATCTTAGCTTTCAGGCTGAACAAAAGAAAGTTTGGCCCATAGGCTATAATTTGCCAAACTTTTGTTTACATCATTTTTAAAAAGCACCTTCATTAAGAAGATTTGTTTTTAATAGACCACTTTTAACTACATGGCTTTATTCCTGAAACAGTGTGTGGCATGTAACTGGGATACATAATAAATAGGTGTTTTGGGCTACCAACAACCAAACCTGGTAATTCTACTTTGCTTTTCAGACCCATTTAAAACATGTTCAGCTCTATGCTTCTCTCCATACTTTCCTTGTTTGACTTTGTATTGCAGTACTTTGTAAGGTTTAGTTCATCAGATATTTGAAGACAAAAAGTGTGTCATCTTCTGATTATCCCCAATAGTGGGGAAAAAAACAGATACAAAAATAAAGAAGTGGTGAAAGAAGGTAGATTCAAAAAACAGTGGGTGATCAAGTTTTTGCCACCGCATGTAGAGTGGTAGTAGTTTTCAATAAGGCTAAGTGGTTGGTAGGAACACAATGCACACTAGAATACATTACCTATCTGTCAGAGGAATTATACTTTTAAGTATAAAGTATAGCTTAAAAAGTACAGGCAAGTACAACTTAAAAGGAACAATCATAGATTTCCATTTCTAGCCTTGATGGAGTAAACTGGTAGCAGTTTGTCTTCCAGCAGTAAACAGAAGACTTGACAAAACAGATGCAGTAATTATTTTCAGGCCTGAGCTGGAAGTGAAGGAGGACCATGGTTCCTATGGGAAAGGATGCAAATAAAGTGGGCCCTACAATCATCCCATATTCTGACTGGATATATATTAAGGATTACAGTACATAGAGGAAAAACCCAAATGGAGAACAAGGGTACCACTAAATTAAGGAAACAGAGATCGAGTTCAGGGAAGCTATCACAGATGAAATGTGCTAGGCAGAGACCAGGGAGGAAAGATTAAAAGGACTCCAAAAATCTACAAGAAAGCCCCCTTGAGTCTTTTCCTGATTTTTCCTAGGGGCACACGCATAGCATAAAAGTTCTATTAAGCTAGGCAAAGAACAACTAAGGAGCTGTAAGCTGAAAAATTCCCAGAGTAGACAGGGATGGGAAGGAGTTGAAATATAACTAGCCAAAGTAGAAAGACCTTGATGAACAAAGCGTAGAGACCTCAGAGGCTCACCCTTTAATATCAGAACTAAACTTATCTAAATTAAAACTACTCCAGCCATGAACTATTAAATCTTAAAAGCAAACTTCAAAAGAATCAAGCTGATCATTAAGTTTCTTGAGTGTCTATTAAATCAAAAGTAATAACTTTTTAAAAGAGAAAGCATAATCCAAATCCTCAATCATATAATATTTATATTGTCCAGCATAAAAAAAAAAAAACCACTGGAATGTGAAGAAGCAAAAAAATGTGACCCACAACCAAAAGAAAAATACAGTCACCGGTAAGAAACGTACCTTACAGATCAAAGCAAAATAAGCAAGGATCTGAGGGCAATCATGCCAAAGACAGACACAAAGCTCCAGGTGAATTTGGGGGTTCAGGAGCAGAGATCAACTGTGATTCTCTTTCCCAGTAGTGACAGAAAAAAGTACCAAATCTGGAAAAGCTTCTAAGCATGGTGCCTGATACAGACACAGAAGAGTGGAGAAGGCTACCTTAGTCATCTAGGCAGCCTTCCTGAGACAGGCTCACAGAGCTTTCCCCAAAACTCCCAGCATCAAGGGGGCAGCTGACAACTTCCTGTGGTCAATAGTTGGAGAATTTTGAATATAGATATGAGAGCAGGCACTGAGAAAGCTTTAGAACCAAGAAATAAACAACATGTATACTAAAAGAATGTCCCTGTGATCAGAAGATGTGAATCAGGTTCTCTACCATCCCACACTATCTTGGAATTTAATTATACTCTGAAACAAAAGTCTGAGAAAGGTAAGGAACTGGTTTGAGAGAACAATAAATTGAGCAAAATCTAGTTTTTCAGTTATATTCAAGGGAAGTTATGGGGGTGGGGGAGGGGCATTTCTTGCTAATCCATGTTTCACTGTATTATTGTTGTTCTTGTTTTGTCTTGGTGTTTTTGCTATTTACAATAGAGACAATGTTATCTTCTTTGTAAACAAAACTGTTGTTACCTTAGTCTTGGACTGTTCCTGATCTCATGTCTGACTCCATCAACTCTCACTGATGCATTTCAGCTTTTAGGTCACATTCCAGCCTTCACATCTGGCTTTACCTCCCTACAAGTGCCTGTTCTTGGCACTTTTCTTCCCTGTCAAAGTATGCCTGTCCTCTGCTCCCTGGGGATCCTGCTCTCTGCTTCTAAATATTCCAACTGTGCCAAATAAATCTAGTGAAAGGAGTATATGGCTGCCAATACTTTAATGTTCTATCTCTCAAAATAAAGTGTTTTCATTAGAACAAAGGTCTACTTAGAAAAATATCTTAAGAGTGGAAACTTTATTTCTATTGAGAACCATTGGCCCACATGAGCTAGTCTTACCAGAGTAAAGTACAGGGGAAAGCCAAGCCTTGAAATAGATTCAGACACATGATACCATTAAGGAACTACTAAAGCATATGAATGACAGCTAACTATTGAAAATTTCAGAAAAATATAAGTGTATTTATCATATAATCCAGGATACTTTTGAAAGGGACAGAGGCTATTAATAACTTCTCTTGGAAAAAAGTCAAACCTAGGGAAAGGATCACCTATATATAAAATAATCTACTACTGCAATCAAAGAAAAGAAAACACAAATTCTTTTAAAATATATCAAAAAATAAAAATAAAAAAATAAAATATGTCAAATTTTATTGAATAATATGCCTAGCAAATGGAGGATAGTTGATGAGTGAAAAAAGAGAATGTAGGTAGAAGAGGAAAAAGAAAGGAAAAGTAGGAAACAAAGAGAAAAACCTGAAAGTGGGGCAGTGCACAGACATAGAAAGCAAAAGAGGGAAACTGCCAGATGGAGAACAGAATTTTAAAGGGCCAGCCTCTGCTTATATATCCCTCATCATCACTCTTTCCCTTTTCAGTCCTCTGAAAATGACCCCTGGTGTAAAATAATCTTTTCTGTAGACATATCATTGCTGAGTTCTACCTCAAGTCTGGTATCTTACCGACCACGACAGCTTCCATTCATGACCCAATATTTGTCTTTATAAACTGTACATTTTTAAAGGCCACATTGTAGACTTTCCCACATACCCATCCACCCAAATCATCCACACAAATTTGTTTATTTTGAAACAAATCCCACACATCAGATCAATTCTTCTGTAATTTAAGCTTGTATTTCTAAAGTATAAGGTCTTTCTTTAATAATATATCAACAATAGCATTACCACATATAAAAATAGCAATATTTAAGAATACCTTAAATAGAAAGTGAAAGAGGAGAGTGAAAAAGTTGGCTTAAAGCTCAACATTCAGAAAATGAAGATCATGGCATCTGGTCCCATCACTTCATGGAAAATAGATGGGAAACAGTGGAAACAGTGTCAGATTTTATTTTGGGGGGGCTCCAAAATCACTGCAGATGGTGATTGCAGCCATGAAATTAAAAGACGCTTACTCCTTGGAAGGAAAGTTATGACCAACCTAGACAGCATATTGAAAGGCAGAGACATTACTTTGTCAACAAAAGTCCTTCTAGTCAAGGCTATGGTTTTTCCAGTGTCATGTATGGATGTGAGAGTTGGACTATAAAGAAAGCTGAGTGCCGAAGAATTGATGCTTTTGAACTGTGGTGTTGGAGAAGACTCTTAGGAGCTCCTTGGAACGCAAGGAGATCCAACCAGTTCATCCTAAAGGAGACCAGTCCTGGGTGTTCATTGGAAGGAATGATGCTGAAGCTGAAACTCCAGTACTTTGGCCACCTGATGCAAAGAGATAACTCATTTGGAAAGACCCTGATGCTGGGAAAGATTGAGGGCAGGAGGAGAAAGGGATGACAGAGGATGAGAAGGTTGGATGGTATCACTGACTCAATGGACATGGGTTTGGGTAGACTCTGGCAATTGGTGATGGACAGGGAGGCTTGGCGTGCTGCGGTTATGGGGTCACAAAAAGTCAGACATGACTGGGCAGCTGAACTAACTAATGCTATCAAATATCCACACTATAGGCAAATACCCCCACACACTATTTTGGGTTTCTATTGCTATGGTTGGTGTTTGACTTACTTTTATGGTTGCTTTGTTCAAATAAACTCTCTATAATTCATTCAGCTGATATGCTTTTTAAGTTTCTTTGCAATATACCTTTGAAGCCATCAGATCATTTGACCAATACATTTTCACACCTTCTGGGTTTTGCTTGTTGCACCATTATATAATAATCTAACCTGTTTCCCTGTCCCTTATAGTCTTATAAACTTTTAGTAAGAACTAGAGGCTTGATCAGATTAAAGTTGAATTCTTAAAATATAAAGCTTCATAGGTTGTGTTATATACAATCTATAGCATCATGTTGTTGTTTAGTCGCTAAGTCATGTCCGATTCTTTTGTGATCCCATGGACTGTGGCCTGCCAGGCTCCTCTGTCCATGGGATTTCCCAGGCAAGAATACTGGAGTGGGTTATCATTTCCTTCTCCAGGGGATCATTCCAACCCAGTGATTAAACCTGTATCTCCTGCATTGGCAGGCGAATTCTTTACCGCTGAATGACCAGGGAACCCCACAGCATCATAGCAGGAAGCAATAAAATCCAATTATGTCTCTTTTGTGATATTTAGATTATTTATAAGATTCAGGTACTGTTAGCCTTAACCATACATTGTAAAGCTTTCCATAAGCTTCTTATCTAATAAATTTATTTCCCACTGATCATCATTGCCTAGAGGGTCCTATTAATGATTTTTTAAAACTGAGGCAAAAGAGTTGGACAATAATCCAAAGTACCCTTTGTCATTCTTGTTGTTAATCCTTATGAGAATAATAGAAATAAACAAAAGCACTCTGTCCTAGATGCTATGTGATAAATAAAAATGAATAAAACAAGTTTCTGCTGCTGATTTAGGAGAATAGAATTATGACCAAAAACATGTTTGTTGAAAACCAATGCATAGAAACAAGAGCGATTCATAAGTATTCAGAAAGTCAATGGTGGTTTTTTAAAAATAGTTAATGCAGGTGCTGTTTCTTGGAGGATGAAAATTATTTCAACAGGTAGAAATGAAAGAGGACATTCCAAGTAGGGTTAACAGGATGATCATAAAAACAAAAGCAAGAAATTATAGATTGTGTCAAAAAAGAGCAAGAAGTTATGCATGGCTCAACTATAGGTTGTGTATTGGAAAGTCATTTTAGAGAAAGAGTAGGTAAGGGCCAAATAGGACATGAATATTTGAACTTTACTTGGTATGTCAACCAAAAATTGGTTGACATCTACCTCCACAAGGATTAAATCATGTTCTGCTGACCTCCAACACCCCCTGAAGGAGTTTAGGGTGGGGAGCAGAAATGAAGTACTCTGTGAGCCTAGAAAACTGGCAGGACAGATCTTCAGATTGTTAGATAGTCTCAGGAGTTGATTTTATGAGGCCAATTCTTGTATCGCCTCCTCAAAAGTGCTAAAATTCTTCATGGTGATAACTGTTTCTCATGACCAGCAAAAGCTTCATGAGACCAGCAGAAACTTTCTAAAATATAAATTTGCTTGATTGTGTGTACTCTCCCTTCTCCAAAATCACATATACACTCTCCTTCCCCCATACATCTTTGGAACAGTCTCTCAGAACTATCTGAGGTTCTGTCTCCTGGACTGCAGTCCTCATATTGCCCCTAATAAAACTTAACTCATAACTCTCACATTGTTCATTTTCTTTAAAGTTGACAGGCATTTCTGTGAGCACAAAAGTGCATAATGTAAAAGTGCTTAAAGAATATGATTCAGGATGCAGCATGGTGGGTGGATTAAGGGGAAAAGAGACTCCTGAGAGTAAGAAGAGTCAGAAGACATTTACAATGTTCCAGTCTAGGACTGATGAAATTTGACGTACAGTTCTGAATGGAAGTAGAAATAAAAGTGTGAAGTAGAAACCAACAGAACCTGAACATGGATTGGATAATGGAGGTGTAGACAAATATTAATAAATAGGCAGGAGTTTCTAATCTAAATGCTATTGTCAGGACAAAATAAAATGTTCAGGCATTTTCTATGGTCTTTTTCTCTTTTAAAGTAATACAACAGCAGATTGCATGTTTCTCCCCTGAACTGTCTCTTCAAAATTCTACTATTCATGTCTTGCTTTCTCTCAAGGAAATAAAAAATTTGGAAGAAAATGGATGGCTTCCTAAAACTGATTTTATCAGAAAACTCCTGAACAGAACAGAAGGTTATTCATTAATTTCCATAGAAATTTTGTGCTCCATTTCATCCCAAACCTCTTGTACTTCACTGTCTTTTCTCAATCCTTATGCTCTTATTTTGTAATTCATTATTTAAATTACTTGATCAAAAGAACTTTCTTCTGATTACAATGGCACATAGTTGCAAGAACATATAAACATTTCCAGGGTTCCCTAGTCATAACTCTACACTTTTTTACCTTGCTTTGCATGATGTTCAATCATGTCTAACTCTTTCGGACACCATGGACTGAAGCCCACCAGGCTCTTCTGTCCATGGAATTTTCCAGTCAAGAATATTGGAGTGGGTTGCCATTTCCTTCTCCAGGGAATCTTCTGCAGGAATGGAATCTGAGGCTCATGTGTCCCCTCCATTGACAGGCAGATTTGTTACCACTGCACCACCTGGGAAGACCAACTAGGTTCCCCTAGATAGAACTTCAAACACTGTTTTAAAACAATTAAGATAAATCATGGGACAAAGTCACAGGACAAGGAAGATAGCAGTATTTAGATGATAAAAGAAAAAGTTTCAGTTCAGTTCAGTCGCTCAGTCATGTCCGACTCTTTGCGACCCCATAAATTGCAGCACGCCAGGCCTCCCTGTCCATCACTAACTTCAGGAGTTCACTCAGACTCATGTCCATCAAGTCAGTGATGCCATCCAGCCATCTCATCCTTTGTCGTCCCCTTCTCCTCTTGCCCCCAATCCCTCCCAGCATCAGAGTCTTTTCCAATGAGTCAACCCTTCGCCTCAGGTGGCCAAAGTTTAGATGAAGTCAAAATCATACCTGATTCAGTCAATCAACCAATGCACTATGCTAGACCTCATAAACAATACAAGAGAAGTTTAAAAATTAATTCCTGTTTTCTAGAGGTGAAAAAAGATAATGTCTTTTTTCTAGAAATTCTCTATGGGGTGATAAAAGCTAAAGTCTTACCTTCTTAGGTAAGCATTTGATTATATACCACAGTAAGTGGTTCACACTTACTTAGCCAGATGTGGTCAATTATTCAAAAAAGAAATCATGTTACTGGCTGGAGTAGGAAGGGAAGGTTTCAGGTAAGACTTCATTGCTCCTTAAAATTTACAATAATCAGAGAAGAAGGGGAGGAGCACAGAGGTTTGGAGGAAAGCATACTGGCAGCACTAGTGTGAGCCTAGTACATACATAAAACAGAAAAAGTTCTGGTTTTGGTGAAATAGGAGGTTACATGTAACAGTCATTACACAGCTAGGCTGGAAGAATTTAACAGTGAAAGGCTCCTTAGACACAATCCTATGTGCAAGGTAAGTTACTAAAATGAATGACTAGGAGAGTAAGATAAAATGGAATTTCTAGGAAGATGGACTGACAGGTATGTTGATGATCACTGGGACACTAAGAGATTCTAGAGGGAGGAAGATCAACTCAGAAGCTACTCTAACTAGAGACAGGTCAGCACAATGACTGGGATAAATATGAAATGCAAATAAGGAGAAGGCCACATCAAGTCCCCCAAGCTGATTCTGTATCTTAATGAGCTATTAGGACTATTATGACTATTGGAATGCTCATGCTGATGCTCAGCTGTGTCCAACTCTTTGCAACCCCATGGACTGTAACCCTCCAGGCTCCTCTGTCCATAGTATTTCCCAGGCAAGAATACTGGGGTGGGGTGCCATTTCCTATTCCAAGGGATCTTCCCGACCCAGGGATGGAACCCACATTTCCTGCGTCTCCTACATTGGCAAGTAGACTCTATCACTAGCGCCACCTGGGAAGCCATTATGACTACTGGAAAGTAAGAAATAAAAACTTTTTTAAGGCTAAATATTTTTATGTAGCTAAATGCTAAATCACGTTATTTTCTTTACCTTTAAAGTTCTTTTTAAATTTTCCTCTTTTTTAAATCTCTTTTTAACTTTTTATTTTATAAAAGAGTATAGCTGATTATAAATGCTGTGATAATTTCAGGTATACAGCAAAATGACTCAGCCACACATATATACATACCCATTCTCCCCCAAACCCCTTTCCCATCCAGGCTGCCATATAAAGTACTTTCTGTATCTATTTGGTTTGTCTTGGTTAATCATACCAAACAGGAAACAGTAAGGGACAAGATAAAAATAAAATATTTCAGAGGAAGTAAAAAGAGAGGAAAGTTTCCAGGTTTTTTTGGAGAGACAAAATGGTTGTCTTAAATGTAATAAGATAGAATTATGAGGAAAGAAAGCATGATAAGTTGAAAACTTCTCTTAAAGAGAATAGAAAGTAAACACTGTTTGAGCACCTACTTTAGATACCTCATCTCTTCATTCTCCCTACTATCTCTTTTCAAAATAAGAGCTATGAAGTATTGAAAATTTTATCCAGACTATGGACTACTAAATACATAAGGAAAAGACTGAAATTCAAACCCAGATCTGTTTGGTTGCAGAAACTGCTATGGAATTCCTGCTATGAAATACTGTTTAACCAGCCCAAGTTTTCCATAAAATATTCCATGAAAGAATTAGCTTCCTTTCCTGCTTATAATCTGCTTCCTGTGGAATGTGATGAATGACAGCCTTCTTAGATGCTAATGGGAATTTGGGGGATAAGAGAGTCTTAAGTCCAGCTTTTTAAAGAAGTGCTAAATCCAACCTTCAATATGTTAATACACAGGGACTATCCAAAGCAGAAATATTGTATGCAACATGTTCCAAAATGTTTTTACCCACAGTACCTTTTTTCATGGTTCATTTTGTGGGATTGGTATTTCTAATCAGGTTGGACAATGCAATCTAGTACTTCTGAAAAAGATTTAAAGGATGAAGAGTGGAAAGATTACTGGTATACATTCATTTGTTTAAAAGTAGAATATACTTTTGATGAATATACATCCCACTGAATTTTACTATGTAAGAAACAAAGAACATACTGGGAGAGAGACACTATCAAATGCTGCAAAGCCTCAAAACTGAGGACAGGAAGCCCCTTTGGACTTCCAACAAGCAAACCCTTCTCATGACACCACGACAGGGCCTTCATGAAATACAGCCTCAGATTCCTCATACCTGGTCCTGTTTCAGGTGACTCCATTTCTGGCAAAAAGTAAAGGAAAGTGGTCAGCATTTGGAAATACCCAAGTTAAAACACAAAAGTGAGCCCAAGAAGACAGGGGCATATAAAAGTATAAAGGCACTTTCCTCAATTAAATAAGTTTTAAGCTTTCATGATAAATGTAAAATATCCAGTTTCCTTAAAAATATTTTTCTTTCTCTTCTCTCTTTGCATATTTTTATTTTAACAGTCATATATTATCACTTCAGAAGAAATTCTTCTTCAGGTATCATATAATTATATCCGGAGCTAAAAAAAAAAAAAAAAAAAAGAAATGTTAAAGCTTCCTCTGAGGACTGAGAAGAAGAGTAAGGATAGGAACAGAAGTATTTCTTTACATCTTGCCCTTCTGTACTGATAGAATATGTTATAGCAGGTGTATTTAGTTGCTCTCTAGATAGCTGCAGTTTTAGTGTGCTTGTGGGAGGAGGTGAATTCAGGATCTACTTAGGTATGACATTTTAGTCATACCTGGTATCTTAAATGTTAACTGCAATATCTGAATCTGAAACCAAACAAACAAACATTTTGTATCTTGAACTTTTTTTTTACATAAAAATCTATTGGCTTGGGGACTTTCCTGGTGGCTCACTGGATAAGAACCCACCTATCAATGCAGGGGACACAGGTTCAATCCCTGGTCTGTGAAGATTCCACAGGCTGCAGAGCAATTAAGCCCATGCTCCACAACTACTGAGCCCACATTCTACAACTACTGAAGTTCATGTGCCTAGAACCTGTGCTCTGTAAGAAGAGAGGCCACCACAATGAGAAGCTTGCGCTATAATGAAGAGTGGCCCCCACTCAAAGAGTGGCCTCCCAGCTCAACACAACTAGATAAAGTCCACACAAAGCAATGAAGACCCATTGCAGCCAATAATTAATTAATTAATTTTTAAAATTTATTGGTCTATTTTGTAGTTTAAATAGATCTTTTATTAAGCATGATTTTGCAATAATATACATTGGTCATTTGGGAAATACGAGCTAAGTTATATGAATCTTTTCAATGCTGACATATTTCATTATATAATACCAAAAAATTACATTTGGTAATATCATCACCATTATGACCAGATAAGCCTTTTAATATGGGGAAGATATTCAGTTCATGGTGGCAGACACAAGTTTCCAAAATTCAAGTTTTTGCCTGAAAGCTTGAATTTTATCTTTGGTTAAAAAAAAAAAAAAGTAATAATAATAAATACTACCAGTGGGTTTCTTAAAGTGACAGATTCACTTCACTTGTTTTCAAGAAAATGTCTGTCAAATACTCACATCTGAATAACAATAGTTTGTCAGTGGTTCTTTGAAATGAAATGGTGTTACATGAAAAAAGCAGCTAGTTCAGTTGTATCTCAGACAATCTCAAAAACTTTCCTTGAGACAATCAGAAACATCCACTGTACTTTGAGATATTGCATAAGTGCTTTATTCTTACTTCTCATTTCATTGGACAAAATATTAAAAAGACATGCATGCAGGAGTTGAGGTTTAATAAAACTGATAGCTTTTACTGCTTTATCAATGACATTCACAAGTGAAACTGGCAATTTTGGCTGCGAGGGACTGACAGGAAAGAATACAAGCATCACTATTGCATTTTGGAGCTATGGCCTTGACTCACACTGAGGTATCAGCAATTCTGTTAGTATTATGGTTTTAACCATACAGATCTCTTGGAAGAGATTCGAGAAGTCCTAGAGATCTAGGGTTCACACTTTGAGAAAGTGAAAGTGAAGTCGCTCAGTCGTGTCCAACTCTTTGTGACCCCGTGGATTGTAGCCTGGTAGGCTCCTCCGTCCATGGGATTCTCCAGGCAAGAATACTGGAGTGGGTTGCCATTTCCTTCTCCAGGGGATCTTCCTGACCCAGGGATTGAACCTGGGTCTACCGCATTGCAGGCAGGCGCTTTAACCTCTGAGCCTCCAGGGAAGCCCCACACTTATGTGAAGTCTGGTCTAAATTCACCAGGAGGTAATCCTATCTGCCTTTCCACTGCCTTTCCTTTTCAGTACACACAAAAGACCTTCACAGAAAACCAAAGACAGAGACCCTCAGGGCACCCACTATTCCACTAGACCTTTGGTTACAAATGCTAAAAATAAGATAACAGGTTCAAAATAGAATCACTACTGCTAAGTCCCACATCACCAAACTGAAACTTAATTACACCTTCAGCTCTCCTGGAAATGGAATCTTAAACCAGTCAATCAGGAATCCCCTGGTCAGCACTGGTTAGATAATTTATTTAAGAGACCCCTCCCTTGCCCAGAAGGACCTCAACCTTCCCACATCCAATCAACTTTTCCGGCCTAGGGTAACTTCCTTGTTCCTGCTCCCTTCTGCTGTTAAGTGATTCATTTTGTATAGCTCCTCTGAGCTCATTTCTATCTGCCAGACTGGATACTGCCCAATTCTTGAATCATTGAAAAAAGCCAGTAAGATCTTTAAAATTTACTCAGTTGAATTTTGTTTTTTTTTAACACATAAGCCAAATGCTTTCTTCATTTTCAAGTCAGTTTGATTTTATCTCTGTTCTAAAAACTTAAGAGACAATAAATGAAACAGGCAGACTCCCTATTCTCATGAAACTAATTTGAGACCATTTCTCTTGTTATAGGTAATTTATCTCAGTTATCTTCATTTTTTAAAAAACAGATACACTTTGTTCTTATTCCTAATATTTTATTTATGTTTTCTGATATTTGTATTTTATTTTTTCTGTTGTTTATGAAGTTGTCTCTGATCTCTTTTTTTTTCTTAAACTTTTCATTTTATTTTGGAATATAGATGATTAACAGCATTGTGGTACTTTCAGGTGGACAGCAGAGACTCAGCCATACATATACATGTATCCATTCTCCCTCAAACTCCCCTCCCATCCATGCTGCCACATAACATTGAACAGAGTTCCCTGTACTATAGAGCAGGACCTTGTTGGTTATCCATTTTAAATACAGCATTGTGTACATGTCATTCCCAAACTCCCTAACTATCTCTTTCCTTTCTCCTCCCCTCCCCCAGCAACCATAAGTTCGTTCTCTAGGTCTGTGAGTCTCTAATCTCTTTCATTTTTTTAAGAAAAGTGTAAATGGTATATTAAAGCATATTTCTTGAACTATCTACATTAGAATATGTTTTCTGACTTTCTGCTAAAAAAGTGCACTACATTTCTATCACATTTTCTCCTCATCTTTCATTATTTTGATCTGTAGATTATTATTTTTGCATTGCTTACACTTTTAACACTTAGATACTTCCCTATAACCATAATTCTCATAATTGTTGAGCCCTGATTGTAATAGAGACATGTTAATTTTCATTTCCAGCCTTCTAATACCAGTTTCACAATTTCCAAGATCCTCATCATGACTCACTTCTCTAATGTCTGATTTTCAACCACCTTGAAAAACTTCATCAGGTCATCTTTTTCCAAGGCCTAATAACCTCAGATATGCAGAGGACACCACCCTTACAGCAGAAAGTGAAGAGGAACTAAAAAGCCTCTTGATGAATGTGAAAGAGGAGAGTGAAAAAGTTGTCTTAAAGCTCAACATTCAGAAAACGAAATCATGCCATCTGGTCCCATCACTTCATGGGAAATAGATGGGGAAACAGTGGAAACAGTGTCAGACTTTATTTTGGGGGGCTCCAAAATCACTGCAGATGGTGATTGCAGCCATGAAATTAAAAGGCGCTTACTCCTTGGAAGGAAAGTTATGACCAACCTAGATAGCATATTCAAAAGCAGAGACTATACTTTGCCAACAAAGGTCCATCTAATCAAGGCTATGGTTTTTCCAGTGGTCATGTATGGATGTGAGAGTTGGACTGTAAAGAAAGCTGAGTGCTGAAGAATTGATGCTTTTGAACTGTGGTGTTGGAGAAGACTATTGAGAGTCCCTTGGACTGCAAGGAGATCCAACCCGTCCATTCTAAAGGAGATCAGTCCTGGGTGTTCTTTGGAAGGAATGAGGCTGAAGCTGAAACTCCAGTAATTTGGCCACCTCATGCGAAGAGTTGACTCATTGGAAAAGACTCTGATGCGGGGAGGGATTGGGGGCAGGAGGAGAAGGGGAAGACAGAGGATGAGATGGCTGTATGGTATCGCCGACTCGATGTGAGTTTGAGTGAACTCTTGGAGTTGGTGATGGACAAGGAGGCCTGCTGCTGCTGCTGCTGCTGCTAAGTCAATTCAGTCATGTCCGACTCTGTGCAACTCCAGAGACAGCAGCCCACAAGGCTCCCCCGTCCCTGGGATTCTCCAGGCAAGAACCCTGGAGTGGGTTGTCATTTCCTTCTCCAGTGCATGAAAGTGAAAAGTGAAAGTGAAGTCTCTCAGTTGTGTCCAACTCCTAGCAACCCCATGGGCTGCAGCCTACCAGGCTCCTCCCTCCATGGGATTTGGCAGGCAAGAGTACTGGAGTGGGGTGCCATTGCCTTCTCCGACAGGGAGGCCTGACGTGCTGCAATTCATGGGGTCACAAAGAGTCAGACACAACTGAGCAGCTGAACTGAACTGAACTGAATTTGTGCTATATTCTTTTTTGCACAGTAGACAACATGGATCTTTAATCTTTATCTTTAATAAAATTTAAAAAAAATCATTGAATCATACTTTTTCCTCTTAGATATCTGATGTTGCTCCATGATACTCTGTCATTGAAAGTCACTGTGATGTAGTCTAAATATGCTAATTTTTTTCTTTTGCCTTAAGAATGGTTTCTAGATCCTTGAAATTTAGTAACTTCTCTAGAATATAGATTGATATTTGTCCTGCTCTACCATCTTTTCCCTTGCATATACTGTGCCCTTCTAGCCACAGATTTCTTTATTTCAAGATATTTTTTCTATTCTGTCTTTGAATATTTATCTGAATCATTTATTCTGTCCTCTTCAGGAACACCAACTGTCAGTTACTAGATAGCAATGGGAGTTTTTCTATGAAAAACTTCTCCAGTGCATGAAAGTGAAAAGTGAAAGTGAAGTCTCTCAGTTTTTTTATGAAAAACTTAGTCCAAATTGGACTAAGACCCAAGACCAAGCTGAGAATAAAAGATGCTGCTGCTGCTGTTGGTCAATCACTAAGTCATGTCTGACTCTTTGCGACCTAATCAACTGCAGCATGCCAGGCTTCCCTGTCCTTCACCATCTCCCGGAGTTTGCTCAAACTCATGTCCATTGAATCGATGATGCCATCCAACCATCTTGTCCTCTGTGCTCCCTTCTCCTCCTACCCTCAATCTTTCCCAGCATCAGGGTCTTTTCCAATGAGTCGACTCCTCGCATCAGATGGCCAAAGCTGTACATCTATATTAAGTTCTAATAACCACCAGTAGTTGGTATAAGATACCTCCCTGTGGAATTCTTTGAGAGGACTGTTTAGCAGGACCAACTGTACTATCAGCACCTAGTCAAAGAAAAGCCAGACTAGGAGAGGGAAGTCATTAATTTTATGAGTCTAGCATTCAAGAAGACAAGCTATTTCTGCTTACTTTTATTTCCATGGGTCAGGAAAGAGATTATTTATTTGGCTTCCAGGAGCCTTTAAAACATCTTCAGTGGGATGGAGCTGCACTTCTGGGACATCCAGGAGAGTGAGTTCATATAAGATGACATTAATTGCCAGGCAAGTTCTTGAGTTCTCATACAAAATAGCTTACCATATGCAATACATAGCACATATATAAAAGGGCTCGATTCTATCTCTTCTTTTTTTCAGTCTTTTAAAAGTTATACTCTAGGATGTTTGTATTTGTTGTTATTTGTTGCATCTCAACTTCTTTCCTAACTAAGGGGAGACCCCATTGTGTGAGACTTGATGTGAAGCAAATTTTTACCCACCCACTATGGCATCTAAGGGGAAGCAGATGGCTCAGCTCCCCACCCCTACAGCCAGGACACAAACACTTGGCCTAGTCTCAGCCAGGTGGCTCTGTGCCAAGGGCTTTGAAGCAATAATACAAAGAAAAGGAACTGGCTAGAATTATCTGTGGTGGCATCAGCCATCGCCATGGAATCTCAAGCAAGGATGCATCTTTTACTATTAGAAAAACTAGTCAGTTTCTATCACTCATAATCAAGACCCTCAGTTGAGATTCTCAATATTTTTTCTTAGTTTTTAATATGTTGTTATCAGATGAGATAGTATGCATTAAGATAAAACAAAATAAGCAATGAAGTTGTTAAACATCTCATATACTTTGGTCTTTTTTCTCATACATTCCTCTTTTCTTAACTTTGTGAAAAAATAAAAAAGAATAAACATCGTTTTGTTTTTAAAAACTACGTTTACGGTAAAAAGTGAAAATAGCAAAAACCTAAAACCAAGTAGGACCCTGTGGGGCCCTCTGGGGTACAAATCCTTTCCATGCTCCCATTTCTCTTTCTCAAGAAAAGGCTTTAGCCTCCGAGAGCCTCCTTGAATACCTGAGAACAGATTAACAGTTGCTAATCAGAGAAGAGAGGGACTGCAGAAACAAGGCAGGAGCAGTCAAGAAATAATAGTGGGGTGATAGGGCAGGTTCCTGGTTCCTCTGAAGGAATATCTTTGAGTTTTTCTACAGGAACTGAAGCCTCAACCCAGGTAGAGGATGGTGACTTCTGGCTGAGTGCAGGATTCCGAGAACTTCACCCTGTTACCTCACCACCAAACAATCAGAAGAAAGTCACATATCCTCCAGCCCTCACCCCAAATTTCTCCTATAAAAACTTCTCCCCTAGAAAATGGGAGGGTGGATGGGATGAATTAGGATATTGGGATTGTCATATATACACTATTGATTGATTGTTGTTATTGTTTAGCCACTAAGTCATGTCCAACTCTTTGCAACCCCAGGGATTGGACAGGCCTTCCAGGCTCCTCTGTCCATGGGATTGCCAGGTAAGAATACTGGAGAAGGTCACCATTTCCTTCTCCAGGGGATCTTCCCGACCCAGGGATCAAACCCTCGTCTCCTGCATTAGCAGGCGAATTCTTTACCACAGACACCAGGGAAGCCCTAAACGCTATTGATACCATGTATAAAACAGATAAGTGTTTCCCTGCTGGCTCAACAGTAAAGAATCTTCCTGAAAATGCAGTAGACAATGCAAGAGACATGGGCTTGATCCCCAGATAGGGAAGATCCCCTGGAGGAGGGCGTGGCAACCCACTCCAGTATTCTTGCCTGGAGAATCCCATGGACAGAAGAGCCTGGTGGGGCTACAGTCCATAGGGTCGCAAACAGTTGGACACAAGTGAAACAACTTAGCACGTGTGCACACATGCATAAAACAGATAACTAATAAGAACCTACTGTATAACACAGGGAACTCTACTCAGTGCTCCATGGTGATCTAAATGAGAAGGAAATCCCAAAAGAAAGAGGATATATGTACACATATAACTGATTCACTTTGCTGTACAGTAGAAATTAATACAACATTGTAAATCAGATATATTCCATTAAAAATTAATTAAAAATAAAAAGCTTCTCCCCCCAAACCATCAGAGAGTTCAGTTTTTGAGCACAAGCCACCTGTTCTCCTTGTTCAGCCCTGCAATAATCCTTTCTCTGCTCACACTGCAACATTTCAGTTTGTCTGGCCTTACTGTGCATTGGGCACAGGAATTTATGTTCAATAACAAATCTCTCTTTTGAACAATTTTAGGTAATATGTAAATGAGGTTACATGTCCCCAAATTATATTTTTTGTTTTATCATTAGATTTTTTTTATCATTATTAACCATTGGCTTAGCACAAAAGTGAGTTGGTTCCAGGACTTGAATAGAGAAGCCAAGTGAAATGGCTATATTGATATATACTTCATAATGCTGAGACTCATTCTGTTAAATCTCTTCATATATCATTTTCCCCCAATCATAAGTCAGTGACATCTACTGTTATTTTATGTCTTTTTCTCAAAGGAAAAAAAATCTTTATTAACTCCTTTTATTCTCACTCTCAAAAGTTCTACCCCATTATTGTGGTGACATTAAATGCCAAGCTCTTGTTTGAAAATACAGGCTATTTTCAATAAGGCAGCTGAACTACAGAGCAATCGATTCTTTGCCTTCAATGAGATCTAGACACTTTTGCTTCAATAAAAGTCTGTTATTAAGCCATCTCCCTTTCTAAAGTATTTCCTGGTGCTATTTTCTTTAATGACTCCCATTCTCATTTTATAGAACCTTCCTGAATCCTGTTACCTTGACAACAAGGTAACTATTATGTACTTCATGAAGAGCAAGAACTAAAGACAACAGTGCAGAATCCAGCCCTTCTCATTATTTAAGAGCTCATAGATGGAGGATTTGTGGTACAATGATAAAATAATGTTTACCAATAACCTCAAGAAGAGTTATAATTATTGCTTCAATGACATTTTTCAGAAATGTCAAAGTATTCTATTTAACAATACATATAGAGTGCTTATAAGTGCCACTAGTGGTAAAGAACCCTCCTGCCAATGCAGGAGATGTAAGAGATGCTGATTCAATCCCTGGGCTGGGAAGATCCCCTGGAGTAGGAAATGTCAACCTGCTCCAGTATTCTTGCCTAGAAAATCCCATGGACAGTGGAGCCTGATGGGCTACAATTCATAGGGCTATAAAGAGTCAGACACAACTGAGCACACACTATAGTTTTCATTAAGTATCGGGCAGTGTCGTAAACCTACAAAATTAACATCTAAATTTTCCTAGCCTTCTGAATGGCATGCTCTCATTGTTTTTATTTTACAGATAAGGAAACAGAGGTGTGGAAAATTAAACCTACTTAAAATCACAGGGCTAGTAAATGTCAGAGGTTGCTTTCAACTCCTGGTAGTTTGAGTCCTCAGTTTCTAAGTAAGTTTATGTTTCCATATGACTAAAGAGTATTTGACCTTGAAATCTGAATGGAATTTAATATTCAGTGGCAAAAAAAAAAAAAACTCAAAACTACTGCTTCCATGTCACAAAGAGAACTGTCACATCTGAGGCTAAGCAAATATTCCCCACCTGTGATATTTAGTCCCAACAAGTTTGGTCTTTTTATTCTACTACATGCTAAAGAAAACCAAACAGGAGAAGAAAAATAGCTAAGATTTCTTGAAAGAACCATATTCCTGAGACCCTTTATACGCATTGTCTCATTTAGTACTTTTTATCAGATAGACTTTTTAATCGTTGCTTAATGATTAGGAACTAACTTTGAGAGGATACACAACCTAAAAACGTGTAGAGGCAGAGCCCAAACTCAAATGTAGCCTAGGTCTTCCTGCTGTGCATTGGGCAGTTTTTATCATATTTGGTACCATGGGGCAGCATTCCTAAACACCTTAATCATTTCACTATAGATCAGGCAATAGACTCATGCTCTGGAATCTATTTGATCCCAAAGGTTGTATTGTTTTTTGGTTGTTTCCAAATTATCTTTATTGTTAATATTATTCATATTACTTTTTCACAATAGATTTAGCCAAGTTAAACTTCGAATTTATGGAAATAAATTTATGTTTATAATACAAAGAGAAAAAGGAAAATTCACAACTCTTCTCAAGTTTTCCAGAAGCAAAATTGGTGGTCAAGCCTCCATTCCTAAACCTTTATCACTGCCTCATTGCCAACTTTGTCATTTTTAATCCAATGGACTATGAGCAAGTTACCCACCTCTCTCTGCTTTAGCTGTCACATCTGTACAATGAAAAAGGAAATAGAGCCTATTTCAGAGGTTCTTGTGAGAACAAAATAAATTTCTACTTGCAGAGCTCTTCATGTGAAGAAGTGTAAGCTCTAAATATGCCTTAGCTAGCTTTAGCTTCCTCATTGTCATTGTTTACCCAGGGTTTCTGAAAGTGTACAATGTGTGCAGATATACAAGATTAAGTACTGCTCCCATGTGTTCAGGCATGTCTGCCTTTTTGCAACCTCATGGACTGTAGCCCGCCAGGCTTCTCTGTCCATGGAATTCTCCAGGCAAGAATACTGGAATGGGTTGCCATGCCCTTCTCCAGGGGATCTTCCTGACCCAGAGATTGAACATACATCTCTTACATCTCCTGCATTGGCAGGGGATTTCTTTACCACTGGCTCCACATGGGAAACCTATACAAGATTAGGGGTGATATGGTTATTGTGGGGTTTCCCAGGTGGCACAAGTGGTAAAGAACTCCCCCGGCAATGCAGGAGATATAAGAGATGTGGGTTCAGTCCCTAAGTTGGGAAGATCTCCTGGAAGAGGACATGGCAACCCACTCCAGTATTCTTTCCTGGAGAATCCCATGGACAGCAGAGCCTGGTAAGCTACAGTCCAGAGGTCTCAAAGAGTTGGACAGACTGAAGTGACTTAGCAGGCACACACATGCAAGCATAGTTATTGTAGCAGGAACTCAGAAGTGTCATTGAATGACATGAATCACATATAATGAGAAAATCATACCATTATCTTTTATTCTCACTTGATTCTTCTAACTAAAACAAGGTTAAAGTTTCAATTTTAGTGGCAAGATATCTTTATTATCTCTCCAACAACTGAATATCTCCTTTTTACCTAAGAGAGCAGGTCACAGACTGTTGGGGAATAGTTTTAGTAAGAATTTAATAAATTAATTTTTAAGCATATTTGCTTTCATAAATATGTCTTTTTGTTTTACTAATGTTTTTATTTAAATAATATAAAGATTGCCCTTAAAATAACTTTAACTAAAAAATGATGCTGCTGCTGCTGCTAAGTCACTTCAGTCGTGTCTGACTCTGTGGGACCCCATAGACGGCAGCCTACCAGGCTCCTCTGTCCCTGGGAGTCATGGGTCTCTTTAAAAAAATATTAAGTAAATAATAAGTGATAAGCAGATGTAGCAAAAATCAAGAAGTGTTCATAAAGAGTTAGTTTGGAAAAGACTAGAATCCTAACACTCTAAATCAAGAGTTAGTAAGTTTTTCTGTAAATAGCCAGTTAATATGCTAGGCTTTGCAAAAGATACAGTCTCTGTCAAAACAACTCAACTCTGCTCCAGGTAATATGTAAGTGAATGAGCTTGGTTGTGTTCCAATAGAATTTTATCTATAAAACAGGTAGTGGCTAGGTTTGGCCCATAGGCCATTATTTACCAACCCCTGCTCTAAATTATAAGGACTATTAGGATCCTGAAATAAATATTACATTGCAGTCAAAGTTTTTATTTCTAAGATTTCACTATGGAAACAGAAAAATCATAAAACACTTCATTTGAAGTTGGGAGATTTTAAAAAGTGATTCTCTAGTAATTTCTTAAAAGACTGTGGCAAGGATTTCAGAATAAAAAATAGCTTCAGAACTTTAAGATGAAAAAGGATAGATAAGCAGCACCTAAATAACCTTTCCTAATTCATATAAAAATATATGTATAACAAATGTGAGGTGATCAATGTGATAATTAACTAGATGATGGGAATCCTTTCACAATGTGTCCATATATTGAGTCATCACACAGTACTCTTTAAATATCTTAGAGTTTTATTTGTCAGTTATACCTATTAAAGCTGAAAAACCCACAATGTAGTTTTTGGTTTTCTAAAAGTGCATAGTAAAGTCACCTGACAAAGTCATTTTTTTATAATATGAATGTATGTATACGCAAATCTTAAAACCCAATGGTAGCTTAGCTTTTAAACACAAACAATAACCTAAATATAATCTCATAGAATTTAGATATATAGAAATTTTAATTTCATTATACATGATGTAATTAAAATCAGTTATAAGGTTTTCATGACTTCCCTGATAGCTCAGTTGGTAAGGAATCTACCTGCAATGCAGGAGACCCTGGTTCAATTCCTGGGTCAGGAAGATCCCCTGGAGAAGGGATAGGCTACCCACTCAAGTGTTTTGGGGCTTCCCTTGTGACTCAGCTGGTAGAGAAACCACCTGCAATGCAGGAAACCTGGGTTCAATCCCTGGATTTGGAAGATCCCCTGGAGAAGGGAAAGTCTACCCACTCCAGTATTCTGGCCTAGAGAACTCCATGGACTACAGTCCATGGGGTCACAAAGACTTGGACGCAACTGAGTAAATTTCACTTCACTTCTTCATAAGGGTTCCAAATGAAAAAATTAGTTTAAAAAATAATAAAAATAAATTTTGAAAAACCCACAGATTATGTGCCTAATGGCAACTCCCAGCAGAGAAGTAGCCCAGATGCTCACATCCACCACCAGCAAGTGAGGGCTGGGCAGGGAGGTGTGGGCTGCATTGCTTAGGGTAGGGACTGGGCCTGAATGCCACGAGGGCAATCTGAGGGAGCTAATGTGAGATAGCAACCCAAACCGTAGGGTAGCCAGAGAGAAAGACAGAGAGAGAGAACTTTCCCACGAAAAGCCCTAACTTGAGGCCTTGCCAGGCCGCTCACAGAACAAAGGACTGAGCAAATACCAGATGAGAGCTAGCCAGCAGCAGAACGGGCCATCCCCTGCTGGAGGCAGAGAGGCAGGCGGGTGGCAGCCAGAGCCAGAAAAGGGCAATCTCGGCCCCAGAGACGGCATCCTCTACCAAACTGCGAGCAGGATACCAGTTGCTAACCAAGTCTTCCTGGGATCTTGGACAGCTGACATCCACCCGGAGGGTCACAGCCAGAGATCAGCTCCCCAGAAGAGACACACAGCAGACCTGAATGGCACTCCCACTGTGTACCCAAGAAACCAAGCAGCTGGGAAAGGGGAGGCAATAAGATGCACTGCACCTAGGAGACTGTGCTGGCCAAGCACCCAGTCACCTGAGCTGCTTGGACCTGGGAAGGGCACAAAATGCAGGCCCAACAAAGTCTGCACCTTTATGGAGTACCCAAAAACCTGAACCTGAGCAGCTTAGACTTGGGAAGTGCACGGAACCCAGGGTCTGCTTTAGACAGTTCCTCGGCAGAGCAACCTGGAGCCTGAGCAGTGTAGACTGGGAAAGCACGTACACTGTGAGCGGGGTCAAACCCAGTGTGGTAGAGACACTGCAAGCACTCCCCACACACGCCAGTGATATTTGTTTGCAGTGTTCTTCCCTCCCCACAGCACTATTGAACAAATGAGCCTAAATAAGTGATCACCTTTGCCCCCTTGTACAAGGGTGGAAATTAGACACTGAAGAGACTTATAAACAGAAGAAGCCAAAAGAAACAGAAGGAACCACTTTGGAAGTGACAGGTGCAACAGATTAAAACCCTGTAGTTAGCACCAACTACATTGGAAGTGGCCTATAGATCCTGAGAAGTATAAGCTGGAACAAGGAATTATCTGAAACTGGACTGACTCCACACTGCCCGCAACAGCTCCAGAGAAATTCCTAGATATATTTTTACTAGTATCATTTTTTAATTTTTTTAAGTCCTCTATTACTGCTTTAATTTTCACTTTTATAACCTACTATTACCTTGCAAAAAAAAAAAAGACCCTATTTTTAAAGCAAACTTCATATATATTTTTAATAATTCTTGTGATTTTGTTTTTTTTTTTTTTAAATATTGTGTCTTTGACACTAACCTCTACTTTAATCTTTGCTTTTTGGTATTTGTTATCAATTTTGTACCTTTGAGAATCCAATCTTCAGTACCCATTTTTACTTAGGAGTGTGATAACTGGCTTGATTGCCCTCTCCCCTTTTTGGCTCTCCTTTTTCTCCCCTAGGTCATCTTTATCTCCTCCCTCCCCCTTCTCTTCTCTACCAAACTCTGTGAATCTCTTTGGGTATTCTGAGCTGTGGAGAGCACTTACAGAACTGATTACTGGCTAGATCTGTCTCTCCTTTTGAACACCCCTCTTCTCCTGGTCGTGACCCAGATAATCATGATGATGTGATCACTAATCTAGAGCAAGACATCTTGGAATGTGAAGTTAAGTGGGCCTTAGAAAGCATCACTATGAACAAAGCTAGTGGAGGTGATGGCATTCCAGTTGAGCTGTTTCAAATACTGAAAGATGATGCTGTGAAAGTCCTGCACTCAATATGCCAGCAAATATGGAAAACTCAGCAGTGGCCACAGGACTGGAAAAGGTCAGTTTTCATTCCAATCCCAAAGAAATGCAATGCCAAAGAATGCTCAAACCACCACACAATTGCACTCATCTCACATGCTAGTAAAGTAATGCTCAAAATTCTCCAAGCCAGGCTTCAGCAATACATAAACTGTGAATTCCCTGATGTTCAAGCTGGTTTTAGAAAAGGCAGAGGAAAAAGAGATCAAATTGCCAACATCCGCTGGCATCGAAAAAACAAGAGAGTTCCAGAAAAACATCTATTTCTGCTTTATTGACTATGCCAAAGCCTTTGTGTGGATCACAATAAACTGTGGAAAATTCTGAAAGATATGGGAATACCAGACCACCTGACCTGCCTCTTGAGAAATCTGTTTGCAGGTCAGGAAGCAACAGTTAGAACTGGACATGGAACAACAGACTGGTTCCAAATAGGAAAAGGAGGACGTCAAGGCTGTATATTGTTACCCTGTTTATTTAACTTCTATGCAGTGTACATCATGAGAAACGCTGGACTGGAAGAAACACAAGCTGGAATCAAGATTGCCGGGAGAAATATCAATAACCTCAGATATGCAGATGACACCACCCTTATGGCAGAAAGTGAAGAGGAACTAAAAAGCCTCTTGATGAAAGTGAAAGAGGAGAGTGAAAAAGTTGGCTTAAAGCTCAACATTCAGAAAACAAAGATCATGGCATCTGGTCCCATCACTTCATGGAAAATAGATGGAGAAACAGTGTCAGACTTTATTTTCTGGGGCTCCAAAATCACTGCAGATGGTGACTGCAGCCATGAAATTAAAAGACACTTGCTCCTTGGAAGAAAAGTTATGAGCAACCTAGATAGTGTATTCAAAAGCAGAGACATTACTTTGCTGACTAAGGTCCGTCTAGTCAAGGCTATGGTTTTTCCTGTGGTCATGTATGGATGTGAGAGTTGGACTGTGAAGAAAGCTGAGCACTGAAGAATTGATGCTTTTGAACTGTGGTGTTGGAGAAGACTCTTGAGAGTTCCTTGGACTGCAAGGAGATCCAACCAGTCCATTCTGAAGGAGATCAGCCCTGGGATTTCTTTGGAAGGAATGATGCTAAAGCTGAAGCTCCAGTAATTTGGCCACCTCATGCGAAGAGTTGACTCATTAGAAAAGATGGTAATGCTGGGAGGGATTGGGGGCAGGAGGAGAAGGGGACAACCGAGGATGAGATGGCTGGATGGCATCAAGGACTCAATGGACGTGAGTTTGAGTGAACTCTGGGAGATGGTGATGGACAGGGAGGCCTGGCATGCTGCGATTCATGGGGTTGCAAAGAGTCGGACATGACTGAGTGACTGAAATGAACTTCTCTTGGTCACCTCTATCTCCTTCCTCCCTCTTCTCTATGTAACTCCGTGAACCTCTCTAGGTGTTCCAGGCTGTGGAGAGCACATAGGGATTTGATTACCGGCTAGATTGCTCTCGTCCCTTTTGATTCCCCCTCTTCTCCTCCTGGTTACCTCTATCTCCCTCCTCCCTCTTTTCCATGTATTTCAGTGAACCTCTAGTTGTCCCTCATTGTGGAGAATCTTTTCTCCATTAACCTAGATGTTTTATCATCGGTGCTGTATGGATGGAGAAGTCTTGAGGCTACTGTAAGAATGAGACTGAAAACCAGAGGCAGGAGACTTAAGTCCAAAACCTGAGAACACCAGAGAACTCTTGACTCTGGGGAAGATTAATCGATAAGAGCTCATCCAAAAGCCTCCATATCTACACTGAAACCAAGCTCCACCAAAGAGCCAACAAGTTCCAGAGCAAGACATACCATGCAAATTCTCCAGCAATGCAGGAACATAGCTCTGAGCTTTAATATACAGGCTGTCCAAAGTCACACCAAACCCATATACATCTCAAAACTCGCTACTGGACACATCATTGCACTCTAGAAAGAAGAAATCCAGCTCCACCCACCAGAACACCAACACAAGCTTCCCTAACCAGGAAACCTTGACAAGCCACTCATCCAACCCACCCACAGAGAGGAACTTGCACATTAAAGAGGAATCACAAACTGCCAGAATACATAAAGGCCACCCCAAACACAGCAATCTAAACAAGATGAAAAGGCAGAGAAATACTCAGCAGGTAAAGGAACATGAAAAATGCCCACCAAACCAAACAAAAGAGGAGGATATAGGGAGTCTAACTGGAAAAGAATTCAGAATAATGATAGTAAAAATGATCCAAAATCTTGAAAACAAAATGGAGTTACAGATAAATAGCCTGGAGACAAGGATTGAGAAGATGCAAGAAATGTTTAACAAGGACCTAAAAGAAATAAAAAAGTCAATCAATAATGAATAATGCAATAAATGAGATTAAAAACACTCTGGAGGGAACCAACAGTAGAATAACTGAGGCAGAAGATAGGATAAGTGAGGTAGAAGATAGAATGGTGGAAATAAATGAAGCAGAGAGGAAAAAAGAAAAAAGAATTAAAAGAAAGGCGAACAACCTCAGAGACCTCTGGGACAATGTCAAATGCCCCTACATTCGAATCATAGGAGTCCCAGAAGAAGATAAATAAAAAGTCCGTGAGAAAATATTTGAGGAGATAATAGTTGAGAACTTCCCTAAAATGGGGAAGGAAATAGTCATCCAAGTCCAAGAAACCCACAGAGTCTCAAACAGGATAAACCCAAGATGAAACACCCCAAGACACATATTAATCAAATTAACAAAGATCAAACACAAAGAACAAATATTAAAAGCAGTAAGGGAAAAATAACAAATAACACACAAGGGGATTCCCATAAGGATAACAGCTGATCTTTCAATAGAAACTCTTCAGGCCAGAAGGGAATGGCAGGACGTACTTAAAGTGATGAAAGAGAAAAACCTACAACCAAGATTACTATACCCAGCAAGGATCTCATTCAAACATGAAGGAGAAATCAAAAGCTTTACAGACAAGCAGAAGCTGAGAGAATTCAACACCACCAAACCAGCTCTTCAACAAATGCTAAAGAATCTTATCTAGACAGGAAACACAGAAAATGTGTATAAACTTGAACCCAAAACAACAAAGTAAATGGCAATGGGATCATACTTATCAATAATTACCTTAAATGTAAATGGGTTGAATGCCCCAACCAAAAGAAAGACAGGTTGAATGGATACAAAAACAAGATCCTTATATATGTTGTCTACAAGAGACCCACCTCAAAACAAGGGACACATACAGACTGAAAGTGAAGGCCTGGAAAAAGATATTTCACACAAATGGAGACCAAAAGTAAACAGGAGTAGCAATACTCATATCAGATAAAATAGACTTTGAAATAACTGTGAAAAGAGACAAAGAAGGACACTATATAATGATCAAAGGATAAATCCAAGAAGAAGATATAATTATAAATATATAGGCACCCAACATAGGAGCACCACAATATGTAAGGCAAATGCTAACAAGCATGAAAGGGGAAATTAATAATAACACAATAATAGTGGGAGACTTTAATACCCCACTCACACCTATGGATAGATCAACTAAACAGAAAGTTAGCAAGGAAACACAACCTTAAATGATACAATGGACCAGTTAGACCTAATTGATATCTAGAGGACATTTCACCCCTAAACAATGAATTTCACCTATTTCTCAAGTGCACATGGAACATTCTCCAGGATAGATCACATCCTGGGCCATAAATCTAGCCTTGGTAAATTCAAAAAAATTGAAATCATTCCAAGCATGTTTTCTGATCACAATGCAGTAAGATTAGATGTCCATTACAAGAAAAAAAAAAAAAACTATTAAAAATTCCAACATACGGAGGCTAAGCAACACGCTTCTGAATAACCAACAAATCACAGAAGAAATCAAAAAAGAAATCAAAATATGTACAGAAATGAATGAAAATGAAAACACAACAACACAAAACCTGTGGGACACTATAAAATCAGTGCTAAGGGGAAAGTTCATAGCAATACAGGCTTACCTTCAGAAACAAGAAAAAAGTCAAATAATAACCTAACTCTACACCTAAAGCAACTACAACAGGAAGAAATGAAGAACCCCAGGGTTAGTAGAAGGAAAGAATTCATAAAAATTAGGGCAGAAATAAATGCAAAAGAAACAAGAGACCATAGTAAAAATCAACAAAACTAAAAGCTGGTTCTTTGAGAAGATAAATAAAATGGACAAACCATTAGCCAGACTCATCAAGAAAAAAAGGGAGAAGAATCAAATAAACAAAATTAGAAATGAAAATGGAGAAATCACAATAGACAACACAGAAATATGAAGGATCATAAGAGACTACTATCAGCAACTATATGCCAATAAAATGGACAACTTGGAAGAAATGGACAAATTCTTAGAAAACTATAACTTTCCAAAACTGAACCAGGAAGAAATAGAAAATCTTAACAGACCCATCATAAGCACAGAAATCGAAACTATAATCAGAAATCTTCAAAAAAACAAAAGCCCAGGACCAGACAACTTCACAGATGAATTCTATCAAAAATTTAGAGAAGAGCTAACACCTATCCTACTCAAACTCTTCCAGAAAATTGCAGAGGAAGGTAAACTTCCAAACTCATTCTATGAGGCCACCATTACCCTAATACCAAAACCAGACAAAGATGCCACAAAAAAAGAAAACTACAGGCCAATATCACTGATGAACATAGATGCAAAAATCCTTAACAAAATCCTAGCAAACAGAATCCAACAACATACTAAAAAGATCTTACATCATGACCAAGTGGGCTTTATCCCAGGGATGCAAGGATTCTTCAATATTCACAAATCAATCAATGTGATACATCACATTAACAAATTGAAAGATAAAAACCATATGATTATCTCAATAGATGCAAAGAAAGCCTTTGACAAAATTCAACATCCATTGATGATAAAAACCCTCCAGAAAGTAGACATAGAAGGAACATACCTCAACATAATAAAAGCCATATATGATAAACCCACAGCAAACATTATCCACAATGGTGGGTGAAAAATTGAAAGCATTTCCCCTAAAATCAGGAAGAAGGCAAGGATGCCCACACTCACCACTATTATTCAACATAGTTTTGAAAGTTTTAGCCACAGCAATCAGAGAAGAAAAAGAAATAAAAGCAATCCAGATTGGAAATGAAGACGTAAAACTCTCACTGTTTGCAGATGATATGATCCTCTACATAGAAAATCCTAAAGACTCCACCAGAAAATTACTAGAGCTAATCAATGAATATAATAAAGCTGCAGGATATAAAATTAACACACAGAAATCCCTTGCTTTCCTATACACTAACAATGAGAAAACAGAAAGAGAAATTAAGGAAACAATTCCATTCACCATTGCAACAAAAAAAAATAAAATACTTAGGAATAAATCTGCCTAAAGAAACAAAAGACCTATATATAGAAAACTGTAAAACACTGATAAAAGAAATAAAAAATGACACAAATGGATGGGGAAATATACTGTGTTCATGGATTAGAAGAATCAATATAGTGAAAATGAGTATACTACCCAAAGCAATTTACAAATTCAATGCAATCCCTATTATGCTACTAATGGTATTTTTCACAGAACTAGAACCAATAATTTCACAATTTGTATGGAAATACAAAAAACCGTGAATAGCCAAAGCAATCTTGAGAAAGAAGAATGGAACTGGAGGAATCAACCTGCCTGACTTCAGGCTCTACAACAAAGCAACAGTCATCAAGACAGTATGGTACTGGCACAAAGACAGAAACATAGATCAATGGAACAAAATAGAAAGCCCAGAGATAAATCCACGCACCTATGGACATCTTATCTTTGACAAAGGAGGCAAGAATATGCAATGGAGAAGGACAATCTCTTTAACAAGTGGTTTTGGGAAAACTGGTCAACCACTTGTAAAAGAATCAAACTAGAACACTTTCTAACACCATACACAAAAATAAACTCAAAATGGATTAAAGATCTAAACATAAGACCAGAAACTATACAACTCCTAGAGAAAAACATAGGCAAAACAATCTAGTACAGCCACTATGGAGAACAGTGTGGAGAGTGCTTAAAAATCTGGAAATAAAACTGCCATATGACCCAGCAATTCCACTGCTGGGCATACACACTGAGGAAACAAGAATTGAAAGAGACACGTGTATCCCAGCATTCATTGCAGCACTGTTTATAATAGCCAGGACATGGACGCAACCTAGATGTCCATCAGCAGATGAATGGATAAGAAAGCTGTGGTACATATACACAATGGAGTATTACTCAGCCATTAAAAAGAATACATTTGAATCAGTTCTAATGAGGTGGATGAAACTGGAGCCTATTTTACAGAGTGATGTAAGTCAGAAAGAAAAGCACCAATACAGTATACTAACACATATATGGAATTTAGAAAGATGGTAATACTGACCCTATATGCAAGACAACAAAAGAGACACAGATGTATAGAACAGTCTTTTGGACTCTGTGGGAGATGGTAAGGGTGGGATGATTTGAGAGAAAAGCATTAAAACATGTATATTATCAGATTGCCAGTCCAGGTTCGATGCATGAGACAGGGTGCTCAGGGCTGGTGCATTGGGATGACCCTGAGGGATGGGATGGGGAGGGAGGTGGAAGGGAGGATCAGGATGGGGAACACATGTACATCCATGGCTGATTCATGTCAATATTGGCAAAACCCACTACCGTATTGTAAAGTAATTAGCCTCCAATTAAAATAATAAATTTTAAAAATAATAAAATAAAATAGCTCATAAGAGGCAAAGTAGGTATTTGAACATAGCCACTAGGCTCAGAGCCCATGTCCCTACTCTGCTCCTGCTACTGCCACTAAGTGAGAACACAGTGGTTGGTTGTGTTTTCTTGAAATCATTAACTCAGCTTAAAATCTGCTAGGTATGGCAGGAATTTTCTTGCTGGTGCACATGAGAGAAGTTTGATGGCTTGAACAAGGAGAAGTACTTCTTGAGCAGAAATGAGAGCACTGGAAAACAATTTCAGTCCATAGGTTTGAGCATGAAGTCACTAGTTTCATGGTAAGTTCTGATATGCACAGCTTCACATAGCTCAGGCCAAGGAGAATTTGACAAACTGTTTGCAGCGGTTATACAAAAGCAGAACTGTGGTGGATGAGTCGTTTTAAACAACTATGATGCAAGAAGGGCATCCTATTAGAATTAAGTGTTGGCTTAAAAACTTAAAATTATAATTCCCTCCCAAGCTCAGATGCTTATTACTTTTGTAAATCTGGCTGCAAATTTATCTTAATGTTATATATCAAGATTAGTAGTAGCTAATTTTCATAAATTTTGTTATTTTCATACTTATGTTCTTGTAGAAACAATTTAAGAATGTATGAAAGTTAACTTTGATACCCCTCATACATGTCCCACTTGGGCATAAGCATGAAAGACAACAATACCTCATAGTGATTATGGAAGTCAAAAATGAAAAAAATATTGTGTATTATAATCAACATGAAGAAAGGCATGCCTCACACACCTCCCCTACTCCAGCTCTGGCAACTATTACACGGGGTGATAACAGTGGAATTACCAATACAGCTTGGAAGGCTATAATTACAAATTATTCTGAAAATCAAAAATACATCTTCCTCTGGAAATTAAAACTTGAATGTTCTGAAACATTTAAATGTTTTGAAACTTTGAATAAAGAAAACAATATCATTAAGCAACAAATTGGGGTTTAATAAAGTTTTCTTATTGGCTTATTTCAATTTGATTTCAGCAATCATGTGAATAGTGAAGAAAATAGAGGCATTTGGGGCATGTTAATCTATTACCCTGGAGAAGGCAATGGCACCCCACTCCAATACTCTTGCCTGGAAAATCCCATGGATGGAGGAGCCTGGTAGGCTGCAGTCCATGGGATCTCTAAGAGCGGGACATGACTGAGCAACTTCACTTTCACTTTTAACTTTCATGCATTGGAGAAGGAAATGGCAACCCACTCCAGGGTTCTTGCCTGGAGAATCCCAGGAATGGTGGAGCCTGATGGGCTGCCATCTATGGGGTCACACAGAGTTGGACACGACTGAAGCGACCTAGCAGCAGCAGCAGCAATCCATTACCCATTGACTACTCTTCAGTCATGCCTAATGCAGCCATCAGAGCTGTTCTGGACATCTGTGGTAGTACCAAGCATACCAGCAGTCTTGGTCCTCTCTCCTCCTCACCCATGGCTTTCTGGTTCTCCTTTTTAATTATCACTCTTCTTCCCCCTCCAGTATTCTCTATTTCTTCCCTTCTCCTCACTCTCAGAACCTTTATCTTTCCATAAGGATGAATGCAGCTGTCTTTCCTGGGACATTTTCAAGAGTGCAAAGAGAAATTAGACATTTCAATGGCAATCTACTCCAGTACTCTTGCCTGGAGAATTTCATGGACAGAGCAGTCTGGCAGGCCACAGTTCTTAGGGTCACAAAGAGTCAGACATGACTGAGCAACTAACACATACTCACACACACACACACACTTGGCCAAATCTTTCTCCTGCTTCTCATCTATTCACATAGTTGAGCCTGTAACTAGCGCTTCTCTCTGTTATTTTCTTAACAAATAGAACTTTAGGAAATGGGGAAATTACCAATGAATATTATAGAGTAAAATATCCTCTAAAATTTGACTTTTTTTATAACCACCTTTTTCAAAAATCATTTAAATTAACATTATTAAACTGAAATAAATAGAGGGCATTTTAAGACAAAGGATAAATATAAATAAGGAAAAAAGATAAAACACAACCCCATAAGATTCCTCTTTGTATAGATTGGCCACAAAATTCAGATTTACAGGAGTCAGTTCAAAGAGGAAAGTACAACTTGGTACAAAATTCACAGTAAACATAAAAAGATATTATAGCAGATCCTCAGAAGAACCCCAAGTACTTCTAGAGATCATGGATAAAAGACAATGTCCTCAACGTTGTTACAAGAAGCACAGTAAAAAGTTTTGCAATACAATTCTCATACTATCCCTCAAATCAGAATTCATTAACAAGCTATTCTACAAAGTTCACAAGTACATGTTGAACAAAATATGGGGATTCAGGTAGAGAATACACCAAAAAACAATGTAGACAGGACATAGAGGCTATGATTAGAAACATTCTAGTTATCTTTATAAACTCTCCTTTTACCATCGGACATTTGCTTTACCTAGACCCAGAGACCTGTGTTAGCCATGACTCTGACAGGAAACACAGAACCTCCGTCCATGATCCTTGACCAATCCCTTACTGTTCCTTGCATGTCTCCAGTGCATGTAGCCTTATAGAGAACACTCCTGGGTAAATGATGTTTTCACTGTTCATTGAGATTGAGGCCCTAGATCCCTATGTCCTCTCCTATCTAGTGAGCCAGGCTGGCCACCTGTGAGCCAAACTCCAAAATTGTGAATGCCAAAATATACTTGTTTGCACTTGTTTCTAAGTTGATTTACATATCCTTATTTTATCCCTCCAACAGATGTGGAAGCAGAATGTTTAATCTGTATCACTAATCTGTATCATTTGTTATATCTTTAAATTAGCCTTTATAAATATCAGACATTACACCACAACACTGAAAATGAATCACTGCTCTGAACAAGAACTGAGACAATTAAACAGAGCATCAAAGCCTGCTTTAATAAAGAACAAATTCCAACTAAGAGGCTCTTAGCATTGGATCCATAATGAGATAACTCAGATTGAGGAGACAGACCCATTATAATCCCCTAGAAATCCACTACTTGTAATGATAGTGACAAAAATTCCCTTTCATCATGATACATCTTAACCAAGTGCTGAATGCAAAGAGATTATATGTTAATAAAAATCTTATTCAGCTGTTTAGACTCTATTTGAAGATAAATATTGCTTCTCTTTTTTTTCTTTCTCTCTCTCTTCTTCCCTCCCTCCTTCTTTCTACACACACACACACATACACACACACTGCAAAGTGTCTTTAGGGATAATCATGGAGAGTATGAAAGAATTCTCATGTCAAGGTGTCTCTGTCAAAACTTGAAACAAAACTAGACCTCAGACAAGGGACTTGGCCAGGTACTAAAGAAGCTGGGGCCAAAGTTAGTGAAAGAAAAAAATATGAGAAAGAGGCAAAAAACTATTATGTGATAAGATGATTAAAAAGCTGAATAAACAAACACTAAAACAAACATCTTTAAGTGCATCATCTCCAGTACATCCCACCATTCAATCTAAAGCATAATCAAAGAGACCAGAATACCTAAAAAGTAAGCAAAACAACCCAAATACTTTCATAATTCTGCAAACTACTCCAATCTGTAGGATTTTCTTTCAAAAATCTGTTTCTAGAGAAGTAAGTTTTTTCTCAACTATTTTCTGTGTCATGTTAGTTTGGCTGAACTTAAGTGATTATTTTTTTCTCTTCCTTTAGTTTTGCTAATTAGTGCTGAGCGTTGGCAGACCATACAGATAAGCTGGCAAATGACCAAAAACATGTTAATAGAGAATTGCTCATAATTCCCTTGCTGCCAGTCAGAAATAATTGGTACCTTTCTTCAAGCTTTCCTAGGAGAATGATAAATCAAGAGGAAATGCCTTTTATTTCAAAGACCTTTTATCAGCTCTGGATCATAAAGCATGGCAATTTGTTTCTCCTTTATTATAAAGAAACTATAACAACAACATTTTTAAAGGAATACTGATCAAAGTTAAGGAGCTTAACACCTGTCAAAACACAAATCCTAAGAAAAAAATCACAAATCCTTTGGCATCTAGAAAAACTGAGGACATAAGGCTGCTAAAGAGTCAGGCTCTCTCCTTCACAGAAGGCACACCATCTGAGCCAACCACACATTTTGGTATGAAGATGAAGCTGCACTCCACACACATAAATGAAACAAACAGAGTAATCTATCATCGTGTAGAAGGCAAGGTAAAGGCTTCTTACCTGTTGGAATCAAGATTAAACAAAAGGAAAAGATAGACACATTTTTTTAAGCCATTAATACAAAGTAATAATCTTCCTTTTTTTTATTGTCCAAGCTAAAGCTGCAATAAACCTCCATGAAACTCAAAGACAGGCCAAAGTAGAGTGATGAATTGGCAAAATCTGGGGAATCTGTGTGTTAATTAAAAAAAAAAATTGGATTGGTAACAACTAAATATGTATTATTCCTCAATTTTTTTTTAACTATCACACTATTCACAACAATATTATCATCCACTTTTGCCAGTTCCTTATTATGGACAATATATAAAGTGGCATTTTTATTATATGTTATGCTATGCAGGTTTGGCCTTGCAAGCCTGGGTCTGAGTTATCTGTGATCTACCTTTGAGATTTTCCATACGCATTATTAGAATGCATATACTTCTTGGAGAATTAAAACTACCACTTGAATTAGGTATGTATATTTGGAAATAAAACTCCACTCTCACTTTATATATTAATTCTATGATTTTAATATTAAAATTTACTCTCTTTGAAAGTGCTCATTGAAAGTTGAAATAGAATCATTTCAACATTTCAACTTCTAATGAGCTACAAAATACTGTAAATTTTAGTTTTAGAAATCACAGAATTACTATATAAAGTGGGAATGGAGTTGTATTTCCAAATATCCATGTCTTATTCAAGATACATAGTTAATTATGTAATCTTTCATGCATAGGAAAGTACTTAGACATCTCAGTTGGGAAATTTAAGAGTTAGCTACTATTATTTAGAATGCCTCTTTATTGAGTAGTAAGGTTTTATTTTAAACACATCCAAAATCTTCTTTACAGAAATGAGCATATCAGTTTCCTACCCTTCCAGATGGAACACATCTGATCCTTGTTTTAAATTATACCAAATTATTTCTGTTTTATGAAAAGCTTATTATACTTTGCAACCTGGCTATTGCTTTCTGAAACTATATTTTCCACCAAAGAGTAAAAGGATTCTTTTGTCTTTTCGTTGCAATAAGTAAAAGAGAGAAGGGGGACCTCCAACCAAGCAGTTTGCACACACAATTTTTTATTACAATATATGATCTTGGTCACTTTTAGAGAGATTTTCTAAATTTTAGGTTTTCTTCATATATACATATTATATATTTGCATCTTCATATATACACAGGTAACTTCAGAACATTTTTTAGAATTCATCCAATGTTGCACATAGACAATTAATAAGGAAGTCTTACCAGGTTTTTAGCTGGGTATGTGTGTGTTATAAATCTGTAAAGGAACCCAGTTATTTAGTATCCAAGTTTGTGAAACAGATCACTTAGAAAATAATTATTCAAAGACTCACTGAAAGATTTTCCCAGTTTCTTTCAGTAGCAAACTCCCAAAGGGCTTTCATAGTGATTCAACCAGCATTTGTTGATTCCTTGCTATGTGCCAACTGTTCAGAATGAGGGGGAAGAAAAGATGAGAAAATACCAATATATGTTCTCCTGAAATATGATGGTTGAGACAAATCCATAAGCAAATAATAATAATGTTATAACATTGTATATATATAGACTCTTACTTTGCCCCGCAAAGAACTTAGGTCACCAAATTACACCAAGTCTTCCCAGGTGGCTGAGTGGTAAAGAATCCATCTGCCAATGCAGGATAAGTGGGTTCAATCCCTGAGTCGGGATGATCCCCTGGAGACAGAAATGGCAACCCATTCTAATATTCTTGCCTGGAAAATTGCATGGACAGAGGAGCCTGGCAGGCTATTGTCCACAGGGTTGCAAATAGTCAGACACAACTGAGCAACTGAGCACCTATGCAAATTACAGCTGTGGATAAGTGCAACATTAGAAGCACAAATGATGCATAGAAGGGAAAATAACAAATACACTTTAACTTATAGTCGTATACAGTTGAGCTTTGACAATGAATAGAAGAGGATTCTTAGAGGGAACCCACAGATTGAAATCTGCCATAATGTCCAATCACAACTTTGAATACAATTACATAGCTAAATTCTATGAGTTAATATCTACTTATACTTGGCAGGGGCTTCCCTGGTGGTGCAGAGGTTAAAGCGTCTGCCTGCAATGTGGGAGACCTGCGTTCAATCCCTGGGTCGGGAAAATGCCCTGGAGAAGGAAATGGCAACCCACTCCAGTATTCTTGCCTGGAGAATCCCATGGACAGAGGGGAATGGTGGGCTACAGTCCATGGGTCGCAAAGAGTTGGACACAATTGAGCAACTTCACTTTATACTTGGCAGATAACTAGTTTCTGCTATTTCTATTTGCTATCTATAGGGGTTCTTGATTTCATAGATGGTCAGGCAAATGTCTATTTGAAACAGCACATCAAAACACTATTTTGTGTGTGTGTGTGTAGGACCCTTTTTTTTTTTTAATTTTAAAATCTTTAATTCTTACATGCGTTCCCAAACATGAACCCCCCTCCCACCTCCCTCCCCATAACATCTCTCTGGGTCATCCCCATGCACCAGCTCCAAGCATGCTGTATCCTGCATCAGACATAGACTGGCAATTCAATTCTTACATGATAGTATACATGTTAGAATGTCATTCTCCCAAATCATCCCACCCTCTCCCTCTCCCTCTGAGTTCAAAAGTCCGTTATACACATCTGTGTCTCTTTCCCTGTCTTGCAAATAGGGTCGTCATTGCCATCTTCCTAAATTCCATATATATCTGTTAGTATACTGTATTGGTGTTTTTCTTTCTGGCTTACTTCACTCTGTATAATCGGCTCCAGTTTCATCCATCTCATCAGAACTGATTCAAATGAATTCTTTTTAATGGCTGAGTAATACTCCATTGTGTATATGTACCACAGCTTTCTTATCCATTCATCTGCTGATGGACATCTAGGTTGTTTCCATGTCCTAGCTATTATAAACAGTGCTGCGATGAACATTGGGGTACATGTGTCTCTTTCAATTCTGGTTTCCTCGGTGTGTATACCCAGCAGTGGGATTGCTGGGTCATAAGGTAGTTCTATTTGCAATTTTTTAAGGAATCTCCACACTGTTCTCCATAGTGGCTGTACTAGTTTGCATTCCCACCAACAGTGTAGGAGGGTTCCCTTTTCTCCACACCCTCTCCAGCATTTATTGCTTGCAGATTTTTGGATCGCAGCCATTCTGACTGGTGTGAAGTGGTACCTCATTGTGGTTTTGATTTGCATTTCTCTAATAATGAGTGATGTTGAGCATCTTTTCATGTGTTTGTTAGCCATCCGTATGTCTTCTTTGGAGAAATGTCTATTTAGTTCTTTGGCCCATTTTTTGATTGGGTTGTTTATTTTTCTGGAATTGAGCTGCAGAAGTTGTTTGTATATTTTTGAGATTAGTTGTTTGTCAGTTGCTTCATTTGCTATTATTTTCTCCCATTCAGAAGGCTGTCTTTTCACCTTGCTTATATTTTCCTTTGTTGTGCAGAAGCTTTTAATTTTAATTAGATCCCATTTGTTTATTTTTGCTTTTATTTCCAGAATTCTGGGAGGTGGATCATAGAGGATCCTGCTGTGATTTATGTCTGAGAGTGTTTTGCCTATGTTCTCCTCTAGGAGTTTTATAGTTTCTGGTCTTACATTTAGATCTTTAATCCATTTTGAGTTTATTTTTGTGTGCGGTGTTAGAAAGTGATCTAGTTTCATTCTTTTACAAGTGGTTGACCAGTTTTCCCAGCACCACTTGTTAAAGAGATTGTCTTTACTCCATTGTATATTCTTGCCTCCTTTCTCAAAGATAAGGTGTGGATTTATCTCTGGGCTTTCTATTTTGTTCCATTGATCTATATGTCTGTCTTTGTGCCAGTACCATACTGTCTTGATGACTGTGGCTTTGTAGTAGAGCCTGAAGTCAGGCAAGTTGATTCCTCCAGTTCCATTCTTCTTTCTCAAGATTGCTTTGGCTATTCGAGGTTTTTTGTATTTCCATACAAATCTTGAAATTATTTGTTCTAGTTCTGTGAAAAATACCGTTGGTAGCTTGATAGGGATTGCATTGAATTTGTAAATTGCTTTGGGTAATATACTCATTTTCACTATATTGATTCTTCCGATCCATGAACATGGTATATTTCTCCATCTATTAGTGTCCTCTTTGATTTCTTTCATCAGTGTTTTATAGTTTTCTATATATAGGTCTTTAGTTTCTTTAGGTAGATATATTCCTAAGTATTTTATTCTTTTCGTTGCAATGGTGAATGGAATTGTTTCCTGAATTTCTTTTTCTACTTTCTCATTATTCGTGTATAGGAATGCAAGGGATTTCTGTGTGTTGATTTTATATCCTGCAACTTTACCATATTCATTGATTAGCTCTAGTAATTTTCTGGTGGAGTCTTTAGGGTTTTCCATGTAGAGGATCATGTCATCTGCAAACAGTGAGAGTTTTACTTCTTCTTTTCCAATTTGGATTCCTTTTATTTCTTTTTCTGCTCTGATTGCTGTGGCCAAAACTTCCAGAACTATGTTGAATAGTAGTGGTGAAAGTGGACACCCTTGTCTTGTTCCTGACTTTAGCGGAAATGCTTTTAATTTTTCACCATTGAGGATAATGTTTGCTGTGGGTTTGTCATAGATAGCTTTTATTATGTTGAGGTATGTTCCTTCTATTCCTGCTTTCTGGAGAGTTTTTATCATAAATGGATGTTGAATTTTGTCAAAGGCCTTCTCTGCATCTATTGAGATAATCATATGGTTTTTATTTTTCAATTTGTTAATGTGGTGAATTACATTGATTGATTTGTGGATATTGAAGAATCCTTGCATCCCTGGGATAAAGCCCACTTGGTCATGGTGTATGATCTTTTTAATGTGTTGTTGGATTCTGATTGCTAGAATTTTGTTGAGGATTTTTGCATCTATGTTCATCAGTGATATTGGCCTGTAGTTTTCTTTTTTTGTGACATCTTTGTCAGGTTTTGGTATTAGGGTGATGGTGGCCTCATAGAATGAGTTTAGAAGTTTACCTTCCTCTGCAATTTTCTGGAACAGTTTGAGGAGGATAGGTGTTAGTTCCTCTCGAAATTTTTGGTAGAATTCAGCTGTGAAGCCGTCTGGACCTGGGCTTTTGTTTGCTGGAAGATTTCTGATTACAGTTTCAATTTCCATGCTTGTGATGGGTCTGTTAAGATTTTCTATTTCTTCCTGGTTCAGTTTTGGAAAATTGTACTTTTCTAAGAATTTGTCCATTTCTTCCACGTTGTCTATTTTATTGGCATACAATTGCTGATAGTAGTCTCTTATGATCCTTTGTATTTCTGTGTTGTCTGTTGTGATCTCTCCATTTTCATTTCTAATTTTATTGATTTGATTTTTCTCTCTTTGCTTCTTGATTGAGTCTGGCTAATGGTTTGTCAATTTTATTTATCCTTTCAAAGAACCAGCTTTTGGCTTTGTTGATTTTTGCTATGGTCTCTTTTGTTTCTTTTGCATTTATTTCTGCCCTAATTTTTAAGATTTCTTTCCTTCTACTAACTCTGGGGTTCTCCAACTCTTCCTTTTCTAGTTGCTTTAGTTGTAGAGTTAGGTTATTTATTTGACTTTTTTCTTGTTTCTAGAGGTATGCCTGTATTGCTATGAACTTTCCTCTTAGCACTGCTTTTATAGTGTCCCACAGGTTTTGGGTTGTTGTGTTTTCATTTTCATTAGTTTCTATGCATATTTTGATTTCTTTTTTGATTTCTTCTGTGATTTGTTGGTTATTCAGAAGTGTGTTGTTCAACCTCCATATGTTGGAATTTTTAATAGTTTTTCTCGTGTAATTGAGATCTAATCTTACTGCATTGTGGTCAGAAAAGATGCTTGGAATGATTTCGATTTTTTTGAATTTATCAAGTTTAGATTTATGGCCCAGGATGTGATCTATCCTGGAGAAGGTTCCATGAGCACTTGAAAAAAAGGTGAAATTCATTGTTTTGGGGTGAAATGTCCTATAGATATCAATTAAGTCTAACTGATCTAATGTATCATTTAAAGTTTGCGTTTCTTTGTTAATTTTCTGTTTAGTTGATCTGTCCATAGGTGTGAGTGGGGTATTAAAGTCTCCCACTATTATTGTGTTATTGTTGATTTCCCCTTTCATACTTGTTATCATTTCTCTTACATATTGCGGTGCTCCTATATTGGGTGCATATATATTTATAATTGTTATATCTTCTTCTTGGATTGTTCCTTTGATCATTATGTAGTGGCCTTCTTTGTCTCTTTTCACAGCCTTTGTTTTAAAGTCTATTTTATCGGATATGAGTATTGCCACTCCTGCTTTCTTTTGGTCTCTATTTGCGTGGTATATATTTTCCAGCCCTTCACTTTCAGTCTGTACGTGTCCCTTGTTTTGAGGTGGGTCTCTTGTAAGCAGCATATAGAGGGGTCTTGTTTTTGTATCCATTCGGCCAGTCTTTGTCTTTTGGTTGGGGCGTTCAACCCATTTACGTTTAAGGTGATTATTGATAAGTATGATCCCGTTACCATTTACTTTATTGTTTTGGGTTCGGGTTTATACACCCTTTTCATGTTTCCTGTCTAGAGGATATCCTTTAGAATTTGTTGGAGAGCTGGTTTGGTGGTGCTGAATTCTCTCAGCTTTTGCTTGTCTGTAAAGCTTTTGATTTCTCCTTCGTATTTGAATGAGATCCTTGCTGGATACAGTAATCTGGGCTGTAGGTTATTGTCTTTCATCACTTTAAGTATGTCTTGCCATTCCCTCCTGGCCTGAAGAGTTTCTATTGAAAGATCAGCTGTTATCCTTATGGGAATCCCCTTGTGTGTTATTTGTTGTATTTCCCTTGCTGCTTTTAATATTTGTTCTTTGTGTTTGATCTTTGTTAATTTGATTAATATGTGTCTTGGGGTGTTTTGCCATGGGTTTATCCTATTTGGAACTCTCTGTGTTTCTTGGACTTGGGTGATTATTTCCTTCCCCATTTTAGGGAACTTTTCAACTATTATCTCCTCAAGGATTTTCTCATGATCTTTCTTTCTGTCTTCTTCTTCTGGGACTCCTGTAATTCGAATGTTGGAGCGTTTCATATTGTCCTGGAGGTCTCTGAGATTGTCCTCGTTTCTTTTAATTCGTTTTTCTTGTTGCCTCTCTGATTCATTTATTTCTACCATTCTATCTTCTATTTCACTAATCCTATCTTCTGCCTCCGTTATTCTACTATTTGTTGCCTCCAGAGTGTTTCTGATCTCATTTATTGTGTTATTCATTATATTTTGACTCTTTTTTATTTCTTCTAGGTCCTTGTTAAACCTTTCTTGCATCTTCTCAATCCTTGTCTCTAGGCTATTTATCTGTGTTTCCATTTTGATTTCAAGATTTTGGATCATTTTCACTATCAATATTCGGAATTCCTTCTCCAGTAGATTCCCTACTTCTTCCTCTTTTGTTTGGTTTGGTGGGCAACTCTCCTGTTCCTTTACCTGCTGAGTATTCCTCTGTCTCTTCATCTTGGTTATATTGCTGCGTTTGGGGTGGCCTTTTTATATTCTGGTAATTTGTGGAGTTCTCTTTATTATGGAGCTTCCTCACTTTGGGTGGGGTTCTATCAGTGGCTTGTCAAGGTTTCCTGGTTAGGGAGGCTTGTGTTGGAGTTTTGGTGGGTGGAGCTGGGTTTCTTCTCTCTGGAGTGCAGTGGAGTGACCCGTAATGGGTTATGAGACATCAAAAGTTTTGGGATAATTTTGAGCTGCCTGTATATTGAAGCTCAGGGGAGTGTTCCTGTGTTTCTGGAGAATTTGCGTGGTATGTCTTGTTTTGGAACTTGTTGGCCCTTGGGTGGAGCTTGGTTTCGGTGTAGGTATGAAGGCATTTGATGAGCTCCTATTGCTTAATGTTCCCTGAATTCAAGAGTTCTCTAATGTTTTCAGGCTTTGGATTTAAGCTTCCTGCTTCTGGTTTTCAGTTTTATTTTTACAGTAGCCTCTAGACTTCTCCATCTATACAGCACCGATGATAAAACATCTAGGTTAAAGATGAAAAGTTTCTCCACATTGAGGGACACTCAGAGAGGTTCACTGAGTTACAAGGAGAAGAGAAGATGGAGGGGGTAGTTAGAGGTAACTGGAATGAGATGCGGTGAGATCAAGAGAGGAGAGAGCAAGCTAGTCAGTAGTCACTTCCTTATGTGCTCTCTATAGTCTGGACCACTCAGAGGTATTTACAGAGTTATACGGGGAAGAGGAGAGGGAGGAAGTAGACAGAGGTGACCAGGAGGATAAGAGAGAGGAATGAGTAGGAGAGAGACAAATCCTGCCAGTAACCAGTTCCTTAGGTGTTCTCTACTGTCTGGAACACACAGAGATTCACAGAGTTGGATAGAGAAGAGATGGGGGAGAAAAGAGACAGAGGCCACCTGGTGGAGAAAAAGGAGAGTCCAGAGGAGGAGAGAGTGGTCAAGCCAGTAATCTCGCTCTCAGGTAAACTTGGGTAGTGAAGTTTGGGTTTTTAGATGTACAAAATTGACAACAAAAACCTAAGAGCAAAGATTAAAAATCTAGAGTAGAGGTTGGATTTTCAAAGATTACAATATTAAAGAAAAGCAGAAGGAAAAAGGAAGAAAGAAAAAAAATTATTAAAAAACAAACAAACAAACAAAAGAAAAAAAAAAAAACACACCAACAACCATCCAAAGAGTATATATGGTGTTTGCCTTAAAAAAAAAAATAGTAATAATAGGTTATAGAAATAAAAATTAGAGGAGAAATAGAAGACTTAACAATTTAAAAAAGCTGGAAAAAAAAAAAAAAAAAAAAACAAAAAAGCAAAAAGCAAAAAAAAAAAAAAAGGAATGATTTTAAAAATATTAAAAATATATCTAGCCCTTCTCTGATGTTATGGGCCGTGTGGGCTCACTTCCAAGGTGGTTCCCTCTGTTTAACTTCTTCTGTTTGCTGGTTTTTTAGGCTCACTAGTTCAGTCACGCTGTGGGGAGGGGGGATGCTGCAAACAAACAGCACTGTCGTGTGCACACCGCATCTCAGCCCCACTTGACCTGTCCTTTCTCGCGGCACACAAACCGCTCCGGCTCTACGATGCTCAGCCGGGAACCGTCTGGGGCCGGCCCTAGGCTGCGTGCACTTCCCCAGTCCAAGCCGCTCAGGTTTGGCGCTCAGGCAGCCCTCAGAGGCATAGATTCGGCTGGGACTGCGCTTTGTGCCCTTCCCAGGTCCGAGTAGCTCAGGAGTTTGGCGAGCACGATCGCCGCGGCTTGTCACCTTTTCCGCCGCTGCCGCTCAGCTCTCTGTGTGGACTGCTGGTGCACCCCGTGAGGCAGACTGTGACTGTCCAGCACCCCCAGAAGTCTTAGCAAAGGAGCCTGCTTGCAGTTAGGTAAGTAAAGTCTCTCCGGGTCTGCAATTGCCCCTTTCCAGTCCTTACGGCTCTGGCTGCCTGTCCCCGGTGGGGGATGGTCTGCAGCCGGCTTTTTCCGTTCCGTCCTTTGTTCTGTGCTCGGTCCTGGCGGTGTCTTATGTTCGAGTTTTTCGCGTGGTAGCTATCCCACAGTCTGGTTTGCTAGCCCAAGTTAGATCGTTCTGGTTGCGCATGGGACGTTCCTGCCCGATTCTTACAAAGCTCTGCAGCCCGCGCCTCCCTCGCGTCCCTGCCCTGCCCCCACGTCCCAATGGTGGATGCAGGCGTCTGTGCTGCTTTTCCACTGGGGGAGTTACTGTTGGGCTTGTAATCTGTTGGTTTTAATTATTTATCTATTTTTCCTTCCTGTTATGTTGCCCTCTGTGTTTCCAAGGCTTGCCACAGACTCAGCAGGGAGAGTGTTTCCTGGTGTTTGGAAACCTCTCTTCTTAAAATTCCCTTCCCGGGATGGGCTTCCCTTCCCGGGACGGAGCTCCCTCCCCACCTCCTTTGTCTCCTTTTTCGTCTTTTATATTTTTCCCTACCTGTTTTTGAAGACAATGGTCTGCTTTTCTGGTTGCCTGATGTCCTCTGCCAGCCTACAGAAGTTGTTTTGTGGAGTTTGCTCGGCGTTGAAATGTTCTTTTGAGGAATTTGTGAGGGAGAAAGTGATCTTCCCGTCCTATTCCTCCGCCATCTTTCCCTCTCCCAAAACACTATTTTAAGGGAAAGCTCAGGAAAAGCACCATAAATTTGCTTGTGTCTTCTGTATTTCCTCACATAACTGTTGGAAAATTTAATCCTTTGGGAGATATTTGACTTCTAAATAAATAGCAAGATAAATCATTAGCCCTGTAAAGATTTGCTAAAATCATTATAGTTTAAAAATATAGCTCCATAATTCAACCTATATGTAAAACTGAAAAAAAAAAAAAAAGGAATTTGCTTTATGCTCCATTTATAGTTTCTAAAAGGTAATTACAAGGTGCCTGGTACATAATAGAAATTTGTAGTGGACACTGCTTTTCTTCTGACTAGAATCAGAATTTCTTTGGGGGCAGCATCACTGCTGTCCTTGGTCCTGATAGCTGTAGGCATGAGCATGTAAGTCAAGTCTAGCCACAGTAATATGATCAGGAATGGCCACGTGATCCAAGTCAGGCCAATCAAGACCATTAGCAAGACTGGCTAGAGCTACAAGGAAAGAGATGCTAGCTGTAAAGATTATGTCTGTCTAGAGAGGCCAGTGACCATCTTTACCACTGTATTGAAAGCTCCCATTTAGAATGAAGTTGATCCAGAGGAAAGAAGAGTCAAGAAGGAGAGTAAAAGACTCAGATTCCTGATAATTTCAGCTATACTTCTATAGTATAGAGCATGACTGAAGCCAGATTCTCCTCTTTAATGTCCTTATTAACAAATTGTGTGTATATATCATACATACATACATACATATGATGAATTACGGTAGCTGCAACTACCAGAATGAGCCTTAATTAACGTTGTGTCAAACAAATGTGAATTTTCATCCCCTCCTTTCCTTTCCTCCTCATTTTTGTAAAACTTAAAAGATTGCCAAAACGGGTACATTAGACCATATATTATATAGCTATAGAAATCCCATGGACAAAGGAGCCTGGGAGGCTGCAGTTCATGGGATCACAAAGTCTGACCGAGCAACTGAGCACAGTGCATGGTCTATTAGATGGCATAACAACCTATTTTGTGTGAGAGAAAAAAAAAAATTTAAGGAATAAATATTATTGCATCTGGGATTTTTTAATTGTTAATTTTATGTCTGACTTGTCATTTACAGGTAAAAGAAATCACCGTGCATCTTTAGTTTCTCTTTGAATGAAGATAAAATAAGTATCAGAAATTTTAAAAAAAAAAAAAAACCTCATTGTGGTACAAGAGAACAGACACACTTTCATGCTTCACAACCTTAATTCTGGAAACTCACAAAAACTTCAGAGAGCATAGATTATATTGTGTTATGTCAGTATTTAATGAAAATTCTGCTGTTTGCTAAAAAACCTAATCCTAAGAAGTAATTACTCTTCTACCCCCTTGTGGCTTGAAAAGTAAATATGCCATATCCTACCTATTTCTCAGGAAGGCAGAAAATAATCTTAATGACACTTCCTTGCTAAACATCTGATATTACCTAGATGGTACACGAAACAAGAGATGCCAAAGCGACTAAACAGGAAACAGAGCTGTTGCCACAGATTATTCTAAGGCGAACATACAAAACCATTTGTGTTTTTATTGACAGTTCTTTGGTTGAAAGACAATAGGTGAAAATTAGGGATCAGGCTAGTTTGTTGGGGAATGACTTTCATGTTTTCAACACTTCACAGGAATAGAAATCAAAGGGAAAGTGCCTGCTTTCTGGCCCAGGTAATATTTGAAGAGCTACCAGTTAAAGAAGGAAAACTGATGAAAGTATAAATCACCATTTCCAAATGGTGCCACAAAAAAAAAAAAAAAAAAAGGAAGACTACTCTCTTTTTCCAATCCTTTCCTTCTCAACCCCTTAAGAGAGTAGTTTGATGTTCCCCTTGAGACAGTATTGGGTACTTTGCCAAGAACACACAATCTATTTTGTTCATATATGAGAAACAACATTTACAAACAACTGTTTGTAAATGACAAGTCATTTTTCTTCATAAGGTTTTATATGTCTTCTAGGTATAGTTACCATTTCTTGCATAGATACCTATGTGAAAGGAAAGGATTGATTTGCATCCCTAGCATTTGGCATAGGCAATCTAAGCTTTAAATGATGGTATCAGTATTCCCACAGCAAGCAAGATGTGCTTCCAAATATAATTAAACAGATATATGAACAATGCCACCTCCTTTTTTGGCTAATTTTTGCCCTCCTTTCTGGGCACTTGCTCAATATGTTTTCTTCTTTTTTAAAAAATGTTACAATAACCACCAGCATCAGAAAAGATCATTGGCAGCCAATCTGCTGCCCAAGTTAAGGCTCTGTTCAATATTTCAGTGTTTCCAAAACTGACACACTGCTTGTTTGGCCCTGCCTGTAATCTTGTTTTCAATTTCTATTTGCCTTGGGCATCTTCCTCCTGTCACATATCCATATGCGTCTAACTGCACCACATGTAGGGCCAGATGCTAGAAATGCCATGATACCAAGGCATGTGACACAAGGATGATCTGCTCTTTCCCTTATAATTAAATGAGAAAACTGCGGGTATACTCTCTCCCACCTGGCCCTGTCACAAATGGCGCCAACAGATGCCACCACATGTGATTCATGTAAGTCCAAAGGAAAGATGTAAATACACCCCTTAAAAAAATTTTTTTTCATCAAGGACTGGAGCTCCACAAAGTTGGTTACTTTGCAAAGAAAAACAGGTGTTAGGGTAAAATAAAAGACACAGCAACACCCAAGGTAACCAACACTCTGTGGCTTCTGTCCAAAACCATCACACACTGGCCTCACGCTTTAACGCACCTGTCATTTCCTACTGTGAGCTTCCCAGGCGCCGGGTTGGCGACAAGCCAGGGTTAAACCCACTGGCAATTATTCACCCCATGTCCATCAGCCTGTGCTCTGAAAACCCCTCAGACCCTTCAGACTTGCCAGCAGCAGCCAGTGTTTCCTTTGATATCTGCTACCTCCCAGCAAACCGTGTTCAGAACAGACAGGCCGTCAGAGAACACTCACTTTCATCTCTGCACTCCCTTACCACTAATAAGCTTCTCTCTAATAACCATATTAAACCCAGCTATCACATATTGAAAGAAGGCTTCAAAAAAAGTGCTGCAAACAAGTTTGTGACATAAAGTACAGAAATAAGGACACTGGATAAATGACAGGTGATGCTGGGTACAAAGGATTAAGTACAACAAGCAACCTTGAATACTGCAGCTTTATGCCAAATTCAGTCTGTGATTAGGCCTCTAACTTTGATTCTATTGACTTATCTTTAATGTTATCATCTAATGTTATGAAATTATTTTTTCTTAAAGAATTGACGTAAACACCAAATAATCATGAACTAAAACTGCATTAGTCTTCAGACATTTAGTGTTGATGGCTTGACTGAAAAATGATCCAAAAGAAATATGCAGCTGCTAACAACTTTCCCAGATGTATACATTAATACATGTATCAGTTCAGTTCAGTCGCTCAGTTGTGTCCAACTCGTTGTGACCCCATGAATCACAGCACGCCAGGCCTCTGTCCATCACCAACTCCTGGAGTTTACTCAGACTCACATCCATTAAGTCAGTGATGCCATCCAGCCATCTCATCATATACATTTCCTAAAAAGAAGGTTGAAAATTTTCAGATGTGAATTTATGTTTTCAGAAAATTTATGAGCATTTAATATCTCAAGTAATAATGTAATGGTTTTATAATTAGTCAGACCTACCTCCTCTCATAAATGTATGTCTGATGCCTCTGTAAATGTATATCATCTGCTAAGGGTTCCAATGGAGTTATCAGCTTTTCTTTCCCTTACTAAGTAGTCCAAAAGGGAGAAATAAAAAGAAAGAAGCAATCATCACTGACTTACACACCTTGGGGATGTACAGCACTCTTATGTCTCTTTAGATCCATTCCTTGCCTTTATCCTCAGCATTTAGCATTTACACTGATGACCATCTGGCACATGGATCTCACAGCCTGTATTTTTCAATGGCCTTAATGGCCTTCTTCCCAAACCAGCAACAAACATGTCTAAACAACCTTGTCATAAAGCTATGGTCCTTAATAAGCTGTAAGTTCCATGAGAGCAAAAGTTACAACTTGCTATTTTTTGTAGCTCCCACAGCATTAGGCAAAATTATCAGCACATAATATGCCATTGCTGGAGAAGAGAATGGCAACCCACTCCAGTATTCTTGCCTGGAGAATCCCATGGACAGAGGAGCCTGGCGGGATACAGTCCATGGGGTCACAAAGAGTCAGACATAACTGAAGCAACTGAGTGATATACCATTGAGGCTTGGAACTCTTTGATTGAATGCAACATATCTGAAATTCTTATCACAGCATTCTGTCCATATCCTCCCCATCTTGAAACACATCTGCACTTCATTCTTATAGAAGATACTTAATAACAAAGTCTTTTACACTTCTTCCAGTCCATCCTTGATCTCTCCACTGACAATATAATCCCCACTCAGTCCTGGACTTCTGTTGAGTCACTTCTTTGCCAGCTCCATCACAATCATCAAAAGCCTCACCTTTGGACCTACTGGCAAGTTTAACTCCAAATTGTTTTCCCACACATACATGCTTTTCCATTCTATTTTCTCTGTTTCTAGACTGATTGAGACGTCTAGAAAAGAGGCAGAAACGGCACAGAGCAGTTTCATCTTGGGGAACTTCAAATAGACTTATTTGCTATTACTCATCAACTCTTAGCTTACTCCTAGGGATTTCTCAGAATTTTGTCCCCTTAAGCCCCCAACTATTCACATGCTAGAATATGGAATATGGCACAAGCTGGAATCAAGATTGCCAGGAGAAATATCAATAACCTCAGATATGCAGATGACACCACCCTTATGGCAGAAAGTGAAGAACTAAAGAGCCTCTTGATGAAAGTGAAAGAGGAGAGTGCAAAAGTTGGCTTAAAGCTCAACATTCAGAAAACGAAGATCATGGCATCCAGTCCCATCACTTCATGGCAAATAGATGGGGAAACAGTGGAAACAGTGTCAGACTTTATTTTGGGGGGCTCCAAAATCACTGCAGATGGTGATTGCAGCCATGAAATTAAAAGCTGCTTACTCCTTGGAAGGAAAGTTATGACCAACCTAGATAGCATATTAAAAAGCAGAGAACTTACTTTGCCAACAAAGGTCCATCTAGTCAAGGCTATGGTTTTTCCAGTGGTCATGTATGGATGTGAGAATTGGCCTATAAAGAAAGCTGAGCGCAGAAGAATTGATGCCTTTGAACTGTGGTGTTGGAGAAGACTCTTGAGAGTTCCTTGGACTGCAAGGAGATCCAACCAGTCCATCCTAAAGGAGATCAGTCCTGGGTGTTCTTTGGAAGGACTGATGTTGAAGCTGAAGTGCCAATATTTTGGCCACCTGATGTGAAGAGCTGACTCACTTGAAAAGACCCTGATGTTGGGAAAGATTGAACACAGGAGGGAAAGGGGACCACAAGCAATGAGACGGTTAGATGGCATCATCAGCTCAATGGACATGAGTTTGGGTAAACTCTGGCTGTCGGTAATGGACAGGGAGGCCTGGTGTGCTGGAGTTCATGGGGTCGCAAAGAGTCGGAGACGACTGAGCGACTGAACTGAACTGAACTGAACTGAAAAGGTCACTTGAATTGGATAAAGAAACATGCTTGTGTTTGATTACAGAAACAAGAGTGGGTTGACGTCAGCTCTTGACTCAGGTTCAGGGGAGTGAGTCCACTGCTAATTGGCTGACTTTCAAAGCATAAGACTATTACCGATTTGACTGAGTTTCCGTGGCGAATTCACGGAAGCAAACTCTCATTAATCCGTGAGACAGGTTTAAAACCAGGACTGATGTTTACTGATTATCAAGTCAGCTTTTCCTCAGAATGTGAAGACTTTAAAGTTTATATCATGCCTAAGAAATGTACTAGCTGTAGTAAATTTTGGTGCTGGTGATATTTTTTAATTCCATCTAATATAACAAACCATTCCCTTGACTAAAATAAAAGACCTAAATTGGCATGGAGATGTCATCTGATTTGCCAAAATCTATCAGTTGGGTATTAATAGCCTAGAGCAGAATATTGAGAGGACTATGAAATCTTATCCAGGCCCAGCAGGTTAGAGTGTTATCATTCATGATCAATGTTTGTTATGGAGAGAAGAATTGAATGATCGTATAATGCCATATCATTATGATTCTGCCCTAGACCCCAAAAGCCAGTCAGAATCTACAGTTGGCTGGATTGAACTTCATGGATGGTTATGGAAGAGATTAATTCTAACAAGAATAATTGAACTGGTTGTATTCCAAGCAACTGACATTTAAAAATAACAATGACTAGGATGGAATAAATGGTATATGTGCTAAAGGCATAAGGATCACATCAAAATTCAGTGAAATCTTAATAAATTGAGACAGACTGAAAGAATAAACATTTCCAAAGAGGTAAAAAAGATAAGGAGGAAGACTAATGTAATTGATAAACATGTCATGCTTTAATAATTTTTTCTCTGAAAAAAATGTTTAATATGAAATGTTTAACAATGAATAAAATGTTTCCTAAGTTTAATTCTTTATCGGTATTAATTCAGAATTCAAAATGCAACATTTTATTTTTTAATCTTATATATAAGATATCTTTTTCTTCTAAAATAAAGGAGTGTTAGACCAATAAATTAATATCCTTCACAAAAATACTATTATTGCATACAGGAAAATTCACTTTCCTCTCAGGAAATGACATTGTATTTTCCACTATTTTGAAAGTAACTCTCAAGAGATGGGACTATGATAACTTTTTAATCAGGTAAAACACAAATTTGAATCAAATACTTGGTTAGAATATAATAATATGTCACTTTTTAGTGAGAGAGTCTAGCAAACCTTTCAACATCTATATCTCAATTTATTTTTGCCATCCTCACCACTACAGAAATGGTAAATCTTAAGAAGTAATGTTATAACATTATTTTAATTGACTCCAAAAGGAAAATTATTACTGCTTAATGATAAAAGGGAGAAAACAAAGATTCTAAAGAACAGATGGAATTCATGAATGTAAGAGACTGCACAGTTCTCCAGAAGTATTTCTCATGTTTTCAAGGGCTTGTTCAATTTTAATTTCCTTTCAAATACCTAAGGTTGAGTCATGTCTTAAAATTACATATCTCCAGTGTTTCCTGTCTTACAACATACTTGGTCTCTCTACTCACTGTCAGTACGTGAACCAGAACAGTGATCTTTCCAGCACAATGACAGTTCTTTATGTTCCAAATAGTTAATCCAGGGGACACTAGCAAGCACTTACCTCTATAAAATCTTCTTGGGCTTCCCTTGTGGCTCAGCTGGTAAAGAATCCGCCTGAAATGCAGGAGGCCTGGGTTTGATCCCTGGGTTGGAAAGATCCCCAGGAGAAGGGAACAGCTACCCACTCCAGCATTCTGGCCTGGAAAATTCAATGGACTGTATAGTCCATGGGGTCACAAAGAGTGATACATGACTGAGCAAATTTCACTTTCACTTTCACTTTTCATTTTCACTAAATGCAGTAAGTGAAAAGTAATCAACTATATAAAGATTGTATAAAAAAATTTACAGTGAGCAATAAAAAATATTGGATTTAGAGCCAACAAATAATGAAAATTGGAAACATAAAGGATAAAAAAGGCAACATTATTCACTAAGGATATGACTGAGCAAATGTCTTAACTTCTCTGAAACTTATTCTCTATATTTCTAAAATAGTGAGCTCTCTCTTCATGATGATTATTAAATGTGATAATTCTGTTAGAGTACTTATTCAGTACTTGATGCATGACAAGTACTAGTAAAGATATAGTAAGACCAGGTGTGGAAACCAAGGATGACTTCCTAAACGTGGTGAAATGCGAGCCAGCTCCGAAAGTAAAAAGAGAAAAACAGAATACATTCAGGAAAGGACATGAGCAGAGAAATGAAATGGAAATTTTCAAGAAAAGCATTTCATTATATTCATTTTCTATACTATTGTCTAATTCTCCATATGAACTTTCTTTTTAATAATAACACAGAAACTGAATTGAGAGAGATCTTAAAAGAACAGCTCATCTGTTACCTTTGCTTCAGACAGGCAGTATCATCTTTAAGTTATTTATTTGTTAGTTCCTTGAGATGACAAAAAGAAAAATCATGGTAAATTACAAAATACAAAACCCTTTATTTGGTGGCAAGCCTATCTTCTACTTTAAGCTAAGACAATACATTCTTGAAGTTACTGCCAAATGGATGTACTCTCTGCAAGGGCACCAGTCCTTTCATCCTCCTTCCTGTCCTTGGAGCTGTCAGTTATCATTAATGTTTCTGACGGTCTGCTTCATGCAAAGCACATGCCGATGTGGAAGGTGTTACTCTTGAGTATTTGACTTATGGATAGAGAACAATATTCAATAGGAAAATTTCAACTGCCTGAATAAAGGTCTCCCTTTCACAAACAACTTCTATTTGTCCATCTTGGTAGGTAGAGATACCAAGTATTTATTAGAATGCATAAATTATAAAAAAGAACTGAGTCATTTTAAAAAAAACTGTAATTAATAAATTTTCTTAAAAAGTATATTAATTAGACCTTCATATACTTAGTATCTTTTTAAAAAACTTCTTTTCAAAAATATCAATATATCAAAGATGAGTGTAGACATCCTATGTGCAACAAAAACAGAATAGCTTTCTTAGTCCAATATGCCCTCTAAAAGTAACTAGACAATCTATCTAAAATAGTTTTGAAATATATCTGTTGGCATTGGAGAATCTTTGGGACATCCAGAACAGAGGGTCAAGATCTCAAAAAGAAGAGAAATTCTTTGAGGTGAACCCAATATTCTATGTACACATTTTCCCCTTGGGGCATTTGCTGAGTCTTAAGGAAGAGGGAAGAGGCTGAAAACAGAAGCTAAAAATTTTTGCAGAATGAAAATTCTAAACCAAAGAAGACAATGCAGCTTTTCTCATAGAACTAAGTAGATTTAAAAAATGCACTTTGGGCCTGCTAAGGCAGCAGGAGAAGCTGAGATCATCAGCAGAAGTAAAGCATAAATACGTAAGTCCAAACTCACATAAGTTTTCCCCGCTAAGCATTTCCTAATTCTTAAATTACACAGGGAAAAATCAGTAAGAAGCTGAGCAAAAGTCTATAGGAAACCTCAGTGGAGCTTTCCATAGGCTCACAGTACAGGTGAAATAAAAATTAGAGTTTGGGATCTGCCAAGTAGAACAGCCTTGCATTAAATACCCTAGGCTTTCACATAGGAACTTTTGAATTCTATCTTCTGAGATGGGCAAACATGAGATCTAGGCATAAAAGGGTCAAAAATGTAGCCTAGAATCATTTTAATCTCTGATTAGATTAAGGTTTCTACCCCTACTCTACTACATGATGGAATGTAGGGCAAATCACCTCTAGAGGAAGAGACTATCATCCAAAGCCCCTCCACTTTAAAGATACAGATGTAGGTATAGATGCCATGCCATCACTCCATTAAAAAATTATTAGGCATACCAAGAAACAGGGCCAGGTGACAAGCAGACAATAGAAAGAGACCCACAGAAAAGAATCTGAAAAAGAATAGATATATGTACATGTATAACTGAATCATTTTGCTGTGCACTTGAAACTAATACAACATTGTAAATCAACTACATTCCAATATAAAATAAAAATACAAAAAGAAACAGATCTACAAATAAGACCTAGATATTCTACATAAATTTTATTTTATTATTTTTTCAATGGGATATTTTTATTTTTTTAATATAAATTTATTTATTTTAACTTCTTGCCTGGAGAATCCCATGGAGGGAGGAGCCAGGTGGGCTGCCGTCTATGGGGTCGCACAGAGTCGGACTGAGCAGGCAGGAGGCTAATTACTTTACAATATTGTATTGGTTTTGCCATACATGAACATGAATCCACCACGGGTGTACACATGTTCCCCATCCTGAACCCCCCTCCCATCTCCCTTCCCATACCATCCCTCTGGGTCATCCCAGTGCCCCAGACCCAAGCATCCTGTATCCTGCATCGAACCTAGACCGGCAATTCATTTCATAAATGATATTATACATGTTTCAATGCCATTCTCCCAAATCATCCCACCCTCTCCCTCTCCCACAGAGTCCAAAAGACTGTTCTATACATCTGTGTCTCTTTTGCTGTCTCACATACAGGGTTATCATTACCATCTTTCTAAATTCCATATATATGTGTTAGTATACTGTATTGGTGTTTTTCTTTCTGGCTTACTTCACTCTGTAAAATAGGCTCCAGTTTCATCCACCTCATTAGAACTGATTCAAATGTATTCTTCTTAATGGCTGCTCCATTGTGTATATGTACCACAGCTTTCTTATCCATTCATCTGCTGGTGGATATCTAGGTTGTTTCCATGTCCTGGCTATTATAAACAGTACTGCGATGAACATTGGGATACACGTGTTTCTTTCAATTCTGGTTTCCTCCGTGTGTATGCCCAGAAGTGGGATTGCTGAGTCATAAGGCAGTTCTATTTCCTGTTTTTTAAGCACTCTCCAGACTGTTCTCCATAGTGGCTGTACTAGTTTGCATTCCCACCAACAGTGTAAGAGGGTTCCCTTTTCTCCACACCCTCTCCAGCATTTACTGCTTGTAGACCTTTGGATAGCAGCCATTCTGACTGGCATCTACACAAATTTTAAATTTCTATAAATTATTTTAACAAAATAGATCAAGAACTTCACTTGAGAAATAAAAATCTACAAAAACAACCAATTATAAATTAAGAACTGAAAAGTAAAATAATTGACATTAAAATGCAATCATTGTTTCAGCAAATTGAAGAGAAGTAGAGAAATCCATGATCAAAAAATAGGTTATTATAAAATATCCATGTTCAAAAACAGGAAGAAAAACAATGCAAAAAGATGTCAGAGACATGAAGAAAAATCTAACATTCATATCACTGAAGACCCGAGATGGAAGGGTAAAAGAATCAAACTGAAGCAACATTTGAAGGAATATGTGTGAGACAGTATTAAGATTTGTAAAAAATATCGATCTGCACATTCATAAAGCTTTAAGAAACTGCACACACACAAAAAAACATTTTTACCAAAATTTCTGAACAAAACTCATGATAAAGGGAAAGGTCTTAAAAATCAGCCAAAAGAACAAAACACATTAGCTTTAAAGGAGCTACCAAATTAACAGCTAAGTTTGAACAGAAATGATAGAAGTCAGAAAATAATAGGATAACTGCTGAAAGGTTAATTCAATGTAAAATTATGTGTCCAGAAAAAAATGACCTTTAAAGGAAAAGGTGTAAATCATAAACAAAACAAAAAGAGAGCATGGGAGGAAAGACACTACTGACAAGGGATTAGTTTCCAAAATATACAACCAGCTCATACAGCTTAATATCAAAAGCAACAACAACAATCAAAAAACGTGCAGAAAGACATTTCTCCAAAGAAGACATACAGATGGGCAACATGCATATGAAAAGATGCTCAACATCACTAATTATTAGAGAAATGTAAATCAAAACTAGAATGCTGAAAATATCTATCTCGGGGAATTAGGAAAACAACAACAAATTAAATTCAAAGGAAAGTAGAAGGAAAAAAATTATAAACAGTAAAGACAAATGAAGTAGAACATATAACAGTATAGAAAATCAATGAAGACAATATTTGATTATTAAAATAAAATTATGAACTCCTATCAAGAGAAACCAAGAAAAGAGAGGTAAGGTACAAATGACCAATATTTAGGGATACAAAAGGAGGCATTACCACAGGCACTCTGGACATTAAAAGGAAAATTAAAAGTTATCAAAATAACTGCTGATAAATTTTAAAAATGCATATAAAATAAATTCTTAGATAAGTACAATATAAAAAATAACATAAGAAGAAATTGAAAAATATAATAATACTATCCTAGAAAAATAGGACTTCCCAGGTGCCACTAGCAATAAAGAACCCACCCTCCAATGCAGGAGACATAAGCGATTCAGTTCAATCCCTGGGTCAGGCAGATCCCCTGGAGTAGAAAATGGTAACCCACTCAAGTATTCTTGCCTGGAGAATCCCACGAACAGAGAAAACTGACAGGCCATTATCCACAGGGTCACAAAGAATTGGACATGACTGAAGCGACTTAGTATGCACACACATACTAGAAAATAAATAGTATCTGTAATCAAAAACCCAACCACAAAACAATCTCTAGATCCAGAGAGTTTTACCAGTGAATTCTTCTACATGCTAAGATATAAAATCAATCTTATATGAACCCTACCAGTGAATAGAAAAACAGGAAACACTTCTCATGTTTTAAAGCCAGCATATTTATACCAAAACCTGACAAATGTAATTCAAGAAGGAAATGTTTATGTCAATTTCTTTCATGAACATAGACATAAAAATCCTAGACAAAATATTAGTAAGTCCAGGTATGGTTGACTCCTTTTGCTGTTTACCTGCAATTATCACAACATTGTTTGTTAATCAGCTATACTTAAATACAAAATAAAGTTTAAAAAACATATTAGTAAGTCAAATCCAGTGACATAAAAAAATCATAACCAGTTAAGATTTATTCAAAAAATACAAAGTTGGTTTAACAAACTAAATTTAATCAGTATATTCACCACTTTAACTAAGTAAAGGAGAAACATTATATAAATACATGCAAAAAATTATTTTATAAAATTCAACACCCATTTTGGCTTTTAAAAAACTCTTGGCAAACCAAGAATAAATAGGAACTCCTTAAATCCAATTTTAAAGTGATACTTACAAAAACCTTATCGCAGGGACTAACTTTGATATGATCTCTGGTCCAGAAACTGAGATCCCACATGTCCTAGGGCAGCTAAGCATGCAAGCGGCAACTACTGAAGTCCACATTCTAGAGCCCACACTCCAACAAAGCTAGTAAAGGTGATGGAATTCCAGCTGAGCTATTTCAAAAGACAATGCTGTTAAAAGTACTTCACTCAATATGCCAGCAAATTTGGAAAACTCAGCAGTGAACACAGGACTGGAAAAGGTCAGTTTTCATTCCAGCACCAACAGAGCAATGAAAAGAATGTTCAAACTACTGCACAACTGCACTCATTTCACATGCTACCAAGATCATGCTCAAAATCCTCCAAACTAGACTTCAACAGTATGTGAAGTGGGATTTCCAGATATAAAAGCTGGATTTAGAAAAGGCAGAGGAACAAAAGATCAAATTGCCGACATCCACTTGATCATAGAAAAAGCAAGAGAATTCCAGAAAAACATCTACTTCTGCTTCATTGACTGTGCTAAATCCTTTGTGTGGATAACAACAAACTGTGGAAATTTCTTAAGGAGATGGGAATACCAGGCCACCTTATCTGCCTCCTCAGAAGCCTGTATGCAGGTCAAGAAGCAACAGTTAAAACCAGACATGGAACAATGGACTGGTTCAAAATTGGGAAAGTAGTCCATCAAGGCTGTATATTGTTACCCTGCTTATTTAACTTTTATGCAGACTGCATCATGCAAAATGCTGGGCTGGATGAAGCACAAGCTGGAATCAAGATTTTCAGAAGAAATATCAATAATCTCAGATATGCAGATGACACCACCCTTATGGAAGAAAGCAGAGAGGAACGAGGGAACCTCTTGATGAGGGTTAAAGAGGAGAGTGAAAAAGTTGGCTTAAAACTCAACATTCAGAAAACTAAGATCATGGCATCCAGTCTCATCACTTCATGGCAAATAGATGGGGAAAAAATGGAAATGGTGACAGACTTCATTTTCTTGGGCTCCAAAATCACTGTGGACGGTGACTGCAGCCATGAAATTAAAAGACACTTGCTCCTTGGAAGAAAAGCTATGATGAACCTACACAATGTGTTAAAAAGCAGAGACATCACTTTGCCAACAAAGGTCTGTCTAATCAAAGCTATGGTTTTTCCAGTAGTCATGTACAGATGTGAGAGTTGGACCATAAAGAAGGCTGAGTGCAAAAGAATTGATGCTTTGGAAATGTGGTGCTGGAAAAGACTCTTGAGAGTCCTCTGGACATCAAGGAGCTCAAATCATTCAATCTGAAAGGAAATCAGTCCTGAATATTCACTGGAAGGACTGATGCTGAAGCTGAAGCTTCAATACTTTGGCCACCTGATGGTAAGAGCCGACTCACTGGAAAAGACCCTGATGCTGGGAAAGTTTGAGGGCAGGAGGAGAAGGGGATGACAGATGATGAGATGGTTGGATTGCATCACTGACTCAATGGACATGAGTCTGAGCAAACTCCAGGAGACAGTGAAGGACACGGAAGACTGGTATGCTACAAGCCATGGGGTCAGGAAGAGTCAGACATGACTGAGCAACACAACAACAACAACAACAAACCAATTCTAGATAGAATGTAGATCTACATGTAAAGCACCAAGCAATAAAACTTTTAGAAAATGAATAAAGAAAATATTCTTATTTGTGGTAAGTGTGGAATCCTGTGCATCCAAAGACACTATTATAACAGAAGATCATGAAGCAAGTGAAAGGAGAAATAGACAAGTGTACATCAATCAGACAACTCATATGAAGAATCTAAAAGAACAATTGATGCAAATCAGTAAGAAGAAAAAACAATTACTTAAGATAATGAACTGCAGAAGGAAATGGCAGCCCACTCCAGTATTCTTGCCTGGAGAATCCCAGGTGCCGGGAGCCAGCGTGAGGAACTCCGCCCATGGCAAAGGTCATGAGGAAGGAGGCTTGGCATACGCAAAGGCGTGATCAAGCCTCGGGAAACCCCCTGTTCCCGAGCATCTAACCCCAAAACCAGAGTCTGTTTTATGCTCTCACCTACACCTCTGACTTTACGGGGGGCTCTCCCCCATAACCGTTTCTCTCGGAGAAGGAGTAAACGTGCAGCTCCAAGGCAATAAAAATTATTGGGTGTGACAAGAGTGTTTCAGTTTACGGACTCCTCTGAAGGTTATCTAGCCCACCTGTATAGGTTCGTCCAGCCACATGTGATTGTTTACAGCCTCCCAACCTGAGAGGCATGAGATGTTTTAGACTTACTAAAGGCAAATTCTTTTGGGGAGTTAGAAATTACTAGTATAGTGGGTTGATTAGGAATTATATTGGTGAAGGGGTTTTCATTTGTTGTGTCAATAATTGCTGCTAATTCCCTGCTCTGGGTGGGACAAGGATGTCTCAGGTCAAACCTCTCTGCTGACAGATTAGCTTGTGTGACAGGATTATCCATACTGCTGCCACTACGCACATGATTGTTTACTACCTCTTAACCATAAACAGCACAGAGAGTTTTGGAGTATTTTGAGAGTCTTAATTAGCATAGAGCTTTTTCTTCTTCTTGAGTCAATGATTGCTGCCAGGCCTCCATATCCTTAAGCACCTGGGAATATATTAATCAATGTATTTGGAATATAGAAAAGGAAATACAGTAGTTTTTGATGTTAGCAATACTAGACTTTTTGAGTTAATGGATTTTCTCTTTTATAATAGATCACTGTGCTTTGTTATAAATCACTGTGTCCTTGTTATGTAAAAATGTAACTTTATCACTATCTTAAGACCAAATAGATCTTAAGGGGAACATTGGTGAAAGGATTTTCATTTGTTGGGCTGATGTTTGCTGCTAAATCTCCATGTTCCCTACCCTTATAATGAATACAACTAACATATAGGAGAAATAAGTATTAACCTTTAAGACTAATCATGTTAACCTTGGGTTAAATAAATTCCTTTCTTGATTGTAACTCACTACACCCTCACCCTATAGGAATGTAACTTTATTTGGAGGGTGGTGCCTGGTTTAAGAAAAAACACCCTTGGAAGAAATAAGTTTTTTGGTTATCAGAAAGAAAGGATCATAAAATGTCAGCAGGTCTCACTCATGGCCAGAAGATGATGTACCTTTTTTTATACATTTATGTGAAGCACCTAATTTTGATAAAGGTCAGGACTTCTGACTCCTGCGTGACTCTATATTCATCCCTATGTGTAACAAAAGGTATATAAGCAAACCCCAAAATAAAGAAATCGGATCAGTTTCCAGAAAGACTGATTCCCCCATGTCGTTTCTTTCTTGCTCCAGTTTTTCTGGCTGAATTCCCATCTGGAGCATGGATGCTATTCCACGTAATCCAAGTTATTCAGCCTCTTTTTCTCCACTAATCTTCCTACTACACTATCCATTTCTAATCTCTCTATATCTGTGATTAAATATGTATTTTTCCAAAGACGCCAACTCCATCCCCGCCTTCGAATCACCCTAGATCCACCGGGGCTGGACCCCGGCACCCAGGGACAGAGGAGCCTGGTGGGCTGCCGTCCATGGGGTCACACAGGGTTGGACACGACTGAAGAGACTTAGCAGCAGCAGCAGCAAGATAACGGACACTGCACAGAAGAGGTTCTCCAAATGGTCAATAAGCATATGAAAAGTTGTTCAACTTTATTGGTCACCTAAAATATATCACTTAAATCCACAATGAGGCTTTGTTCTATAAGACTAGAATAGCTAACATTAAATGACTAACAATACCACATATTGGCAAGGATGGGAAACACTTGAAACTCTACCCTAATGGAGATGGAGTAAATTGGTACAACCATTTTGGAAAATCATTCAGTGATATCTACAACAATCGAACAACAACTGAATATATGCATTCCCTATGACTTAGAAATTCCAGCCCTAGATAGATACATATGTGTACATGTATACTCAACAAAAGATATACAAGAATATCTTATATGAACATACATGAGTGTTCATACCAGCACTATTTATGATAGTCAAAAGTTGGAAACAATCCAAACGTTCCTAATAAACAAACAAGTATGATAAATTGTTATATTCATACAATAGAATATTAAACAGCAGTGCAAATGAATGAATTCCTGACATGACAACAGTATAGAAGAGTTTTGCAAACATGTTGAGTGAAAGAAGTCAGACAAAGGAGGACATATTGTACAATTCCTTTCATACAAAATTCAAAACAGAACTTAAAGATGTTCATAGAAGCCAGGATATTACTTACCTTTGAGAAAGAAGAGTTATAACTGAGGAAAGCACAAGAAGTATTTCTGAGGTGCTGGTAATTTTCTACTTCATGATCTGGGGAGTACTTACACAAGTGTATTTACTTCCTAAAAAATTATCAAGCTTAGGTTTCATGCACTTTTCCTTGTGTACATTATACTTCAACAGTTTAAAAAGTAAAAAATGAATGTGCATGAAGTGTTCCATTAAAGAAAGATTAGCAAGAAACTCCTGTTAGCAAGAAGCATTAAGAAAAGGCCTACAATGTAATTTAGTGTTCACAAAAAGAATACTACTGTTTTAGGTTGCACATAAAAGGCATTCTGTTACAGTCAAGGGGACTAGAACACCTCCCTAAAGATTAATGGAAGCATTCTAGAATATTGCATTCAGATTATGATATCACTATACTACAAAAGAAAGCTCAGAGAAAGACCTTTCTTAAGTTCAGAGGAAATAAGTCTTTGATACAGGAAATAAGAAATATCAAAGTAATTTTTCTACTAGAAGAAAATCTTGCCAAAAGAAGAAATACAACAAATCACTGCAGATAAAGGAAGCTTGATCCGTCTTCCTCTTTCCTCTGCTTTCTCTCCAATCCTACCCTTCCCCTAGTAACTCTGCCAGCCACATTGTCACCACTGTCGTGTTTTCTCACCTCCTACAAGACAGCCACTTTGAGAAGTGGGAAACACAAAGTTCTAAATAAACACAAAATTTCTTGATCACCACTGCTCAAAACCATCCTTCTTACCAATATTACGTTCCTCAACCAAGTTTTTAGGAAACTGGTAGGGAACAAATACATAACATGAAAGTTTATACATTTTTTTTCTATTAAAATTACCCCATCTCCACATCTGGCAGCAAATAAGTCTATACATTTCTAAATCTGCCTCTCATTGCCCAGAATATCTATATAGAAATAATTATGCTTAGGTCTCTCTTCGGGGATTTTCCTGGTGGCCCAGTGGTGAAGATTTTGCCTTTTAATGCAGGGGGTATGGGTTCAGTCCAGGTTGGGGAGCTAACATACCACATGCCTTGCAGCCAAAAAACCAAAACATAAAATAAAAGCAATATTATAACAAATTCAATAAAGACTATAAAAACGGTCCACATTAAAAAAAAAAAAAAACTCTTTAAAAAACATCTCTCTTATGTTGCCTTGAAAAAAAAATAAAGCAAAAGTAAGCTTATTGAGCTGGTAGAGTAAGTCCCCTTGCACATCCTTATTCCTCCTTTACTTCAAACAAAATAATAGTTTAAATTTTTCAGTGTTTTTTAAAGACATTGGTATAATTCAGAACAATATAAGTATCTTCGTGGTTCAGATATAGAAAGAAGTCCATAATAATGAAAACTAGTTGCAGCCAGCTCTAAGCATGTGAGGCACTGGGATCAAAATTAACAAGTGTTGGTCTCTGGCAGCTCCACTGCTTCAGGAGAATAAGGACAGAACACTCTGTGTGTGTCAGAGCCCACATTCAGGCTCAAATGTTGAAACTACAAGCTGAATAAAAGACTATTCCTGTCTGGGAACGGAGTCTGGAATGGAAAGCTGTTAGCCTTGAAACACAAGAAAATAAAGAAAGCTTCTAGGACCAGATGTACAGTATCCCCAAGTCAACATAAGACATAGTTTTGACTTTGGACAAAGAATCCAAAGGAAAGCAACTGCCAAACCGCCAAGTACAAGGATGTTGTCTGAAGAGAGAAGGAAACCTCTTGCTTCAGATGAGACTTGAAAGTCAGAATTTAGAACCTGACAAAGAAACCACACCCAGTAAATGAAAGCCCACAAATTCAACAAAAGGGAGAACTGAACCTCAAAGAAATGGAAATAGTAAAGCATATGACAATTTTTTTAAATGAGCATTTTAATATCATCAAACTGATAAAAGAAGAAAACGTTTCCATTGCAAAGAGGGGGGTAGCTTATGGCACAAAAATAGGTAGATGTAAAATAAAAGCAACTTGGTAGATAAAATTATAAATGCTAGAAATGAATATATATATATATATATATATATACACATACATACATATATCAAGGGCTTTTCTGATGGCTCAGGCAGTAAAGAGTCTGCCTACAATGCAGGAGACCTATGTTTGATCACTGGCTCAGGAAGATCCCCTCCTCCTGCCCTCTGGAGACCTCTGTTTGTGGGACCTAACAGACAGGAAGTCAGCTGACAGGGAGGAGAATGATTAGCAAAATCCCAACCCAAGAAATGAGGTAGAGAAACAATAACTGGTTACCCGTGCAGACACGTAAGCTAGGTTATGCTGTCCTGACAACCTAAAATCTCTAATAGAATATAAGTATACTTTCTGCCATTCTCTTTGCCCAGTGCAGGTGAGCAAGGGGCTCTGTTCATCACAGCCAGTCAAGGACCATGCTTATGGAAGTTTCCACAACCATCAGTGCAACGGGAAAGGTGTATGGATCATACACTTGCTGTTAATGCTTCTGCTCTGAAATATTACATGTCACTTTTGCAACCATGTTTTGTTGGCCAAAGCAGGTCACTTCAGTTCGATTCAGTTCAGTCACTCAGTTGTGTGCAATTCTTTGTGATCCCATGAACCACAGCACACCAGGCCTCCCTGTCCATCACCAACTCCCAGAGTCCACCCAAACCCATGTCCATTGAGTCAGTGATGCCATGCAACCATCTCATCCTCTGTTGTCCCCTTCTCCTCCTGCCATCAATCTTTCCCAACATCAGGGTCTTTTCAAATGAGTCAGCTCTTTGCATCAGGTGGCCAAAGTATTGGAGTTTCAGCTTCAGCATCAGTCCTTCCAATGAACACTCAGGACTGATCTCCTTTAGGATGGACTGGTTGGATCTCCTTGCTGTCCATGAGATTCTTAAGAGTCTTCTCCAACACCACAGTTCAAAAGCATCAATTCTTCGGCACTCAGGTTTCTTTATAGTCCAACTCTCACATCCATACATGATCACTGGAAAAACCATAGCCTTGACTAGATGGACCTTTGTTGACAAAGTAATGTCTCTGCTTTTTAATGTGCTAAGTTGGTCATAACTTTGCTTCCAAGGAGTAAGCATCTTTTAATTTCATGCCTGCAGTCACCATCTGCAGTGATTTTGGAGCCCAGAAAAATAAAGTCTGACACTGTTTCCCCATCTATTTCCCATGAAGTGATGGGACCAGATGCCATGATCTTTGTTTTCTGAATGTTGAGCTTTAAGCCAATTTTTTCACTCTCCTCTTTCACTTTCATCAAGAGGCTCTTTAGTTCATCTTCATTTTCTGCCATAATGGTGGTGTCATCTGTATATCTGAGGTTATTGGTATGTCTCCTGGCAATCTTGATTCCAGCTTGTGCTTCCTCCAGTCCAGCATTTCTCATGATATACTCTGCATGTAAGTTAAATAAGCAGGGTGACAATATACAGCCTTGACATACTCCTTCTTATTTGGAACCAGATTTTTGTTCCATGTCCAGTTCTAACTGTTGCTTTCTGACCTGCGTACAGGTTTCTCAAGAGGCAGGTCAGGTGGTCTGGTATTCCCATCTCTTTCAGAATTTTCCACAGTTTATTGTGATCCACACAGTCAAAGGCTTTGGCATAGTCAATAAAGCAGAAATAGATGTTTTCCTGGAACTCTCTTGCTGTTTTGATGATCCAGTGGATGTTGGCAATTTGATCTCTGGTTTCTCTGCCTTTTCTAAAGCCAGCTTGAATATCTGGAAGTTCATGGTTCATGTATTACTGAAGCCTGGCTTGGAGAATTTTAAGCATCACTTTACTAGCGTATGAGATGAGTGCAGCTGTGCTGTAGTTTGAACATTCTTTGGCATTGCCTTTCTTTGGGATTGGAATGAAAACTGACCTTTTCACATGACCATACCAAATTTCAGAGCAGAGAGTTTGGGACGTGAAATCCACTCTATGCCCCAAAGGCCAAGAAAATTAATAAAAGTGGCCCATTCAAGGGACTAGTAACGAGAAGGTGTCATAAACCAAGAATTACAATAAATACAATTCTAGGCACCTGAAGTACACACACACACACACACACACACACACACACGTATATAAACACATATACCTTATATATGCACGCACTTTAAATACCTCGTCATGCTACACCTAAGTGTTCTGTGGGAGCCACAGTGAGACAAATGCAGTTTCCAAGAGAGTCAATGACTCAGATTGCATAACTTCACATTACCTTTAAAATTTTGTGCCCTAGACTGCAGCATTAAAGGGAGAATATGTTAATAATTTTAAAAACATTTTTATCAGATTTAAGGAAAACAATGTAATAATACATGAAGGATTACCTTTGACATGGAAAAATCTGAGTCCCCATGTTGCTCCCCTTGACAGGGCTGCAATAAATGAGGCTGAATCAAGCCAACAATTCAAACCGGTTTAATTTCAAGTGCCAATTTCTACTGCTCATCAGAGGTTACCAGGTGGTGGATCATCCAGCCTCCCTGAGTGACATTCCTACCTCACTTCCCCCAGCTGTGGCCATGAGCTGCTTCTTGAACCTCCAAGAGGCCACACTCTTCTAATTGGTTATGTCCAGTAATCCTGTTTCACCTTTATCTTTAATGAGACAAGTCACACATTTGAATCTCCAAATCTCTCATCTGTGTGATTAATTTTTTGAAGCACAGATTTGAATTTATCTTCTCCAAACACTTTTGAGGTGGGCCTGTATCCTTGAGGCAGTCAGGTACACAGAATGAAAGACAGTACATACCTGCTAATTTCACACTTCTAAAAATAAATCTCTTAGAAGATGCAGAAAAAAAATGTATAAAGGCTTCCATCTTTCTAATCATGGGAGCTACTGTCCTATCCCCTCTACTTTTTAGCTAGCATACAGACAATAAGACAGTCTGGATGAACCAAGGTTGAGCTCAAGCAATGATGTTTGTTAGAATAGGACCTGCTAATGAGCAGTCAGGTAGTCATGGTGTGTCAAAACACCTCAAAGTGGCCCTCTCTCAAGCTCAGAGTGTTAACCCCTCAAACCCTGTCCTGAGCCTACATATAGACTTGAGAGAAAAATAAGACTTTATGCAGGAGGGGATGTAATGATCAAAGGGACCCCATCACTCCCTGGCATCCCAACTCCACCCTTAGTAAAGCCAGATCACTTTAGGCTGTGGGTTTCTTTTTGGATGCCTATTTTAGAGGTATTTGTTCCATAGCATCATCTCTTTTCAACTAATCCTCTTCCTCACACAGCATAAGCAGGTGTGGCTTAGGTGCTGTGTTTAGCCAGACTCTGGAAACTTCAGGTGGCAGAGACCCATTTCAAACTGCATACGCAGAAAAAAGTCCACTTTGACTCACAAACCTACAAGTGCATCTGGCATAACTGACTGGACCCAAAGTTTCTACAGTGTGTTCAGAAAGCTGCCTCTGCTCGTCTTGGACCTCCTCTCCTCTCTTCATGTTCAGGCAGGCTCTTCTTCCAAAGTGGTAGGAAAGTTAACCATCAGCAGCTTCAGCTCCAGTCTGCCAGGTTAAGAGTCCCAGCAGAAGAGAGCACATCTCTTTCCAACAGCTCAGACAACAGTACAGAGGAATGTGTCCCTTGTGGCCAAATCCTGAACCATCAGAGGAGCCAGGGTCTTAACTCCTCATATGCCTCCGTTCTAGCCTTACCAGTACCACTGGGACTGACAGCGATGAAGGAGTAAACGTACAAAGAAAAATCAGGTAATGAATGTGGGGAATGGACACACAAGAAAAAAAAAATCAATATATATGCCCACTTCCAGGATGGATGATTTAGGACGCTGCTGACACTGAACGTTCTCAGGCAATGTCTAGTCAATCCCTGAGGCCCATTCAGTAACATCTAAATGTAGCAACAAATAAACTTAGGATACAGGAAAGGGAAAATAATACAGTCTGCTTCATTTTTAATAGCATGGAAGGAAAAGGGAGGAAGGTGGAAGGAGGGCATGGGGTGAGAGAGAGACTGAAGTCACCTTAAGTTCTAAAGAAAAGGAGACTGTAAGCTCTGTGCCCGAAACTGTGAGAAGGTCGACTCCTACCCCATGGTTACTGTGAATTCCTGAGATGTTCACATACTCATGAAGTCATTAGACAGCTTGTTGCTTCCTTTCCACTCTATACAATCTTTGTCTCACCTTGACTTCTAACCCTAGTACCTTTCTTTGCACCAACAAAGGCAAACTGTCTAAGGCAAGGGTTTGAGATCTCATTGGCCTGTGGGTATTGGCTACGTTACTCCAACTGTCAGGGTCAAGGAAACTGTCTCCTGGATTTCCCAGATCTGCAGCAAAGACCCAGGAGGTTCCTAGAGTCTCAGTGCACACCCCTCCCCAACTAACGCAGTGATGGGAGGATTTCAGGTCTCAGTAACTCTGGAAACAGCTCTTCTGCTTCCCTTCCACCTACAGCACCTCTCTCCACAGGGTTCAAAATCAAGTCCTTAAAGCTAGCAGGAGGACCATAGCTGAGGTAAATGGTACATTGCCCTCCCTCCTACGTTAAAGCTGTAGAAGAAAATCGTCCCCTTCAAGAAAAACTCTTGAAGCAAGTTTATTCAAACAGACCCACCCTCCATCCATTCTCTTACCAGATGACTAAACTTTGCCAGACACCTAGGAATACCAGCTGAGACCCAAGCCAATACTAGCTGACAACGTTCTAATGAAATGTTTGCTACTGAGTTACTTAGTTATTTAATGTCTCATCCACAGTGCCTTGTCAGAATTCACCTGGGAAACTTGGCAAATAAGAATAATGCAGCAAATCTTTGGTGGCTGAGAAGTAATATATTTTGCAATTAGAAATGGAGATTCTATGAAAATAAAAATTAAAGATCAGGAACTCTAACCAGAGCTAGATTAGGTATTTGATGGGGCTAATTACAAAATCCAGGTTTTAATTCATAAAGATTAACTAGCCCTCACTATGATCTATGGTACAGATTCTTCCCAGAGAGTATCATAAAGATCTATATGTGTTGAAGTCACAAAGAGTTCAGACTTCTTTCTTTGAGGTAAATATGGAGAAAATCAACCAGAGAAGTTCTGCTTACCTGGTTTATTGAGTGAATTTGCTCCCTTCTTTTTTGTTTTTTATCTCTACATCTTAATCTTCCCCTATTTCCCCTTTTTGCACAACAGAAGTGTTAGTGAAAGTGTTACTTGCTCAGCCATGTATGACTCTTTTTGATCCCATGAACCTACCAGGCTCCTCTGTCCATGGAATTTCCCAGGCAAGAATATTGGAGTGGGTAGTCATTCTCTTTTCCAGGGGATCTTCCTGACCCAGCATTGCAGGCAGATTCTTAACCATCTGAGACACCAAGGAAGTCCCTATGCAACAAAAATTAAATCTTAAAACTAAAAGAATAAAATTCATACTTATAGGTCTCTGGCTTACTTATTTAGTAAACAATCATTGATGGAAAAATAAAAGAAGGAAAGAGGGAGGAAGGAAAGGAGAGAAGAAAAGTAATAAATACTTCTCACATTTCATGTAAAAAAATTACCACTTTTACTTTCTAAAGGAAAAAAATCAGACTATCATATATTTTATCCTTAATAATTTATATTTAAATTATGCAATGGAATAAACATTGGATCATTTTTACATTGTCATACAATGCATTACAGGCTTCCCTGTTAGCTCAGCTGTTAAAGAATCTGCCTGCAATGCAGGAGACCCTGGTTCAATTACTGGGTCAGGAAGTTCCCCTGGAGAAAAGATAGGCTACCCACTCCAGCATTCTTGGGCTTCTCTGGTGGCTCAGAAGTAAAGAATCCACGTGCAATGTGGGAGACCTGGCTTTGACCCTGGGTGGGGAAGATCTCCTGAAGAAGGGAACAGCTACCCACTCTAGTATTCCGGCCTGGAAAATTCCATGGACAGAGGAGCCTGGCAAGCTATAGTCTATGGGGTTGCAAAGAGTCAGACATGACTGAGTAACTTTCACTTCACAATGCATTACTTCTATTAAGAAAGGTCAAAATTATACAAGAATAGAATTTCCAGAAAGCTTGGATATGCTAGAGCTCAAGAAAGCAGAAAAGTCTCAAAATCCCCTGCAACTATTGAGCCCCCATGCTCTGGAGCCTGAGCTGCAATGGAGAGCCTGCACTGCAACAAAAGACCCCACTCCCTGCAGCTAAGACCTGACACAGCCAAGTAAACAAATACATGTTTTTAAGAGAAAAAAGACAGAAGAGGCCACAGTGAATCAAAGAACAAAACCCAACTGTATTTGTCTATAAGAAATCTACTCTAAATATAAATAAACATATACAGTAAAAGAGTGAGGAGTGGGAAATGGGTGGAATTTTTAGTTTAAATATAATTCTTTAAAATTTTTTCAATAAAAGCAAAAATATCTTTTAAAAACTAAAGGGGTAGAGAAAATATACTATGCTAATACTAATCAAAAGAAAGAAGAAATAACTATATTAATTTCACATAGAGCTGACTTCAGAGCAAGGAAAATTATTAGGGAAGCAGAAGGGCTTTACATAATGGTAAAGAAGTCAATTCTCCAACAAGACAAAATAATTTATAATGTGGTTTTGCAGACTCCTTTTCCTAAAGAATTTTTCTGAGGATAAGTTTTATCCATAATTCTATGCTCAATTTCCTAGTCCAAGCTAAGAAAGGAACCACAATGTGCTCATAGAACCTTGACTGACTCTATATCTATGCCTTTCCTTAAAAGGTTACCTTCTTTCAAGGAGAAAAAGAATGTGCTTTGTCAAAGAATTGACATTATTAGAGGCAATCCAGCTACCTTTTAAATGTAAAAAAATAAATAAATAAGTGATTTCTTGAGTTTCCAGGGGGAAAAAAGACATTAGGAAGAAATGTGAGTTTCAGACTTCAGAAAATACAAGTAACAGTGGCAAACATTCTGATCAGTTCATTTTCTGAATTTGGCTTTAAAAAGATCAGATTTAAAGTTTGCTAGCTATCTGTTTCTCTCCTTATCACAGGAAGATAATATCTAATATAAAGGAAATCAAGTTATCTAAAATTTTATAGGTTAAGCATAACACTGTGAAAGCACAGAAATAAACTTCAGGAAAAGCTCTGTATTGTAAGACATATGTATGAATTCATTCATAACTTTTCAACAACTATACTATAGCAAAAATGAGAAACTTAGGAGGAATTGAACCCAAAGGTAGCACATGCCTTGAATAATGAGCAGGAAGAAAAAAAGAAGCCATTCAGTCCACCTTAACTTAAAGTCACCAGCCACCTTAACAAATTAAAAGCTAAAAACACTGAAAAATCAACAATTCTTCATAGATCTGTCAGAGAAGTGATATCATAAGGAAAACCACTGTCCCTAAAACTGGAAAGATTGATGAAGAATACAGAGAATCACAATGTATATAACATAAATCCACCAGTAGAAAATGTGATGGGAACCAGTGCCAAGGTAGGAAAACTTGAGCTGTAATTCACAATTGCTGAAGGCTCAGTGTGGAGCAATCTCTGAGTTAAAAACTGCAGGGGGACTCAGTCAATGGGGTGAAGCTTTTGTGAGTTTTACCTCCAGGTGTGCACAGTGAATATTAAAGAAAAAAGCCAGGAGCCAGCGTGAGGAATCCTGCCCGTGACAAGTTCATGAGAAAGGAAGCCTGGCAAAACGCAAGGACGTGATCAGGCTTCAGGGGTTCCTCCTGGAACTTCCTGAGCATCCACCCCCCAAGACCAGAGTCTGCCTGCTTTACTGTGTTATGCTTTCCACCTACTCTTCTGTCATTAACAGGGGGCTGTCCCCCCACCACCTTTTTCTGGGAAAAAAATTAATTTAGAGCTTTTAGATAATAAATCTCCTGGGCATAATACGAGTGTTTCAATCCAAAAACCCCTCTGATGGCTTTCTAGCCTGCCTGCAGGACTCATACAGCTGCACATGTGGTTGTTTGAGGCCTCCCGACCGCGGGAGGCACAAGAAGCTTAAAACATCCTAGGAATGTAGGGGCTTCTGAGGTGTCAAAATCATTAGAATAGGACTGATTAAAGGTTTCATTTGTTGAGCCAATACTTGCTGCCAAATTTTTATATCTTTTATTTTTAGATATAGTTGGTATATAAAAAAACAGGTAGTAGACCTGGTATTAGCAACATTAGATCTTTTAGTTAAGTACTTTCTTTGTTATAACCCACTGCATCTTTGTTCTACAGGAATGTAACTTTATTTAGTACTTTGAGGGTGATGGAGAGTAAAGAAAAAACACTTCTAGGGAAAAGGAGTTTTCTGGTTTGATAGACAATTATCCAGGAAGAGAGCCATAAAAATGTCAAAAGGCCTCTTGGCCAGAAGATAATGTAAACCACCTGAGACCTTTTGTATACTGGAGGGTATGCAAAAAGAAAGCCTTATCTCAATGAGGGTCAGGACTGCTGCCCCTGCATAACTCTGCATATTCCATTATTTCTTTATGTACAACTTGGGGTATATAAGCTGATTTTGAAAAATAGTTTTGGAGTCTTGCACCAATGCTGGGCTTCCCCATGTCGTTCTTTTCTTTTTCCGGCTGAATTCCCATCTGGGGCGGGGAGGCTCACCATGTATACTTACTTGTCCCAGCTTCTAAGATCCATAAGAGAGACAGCCCAAGGCGGGGCATTCTCTGATATTCAAACGGACGCTAGTGGCCTAACATAGATGTTGCAAATTCCTTGTCTGGAACTTTATTGGCTTTCCAAGTATACCAAGTTATTCAGCCTCTTTTCTCCACTTAATTTTCCTACTACACTATTTCTTCCTAATCTAACCTTATATCTCTAAATACATAAGTTTTCCTCGCCTATCCGTCTCCCCTTCAAATCTCCCTGGATCCACTGGGGCTGGACCCCGGCATTTTTCCTTCTGTCAGGAAGAGGGGGAAAGGAACCACTTTGAGATACACCAGAGTATTCTGTCCTTCATAAAAAGGCCTGCCCTCAGGAGAAACAATTTTACCAGAAAAAATGAAAAATTATCATTTTAACCTCCTGTAGTTTTATCAGAGTCCAATCTTCCTGGAACAAAGAAAGTATTCAACTCCATAAGTATCTTGCCTTCCACATGAGAGAGGAGAAATACCCAACTCCAGCCCTGTCCCAATAAGGAGTGGATGTAACCTGAGAAGCACCAGTGAAGCTCACAGTCCAAAGCAAAGGCTCACTAGGAGACTGAGACCTAATGATAGGACTATAGAACACTCCCTCCCCCCACCCCAACATTGCACCACAGCATTGCTAAAGACACATTTATCAAATTTCATTTTACCCAGTACAGCATGTCCACTTCCAACAAAATATTTCAATTCATACAAAGGCTGCTCTCAGACCACAATAAAGTTAAACTAGAAATCAGTAACAGAAAGATAACAAGGAAATCCCAGAGTATGTGAATATTAAGCAACACATTTCTAAATAATACATGAATCAAAGAAGTTATCTCAGAAGTTTAAAAATGTTTTTAACTACTTGAAAAAGAAAACACAACTTATCAAAACTGTGGGATGCAACAAAAGCAGTAGATCATAAAACAACACATAAAACACAAAACTATAAGATACTTAAGACAACCGAGGACAAAATCTAAATGACCTTGGGTACGCTGCTGCTGCTGCTAAGTCGCTTCAGTTGTGTCTGACTCTGTGCGACCCCATAGACGGTGGCCCACCAGGCTCCCCGTCCCTGGGATTCTCCAGGCAAGAACACTGGAGTGGGTTGCCATTTCCTTCTCCAATGCATGAAAGTGAAAAGTGAAAGTGAAATTGCTCATTCATGTCTGACTCTTAGCGACCCCATGGACTGCAGCCTACCAGGCTCCTCCATCCATGGGATTTGCCAGGCAAGAGTACTGGAGTGGGTTGCCATTGCCTTCTCTGGACCTTGGGTATGGCGATGATAGTTTACATACACCACCAAAGGTACAATCCAAGAAAGAAATAATTGATAAACTAGACTTCATTAGAATGTTAAACTTTGGCTCTGTGAAAGACACTGCCAAGAGAATAAGAAGACCTGGGAGAAAGTATTTGCAAAGAATACATATGCAAAATATACACAGAACTCTTAAAACTTGACAATAAGAAAACAACTCAGTTTAAAAGAGGCCAAAGATCTAGAGACATCTCAACGAAGAAGATATCCAGATGGCAAGTAAAAATGTGAAAAGATGTTCAACATAATAAGTCATCAGGGAAATACAAGTTAAAACAGCAAGACATCATTACACATCTATTACAATGTTCCCAATCCAAAACACGGACAACACCAAATGCTGGTGAGTATGTGGCGCAACATTGCTGATGAAAGTGCAAAATGGTACATCCAATTTAAAAGACAGTTTGACAGTTTCTTCCTAAACTAAACATAATCCAACTCTACAATCTGGCAATCACACTCCTTGGTATTTGCCCATAGAAGCTGAAAACAGTCCACATGAAAACTTGAACACAGATGTTTATGGAAACTTTATTCACAAATGCTAAAACTTGAAAGCAATCAAAATGTTCTTTAGTAGGTGAAAGAATAAATAAATAGTGGTACATCCAGAAAAAAGGATATTATTCCATACTGAAAAGTAATGAACTAAGAAGCCATGAAGAGAAATGGAAAAACGTAAATGCTTGTTATTAAGTGAAAGAAGCCAATCCGAAAAGGCTACATACTATATGATTCCAACTATATGATATTCTGAAAAAGGTAAAACTTGAGAAACAGTACAAATAACAGTGGTTGCCAGAGGTCAGGCAGTAGAGAGATGAGTGGCATGATCCTTTTGAAGGAAATCACCGTTACCACTGTGGGTAAACAGATTGAAGTAAATGCACCACTGTTGAACAATGATGTTGTGCCTGTGTCAGGATAGGGAGTATGTGGGGACTCTTTGCACTCAGTTTTGCTGTGAACCCAAAACTGCTGTAAAATAGTTTACTAATTTTAAAATGAATAATAATACAAGCACAATTAAATTTTTCGGTCAAGCATACATCCTCCATAGAGACGAGAATACAGATTTATTAACAAAAAAATGAGCATCTCCCAAATAGGAAGCACTCTCTTAGGTACTATGAATATAAAACAAATGAGACCTAGATCCTACCTAATCGGGTGATGATATAGTCACATGAGAAGTTCTATAATAAAGATACGTACAAAGTAAGATAGAATGCAGAGAACGGAAATATATCAGAATTTTGACATTTATCTGATGAACTATGAAGACTACCATCTATGAAGATGAGGTATCACTACTACAAATGAATATGTTGATTTGTACAAAATCTACAGAGGCTTCACAGTAATACAAAATAGAAAAAAAAAAAATAAAGATAAGTTAGTACTTTAGTATTCTCCACCTAGGTTGTTGCCCTTCTAGGAATGCAGGGTTGTACTGTTTTTCTGTTGCTAAGTTGTGTCTGACTCTGCAACCCCATGAATTGGATCATGCCAGACTCCTCTGTCCTCCACTATCTCCCTGAGTTTGCTCAACTTAAGTCCATTGAGTTGGTGATGCCATGTAAACATCTCATCCTCTGCTGCTCACTTCTCTCTTTGCCTTCAATCTTTCCCAGCTACCAGGGAAGATGGCAGAGTAGAAGGACATGCACTCGTCTCATCCTGCAAGAATTCCAGATTGCAACTTGCTGATGAACAACCATCAACAGGAGAATGTTGGATCCCACCAGAAAAAGATACTTCACATCCAAAGGCAAAGGAGAAGTCCCAACAAGATGGTATAAAGGGTAAAATTATGTTTAGAATCGGACTCCATACCCACCAGAGACACTTGGAGGGCTCAAACAAAACCTTGTGTGCACCAGGACCGAGGGACCCCACAAGAGACAGAGCCAGACCTGCCTTTGAGTGTTTGAGTGTCTCCTGCAGAGGCACAGGCCAACAGTGGCATGCCATGGGACAGGGGCTTTGGTTCCAGCACACCTGGGAGGCACTGCATGTGGCCTAAGTCCTCTTGGGGGAGGTCACCATTAGCCACACCACAGAGCCACCAAGCAGACAACCCACAAACTGGTGAACCATTATACGAAAGAAGTTCTCGCACTATTACAAAAGTTCTAGGACCCAGAACAGATTTCCCAACCTGGAGATCTTGCAAAGGGGCTGAGAACCCCCAGTGAACTTGAGTTTGGAGCCCAGTGGGACTTGATTACAGAACTTCCACAGGACTGGGGAAATAGACTTTTGGAGGGCACAAACAAAACTTGGTGTGCACCAGGACCCAGAACAAAGGAGCAGTGACCCCACGAGAGACTGAGCTAGACTTGCTTGTGAGTGACCATGGAGGAGGCAAGGATCAACAGAGGCCCGCTGCAGGGTCAGGGGCACTGACTGCAACAATGCAACAGTTCCTTCCTTTTGAAGGAAGTCACCATTACCGCCATTACCCCTACCTGTTTGGCCTTGCCAAACAACAGAGAGGGAACACAGCCCTGCCCATTGATAGAAAGTTGGAATAAAGATTTACTGAGCACAGGCCCACCCATCAAAACAAGACCCAGATTCCCCCGCAGCCAGTCCCTCCCATCAGGAAGCTTCCACAAATCTCTTATCCTTATCCATCAGAGGCCAGACAGAATGAAAACCACAATCAGAGAAAGCTAACAAAACTGGTCACATGGATGACAGTCTTGACTAACTCATTGAAAACTATGAGCCTTGCCATGTAGGGCCACCAAAGACAGATTATAGTGGAGAGTTCTGACAAAATGTGGTCCACTGGAGAAAGGAATGGCAAACCACTTCAGTATTCTTGCCTTGAGAACTCCATGAATAGTATGAAAAGGCAAAAATATAAAACACTGAAAGATGAACTCCCCAGGTCAGTAGATGTGCAAAATGCTACTGAGGAAGAGTGGAGAAATAATGCCAGAAAGAATGAAGAGGCTGAGCCAAAGAGAAAACAATGCCCAGTTGTGGATGTGAGTGGTGATGTAAGTAAACTCCAATGATATAAAGAACAATATTGCATGGGAACCTGGAATGTTAGGTCCATGAATCAAGGTAAATTGGAAGTGTTCGAACAGATGACAAGAGTGAACACAGACATTTTAGGAATCAGTGGACTGGAATGGGTGGATTTAATTCAGATGACCAATATACTGAGGGCAAGAATCCCTTTGAAGAAATGGAATATACCTCATAGACAAAAAAAAGAGTTCAAAATCTCTGTTTTTTTTCCAAAGCAAACCATTCAATAACATAGTAATCCAAGTCTATGTCCCAACCACTAATGATGAAGAAGATGAAGTTGAACAGTTCTGTGATGACCTACAAGACCTTCTAGAACTAACACCAAAATGAAGATGTCCTTTTCATCACAGGGGACTGGAATGCAAAAGTAGGAAGTCAAGAGATACCTGGAGTAACAGGCAAATTTGGCCTTGGAGTACAAAATGAAGCATGGCAAAGGCTAACAGGGTTTTGCCAAGAGAGAGCACTACTCATAGCAAACACCGTCTTCCAACAACCAAGGAGACAGCTCTAAACATGGACCTCACCAGATGGTCAGTACTGAAATCAGATTGATTATATTCTTTGCAGCTGAAGATGGAGAAGCTCTATAACGTGGGCAAAAAGAAGACAAGGAACTGACTGTGGCTCAGATCATGTGGCTCAGATCATGAATTTTGTGGCAAAATTCAAACTTAACTTGAAGAAATTAGGAGAAAACCACTAGACCACTCAAGTGAAGTAAGTGAAGTAGCTCAGTCGTGTCCGACTCTTTGCGACCCCATGGACTGTAGACTACCAGGCTCCTCTGTTCATGGGATTTTCTAGGCAATAGTCCTGGAGTGGATTGCCATTTCCTTCTCCAGGGGATCTTCCCAACCCAGGGATCGAACCCGGGTCTCCCACATTGTAGACAGATGCTTTACCATCTGAGCCACAAGGGAAGTCCAATCAGTATGACCTAAATCAAATCTCTTATGATTCCACTTGCAGTAGAAGTGACAAATAGATTCAAGGGATTAGATCTGATAGAAAGAATGCCGAAAGAACTATGATGGAGGTTCATGACATTGTACAAGAGGCAGTGATGAAAACCACGCCCAAGAAAAAGAAATACAAAAGGCAAAATGGTTGTCTGTCAAGGCCTTACAAATAGCTGAGAAAAGAAGAGAAACAAAAGGCAAAGGAAAAGAAAAGATATATCCATCTGAATGCAGAGTTCCAAAGAATAGCAAGGAGAAATAAGAAAAGCCTTTCTAAGTGACCAATGCAAAGAAATACAGGAAAACAATAGAATGGAAAAGACTAGAGATCTCTTCGAGAAAATCAGAGATACCAAGGGAACATTGCATGGAAACATAGGCACAATAAATATCAACAACCTCAGATACGCAGATGACACCACCCTTATGGCAGAAATTGAAGATGAACTAAAGACTCTCAATGAAAGTGAAAGAGGAGAGTGAAACAGTTGGCTTAAAGCACAACATTCAAAAAACAAAGATCATGGTATCCGGTCCCATCCCTTCATAGCAAACAGATGGAGAAACAGTGGAAAGAGTGTCAGACTTTATTTTGGGGGCTCCAAAGTCACTGCAGATGGTGATTGCAGCCATGAAATTAAAAGACGCTTACTCCTTGGAAGAAAAGTTATGACCAACCTAGACAGCATATTAAAGAGTAGAGACATTACTTTGCCAACAAAGTTCCGTCTAGTCAAGGCTATAGTTTTTCCAGTATGTATGGATGTGAGATTTTGACTAAAAAGAAACCTGATCCCGAAAGAATTGATGTATTTAAACTGGTGTTGGAGAACTCTTGAGAGTCCCTTGGACTGCAAGGAGATCCAGTCCATCCTAAAGGAAATCAGTCCTGAATGTTCATTGGAAGGACTGATGCTGAAGCTGAAACTCCAACACTTTGGCCACCTGATACAAAGAGCTTGATTCCAAGGAGAAAGTGTCTTTTAATTTCATGGCTACAGTCACCATCTTCAGTGATGTTGGAGCCCAAGAAAACAAGTCTGTCACTCCTTCCATTGTTTCCCCATCTATTTGCCATGAAGTGATGGGACCAGATGCCAAGATCTTCGTTTTTTGAATGCTGAGTTTTAAGCCAGCTTTTTCACTCTCCTCTTTCGCTTTCATCAAGAGGCTCTTTAGTTCCTTTTCACTTTCTGCCATGGGGGTGGTGTCAGCTGCATTGATGGTTTTTCCACTTTCCACCTGATGAGAAGAGCTGACTCACTGGAAAAGACAACTAATGCTGGGAAGATTGAAGGCAGGAGGAGCAGGGGATGACAGAGGATGAGATGGTTGGATGGCATCACTGACTGGATGGACATGAGTTTGAGCAAGCTCGGGGAAATGGTGATGGACAGGGGGTCCATGGGGTCACAAAGAGTGAGACATGACGGGGTGACTGAACTGAACTTTCCCAGTGTCAGGGTCTTTACCAATGAGTTGGCTCTTCGTATCAGGTGGCCAAAGTATTGGAGCTTCAGTATCAATCATTTCAAGGAATATTCAGGGTTGATTTTCTTTAGAATTGATTAATTTGATTTCCTTGTAGTCCAAGGGACTCTCAGGAGTCTTCTCCAGCACCACAATTCAAAAGTATCAGTTCCTCCACACCAGTCTTCTTTATGATTCAACTCTCACATCCATACACAAGTACTGGAAATGACTATACAGATCTTTGTCAGCACAGTGATGTCTGCTTTTTATAAGTTGTCTTGGTTGTCATAGCTTTCCTTCCAAGGAGCAAGCATCTTTTAATTGCATGACTGCAGTCACTGTCCACAGTGATTTTAGAGCCCAAGAAAATCTATCACTGCTTCCACTATTTCCCCTTCTATTTGCCATGAAGTAATGAGACTGGATGCCATGATCTTAGTTTTAAGAATGCTGAGTTTCAAGACTGCTTTTTCACTCTCCTCTTTCACCCTCAAAAGGCTCCTTAGTTCCTCTTCACATTCTGCCATTAGAGTGGCATCATCTGCCTAACTGAGGTGGTTGTTATTTCTCCCAGCAATCCTAACTCCAGCTTGCAATTCATCCTGCCTGGCATTTTGCATGATGTACTCTGCATATAAGTTAAATAAGCAGAGTGACAATATACAGCCTTGTCTTGCTTTGCCAATTTTGAACCAGTCCATTGTTCCAGGTCTGGTTCTAACTGTTGCTTCTTGACCCGCATACAGGTTTCAGGAGACAGGTAAGGTGGTTAGGTACTCCCATCTCTTTAAGGATTTTCCACATTTGTTGTGATCCACACAGCCAAAGTCTTTAGCCTAGTCAGTGAAGCAGAAATAGATGCTTTTCTAGAATTCCCTTGCTTTCTCCATGATCCAACAAATACTGGCAATTTGATCTCTGTTTCCTCTGCCTCTTTGAAACCCATCTTGTACATCTGGAAGTTCTAAGGTCATATACTGCTAAAGCCTAGCTTGAAGGATTTTGAGAATAACCTTACTAGCATCTGAAATGGGTGCATTTGTGCAATCGTTTGAACATTCTTTGGCACTGTCCTTCTTAGGGATTGGAGTGAAAACTGATCTTTTCCCATCCATCCTGTGGCCATTGTTCAGTTTTCCAATTTTGTTGACATATTCAGTGCAGCACTTCAACAGCATCATCTTTTAGAATTTTAAATAACTCTGCTGGAATTCCATCACTTCCACTAGCTTTGTTTGTAGTAATGTTTCTTAAGGCCCACCTGACTTCACATTCCAGGTTTTCCAGCTCCTGGTGAGTGACCATAACATCATGGTTATCTGAGTCATTAAGACCTTTCTTGTATAGTTCTTCCTTCTTAATCTCTTCTGGTTCTGTTAGGTCCTATTTCTGTCCTTTATTGTACCTATCCTTGCATTAAGTGTTCCCTTGGTATCTCTAATTTTCTTGAAGAGAGTCCTAGTTGTTCCCTTTCTATTTTTTTTCTTCTATTTCTCTGCATTCCTCATTTAAGAAGTCCTCCTCATCTATCCTTGCTATTCTCTGAAACTCTGCATTCAGTTGGACTTACCTTTCCCTTTCTCCCTTGCTTTTCACTTCTCTTCTTTCTTTAGCTATTTGTAAAGCCTCCTCAGACAACCACTTGGCCTTCTTGCATTTCTTTTTCTTTGAGATGGTTTTGGTCACTGCCTCCTATACAGTGTTATGAACCTCTGTCCATAGGTCCCCAGGCAGCTTGTCTACCAGATCTAATTCCTTGAATCTAGTCATCACCTCAACTGTATAATCGTGAGGGATTTGATTAAGGTCATGCCTGAATGATCTAGTGATTTTCCCTACTTTCTTCAATTTAACCTTAAATTTTGCAATAAGGAGCTCATGATCTGAGCCACAGTCAGTTCCCAGTCTTGTTTTCCTGACTATAGAGTTTCTCCATCTTGAGCTGCAAAGAACACAATCAATCTGATTTTAGTATTGACCATCTGGTGATATCCATGTGTAGAGTTGTCTCTTGAATTGTTGTAAATTCTTTTTAGTCTTTGCCCTGTTTTATTTTGTGCTTCAGGCCAAACTTGCCTGTTATTCTGGGTATGTCTTGACTCTCTACTTTTGCATTCCAATCCCCTATGATGAAAAGGACATCTTTTTTGGTGTTAGTTCTAAAAGGTCTTGTAGGTCATCCTAGAACCAGTCAAGTTTAGCTTCTTCAGCATCAGTGGTTAGGGCATAGACTTGGTTACTGTGATGCTGAATGGTTTGCCTTGGAAACAAACAGAAATCATTCTGTCATTTTTGAGACTCCACCCAAGTACTGCATTTTGGACTCTTTTGTTGACTATGAGGGCTACTACATTTCTTCTGAAGGATTCATGTCCACAATAGTAGATATAATGATCTTCTGACTGCAAGAGTCACCTTAAAAACAAACAGCTTTAATTCCCAGACATTTGCATATAAACTATCCATATATTTTTCCCTTTAATACAGTTCAGTGGCTCTCAATCTTTAGGATATATAAGAAATAGAATACAGAGTTAATGGGTATATATTTTGTAGGCAAGTTTCAGAATTTTCTAGTGTTCTTTGGCCATACAATTTACTGATTTCACAAGGTTTTCTCTTAGGCCTCTACTAAATTTATTTTAGGTATTTTCCCAGAGGATGCTGATAGTTAAAACAAATCTAACAAGATAAAATAAACAGTTTTCATTTAAATTTAAAACAAACTCATTCTTAAATATTTTGAAATAGCTGATTTCATGCTTAGGGATTAAAGTTTCCTACATAATTTGACTGAAAAATGCATAAAATGGGACATATTGCCAAAAAACTTCTCATCACTGAATGTGCCACTGGTTTAAATATTTTTACATAAAATTGAAGCTAGTACATAAGTAAGTTAAAAGGAGTCTTGGCATGAACACAAATGTTGACTTACCACTGACAGAAAGGGAAAGGTAGAAAACTACATTCAAGTTGTTAGAACATTCTCTCTCTCAGTCGTGCCCGACTCTCTGTGACTCCATGGACTGCAATCTGCCAGGCTCCTCTGTTCATGGAATTTTCCAGGTAGAATAGCAGAATACTGGAGCAAGTTGCCATTCCCTACTCCAGAGGATCTACCTGACCCAGGGATTGAACCTGTGTCTCTTGTCTCTCCTGCATTGGCAGGAGGATTCTTTACCACTAGCACCACCTGGAAAGCCCCCTTAAGTCAGCTCTTCCCAAACACTATACTATTGAATACAAAACTGCTAACTTTCATCTATGTTCTGGCATCACTGCTCCCTAAATTTTTGTACAGCACACTCCAACCTTAGTCATGTCCACAATATTTTTTTAATAGCAACTGGCTGATAATACTTGCTTCCCATCACGAAATTCCCAACCACAGACATGGTTGGTGTCATGACTATTTAAATGGAAACATGTTGAAGTAAGGATGTCAGTATCTCACCTGGTTTATGGTGGGTTTTGTGGTCAAGGAAGGAAATGAGGAAAACAGGAATTGTTTATTTACTTCCAAGTCTCACAAAATAGATTAGGATTTCCCAAACTGTTGTTAAGTCATCAGCCTCACAAGATATTCCATCAAGAGTTTGATGGACAAATGACTTTGGTAAATGGCAGGCAGTATGCCCCCTTTTTAGAGATTCACAAGGCACATTAAAATATTAGACAACTCTTAGAAGTTTAAAAGTAAAGATATATGTTTCACTCTAACCAGTGTTTCCAGACCTATTGCATTTTGTAGCTAAAAGGTGACAGTACATGCTATCCCAAAATATGCTACTTGGGCATAAGAATCATTTTGACATAAAGGCACTTGAAGAGTTAACTTTCCTTTTTTCTTGCTGAAAGCAGAAGACAAAACTTTCATGTGAGAGCTGCTCTCCCTATGCCAGGAGGAAAGAAACATCCCTATCACCAGAGACAGGAGTCAAAGCTGAAAGAATTCTATACAAATAGACCTTGTTAAAATAATTATCTCTCTATATTCTTTCCATTTAGTTTAATTATTTTTCACAATTGCCTTTCTTTATTCAACCTAGTATAAAAACATTTAAGTTTTGCCTATTCTTTTGTGTCTTTGTTTCCATACAAGGCTCCTGTGTCATGTAAAACTTAAATAAATTTATTTTTCCTGTTAATCTGTCTTATATCAATTTAATTCTCAAGCCCAGTTGCGGACCTTACATAGTAGGGGCATGCCACAACTGCAAAACTGATTTTGTTTAGTACTTACTAGCAACCACTGAGAATGGCTATTTTTCAGAACACACCATAGAAAATGCTACACCAGAGAAAAGCAGAGAAGTTAGTTTTGAAAATGTGTCCCCCATTTTAAGCAGAAATTCTTGCTTTACAAAACAGATAGACGATGGGATTATTATTCAATTTTCATGAGCATACCAAAGAATTATATTTTTTTAACTTTCCTTATACATTTAAAATAAACTAATAAATTTTCAGTTTGTTTTGATTATATGTAATTATTTAATTTTAATTTTTTTAAAAAAAAATTGTATCTTTATTTTACTTTACAATACTGTATTGGTTTTGCCATACATTGACATGAATCCACCACGGGTGTACATGAGTTCCCAAACATGAACCCCCCTCCCACCTCCCACCCCATATCATCTCTCTGGATCATCCCGTGCTCCAACCCCAAGCATCCTGTATCCTGCATCAAACGTAGCCTGGTGATTCGTTTCTTACATGATAGTATACATGTTTCAATGCCATTCTCCCAAATCATCCCACCCTCCCACTCTCCCTCAGAGTCCAAAAGTCCGCTCTACACATCTGTGTCTCTTTTGCTGTCTCGCATACAGGGTCATCATTACCATCTTTCTAAATTCCATATATATGTGTTAGTATACTGTATGGGTGTTTTTCTTTCTGGCTTACTTCACTCTGTATAATAGGCTCTAGTTTCATCCATCTCATGAGAACTGATTCAAATGTATTCTTTTTAATGGCTGAGTAATACTCCATTGTGTATATGTACCACAGCTTTCATATCCATTCGTCTGCTGATGGACATCTAGGTTGCTTCCATGTCCTGGCTATTATAAACAGTTCTGCGATGAACATTGGGGTACACGTGTCTCTTTCAATTCTTGTTTCCTCAGTGTGTATGCCCAGCAGTGAGATTGCTGGGTCATAAGGCAGTTCGATTTGTAGTTTTTTAAGGAATCTCCACACTGTTCTCCATAGTGGCTGTACTAGTTTGCATTCCCACCAACAGTGTAAGAGGGTTCCCTTTTCTCCACACCCTCTCCAGCATTTATTGCTTGCAGACTTTTGGATTGCAGTCATTCTGACTGGTGTGAAGTGGTACCTCATTGTGGTCTTGATTTGCATTTCTCTAATAATGAATGATGTTGAGCATCTTTTCATGTATTTGTTAGCCATCCGTATGTCTTCTTTGGAGAAATGTCTATTTAGTTCTTTGGCTCATTTTTTGATTGGGCCATTTATTTTTCTGGAACTGAGCTGCACAAGTTGCTTGTATATTTTTGAGATTAGTTGTTTGTCAGCTGCTTCATTTGCTATTATTTTCTCCCATTCCAAAGTCTGTCTTTTCACCTTGCTTATAGTTTCCTTTGTTGTGCAGAAGCTTTTAATTTTAATTAGATCCCATTTGTTTATTTTTGCTTTTATTTCCAGTATTCTGGGAGATGGATCATAGAGGATCCTGCTGTGATTTATGTCAGAGAGTGTTTTGCCTATGTTCTCCTCTAGGAGTTTTATAGTTTCTGGTCTTACATTTAGATCTTTAATCCATTTTGAGTTTATTTTTGTGTGTGGTGTTAGAAAGTGATCTAGTTTCATTCTTTTACAAGTGGTTGACCAGTTTTCCCAGCACCACTTGTTAAAGAGATTGTCTTTACTCCATTGTATATTCTTGCCTCCTTTGTCAAAGATAAGGTGTCCATATGTGTGTGGATTTATCTCTGGGCTTTCTATTTTGTTCCATTGATCTATATGTCTGTCTTTGTGCCAGTACCATACTGTCTTGATGACTGTGGCTTTGTAGTAGAGCCTGAAGTCAGGCAAGTTGATTCCTCCAGTTCCATTCTTCTTTCTCAAGATTGTTTTGTTTATTCGAGGTTTTTTGTATTTCCATACAAATCTTGAAATTATTTGTTCTAGTTCTGTGAAAAATACCGTTGGTAGCTTGATAGGGATTGCATTGAATCTGTAGATTGCTTTGGGTAGTATACTCATTTTCACTATGTTGATACTTCCAATCCATGAACATGGTATATTTCTCCATCTATTAGTGTCCTCTTTGATTTCTTTCATCAGTGTTTTATAGTTTTCTATATATAGGTCTTTAGTTTCTTTAGGTAGATATATTCCTAAGTATTTTATTCTTTTCGTTGCAATGGTGAATGGAATTGTTTCCTTAATTTCTTTTTCTACTTTCTCATTATTAGTGTATAGGAATGCAAGGGATTTCTGTGTGTTGATTTTATATCCTGCAACTTTACTATATTCATTGATTAGCTCTAATAATTTTCTGGTGGAGTCTTTAGGGTTTTCTATGTAGAGGATCATGTCATCTGCAAACAGTGAAAGTTTTACTTCTTCTTTACCAATTTGGATTCCTTTTATTTCTTTTTCTGCTCTAATTGCTGTGGCCAAAACTTCCAGAACTATGTTGAATAGTAGCGGTGAAAGTGGGCACTGTTGTCTTTTTCCTGACTTTAGGGGAAATGCTTTCAATTTTTCACCATTGAGGATAATGTTTGCTGTGGATTTGTCATATATAGCTTTTATTATGTTGAGGTATGTTCCTTCTATTCCTGCTTTCTGGAGAGTTTTTATCACAAATGGATGTTAAATTTTGTAATTATTTTAAAACTATAATTGGTCTTCTTAAAAGCATCCAGGGCTTCCTTGGTGGCTCAGCGGTAAAAAGACTGCCTGCAATACAGGAGACATGGGTTCCATCTCTCAGTCAGGAAGATCTCCTGGAGAATGAAATGGGAACCCATTCCAGTATTCTTGCCTGGGAAATCCCATGGACAGAGGAGTCTGGCTGTCTATAGTCCTTGGGGTCACAAAAGAGTCAGACATGGCTTAGCAACTAAACAACAACCAAAAAAAGCATGCAATGTGAAAATAATTCTTCCCATTCACACATGATGTGGTCACAAAAAGTGAAGATTCTAGGATTCAATGACACAGAAACTGACCAGGTCTTTTTAGATATGCTAATTAAAGTAACAGGCACAAACTAATCACTCAAATTCTTGTTGAATTGAATTTAATTGAGTTAAATCACAATATCCTTATTGTGATTCTTTACCACAGTAAAGATTCAATGTAATGATTGAATTAAAGATTCAGTAAAGATTCAATGTATTCACAGTAAAGATTCAATGACACAGTAACTGACCAAGTCTTTTTAGATACATTAATTAAAGCAACTTGCACAAACTAATCACTCAATAAATTCTTGTTGAATTGAATTGAATTGAATTGAATCACAATATCCTATTGTGATTTTTTACCGCAGTGGTAAAGAATCTGCCTGCCAATGCAGGAGATAAGGGTTCAATCCCTGGGTCAGGAAGATCCCCTGGAGAAGGAAATGACAACCCACTCCAGTATTTTTGACTTAAAAATTTCATAGACAAGGAGTCTTGTGGGTTATCATCCATGGGGTTGTAGAGAGTCAGACACAACTGAGCAACTGAACACACATTCACACAGATACTTAGTGAGATAAAACCTAAAAACAAATGAGCTACAGTCTTCTACCTATGATGTGTATTATAAACCAATTAGTATATAAGCAAGTAGAGAAATTCTATCAGTGTAGAAGGCAGAAGCTGTGTTGACTGAAATGCGATTTTTTCAACTAAGGGGAGCAACAATTGTGGAAGAAAGTAAACTCTTCAGCAGGAAAGAACAATGGTCTCCACTTGTTGCTGCAGAGGCAGGAGCCCTTTCAATACAGTATTATTTCAAATTAGTGCCTGCATCCAGGATCCCTTCTTCAAAGAGGTGCACCCCAGCCTTTAATTGCCCTTATACCTTTACTCAGAACTCCAATTCCAGTTGTACTGTCTCCGTATTAACAAGCCAGTACTTTCATTCTATTTTGCCTGTGTATTTTTGATAACCCATGGCATAAAATGAAGAAGAACTAAAAAGCCTCTTGATGAAAGTGAAAAAGGAGAGTGCAAAAGTTGGCTTAAAGCTCAACATTCAGAAAATAAAGATCATGGCATCCAGTCCCATCACTTCATGGGAAATAGATGGGGAAACAGTGGAAACAGTGTCAGACTTTATTTTTTGGGGTTCCAAAATCACTGCAGATGGTGATTGCAGCCGTGAAATTAAAAGACACTTGCTCCTTGGAAGAAAAGTTATGGCAACCTAGATAGTATATTCAAAAGCAGAGACATTACTTTGCCAACAAAGGTCAGTCTAGTCAAGGCTATGGTTTTTCCTGTGGTCATGTATGGATGTGAGAGTTGGACTGTGAAGAAAGCTGAGCACCAAAGAATTGATGCTTTTGAACTGTGGTGTTGGAAAAGACTCTTGAGAGTCCCTTGGACTGCAAGGAGATCCAACCAGTCCATTCTGAAGGAGATCAGCCCTGGGATTTCTTTGGAAGGAATAATGCTAAAGCTGAAACTCCAGTACTTTGGCCACCTCATGCAAAGAGCTGACTCATTGGAAAAGACTGATGCTGGGAGGGATTGGGGGCAGGAGGAAAAGGGGATGACAGAGGATGAGATGGCTGGATGGCATCACCGACTTGATGGACGTGAGTTTGAGTGAACTCCAGGAGATGGTGATGGACAGGGAGGCCTGGCGTGCTGCAATTCATGGGCTCACAAAGAGTCGGACGTGACTGAGCGACTGAACTAAACTGAACTGAAGGCAATCCCTAGTTGTTTTGCCTTCAGACATTATTACTGTATCAGTTAAAGTTCTGGCTACCGAGTTGCAAGGTTTTAAATGGTCTGCCTCAGTTCTATTTTCCCTTAAGCCTTATTATTTTTCAGTTCAGATCAGTTCTGTTGCTCAGTCATGTCTGACTCTTTGCAGCCGGCAGCATGGACTGCAGCATGCCAGGCTTCCCTGTCCATCACCAATTCCTGGAGCTTTCTCAAACTCATGTTCATTGAGTTGGTGATGTCATTCAACCATCTCATCCTCTGTCATCCCCTGCTCCTCCTGCCTTCAATCTTTCCCAGGATCAGGGCCTTTTTCAATGAGTCAGTTCTTCGCATCAGCTGGCCAAAGTATTGGAGATTCAGCTTCAGCATCAGTCCTTCCAATAAATATTCAGGACTTATTTCCTTTAGGATGGATTGGTTGGATCTCCTTGCAGTTCAAGGGACTCTCAAGAGTCTTCTCCAACACCATGGTTTAATTCTTTAGCACTCAGCTTTTTTTATGGTCCAACTCTCACATCCATAAAAGACTACTGGAAAAACCATAGCTTTGACTAGACAGACCTTTGTCGATAAGGTAGTATCTCTGGTTTTTAACATGCTATCTAGGTTGGTCATAATTTTTCTTCCACAGAGCAAGCATCTTTTAACTTCATGGCTGAAGTCACCATCTGCAGTGATTTTGGAGCCCAAGAAAATAAAGTCTGTCACTGTTTCCATTGTTTCCCCTTCTATTTGCCATGAAGTGATGGGACCATATGTCATGATCTTCGTTTTCTGAATGTTGAGCTTTAAGCCAATTTTTTCACTCTCCTCTTTCACTTTCATCAAGAGGCTCTTTAGTTCTTCTTCACTTTCTGCCATAAGAGTGGTGTCATCTGCATATCTGAGGTTATTGATATTTCTCCCAGCAGTCTTGATTCCAGCTTGTGCTTCTTCCAGCCCAGCATTTTGCATGATGTACCCTGCATATAAGTTAAATAAGCAGAGTGACAATATATAACCTTGACATACTACTTTCCTGATTTGGAACCAGTCTGTTGTTTCATGTCCAGCTCTAAATGTTGCATCTTGATCCACATACAGATTTCTCAGGAGCAGGTCAGGTGGTCTGGTATTCCCATCTTTTTAAGAATGTTACACAGTTTGTTGTGATCCACACAGTCAAAGGCTTTGGTGTAGTCAATAAAGCAGAAGCAGATGTTTTTTGGAACTTTATTATTTTTAGCACACAAGTTTTCCTAATAGGATGTTTTCCAGGAACATAAATTTCATGTTCTATCAAAAACTCCTCCAGTTATAAATTACTCTCTTAAGAGAATGAATGAGTAGCATGTTTTGATTATACAGGCTGTTGTTAGGTTGTTTCTTTAACCCAAGGATGTTGGGGGAGGAGAGGAGTTGGGAGTTTAGCTCTGTTATGGCTTGAATTATTTCAGTATCATCCTAACCCTTCCATTTGCTCTCAATCAGACTTGTTTCTTATTTCTGGAAAAATCACACACAACTCAGGGTTTTCGTATATATTCTCTTCCTTGTCATTTAAATCTTAGCTCAAATGTCAGCCTCCCCGAAAAATCTTTCCTGACCACCCTCTCTAAGGCTGTACTCTCTCAAATTTCTGTTCTATCACACTTCTCTTTTTCACTGCCTTCCTAACACTTAACACCTCCTGATCTGTTTTTGGCTTGTTGGACCCATGAAAGACTGGACTTCAGCTGCCTTTTTGACTAGAGAGACGAAGCAGGAGCCCAGAGTGCTCACACCTGAAGGAGTGACATACTGAGAAGGCCCCACAGCCTCTAATCCACAGTCTAAGTACCTGTGTTTCCAGTCTCATTTTATACTGCTTTCCCTACCAGCTTCTCACCACAACCCTAGCCATTCACTGAAACTTTTGGAGGAACAATCAGTCTCCTAGTTTGATCTTAGGCCATACCCTACACCTGTTAATTCTTTGATAAATCCCCAGTGTCTAGAAGACCCTGGCTTCTAGGAGGCTCTACAAAAATATTTCTTGATTACATGATGTAATAGAAGAAAAAATACTAACTGAGAAATGAAGAGTTTTTTTCTGGCCACTTAAAATAACCCTTAAATAGCTGAATCTAGTCCATTTGTTCCCCCACCCCCACCCCCGCCCCTCATGTTTCTGTGCTTACCTTCTGATTGGTTCTCAGTGTATTATATATGGATGAGCACACCTACCATATTTTCAAATTCTTTTTGTTTTCTGTGTTTTCTTATGGAACATTCTTCAGCTGTTTTCCCTGTTAGCTTTGATGTTTTTATAAAATCTGTATCATCTAAAGGCAATGGTATAAAAACAATTAGAGTTGAGTCAATGGATGCCTTAGTGACTCAAACAAGTTGAGTAAGGACTTCCCTGGTAGCTCAGATGATAAATAATCTACCTGCAATGCAGGAGACCCGGGTTCAATCCCTGGGTCAGGAAGATACCCTGAAGAAGGGAATGGCAAGCCACTCCAGTATTTTTGGCTAGGGAATTCCATGGACAGAGGAGCCTAGGAGGTTATATAGTTCATGGGTTGCAAAGAGTCAGACATGACTGAGCAACTAACACACAAACATGTTCTAGAAGAGACACTTGCTTCAAAACAGATAATAGATAACAAATTGAAGGATCTAAATATCCAAATTTAGAGTGTTTTCATGTTCAAGAGTCTTATGTCTATTATGGGCATAAAATAAATGAAAGTAAGTTTTAGTAAGGATTTTTTTTTAAGTATACCATAAAACTCAAATTTTTCCCTTCTTTCCCCAAATCCAGTTTCAAAGAAAGATTCTCCAGAGAAAAGGATAATCTCTTTTCTAGCTCTGTAAAAATCAAAACACTTAAGTTGGAATTCACATTTAGATGGTTTTCCATAATAACAAAATCACTAAATAAGCCATAAGCTTTTGAACCAGACAAATAGCAATATGATAAGAATATACGTTTCAATTTTTTAACTAAAGTTTGTATTTAGGTTCATGTCATACAGCGACAACTACAGTGATAGGTATGGGCACTGGTTTTAGTTGTTACATCTGTTCATTCACCTAACACCACTGAATAACATGAGTCACGATTATAATGCTCAAATTTAATACATATGAATATTTCTGTCTAATTAATATATAGATGTTCAGGTACACAGCACTTTATTCTAGCTCAAAAGATTAAGCCCCACCAGCTCCCACAGCTGTATTATTGTCACATTTTAATGGGGTTACAAACACATTACCCTGCCTCGCAACTAGGAAGACACTTTGCTTCCTCCGAAGAGTAATTTCAAATGCAAACAATACCTTTAAAATAAAAATATTGGAACACTCTGAGTCTAGTGCAGCTGCAAATAAAAAGGTTAGAAAATAAAATGTTCCCACCTACAATAACAGATGAATTCACTATAGATGAAGCATTTTCTATTAACTGTTTCCATGGAACTAGGTGACTTAGCTGTCAAGAAATTTCCCATGGGGGTGCTAGGCACAAATCAGTCCAACAGTAATGAATCTCATCCTATTTTACCTCTCTTCTAAAATCATTATATAAATTGCTTCAATTCTGTATGAAGGATAAACACAGCAGGCAAAGGGATAAAAAAGGACAGGGAGCACTTGGCATTACCACACTGGTAGTCTCACATAAAGTTCACACCAGATTCACTACACAAATATAAGCTATTAAATAGTAGCTGTTACACTTATGTCATTGTTATGTAATGATGATGATAAGTAATATTTATTGAGCTGCTAAGATATACCAGGCTTTGTTCTATTAAGTACTAAGAGCTAATGTATGTCAGCTCACTACTACAAGCTCCACTTTAACAATTAAGGAGACAGGAACTGAAGAAGTTAAGTAACTTGTCCAGGGTTACATAACCAATAAACAGCAAACCCTAAACGCCCTGCTGAAACTGAGCAGGACCCTCTGGGATTCCTTAGCACAAAAGCCTTTCTGTGTTCCCACATTTCTTTTAGGGGTGTGGGGTGCAGTGGATCTTTGTTGCTGCCCACAGGTTTTCTCTGTTTTATAGAGAGCAGATTGCTATCTCTGAGATAGAACTCATTTCCCCTACATTGGCAGACAGATCCCTATCCACTGTGTCACCAGGGAAGTCCCCCATTTCTTTATTAAAGGAATAGGCTTCTTTCAGCCTCCGTGACCTTCCCTGAGTTCCAATGGGCAGGTTCAAAGGGTCACTGATTAAACAAGGGAGGGGATGTGGAAACAAGGGAGGAACAGCCAGGAAACAATAGTGCAGCCCTGGGACAAGGTTCAAACTACTGCACAATTGCACTCATCTCACAGGCTAGGAAAGAAATGCTCACAATTCTCCAAGCTAGGCTTTAACAGTACATGAACCAAGAACTTCCAGACATTCAAGCTGGATTTAGAAACAGCAGAGGAACCAAAGATCAAATTGTCAACATCTGTTGAGTCATAGAAAAGCATGAGAGTTCTAGAAAAACACCTACTTCTGCTTTACTGACTATTACAAAGTCTTTGACTATGCGGATCACAACAAACTGTGGAAAATTGTTAAAGAGATGGCAATACCAGACCATCTGACTTGCCACCTGAGAAATCTGTATGTGGGTCAAGAAGCAATAGTTAGAATTGGACATGAAACAACAGACTGGTTCCAAATTAGGAAAGGAGCACACCAAGGCTATATATTGTCACCCTTCTTATTTAACTTATATGCAGGGTACATCATGCAAAATGCTGGGCTGGAAGAAGCACAAGCTGGAATCAAGATTGCTAGGAGAAATATCAATAACCTCAGATATGCAGATGACACCAACCTTATGGAAGAATGCAAAGAAGAACTAAAGAGCCTCTTGATGAAAGTGAAAGAGGAGCGTGAAAAGTTGGCTTAAAGCTCAACATTAAAAAAATGAAGATCATAGCATCTGGTCCCATCACTTCATGGCAAATAGAAGGGGAAACAATGGAAACAGTGACAGATTTTTCTTGGACTCCAAAATCACTGCAGATGGTGACTGCACCCATGAAATTAAAAGATGCTTGTTCCTTGGAAGAAAAGTTATGACCAATCTAGACAGTATATTAAAAACCAGAAACATTACCTTGTCAACAAGCAAAGGTCCTTCTAGTCAAAGCTATGGTTTTTCCATTAGTCATGTATGGATGTGAGAATTGGACCATAAAGAAAGCTGAGTGCTAAAGAACTGATGCTTTTGAAGTGTGGTGTTGGAGAAGACTCTTGAGAGTCCCTTGAACTGCAAGAAGATCCAACCAATCCATCCTAAAGGAAATCAGTCCTAAATACTCACTGGAAGGACTGATGCTGAAACTGAAACTCCAATACTTTGGCCAGCTGATGCAAAGAACTGACTCATTTGAAAAGACCCTGATCCTGGAAAAGATTGACGACAGGAGGAGAAAGGGATGACAGAGGATGAGATGGTTGGATGGCATCACCAACTAGATGGACATGAGTTTAAACAAGCTCTGGGAGTTGGTGAAGGACAGGGAAGCATGGCATGCTGCAGTCCATGGGGTCACAAAGAGTCGAACATGACTGAGGGACTGAACTGAACTGGGGCAAGGTCCTGGTTCCCCCTCAAGGGATATATATAAGAATATCTTTGAGCTGTTTTGTAGATACTGACACCCTCACCAGATGGGGGAGAAGGAAATGGCAACCCACTCCAGTGTTCTTGCCTGGAGAATCCCAGGGATGGGGGAGCCTGGTGGCCTGCCGTCTATGGGGTCTCACAGAGTCGGACACGACTGAAGCGACTTAGCAGCAGCAGCAGCACCAGATGGGAAAATTTAACTGCATACTACACACAAGCATTTAGACCCTATACTGGTTGGAAGCAGAAGTTTGATGCTGCTGACTCCCAATTACTTCACCCCTCAACCAATCAGAAGAATGCCCATGAACTGACCATGCTTTCTTTGAATCATTACCTGCTAACCCCTCCAGGTCAGGGCATGTTGTTCTGAGGGCACTAGACTGCTGTGGCCCTCTTTGCCAAGTAAAGCAATAAAATAATTCTTTTCTACTGCACTCAAAACTCTGTCTCCAAGATTTAATTTAGTGTCTGGGTACAGAGGCTGGATTTGGCATCACCATTTCAACTCCAAAGTTTATCTTCTCTGCTATCATAATATGCAACTGCTTTGCACAGATAATCATTAAAGTCTAATAGGGCGTAAAAATATTACTTTCCTTCTAATGATGTCAGGGCATGTGTTTCCCACTTCTCCATGGATTAAACAGAAACAGGTACAATAAGCATCCTTATTCAAATGCATGGTATTCATGCTCTTAGAAACACAAGATTAAGGTGACTTCTAAAGTCCTTTCCAATTCTCCAATTCTTTCTGACTTTCATCCTAGGTGTGTTTTGCTATATCTAAGTTGATTTTTTTCAATCACACCAGAAACAGAGAGCCACCATCCTCTTCCATGCAGGCTTTAACATCTATTGACAGAATAGATTAATGTTGTGAAAATTTGCTGCCCCCTCCAACCCTACAATATTTTCTAAAATTCCAGACATTTTAATTTTCTTGTGGTTTCTGAAGTGAAGCACTATCACCTTGTGTATTTCCAAAGTTCATCGGTCAAACTGTAAGGCAGATGAAATCGGGCCATTGACAGAGCCTATGAAGGACCTCTAGATGACCTCAATAGGGTACACGAGGCCACAAACAAAGGGACAAAGAGGTGGTCAAGGTCATGGGCTTGTGACTAGTGACTCATGGGTAGGACAAATACAAAAAGTGTTGCTTACAGAATGCTCTCAACACCTCTGTAAATAAAATTTATCTTTAATAATTAGTTTAAATCTAATAAATATTCAATTGTTACAATTGTTACCTTCTAAATGAAAATCAATTACTCAGATTAGTGAGGTTTTGTCACTTGGTCTGATTTACCTAAAACATATAAGACCAGCAAAGTCATGGTCAAGGAGACAAGCCCTTATAATTGCCTTCTTTTGCCCCCTCGTAGATAAAAAGACAAAAAAAAGTCACTGATGTGGAAAAATGGTCCATTTTCAAATTGAAGTGCAACATATTGTAATATGTACAAATTTGAAATACACAGTTCAGTGGATCTTTACATATGTATAACCCTCTTTTAATCACTACTCTTATAATCAATCACACTGGAGACTAGGCTATCTCCAGCACAGCAGAAGGTTCTCTTGGGCCCCTCCAGGTCAATATTCCCCTCCAAGGATAATCGCTATTCTAACCTTTATCCCCATGCATCCATCATGTTTGTCTTTGAACTTTTAAAAATATGGAACCATGCAGAACTTGCCTCATGGCCAGTGACTAAGACTCTGCACTCCCAATGCTGGGTGCCTGGGTTCAATCCCTTGTCAAGGATCTAGAACCCACATGTTGCCACATGCCACAACTAAAGATCCCACATGCTACAACGAAGACTGAAGAGCCCACGTTCTGCAACTAAGGCTCAATGCAGCCAAATCAATATTTAAAAATAAAAATATGGAAACATACAGATGCAGAAAGCATTTTTTTGCATCTCAGCTCTTTTAATCAACATTGTTTTTTCTTTTTTTAAGATTCAATTATGTTGTTCCTTGGTCAATAGCTCATTCTTTTTAATTATTATTCAGGTATTCTATTCAATTCTGCAGAAGGATATTTACGTTGTTTCTAGTTTGGAACTATGCTGAGTAGTGGCAAGATGATCATTCTCACACAAATAATTTATATTGGGTAATGCCCAGCATTGAAATTGCTGGACCATAGTGTAGATACATATTTGCTTTAATATATATTGCCAAACAATTTTCCAAAGTAATTGTATCAATTTGATGCCTACCAGCAGTGGCAGTTCCAGTTGCTTCATATACTTGACTGGTACATTGATTTCAAAATTAGCTGAGGGTAAGAAACTTTCTCAAGTGTTCCTATGATCTCCAAAGTTCTAGTCATTCCAGTTATAGTCTTTATTTCCAAGAATTAGAACAAACAGAAATGTTTGTTCATGTATCTGAACACTTAAATGCAAATAATTTTTTCTTCTGATCAAATCTAAATATTTTCTGATGGCATCAAATGTCCAGTGGAGAAAAAAATGAGGTGTCTGTTTGGTGTGTATGCAAGAGTTTTACACTTGCTTCTTTAGCAAAATTCTGTGATTATGAGCAGGCTGGCTGACAACTGCTTTCTGCAAAAATTAATCAATTAAATGATTCTATTTTTTCCTTGGCAAACAAATTTGCCTTTAGCCAACACAGTGGAGAATAAGAATGCCTCCTTCATAAAGTGAAGCCCTGCTTTATGCTATCCATCTTCATTAGCTGTCACAAGGGCTAATGTAGGAAAGTTCTTTTCAGCAATTTATTCTTGAACCAATTTGATCATGAAGTTTGTGCACAAAAGGCCCATTTGTCAAAAATAAAGAATGCACATGGTTGGGAGATAGGGGCTTTAAGGAAGTGGCATATAAAACATTCCTTGAAATTAGCACAAATATGTCTGTGCTGTCTCACATTAATTAAAAGAAACCAACACTGCATTTCTCTAAAATTCTTACAAACTACTTTGTTTTCCCCTCATATATGTCATATAAAAATATATGTATATCATCCTGTTCAGCTTCAATTATTATTCTTTAAGAGAAGTTTTCTTATGACCCTACTTCCTCAAAGTCTGAATATTGATTACATCTAGACATTCTTCCAAAAGAGGCATTTTTGCCATAAAATGGTACCCAAGAGCATTCTCCTAGGTGATCAAACAAAACAGTTCTTTAGAAGTTTGGTATCTCTTCATTCTCTCTTGCTATTTCTGAAGAAAATCTTTTCTTCTATAAGTACAACCACAACCTCTCTAAAAGCTTACTCTTTCCATCTTCTCTAATAAATGCTAGTCTGACTCCATGAACTCTGTAGAAGCCCCTACTATAAGACACAGCCACAGAAACTGCTTTTCTTTAGTCCAGAGTTCTTTCATCTTTGGAAAGTTGTTTGCCAAAACGCTACAGTGAACTGATTTGGGCTCATCATGCTGGAATCCCTTATTTTCCATCTTTTAACTCCAGGATGTTTTCATGGGCTTCTTTTCTGCTCTGTTCTATCTTTACATGCTTCTCTCTAATTTCCTGGCCCTCTACACTACCAGCTCTTTCTACCAGCTACTTCTTATCACTCAAATATGCTAATACAAACTATTTTTCAAAACAAAACAAATCCTCTAGCCTCATCACCCTCTTCAGGCCCTGTTCCCTCTCACCCTTCGACTGCCAATTTCTTGAAAGTGTTGCCAGGATTCTATTTTCTCACTTCCTAAGCAGCTCTCAATCCACTAAAATTCTTCTTCTGTCCCCATCACTCTATGCAAACTTTATGTTGAATATTCTCATTGCTAAATCCAATTAATAATTTTTATACTTTACTCTCAACATAACCATTGACCATTCCCCCCTTGAAAGTCCTTGCTCTTCCTGGCTTTGTCCCATGACTTTCTCCTGGTTTTCCTTCTGGTTACACACCTTTTCATTTACAGCCTGCTGTTCTTCTAATCACTTCTTGGAAGTTGGTGTCCCCAGGGTTCCCTGAGCCTTCTTCTACTCTCACACTGTAACTACTCCCAGATATTCCCATCCACTCACATGAATTAAATTAACAAGTAGAGCATGCCTCTTCTCAGTTTATGGACACATGTAACAAGGATTGTGAGATAATATGGCTGTAAGAAAACAGAAGCCCACTGATCTTTTCAAGAAATACCCTTATAGAAGTAACTCTCAAGTCTCTCTCCTGAATTCTAGACCTATAAATCAATTTCCACATCTTCACTCAAACTCATTTTTTCCATCCCTCAACACTTGCTTCCAAATTTCAATGAATAGCATCACTATCCACTCAATAAGTAAACCATGATTCGAACGATCTCACTGCCTCTACTCCTTTACCCTTTCCAGTCACTCAAACTGTGTTAATTCTAAAATTAACAAGTAATGTTTTACTGAGTAATTACTATATGCCAAGTGCTGCACAAGAAGATTTTACATGCATTACATAGTTGAATTCTTTATTATTCCCATTTTCAGAGATGAGGGAACTTAAACTTAGAGAGGTAACTAATTTGCCAAGTTATTCAGCTAAAAAATATGAAGCCAAAATTCAGAACGCCATGCATGCATGCATGCTAAGTTGCTTCAGTTATGTCTGATTCCTTGTTACCCTATGGACTATAGTCCAGCAGGCTCCTCTGTCCATGGGATTCTCCAGGCAAGAATACTGGCGTGGGTTCCCGCCCTCCTCCAGGGAATCTTCCCTACCCAGGGATCAAAACCCATGTTTCTTAAGTCTCCTGTGTCTCTTGCAATTGGCAGGCGTCTCTTTACCTGGGAAGCCCCTCTATTATATTGTGCATGTGTGCTAAGTCGTTTTAATCATGTCTCACTGTTTGCAACCCTATGGACTGTGGCCCACCAGGCTCCTGTATCCATGGGGATTCTCCAGGCTATTATGCTGCACAGTCTCCTAAACATTTTTCAAATCCACACACCTACATCCCTAAAATAGACATTGTCAAATTCATTCATATTCTCGTTCTCTCTTTTTCTACCTTGCTTGGATTCCTAAAGCAGACTTTTAATATATCTCCTTAAATTTATTCTTCTTCTATTTCCACACCAAAAGGTAACTGTCAAACCATAAATCTAATCAAGTTATTCCTCATTTTAAAATCGTCTAATTTTTTTTATTGTCCTCAATGGAAAAATTCTAATTACTTACCATAGTTTACAAAATCTTCTGTGATTGGACCTCTTCAATATGTCTCTTACCACTCTGCTTACAGTATCTGCCAGCTGTACCTAACAGTTTCATGTACCCCGTGCTTTCTAACTGCAAGACCATCAGACTATTTTCTCTGTACGAAACAATCTGCCGCACTACCCCGTTGTCTCCTGGTTAGATCCTACACTTCCTTGAGATTATCACTTCCCCCAACCTCAGCAGACAGGTCAGATTCCTCAGCTGTTTCCCCACTGTGCCTTATACTTCCTTTATCACTTTAATTATTTATTACAATTGTTTTCTCTATTTCCTTTTGGACTTCCCTGTGGCTCAGACGGTAAAGCGTCTGTCTGCAATGCGGGAGACCCGGGTTCGAACCCTGGGTTGGGAAGATCCCTTGGAGAAGGAAATGGCAATCCACTCCAGCACTATTGCCTGGAAAATCCCATGGACAGAGGAGCCTGGTAGACTACAGTCCATGGGGTCACAAAGAGTCGGACATGACTGAGTGACTTCACACTTCCTTGAGATTGTCAGTTCCCCCCATCCTCAGCAGACAGGTCAGACTCCTCAGCTGTTTCCTCACTGTACCTTATACTTCCTTTATCACTTTATATATTTGTTATAATTGTTTTCTCTTCTTCATTTTAAACTCTTTGAGGACAGAGGTAATGGTGCCCATTTTCCATCACATTTCATCACATTTAGGTGCCTAGAACAGTGCCCAATGCAGAGTATCTATCCAATAAATATGCATTGGATAAATTAAAAACTGATTAATTAATTGCTATCATTCCATAGTATCCCTCCAGAAGCTTACACTCCCCCAAAATTATTTGTTTGCCTCCATCAGCAACTCCTAACACTTAATTTTCTAAATATCCATGCACTGTGCAAGATACTGAAAGAGGTACACAGATGACCAAAATAGAGTTGCTGCTAACAAGGAGTTTACAGTTCAGTCAGCTATTTCAGAAAAGTCCTAAAAAGACGGGGGGGCAGGGGGGATAAAATATGATTAATTCCAGCAAGATTATGGGTGGTCTCATCTGAAATGAAGCTTTAAGATGGATAGAATATCAATAAATGGAGATGGAAGTAGGGCTCCTAAAGGTATACAGAGTCTTAGGAAGACAACAAAACTAGAAAATAAGAACTATGGAAACCAGAATAGCAAAGACTGTGAGGAATATGAGTAATCTAGTTTGTCTAGAGCTTAGGGAATGACAACTGGGAGGAGATAAACCAGAAGGATATTTTGGAGTCATATCATGAAAGGCACTGACACCAAGAGAAGAACTATATACATATGCAATAGTCAGTGGGGAGCCAACAAACAGTATCAGCAAAAGAGTGGCAGGATTGGAGCTGGATTTTATGAATATTTTCTCCCACAGTGTGCAGAATAGATTAAGGCAGGAAGACACTGGTGGTGAGAAAATTCCCACACTTCATCAAATCAAGTTCAAAAAATCAATGGTAAAAAGTGCCATTGTGTTTAGCATTGAAAACAGAATGCAAATTATCAAGATGGAGAATCTATTAAGAAATTGAAAGTGAAAATGTGGCCTTTATTCTTGAGGAGCTTCTATTGTTGTAGCAAAAGCAGAGAGTATGATATAGCATTGAAGTAAGATGTGGGAAACACAGAATGGAAGAACAAACAGGAGTCTAAAACTTGGCACTGGTACAAGAAGAAAGAAAAATCTTTCCCCAAAATAACTGAACTGAAAAATAATAAGCAATTCGTATATAAATCAGTCTGAATCACACAATCAGCGTGATCCAAAAAGTCGCAGAAAACATAAAAGAAAGGACAAAAGAGACACTGTAGAGTTGAATATTATAAAACTTGGCAAATAATTTAATGTGATGAGGGAGAGGGCAAAGTGACTAAGAGTTTATCCACAGGACCAGGCAGACAGAGTGTCAAGAATAGATGCCACTTGGGAAAGGGCATGAGTGTAGTCTGCACAGCTTGCACTTCAACTTTTCACTCAGATACACAGCTGAAAGTTTATAGCAGAAAAATGGAAACACAGATTAAGAATTTAGTATCATGCTATTTTTAAAAATCAAATCTTAAATGTTGTTGCTTATTAACTGGATACAAACTCACAGAAAAATCTGTATAATAACACATGCTCCACTCCCTAAACCCAAGAGAAATAACAGATCTTGTAAAACTAGATGTTGATGAGAGGAGGAAATGTCATGTTTTACTCTTTATGTATTTATGTTGTTTGAATTTTATAATAGTCATGTGCTCAAGTATTATGTAATTTTAAAATCTTTGATTTAAAATATTTGGTACTAGAGACATAGATTGTGATATCACTGGCATAAGAATTATAGAGAAGATGCAGGAAAGGATACAGCTGGACAAAGCCACACCTGTAACAAGGTAAAATAAATGATCTAAAGATTAAGTTTGGAAATATAGGCTTAGAGTGAGAAAAAGACAAGACCAAGGAAAGAAGAAAATATCTGTCCAAAAACTGAAGATTCTTTATTTATCAGAAACTTACAAAGAACTTTATAGCAAAAACCTTATCTTTCTAAGAAAGTTGAAAATATACATAAAAGTTCTCATTTGGAGATGTGGGAACTGAGGCTCAGAGAGGTTAAAATTTAAGATTTCATAGTTAGTTTAGTTGAAGAGTGCCAGTTCAAAGCCAGTTTCAAATTCAGAGACCTTACTTGAAGCTCTGGCCACTTGTTTTTACTTGGAAACAGTGATTAAAGTATCAAAAATTATAAAGAAATAGCAAAAATGATAACTAAGAGAAGGAGGCTAAATTGAGTGTTTATAGAATATTAAGGCGAAAGCATATTTGGGATTAGGATATTTGAGACTAGCATTTCTGAGGCCAGCATTTCAGTGAGTGGAAGGAAAGAAACTCAAATACAAGAAATTAAAATGTAAATAAGGCCTTGGCAGTTATACGAGTAAGAGTAATTCTTTCAATGCGGTATTAAGGAAAGTCTATGTTTGAAGAATTAAGAGGGTACAATTAATGAAGAGATGGGGGTCATGTTATAGATGAAAGCTCTAAGCTTGGAATATTTGCAACCTGAGAGAAAGAAGTAAAAAAGAGAAAGAGAATGAACCTCAGTGGAATGCAATGAGAGTTTCTATTGATGGCTTCAAAAACAAGTGGCTAGTAAAGAAAGAGAAGAGAAGTGAAAAGCAAAGGAGAAAATGAAAGATATAAGCATCTGAATGCACAGTTCCAAAGAATAGCAAAAAGAGATAAGAAAGCCTTCCTCAGCGATCAATGCAAAGAAATAGAGGCAAACAACAGAATGGGAAAGACTAGAGATCTCTTCAAGAAAATTAGAGATACCAAGGGAACATTTCATGCAAAGATAGGCTCGATAAAGGACAGAAATGGTATGGACCTAATAGAAGCATAAGATATTAAGAAGAGGTGGCAACAATACACAGAACTGTACAAAAAGGATCTTCAAGACCAAGATAATCATGATGGTGTGATCACTCACCTAGAGCCAGACATCCTGGAATGTGAAGTCAAGCAGGCCTTAGAAAGCATCACTATGAACAAAGCTAGTGGAGGTGATGGAATTCCAGTGCAGCTATTTCAAATCCTGAAAGATGATGCTGTGAAAGTGCTGCACTCAATATGCCAGCAAATATGGAAAACTCAGCAGTGGCCACAGGACTGGAAAAGGTCAGTTTTCATTCCAATCTCAAAGAAAGGCAATGCCAAAGAATGCTCAAACTACTGCACAATTGCACTCATCTCACACACTAGTAAAGTAATGCTAAAAATTCTCCAAGCCAGGTTTCAACAATACCCGAACCTTAAACTTCCAGATGTTCAAGCTGGTTTTAGAAAAGGCAGAGGAACCAGAGATCAAATTGCCAACATCTGCTGGATCATCGAAAAAGCAAGAGAGTTCCAGAAAAACATCTATTTCTGCTTTATTGACTATGCCAAAGCCTTTGACTGTGTGGATCACAATCAACTGTGGAAAATTCTTCAAGAGATGTGAATACCAGACCACCTGACCTGCCTCTTGAGAAACCTATATGCAGGTCAGGAAGCAACAGAACTAGACATGGAACAACAGACTGGTTCCAAATAGGAAAAGGAGTACATCAAGGCTGTATATTGTCACCCTGCTTATTTAACATATATGCAGAGTACATCATGAGAACCGCTGGGCTGGAAGAAGCACAAGCTGGAATCAAGATTGCCAGGAGAAATATCAATAACCTCAGATATGCAGATGACACCACCCTTATGGCAGAAAGTGAAGACAAACTAAAAAGCCTCTTGATGAAAATGGAGAGTGAAAAAGTTGGCTTAAAGCTCAACATTCAGAAAACGAAGATCATGGCATCTGGTCCCATCACTTCATGGGAAATAGATGGGGAAACAGTGGAAACAGTGTCAGAATTTATTTTGGGGGGCTCCAAAATCCCTGCAGATGGTGACTGCAGCCATGAAATTAAGACGCTTACTCCTTGGAAGAAAAGTTATGGCCAACCTAGATAGCATGTTGAAAAGCAGAGACATTACTTTGCCAACAAGGGTCCATCTAGTCAAGGCTATGGTTTTTCCAGTGATCATGTATGGATGTGAGAGTTGGACTGTGAAGAAAGCTGAGCACTGAGGAATTGATGCTTTTGAACTGTGGTGTTGGAGAAGACTCTTGAGAGTCTCTTGGACTGCAAGGAGATCCAACCAGTCTATTCTAACGGAGATCAGCCCTGGGTGTTCTTTGGAAGAAATGATGCTAAAGCTGAAACTCCAGTACTTTGGCCACATCATGCAAAGAGGTGACTCATTGGAAAAGACGTTGATGCTGGGAGGGATTGGGGGCAGAAGGAGAAGGAGACGACAGAGGATGAGATGGCTGGATAGCATCACTGACTTGATGGACGGGAGTCTGAGTGAACTCCAGGAATTAAGATGGACAGGGAGGCCTGGCATGCTGCAGTTCAAGGCGTCGCAAAGAGTCAGACACGACTGAGCGACAGAACTGAACTGAGTACAGAGTTGGAGACTTAAGGAATTGGTAGATTTAAAATAATCCCTGTGAGAAATATGAAAGAAAGTTAGCAATAATGTGTGATCAAAAAGTTGCTGAGTGGTAGAATGAATCTAAAGATAGTATGAATTTTACAGGTACACTGATCCAGAATCTTAACTTTATTTGGCAATATGCTATAGTCTAATATTCTAAAGAGTAGTCTAGAGGACTTTAAAAGTTCATCACTACAAAAGAGGTGGTAAAGCCAGAAATTTGGTATGGACTAGTCCTTAAATCAAGTCCTGGTTCTGTAAGCTACTATCTCTGTAGTGTTGAGAATTTTACTTCATATCTAAGCCTCAAATTTTTAGTCAGAGGAATCAAGATAATAATGGTGCCTATCTTCATCATTTGTTGTGAGAAATGAGTGTTTACATGACACAGTATTTAGTACACAATATTATAATCAAAATTAAGCACAGGGAGAATTGAGAGAAGTATATCAAAGGATTACAAGAAGATGAGCTAGTTAATGATGAATGATGAAATAGAAGAGGGAAAAGACGACGTCATGGTTAGAAAAAGAAATTTCAAAATTTACAATCTTGCAGGCAAAGCAGTTTTGACTGATGAAATGTAAGTTCAAACTAGGCAATTAAGTAATTTTTTTTTTTAATGGAAGCCTTTGGAACTGAGGCATCTGGGAATCTGGAAAGGGAGTATAAAGATATTCCCAAGGAAGATGCTTCAGGCCAGGTAATGAGAATGACAGAGATGGGTGATGCAGTAAATCAATAAGAATAGTAGGAGAATGTCTATATGTTGTTTACAGGTGACTGACACAAGGAATAAGAGAAAAATTGATGTAAAGGAATCTCAAAACAAGAAATTATTAATGGAGAGCAAAGAATATATAAAGTGTCTTTCTGGAAACAGAACATGAGAAAAGACTTATCAAGAATTAAAGCATTCTGAGATTTAACCCTACCTGCAGGTAGCAATTTAGCTTGCTACACACAACTTTCATGGATGCTGGCAGAAGAAACAAGATTCCTTTATATCTATCCAAGTTCAAGTGAAGCTGCTCAGTCGTGTCTGACTCTTTGCAACCCCATGGACTGTAACCTACCACGCTGCTCCATCCATGGAATTTTCTAGGCAAGAGTACTGGAGTGGATTGCCATTTCCTTCTCCAGAGGATCTTCCCAACCCAGGGATCGAACCTGGGTCTCCTGCATTGTAGGCAGACGCTTTACCATCTGAGCCACAAGGGAGGTCCTGGATGTACATCGATACAGATATCTAAAGATATATGGATAGTTTTGTGGCAGTAGTAGTAGCCAGAGTATTGTCATTCAGGACATGAAGATATGAAAAGGGTAACACCTGCACACTCAGCAGTTTGGAAACACAGAAGAGGAGGAAACCTGAGCTTTGGGAAACATTCTTTTATAATGGGTGCTAAACATGCCTGCCCTTTGCTCTGAAGGCAGACACTATTTTCCAAGGCAGTTTGCTATACAAATATCCTTGAAAAGATCATCTAGAACAAAGGCAGCCAGTGCCTCTACTCACAAGATATGCAGAAATCCAAGAGATCGTGGAGAATTGTCTCTTAACAAGTATCTTCATTGGGAAAAGATAGAAAGGAAGTACTACCAGGCAAGAAAACTAAAAAAATCAATGCAAGGAGATAAAAGTAGGTCACCATACTTACATAACTTTAGCCTCATTTCACGACAATTCCTTCTCCTAGGGATATTTTTTTCCTTTAAGCTAGTATGTTAGAGCTTGGGGCTTGCCCAGCTTCTTAGAGACTTCCCTCTCCTGGGCCCCATACTCATACTCACCTATGAGACTCAGTGTTTCTCAGACTCCCTGTTGGTTTTTTCAGTAACCATCATCATAAAGCATGTTGCTTCTAACTGAAGGAAAGGTATTTGCTACTTACCGAATTTTAGAATTATTATATCATTCCTGTCTACTATCTGTTCATTTGTGTACAAATTACTCCCAGCTGTTAGTTCACATACTTGCAAAACTTCCAAAACTGACATGGAAGTTCTGTTTTTCTGAGAGTTAATACAAAAGACTAGGACTGTGTTGTATACGTTTCTTCATAAAGTTAGAGATGAGGGGCACTGGAAATTTAGAAAAAGAAAGGGTCACTATAAATTTGAAAAACCACATATTAAAGCAATCCACCAGCATCTTCTTTGATCATATAAAACATTTAAAATAATTTCATAGCAACCAAACATACTCATAAATAATTTTACCCATGTGATACCACGAGCTTTGTAAAACACAACATTTTTTCACCACGTAATATGAGAAAATCCCTGAGAAAGAGAAGGTTTGGTCCCAAATTCATATCTAATCTGCTTTGTGAAAACCATCTGGGTTTTCATGATCATTTGCTGCTAAGCACTGACTGGGCTCAAAGTCTGGAAGACTGACAGTGTTTTACTTTTCATTTGGAATAAACTGTCAGCTCCTGTTATCTTTCTTACCCTTCCAGAAAGAGCCTAAGAGTAAAAATTAAATTTTATTATTTCCTTTAGGCAAGGATGGTTTCCTTTTTATACAGGCAATAATAATGGTCGCTGTCCCATAGCCCGACGTAGTATGCCAGGTGTCAGAGAAAAACCAGACCCTGACAGTAGTTAAAGTAGTAAAAACAGATTTTCATTCAGGACTATTTCAATAGGAAAAAAATATCGCAGTATAGGACTGGGCTTAATTCTGAATACAATCTTAAAAAAAGAGAGAGAGAGAGAGAGAGAATTTATAGCCAAGGAGAAAAGTAGAAGGGTCAGTGGATGGAAAATTAACTTGGAGGGTAGCATAATTCTTGCTACACCAACCTAACAGGATACTTGCTGAAGGCAGGTAAGGGTGATCAGATACCGCCAGGGAGATGGTGGTTAATGAGGAATTTGGTCACATGTCAAGAGTATTCCTGTGTTTAGCCAGTGGAGTTCCTGGCTATACTGACTAGACAGGATTCTTACCAAAACTAGACTCTACAAGAATGGAGACAGAAGCCCAAGGGTCCAGTTTAGTCAAGCAGAGGATTCAGAAGAGCCTGACTATAATGTTTGGTCAAGGAGAGAATCTGTCACAGGCATTCATATAAGCCACGCAATAATACCTTAAGACATATTCTGTTATTTTCCCATTTTAAAGATGTGGACACTGAGGTGCAGAGAGATTAGCAACTTGCCCAATTTCCTATGGCTGCTGCTGCTGCTGCTAAGTCGCTTCAGTCGTGTCCGACTCTGTGCGACCCCAGAGACGGCAGGCCACTAGGCTACCCCATCCCTGGGATTCTCCAGGCAAGAACACTGGAATGGGTTGCCATTTCCTTCTCCAACGCATGAAAGTGAAAAGTGAAAGTGAAGTCGCTCAGTCGTGTCTGACTCTTGGCGACCCCATGGACTGCAGCGCACCAGGCTGCTCTGTTCATGGGATTTTCCAGGCAAGAACACTGGAGTGGGGTGCCATTGCCTTCTCCATTTATATGGCTAGTAGGAAGTAAAGCCAGGATTTTTTTTAATTGAAGTATAATCGAACCACAATGTTATAAGGTGTACAACATAGTGATTCAATATTTTTATAGATTATGCAGATATTATAATAGTATAATATTACAAAGTTATTTTATAGATTATGTACCATATAAAATTAGGGATTGCCAAGTGGCACTAGTGATAAAGAACCCACCTGCAATGCATGAGACCTAAGAGGTGTGGATTCGATCCCTGGGTCGGGAAGGTCCCCTGGAGGAGGGGATGGCAACCAAGTATTCTTGCCTGGATAATCGCATGGACAGAGGAGCCTGGCAGGCTACCATCCATGGGGTCACAAAAAGTTGGACAGGACCGAAGCAACTGAGCACAAATGCAGGCACCATGCAAAGTTATTTCAGTGCTCTATATGTCCTGGGCTGTATATTACATCCCTGTAACTTATTTACTCTATAACTCGTCATTTGGCCTCTTAATCCCTTTTACCTATTTCACCCACCTCCTCTTTCCCTCTCCACTCTGGCAACCACTAGTTTTTTCTCTGTATCTATTAACGTTTCTGCTTTTAAAAGGAATATTTGGACCCAGGCAGTCTAGTTCTAGAGTCTGTGTGCCTTGCAAGGACACTATTACTAATAGTGGCATTTACTGAGCACTAACCAGAGAAGGCGATGGCACCCCACTCCAGTACTCTTGCCTGGAAAATCCCATGGGCGGAGGAGCCTGGTAGGCTGCAGTCCATGGGGTTGCGAAGAATCTGGACAAGACTGAGCGATTTCACTTTCACTTTTCACTTTCATGCGTTGGAGAAGGAAATGGCAACCCACTCCAGTGTTCTTGCCTGGAGAATCCCAGGGACGAAGGAGCCTGGTGGGCTGCCGTCTCTGGGGTCACACAGAGTCGGACAAGACTGATGCGACTTAGCACCAACAGCAACCATGTTCCAGTAACGGGGCTAATTGCTTTGCATGCTTTATCTCACAGAAGCCTGAAAACAACTCATGAATTTGGCTTCATTATTATCCTCATATTACATATGACAAAACTGAGGCTTCAGGAGATCAACACAGGTCATATAGCTAGTAAGTAGCAATAGTCACATGACTAGTAATAGCAAAGGTGGGATTTAAACACAAGATTTTCTTATTCCAGTGCCCATATGCCTAACTTCCTCTTTCTGATCTTTTTTTTTTTCTTTCAGTTTTTAAATATGTATAAAGCTTCTACTAGGCAACATGCAAGGTACTAGGGCTATACGAGCAGGAGAGACCAACCTTCCTGCCTTCACAGAGCCTAGTCTATGAGAAAGACAAGCAACCTATGACAATTGCAACCTAGAAGAACAGATACTGAAAAGGATTAGTTACAGGTGCTGGGAGAGTAAACAGGAGGTCCCTAACACTGGTTTGAGAGACTAAAGAAGGCATCCCAGAAGTCAGAGAAGGTGTGGACAGCAAGCAACTTCTAAGCACAAGTCTGTATCACTGTGAAACACAAAAGGGGCAGGGGTTAGCCAGGTGGCCAAATTAAAGGACATGTGTTCCAAGCTGATGGAAGGGCCTGGGTAAGGACTCCAAGGTCAGTGTGAAAAGAACACAGGGTGTGAAAGAACACACTGTGATGTGCTGGGGAGATGACAGGGGATGGGAGCATGAAGGGTCTTGTTGGCCATTCACACTTAATTCTAAAAGCAGCAGGAAACCAATGAAAATTTCAAGAAGGAAAATAACAAGTTCAATTTGCATACTGGGATGACCTCTCAGACTGCATCATGAGAACAAGTGTCTGGAAGAGGAGCTAGACTGATGGAAGGCCAATTATGAGATGGTCAGGAACACAGGCAAGTGGCAGTTACAAGAGCAAGATGTAGGTGGATTTGAAAGTGATTTCCAAAGTAGTGTGAGATTTCCACGACTTGGTAATTGGTAGAGCTGTCAGAGGAGGAATCAGAAGACAAGCGGATTCTAGCTAAGAAATCTATTCAAAAAGGAAGGCAGTATAAGAGAAACAGCAGCTTTAAGAGGGAAAATAATTATTTCTGTCTGAGAAATGCTGAGCTATGGTGCTCAGGGGACATCTAGATGAACAAGTTGTTTATCTGGTCAGTAAGACTGGGGCTCAGGAAATTCTGAAGATAAAGATGTGGGAACCATCCTCACACAAATAAGAGTTAAAGCACAAGGGCTTGCGACATCACACAGAGAAAGTATGCAGAGTAGGGAAGAAAGTAAGAATGGGAAACCAGTCTTTAAAGGTTAAAAAAGGTTTCAAAGAATGACTAGCCTTGAGATGTGAGGAAAGCCAGGTGTGGGCATCACAGGAGTCAGGAGAAAAGATTTCAAGAAGGAAGGAGTGACCACAATACCAAATGCTGCTGAAACAAGAAGACTGAAATTGCATCCAGTGGGTTCACAATAGAATAGATTTTTGTACTTTAGAAGAATCTGCTAGAAGACAATTGCACTCCTGTCTTTTATAGAGCTTTGAAGAGGCTTTCCAGATGGCTCAGTAGGTAAGGAATCTGCCTGTGATGCAGGAGACACAGGAGACATGGGTTTGATCCCAGGGTCAAGAAGATCCCCTGGAGGAAGAAATGGCCACCCACTCTGGTATTTTTACCAGGAGAATATTATGGACAGAGGAGCCTGGCAGGCTGCAATCCAAAGGGTCACAAAGAGTTGGACAGGACTGAGTGTTAGCTTAATTTGTGTATTTGTATAGAGCTTTGAGGAGAGGGAAATGGCAACCCACTCCAGTATTCTTGCCTGGAGAATCCCATGGACAGGGGAGCCTGCTGGGCTGCTGTCCATGGGGTCACACAGAGTCAGACAGGACTGAAGCAACTTAGCATGCATGCATGTGTTGGAGAGGGAAATAGCAACCCACTCCAGTATTCTTGCCTGGAGAAATCCAGGGACAGAGGAGCCTGGTGGGCTGCCATCTATGGGGTCGCACAGAGTCAGACACGACTGAAGCGACTTAGCAGCAGCAGCAGCATAGAGCTTTGAAGAATTTGTGCTAATCCCCTGAGTTTGGGTGGTATGCATAAGTGAGGGCCTCTGGGAGCAACAGGAGGAGAGGAGAGTATTCAGATTTTTAAAAGTATGGAGGTCAAAGGGTGGGACCAAGGACACGGGTGCTGTCTGGAAGCAAGCTTGTGTAGAGACTAATAACGTGAGGTTGTCAACGCTGGGTTCACAGGGCTGCCACTTAAAAGTGGGGTGACCTTGGACAGGTTATTTAAATTCTCTTTACCTTCTTTGCCTCTCAGTAAAGCAGGCTGTTGTGAGGTTTAAAAGAGCTATTTGCTGTGATGGGTTTAAAATGTTTAGTATACAATCAGCATATTGTGTTAGTTCCTCACTGTTTCATTTTCTGGGGTGTGTGTAAACCTTAAAGAATTTTGATAAAATCTTTGAGAAAAATGAGCCTCTAGCACCACCTGAGATTGGATTCACTCCAATCTGGGGGGAAAAAAGTATTTAGAGGTAGAATTATTTTGATCCAAAAGGAAAAAGGGGTAGGGGTAGAGAGGACTAGCCATGTCACTACAGGAAGCAGTGAGGTCTGTGAAAATAGACCAGGCCTTGGAAACTACCTACAGCCTACAACACAGCTTATAAACAAAACAGCCACACCCATACTGTTGCACAGTGTCTATGGCTGCTTTCCTGCTACTACAGCAGGACTGAGTAGTTGCAACAGAGTCTATACAGCCCCCAAAGCCTAAAATAATTAGTATCTGGCCTTTTACAGAAAAAGTTGCCAACCCCTGATATAATCAATACTTTCAAAGTATTATGAAAGCAGCTAAAGAAAAAAAATTAAGGCATTTGGTATTTTAATTTATTGCAAATTCTATATAAATTAGTTGTATGACTTGGCTGCTCAACAGTGAAATTAAACTATAGTTCGATTGCTACAAATATAGGATCCAGAATGATGGAGGAAATAGCTGATGAAGCTGGAAGTATTATGTTGAGCTGGAAGCATTCTAGAGCAGCATGGTCCAAAAGAAATTTCTGCAGTGATGAAAATGATCTGGCCAATACAATAACCACCTGTGGATATTATTTGAATAAGGAATTGAATTTTAATTGTATTTAATTTTAAATTACTAATTTAAATCTAGCCACATGTGAGTAGTGGCTATCATATTGAACAGTGCAGATATGAAGCATTTGGCATCCTAGATGTACTTGTGTAATAAAAAGAAAACAGTTTAATTCAATACAACCTTTTAGTCCTTTGTTCTGCAGACACAAAAGTAAGATTCAGTTAAACCATAGCAGGTATATAGATGCCCACAAAACTAAAATACAAAGATATAAATGCCATAACCATAGATAAAAATTGAGTACTCAGTATGTGCCAAGATTTAGGCAATTTTCTCAACATTTACTATCTTTTTAACCCTTCAAGAACTCAGTGAAATAAATAATTACCATCCTAAATTTCATATTTTAAACAAAACAAAACACTGAGTCCTATAAAAGACAAAGTATGTAAGACCACTTTGATAATTGAGCTTCAAACATAAATATCCCTAACTCCCACATCAAAGGCTCTTTCTATATGACAGAGAATTAATTATACATCATAAGAACACAAATGAGGGAGAAATGAATTGTGCTTTCAGCGGGTCAGACTTCTGGGAGAGAGAGAGACAAAGATAACTAGAAAGGCTAAGTGATATTTAAGCTGAATCTTGGAGAAGGATTTCCCCATAAAGATAAAAGGAAAATACCATTCAAGGCAAAGGGGAACTGCAAGGGGGAAAAACACAGAGCTGTTGAAGGGCCCAAGAGTTGTGGGTAGAACATAAGATCATGATTTTCGGTAGGTTAATTTTGGCGTTCCTTCTATATCTACACACTGCTGTGTAATATCCACACATTAACCTAAGCATTGTGGATTAGTGTGTGATTAGTGTGAAGTCGCTCAGTCGTGTCCGACTCTTTGCGACCCCGTGGACTGTAGCCCACCAGGCTCCTCTGTCCATGGGATTCTCCAGGCAAGAATACTGGAGTGAGTTGCCATTTCCTTCTCCAGGGGATCTTCCCGACCCAGGGATCGAACCCAGGTCTCCTGCATTGTAGGCAGACGCTTTAAACTCTGAGCCATCAGGGAAGCATTGTGGAAGGTAAGCTAAAACAAATGATCATGACGCAATCTCTGCTTTTCACAAATACATAATCTAATAGAGGAGATTAGCAAATCTACCACCAAGTTGGTTGAAGTAACAGAGTTACAAATTATCCTGAGAGATAAGAAATTGAGCCTCTAAATCATTGAAATGTGATGAGTCTCAGAATAAGTGAGCCTAAGGTTTGTATCAAAATAAGACACTAATAATGTACACCATGGGGAATATATATTATAACGACTATGAATGGAGTTGTTCGTTGTTTGGTTGCTAAGTTGTGTCCGACTCTTTTGAGACCCCATGGACTGTACCCCACCAGGCTTCTCTGTCCATGGGATTTCTGAGGCAAGGATACTGGAATGGGTTGCCATTCCCTTCTCCAGGGAACCTTCCAGACCAGGGATTGAACCCACGTCTCCTGCACTGCAGGCAGATTCTTTATGGCTGAGCTCCCAGGGGATGTAGTACAAACTTTAAAATTGTGACTCACTCTATTGTACCTCTGTAACTTATGAATCAGTAATATTGTAAATCAGCTATACTTCAATAAAGAAAGAATGCATTTCAAATTTCAAAAGAAGCCTGCTTAAATAATATATTTGAGAATGAAATGTATAATATCGATACAACAACAACAAAAGACATGAATAAGGATGGCAGGAAAGAAACAATTGGGGGGATCAATGAAACACTAATAGAAGGAATTTGTGAGGAAGGAGATTTTTAGCCCAAGAAGAGCCAAGGTGAGAAGCACACAGCTTCTATCTTTCAACATATGAAGGAAGATCATGGAGCAAAATGAAAATTTTGCTAGCTGATGACAGGATGACAAATTAGCTACCCTTGACCAAAATTTGGTTGGGCCGCTCTGAGTTTTCTTTTTGTCTAGATCCAAAGTTGGGCTCTGTCCTTGGCCCATTTAGTCCAGTTTTAGCAAAAATACTGCTGGATCTATTTAGTGAAATTTTCCCACCCTTGATAGCTGATGAAATTCCTGACCCATCATCCCTATAGGGATGGAAAACTTTTCCCTTCATCCCTTCTAAGTTTGTTGGCTGGTTTAATAATAAAATTGACATAAAACAGATTAACAGAAGAAAAACAAATTTAATTTTGTACATAAAAGAGCCCCATAAAAAATTGAGACTCAGACAGGATCAAAACAGACAGCTTTTTATACCTTTTAGACAAAGAAACAATAAATCTCTAAACAACTGAAAAGCAAAGAAGTATGGACTAGGGTAGTAAATCAGTAAAGAAGTAACAAGATTTGCTTTTATAGTCTTCTCAGCCCTTAATTCCCCATCTCTGGTGATTTGCTATTGTTTTAGTCACTAAGTCATGTTTTTTTTGCAACTCTTTGTGATGTTATGGACTGTAGCCCACCAGGCTCCTCTGTCCATGGGATTCTCCAAACAAGAATACTGGAGTGGGTTGCCATTTCCTCCTCCAAGGAATCTTCCTGACTCAGGGATCTAACCCAGGTCTCCTGCATTGCAGACAGGTTCTTTAATCTCTAGTGACAGGGATGCTTTTGCCCTCCTGGTACAGGAAAGGCACTTTCCACATGGAATATTTATTTCCTGCTTTCAGGAGGACAAAGGATGGTCAGCATGTGTTTTCTGAACCCACTGTTTCTCAAGTAACTTTAATTCAAAATGATCAATACACCAAAAATGGCATACTTTGGAATGGCATATTTTGCTCCTCTTTGCCCTCAGCATGTAATATCTTATGACCCTGCCCTGCCTTCAGCAAGACTCCTATCAAATAAATTTAGCCAGAATTCCCCTTATCCTTGATGTTTCCTGTTGGTAACCTTCTACCCACTGACCCTCACTCTGCTCCTTGGCTGTATAACACCCACTTGTCCTTGTTATATTTGAAATGGAGCACAAATCTATACTGAGGTCTGTCTTCCCCTATCACAACAATTCCTGAATAAAATTTGCCTTTACCAGTTTAATTTCTGTACAGAAGATTTTTCTTTGACACAGAAGAGTTTGGAAATATCGTAAGTTGCCTCAAGAAGACATCTTCCTCTAGAATAGTTCAAGAAGAGGCTATGAAAAGATAATACTAATAGAGGTTTTCCAGAGACATGGCTCTAGATTCAGAGATGATCTCCTGACCCTGCCATAATACTCTAGGATTCTGGCAAAAAGTAGCTCAACATTCTATCAAATTTTTGTTGCAGCTCAACTGCAGTCAATTTTATGATCAGTTCTTTGAATTGGAGATTGTATATATTTACTTGCAATAATTTAGAAGTTATTCAGGATAAAATTCATTCTACTCTCCAAAGTTATTGTCCTGGTAAATCTCATTCTGATATTAAAGAAGAGCTACTCTAACTTAACTGATGCTGTCTTTGATACTACAGGTTCTGTACTTCAGAAAGCAGCACCCAGGACCTCTGGACTTCAAATCCAAGGTTTTGGCCTTTTTAGTACAATCTCAGACCCCTAACAAAATGTCTAATGTAATATGCATTCTGAAATAATAAATTAACATTTCTAGATGGAGAAGGTGTAGAGAAAAGGGAGTCCTCCTGCACTCTTGGTGGGAATGTAAATTGAAACAGCCACTATGGAGAACAGAATGGAGGTTCCTTAAAAAAACTAAAAATAGAGCTACCATAAGTGTGTGCATGCTAAGTCACTTCAGTGCTGTCCAACTCTTTGCAGCCCTATGTACTGGGGCCCGCCAGGCTCCTCTGTCCTCTGAATTCTCCAGGAAAGAATACTGGAGTGGGTTGCCATGCCCTCCTCTAGGGGATCTTCCCAACCCAGGGATCAAGCCTGTGTCTCTTTCATCTCCTGCATTGGCAGGCAGGTTCTTTACCACTGGCGCCACCTGGGAAGCCTAAGAGCTACCATATGACCCTGTAATCCTATTCCTAGGCGTATATCTGGAGAAAAACATAGCCCAAAAGGATACATGTATGCCAATGTTCATTGCAACACTGTTTACAATAGCCAAGACACGGAAGCAACCTAAATGGTCATACACAGAAGACTGGGTAAAGAAGAGGTGGTACAGATATGCAATGGAATATTAGCTACTAAAAAGAATGAAATCATGTCATTTGCAGCAACGTGGATGGACCTAGAGATTGTTGTACTGAGTGAAGTAAGTCAGAGGAGAAACATCGTATGACATCCCTTATATGTGGAATCTAAAAAAAAAAAATGATGCAAATGAACTTATGAAACAGAAAGAGACTCACAGACTCAGAGAACAAACTTATAGCTGCTGGGGGGAGGGATTGGGGGAGGGATACTTGGGGAGTTTAGGATGAACATGTACACACTGCTATGTTTAAAATGGATAACCAACTAGGACCTACTGCATAGCACATGGAATTCTGTTCAATGTTACATGGCAGCCTGGATGGAATAAGAGTTTGGGGGAGAAAGGATACATGTATATGTATGGCTGAGTCCCTTCACTGTTCACTTGAAAATATCACAACATTGTTAATCAGCTATACCCCAATTCAAAATAAAAAGTTTACAAAATAAATTAAAAAGTAAAATAGCATTTATTTTCAAGTACTTTATAATTCACACTTTTCACTAGTACATATTAGCCTTCTCTCATGTTTCCAAGTTCCCTTTGCTGATTTATTTGCCTGTCTCTAAGCTCCAGTACTTTGGCCACCTCATGCAAAGAGTTGACTCATTGGAAAAGACTCTGATGCTGGGAGGGATTGGGGGCAGGAGGAGAAGGGGACGACAGAGGATGAGATGGCTGGATGGCATCACTGACTCGATGGACATGAGTCTGAGTGAACTCCGGGAGTTGGTGATAGACAGGGAGGCCTGGCATGCTGCGATTCATGGGGTCACAAAGAGTCAGACACGAATGAGCGACTGAGCTGAACTGAACTGAAGATCCATTCAGCACCCTTCCTCTGCTCTGCATCACTGGAGGCTGATCCATGCAATGGTACTTTTCAGCCTCTCTTTTCAACTTTGTGTTCAGTTCAGTTCAGTTCAGTTGCTCAATCGTGTCCAACTCTTTGCGACCCCATCTGGCCAGTGGGAGGCACTGGTGAGGAATTGAAAAACAAAAACTTGAAGGGGAAAAGAGGGGAGAGAACAGAATCAATCTCTCTCTCTCTCTCACTCTCTCTCTCTCTGCCCCAGCCTCCTCTCCTTCCTTCTCCCTCTCTCTGATTTGGATGATATTTCCAACAGTGGTTTGTCTCTTCTGTGGCCCTAGCTCCTGCCAGTCTGCCTTACCATGGTTACTGCTCCCACTAGGCTGTTTGACCCTGGAGTCCTGTACCCACTACCTTCTCCCTTTGTCCCTCCAGAAGTGCGATGACCAGGATACTAACTTCTGGCTTGGCCCTCTGTCCCCTCCACTCTATATAGGGAGCACAAGGGTAAAATATACATAGCATAATATCTGCCCTAGTCTTTAGATTTTCTGATACATTCATATCCAAAAACTAGTTTTCTATACTGAATTCTGTTAAAGTACTGTGTGTTACTATTTCCCTGGTTGGATATAACCCAATTCACAAATTTGACAGAGGTTTTGTATAATTCTAAAGTATGGGTTTAAATACTGAGTAAAGAAGAAACCACCAAAAGAAGCTGTATTAATTTAAAGAAAACCTGTGTTTTCACTTGGTCTACATCTTAACTGATGGCTTTTGTAGCCTCTTCTCTTCCCAGAAATCGAGTTTAAAGTACCTATCCACAACACAAAAGTGGCCATTACATCATCTTATACTAGAACACTCATTTATACCTTGAAGTGTCATAGATTTCATTTTGAATTCTCAAATTAGACTTTAAATCCAACTGAATTAATACAAATCCTTCAATAACAAAATCTATTTGGAAAATCACTTGCAGGAATCCTTTTATCTCTTTTATTTTGTTTTCCATTCTAATTTTTTCCTGCCTATTGCCTTTTTCTCTTCTTCCCTGTGGAAATAAAAAACATTATCAGAGCAACATTTAAACACCCACCAACATGACCTCTGTCTTCCCTCGTGTCATAAGAGGGAGATGTTGCCTTGGCAACTCTGGAAGAAACATTCTTGACTTCCTGGACTGCAGTCTCCAAAAAACACCATCTTTCAGATCTTTTCTATCCTCTGATGGGAGAACTGATATTGTTTCATCTAGAATTTATTTCTTTAACGTGAAAACCCTACATGGAAGACAGTTATGAATCATCCCCAGCCCAGAGCTGTTTGTCACATGGGCACTGTTCACCAGCAGACCATTTTATGCTCATCTGCCTCTCCTTTTGCTAATGCTGGGACCGTTCTACTGCCTCAGAACCATGAATTCTGACAATTATCAGTTCCGGAGCCTTTATTATGTAAAATGCTGATAAACAATGGCCAGCCCAAAACCCTCTCTCAAGTGGATACTATTCTCTTTTCATTTCCTTTTCTCTGACCATTGGTCTTTTCTGCTTCCTTTTTTCCAATTTATATATTCTGAATACTAGACTCCTGTCTCTGTGAGTTCACAGAGACCTCTGACCAGAATTCACCCCCTGACCTGAACTGAAAAACAGTCCTTTGGCTCCTGTGTCAAGCAGGTCTGCATACATCAGGGGAAATAGCTGAAGTGCAAGGTCACCAACTTTGGGAGCGGAGAAATCAAGAAGGAACAATCCATGACATGGCAGACAAATTACAGCCATTTCTAGGCCGAATGAACCTCCCTCTTCCTACCAGACTGCTACTATTTAAAGAACTAGAAAGCAATAAGAAGGAAATGACAGATTCTTTCTTAAGGAAACTATTTTTGCACTGGCCTTCCTAGCAAGTTGTAAGTCCTAGAAACACTACATTGTACCCTTTATAGTCCATCACCTGTCTGGCTCCTGCTCTGTCTTCTCTTTCTTCATTAAACTGGGAGCTGAGAGATGTACCAGCACTGTTCTTAGTTCTTTGTTTATTTTTCTCTTCTCATCTTCACAAATCCCAGCCACATTACTGATGAGGACAAGTTTTCTTAAGTAGAAAGCTACAGAGGCAGAATTTGAATACCAGATGGTCTGATCTAAAGATTCTTTCATATACAACACATTGGGTCTTCCCTCATATCCCAGGTGGTAAAGAATCTACCTGCAATGCAGGAGACCCTGGTTCAATTCCTGGGTTGGGAAGATCTTCTGGAGAAGGGATAGGCTACCCACTCCAGTATTCTTGGGCGTCCCTGGTGGCTCAGCAGGTAAAGAATCCACCTGCAATGCAGGAGACCTGGGTTCAATCCCTGGGTTGGGAAGATCCACTGGAGAAAGGAAAGGCTACCCACTCCAGTATTCTGGCCTGGAGAGTTCCATGGACAATATAGTTCATGGGGCCACAAAGAGTCAGACACTACTGAGTGACTTTCACTTTTGCACCCCCAAAGAAGAAAAAAATCTGAAATACAATATGATAAGAATATGTTTGCTTATCTAATTTCCCACTGGCTCATAAGTGATGTGAGTAAAGAGATAATTCATATTCACTCTGCAGCCCTCATGCCTGGCACATTGTAAATACTCAAAGGCATTTGTCAAAGGATGAGTGGATTTTTTAGTACCCACCTCTCTTCTGTCTCTTGACCTGAATATGAGCAAAACCTCTTTTCACCTCTCTTCTTGAGCCGACTTCTGAGATTCCACAGCAAAACATGATTAATTTCACACTATTTTAAAATTTCTCAATAGTCCCCTCATCAAAAGGATAAAGTGTAAGTTCCTCTTTTCTCATCTAAGAATTTTATCTTTGCCCTCTGTCCCATAGCATGAAACCTACCATCACCCTTGTGCTCGATTATTATGGAAGTGTGTGTTATTGACCCCCTTCCTAATAAACACCTTTGAGCTTCCGTTTCAAAGATTGAACTTTTGTGCATAAAATTTCCTCCACCAGGAAGATCCCAGTCCCCTCATCACCACATATACACTCCTCCCTCACCTTATTTGCCTGGAAAACCTCTGTCTCCATCTTAGGAATTAAATGTGTGTAGTGTGTTAGTTGCTCAGTTGTGTCTGACTCTTTGTGACCCCATAGACTATAACCTGCCAGGCTCCTCAGTTTATGGAATTCTCCAGGCAAAAGTATTAGAGTGGGTTGCCATTCACTTCTCCAGGGGATCTTCCCAACCCAGGGATCAAACCTGGGTCTCCTGCATCACAGGCAGATTCTTTACCATCTGAGCCACCAGGGAAGCCCAATAAGTTGACCACATAGCCCCCTCCCCAATTCTTATGTTGAAACTCTCCGCCAACCCACCCCAATGTGATGGTATTAGCAGGTGGGGTATTTGGGAGATCAGATTAGATGAGGTCATGAGCATGGAGCCCTCATGAATGGGATCAGTGCCCTCGTAAGAGTCATAACAGGCCTTGCTTTTTTTCTGCTCTCCATCAGGAAGTTGGCAGTCTCCAAACCAGATGAGGTTACTTATCCGAACCCAACCCTGATGGCACCCTGATCTCAAAATCCCAGACTCCAGAAATGTGAGAAATACACATCTATTGTTTATAAGCCACCTACTCTATGCTACTTCGTTATAGCAGCCCAAACTGACTTAGACATACTCCTCTGAAAATTAGCTCAAGCAATATCTCTTTGCACACGTGCATGCTCATACGCTTCAGTCGTGTCCAACTCTTTGTGACCCTATGGACTGTAGCCCATAAGACTCCTCTGTCCATGGGATTTTCCAGACAAGAATACTGGAGTGGGTTGCCATGCTCTCCTCCAGGGGATCTTCCTGACCTAAGGATTGAACCCGTTTCTCCTATGTCTCCTGCATTGCAGGCAGACTTCCTTGGGATTCACCAATTTACTGAAAATTCAGCATTTCTGCACCTTACCCAGATGTCCACTATAGAAATGTTATATTGTGTTTTCATTGTCTACTTCACTTTTCTGTGAGCTTGCTAAAGATAGGGATCATGCTTTTTCATCTCTATGACCCTAGGACTTGGTATAGCAAAGGTCTGCCTAGTCAAGGCTATCGTTTTTCCAGCAGTCATGTATGAGTGTGAGAGCTGGACTATAAAGAAAGCCGAATGCCAAAGAATTGATGCTTTTGAACTGTGGTGTTGGAGAAGACTCTTGAGAGTCCCTTGGACTGCAAAGAGATCAAACCAGCTAATCCTAAAAGAAATCAGTCCTGAATATTCTTTGGAAGGACTGATGCTGAAGCTGAAACTCCAATACTTTGGCCACCTGATGTGAAGAACTGACTCATTGGAAAAGACCCTGATGCTGGGCAAAATTGAAGACAGGAGGAGAAGGGGACGACAGAGGATGAGATGGTTGGATGATATCACCAACTCAATGGACATGAGTTTGAGTAAACTCCAGGAGTTGGTGATGGACAGGGAGTCCTGGTGTGCTGCAGTCCATGGAGTCGCAAAGAGTCAGACACGACTCAGTGACTGAACTGAACTAGTGTCATGAGCCTAAAGAAATCAATATTCATCTAAAATAAGAGAAAATGAAGGAAAGGAGGAATGACTCAATTTGGTTGATAAAAGGAACCTATGGAAATAGCTTTGTTGTGATCCCACTTTGCTCTTTGAGGCAGGGGTGGGTAAGAAAGTTGTGAGCTTGGGAACAATGCTTGACATAATTAATTCAAGGACTATGTAATGTCTCTCTAAACATAGTAACAGTGATCAAGAAGACAGAAAATCAGGGAAGGCAAAGGGCAGCAAGAAAAAATTTTATATACAACTTCATCTCAAGCTGTCCCTATCTGGAAGATTTATCTCCAAATCCAAGATTATGGCAATATCTCTGAAATCATTAAATTTCTTGTTTTGTATGTTCTTTCAAGCAAAATATTTTGATATAAACTCATGTCTGTTACAAAGAATATGATTAGTCTTGTTAATTGGTTTTTCTTATTGCTACTAATCAATAATTCAAGTACATAATTCTGAATTGATCCTTTTGAACTGTGGTGTTGGAGAAGACTCTTGAGAGTCCCTTGAACTGCAAGGAGATCCAACCAGTCCATTCTGAAGGAGATCAGCCCTGGGATTTCTTTGGAAGGAATGATGCTAAAGCTGAAACTCCAGTCCTTTGGCCACCTCATACAAAGAGTTGACTCATTGGAAAAGACTCTGATGCTGGGAGGGATTGGGGGCAGGAGGAGAAGGGGACAACAGAAAATGAGATGGCTGGATGGCATCACTGACTCAATGGATGTGAGTCTGAGTGAATTCCAGGAGTTGGTGATGGACAGGGAGGCCTGGCGTGCTACGATTCATGGGGTCGCAAAGAGTCAGACACTACTGAGCGACTGAACTGAACTGAAAGCGCAAAATAGATGTAAAGAAAATTAGAAATTAAAAGTGCTTATACCTTCTGGTTCTAGAGAAAGATGAATTACATCCTGCTGATTTTTAAAGGCCTGGCTTATTTTACTATCTCCCATCTGTAATATTTAATATTAAAATAAAATATGGATAACAGCAGAAATCTGGTTATACTGAGTAAGTAAAAGACAACAAACTTATAACAGTGTGGTAAAAGCAGCTTGCCCTGGCAAAATGCAGGTTCTGAGACATTGTTCAAGAATGACATTTTTGAGACCAATAATAAAGCCTAGGAAATGTCATAAATACACATTACTCAATTCAAAAGAAGGTGGAAAGGACATTCAATGTCATGAAGAATTTATTACTACAGATTGGATAATAAATATCATTTGTTATTTATCAATATTATAACTGACATTTTCATATGGATATTTATACTGGAAGTATTAAGTAGCACCAGGTCTTTCTTCCTCCTAGTGCTCTGGTGGTGTGTGTTTGTTGTTGTTGTATTGCTGTTGTTCTGGCATCAATTAGAGCATTTAGTATAGCAGATGGTACAGTTGTTAGTTAAGTGATGATCAGTCATCTATTAACAGTCTAAAGGGCTTCCCAGGTGGCACTAGTGGTAAAGGATCTGCCTGCCAATGCGGGAGACCTAGGGGACACAGGTTCGATCCCTGGGTCAAGAAAATCCCCTGAGAAGGAAACAACACCTCACTCCAGTATTCTTGTCTGAAAAATCGCATGGACAGAGGAGCCTGGTGGGCCACAGGCTATTGCATTGCACGAGAGCCAGACACAACTGAGTAATAAACAACAATGAAGAATCTACCATGTTCCAGTCACTTTCTCAATACTATTTCTGACCTTTACTACAATTCACAGAAAGTATGGTCAGGGTCTCTGCGTTATAGATGATGAATCAAGGATTCAAATAGATTGAGTGACTTGCAAGCAGTTCCAAAGTTCATTTAGAAAGGACTTGGAGAAGGACTTCCTGGCGGTCCAGTGGCTGACTCTACACTCCCAACGTAGTGGACCCAGGTTTAATCCCTGGTCAGGGAACTAGATCTCATGAGCCACAACGAAGAGCTTGCATGCTACAACTAACATCCAGCACAGTCAAATAAATATTTTTTTGAAAAAAAGACTGGAGTTTGGGTGTCATGGACATCATGAGACTCTAAATCCCATGTCTGTCCCACTGCCATTCACTCTGGGAGGCCACCACTGCTCTGGGTAGAATACAGAAGAGTACATTAGCTGCTTAGCAAAATACTTTTGAAGGTAAATCTTCTTTCCATCAGAAAATTGGGCTAAAGAAGCCCATTTTGAAAATCCAAGCATGTTTTAAACAAGGAAAAATCACTGAAGTTAAGCTAAGCTATTTAACATAACCTCTTTAGAAACATTAGTTTTTATTTTCAGAATTATGAACAGAAGAATAATGAGAGAGACCAACAGGACCCTTGAGACTGAGCACAGTGAGTGACCTTTTGTAATTAGACCATGTAGGGGGCCTGGACAGGAATGATTGGCACCAAGCCTGCTTTGGCTACTTATAAAACCAAGAAGGGACACGATGATCTTTTTGATATGTCAACTTGGCTAGGCTACAGTCCTCGGTTTTCAATCAAACACTAGTCTAGGTGTTGCTAGGAAAGTATTTTGTAGATATGATTACAGTCCATAATTAGTCAATTTTAAGTGAAAGGTATTATCTTGGGTAATCTAAGTAGACCCAATTCAATCAATTGAAAACCATAAGAGCAAGACTGCTATGGATAGCAGCTACCATGCCCAAAGCTATAATGCTTTGTAGTTTTTTAATACTTTCTTCATGCAATAATGGTGATTCTCTTTAGCCAAGCCATATAATCTTCAGTTCAGTTCAGTCACTCAGTCGTGTCTGACTCTTTGCGACCCCATGAACCACAGCACGCCAGGCTTCCCTGTCCATCACCAACTCCCACAGTTCACCCAAACTCATGTCCATTGAGTCAGTGATGCCATCCAACCATCTTATCCTCTATTGTCCCCTTCTCCTCCTGCCCTCAATCTTTCCCAGCAGCAGGCTCTTTTCAAATGAGTCAGCTCTTCACACCAGGTGGCCAAAGTATTGGAACTTCAGCTTCAGCATCAGTCCTTCCAACGAACACCTAGGACTGATCTCCTCCAGGATGGACTGGTTGGATCTCATGCAGTCCAAGGGACTCTCAAGAGTCTTCTCCAACACCACAGTTCAAAACCATCAATTTGTCCATATAATCTTAAATACCACTAATTTCACTAATGAGAAGTTAATTATTAAATCTATTATGCTAATCAATTAAATGTTGATTTCATCTATGAACACTGATCTCTAACATTTGCAATGCTAATTAGCAAAATATCTAATGTCAGCCAGAGGTTGCTGTACTTGTAGTAGCCATCTATGAAGAGTGGCCATTCTGACTAAATCCCAATTCACCCCCTACTGCTAGAACATAGCCTCAACTAACATAAACCCCAAACAATACTGCTATACTAAAGTACTTTGGGAGTAAACTGTAGACATCATAACAAGTACCATAACCAAATATCTAAAAGGAAAAATAGGTTTTCCTAAGACATCGAGCTGCTTTGAGTGTCTTTCAGGTTGTGAAAGTCATTACTAACCAGCAAACTGAACTGCATAGGGAAGCCTGTCTACATCTAATTATTTCCAGAAAAAGAAGAAAATTCCTACTTCTAGATCTTAATAGGCTGAGATAACCAAGTATGACATAACTCTCTCCCTTTGAACAAGTTCAGGTTGTCATTTGGGTAGTTTTATTTACATCATTTTTAACATCTGTGAAAATTTTAATTTGTACTCTTTCACATGAGAATATGTAAATCACTGAAAATGTATTTATTAAATTAGATCAATTTCACATACTTAGGGAAATATGTTTTATATATATATGTATGTATGTATGTATACACACACACTCTAAACACAAAGTTTGTGACAACCCTTAACTATCAGAAATATGAGAAAAGAAATATGGAAGGGTCCTTTTTGTTCCTGAATGTGAAATAAGATAGACAAAGAAATGACAAGCCATCCTATGGCGGGTACTGGCAGTGTTCCCACAAATTCTCCCATCAAACACCTCATTTCTTATCTTAACAAAAGCAAACCTCCACAGTTGAAGACTGAGGCTATTCATCAAACAGAGAGCACACAATGTGTTTCATTTGGCCTAATGTCTGCAAAGCATAATGTTAAATCATGAGCTTGGGCACCAAAGAATCAGAGAGCTGGTCTTCCTCCAAGCTCTCTTTTCACCTCAAGCACTTGATAGGAACCCATTTATTTGTGAAATTCCATGCCGAGACACAGACCTGCTGACCATTACTTTCACTGGGCTCAGGAGAACAATCACAATATGCAAAGGCCCTAGAATATTTGCTCACTAATTAATTTCATTGACATTTATTGAGCAGCTGCTACTTGGCAAACTCGGGACTAATAGGCAGGAGTTCAAGCATGTGGAAGACTAATTTCAGAAACCCTCAAGGATTTCACAGTCAATTGGGGAAGAAAAACACAAAATGACTAAATGAATAAGCACATTAGATGTGCATACGCAAAGGATGTATCTCTGAAGATCAACCAAAATGGGACTAGGAAAAAGTGCTAATTTTTCCCCCACTTTGAAGAACATTGCCCAGGGAATGTGGTTCTGAGTTCCCTGTAACCTATGCAAAATCGGCTTTTGTCACCTACCCTTATTCTGTTTTCCTTGTCACCCTTTTCTCCCTCATACCCAACACCAATGACCTGAATTGAAGCAGTCTCTCTGGATTCCCAAAGCATTAGCCCACTTCATTTCCCTATTGCATCAAAACCCCCATGATCTTAGGGAAACTAACATCAATCACTTGAACAAATTTTCTTAGATCAATTCTCACCAAGGAATAAATTAATGATGTGGCAAGTTAATCCTCCCAGGAGACAATGCAGTATTAATGCAGAAAAAAATTTAAATCAATGAAAATATACTCAAAATTGTTGAAATGTTGGTTGCCTTGCAGGGATAGTTTAAAATAAAATATATATTGAACACCTACAATACCACAAAGTGTGATACACATCCCTTTTGGTATCACATGGGATACGTTGTCATTTTAACAGTTATGTGAATGTGTATATGTATATATGTATTTGTTTCTGCTGTTCTTATATGTAATTATGTTGAAAATAGAACTAACCTACTAAATGATGCTACCTTCTTATTTTAGGGAAATAAAATTCAGAAACTGAATACACAAATGCATAATGGCCAGACCATATATAAAAATAAGACTCTGACCCACAATCTGTACCAACCAGCTCAAGAAGACTACCTATTATCTACAGTAACCAGTCTAAGAAGCCAATTTACTATCTACAAGTCAAAACTGTGAGAAGACGATTTTCTCCATCAACCAGTCCAGAAGCCAAATGAAAACCCTTGTAAACAATGGTCCCCAAATGGCCAGGACTCGATTAATAACTGAGGACTTCCCTAATTTTTGCCCCTATTTCCAACCAACGAGAGTTAAATATGTACCCCTAATCAATCATGTAGAGTACCCCACTTCTAGTTGGCCCACCTACAGCTTCCCCACACCAACAGCTTCCAATCAAGGCATGTCTGATTTTTCCCACTCTTCTGCTCCCCTGCCTGACTTTGAGTCCGTGTCAAACATAGGTGATGGTGGCTGATTCCCTCACTATAGTAAGCTCTGAATAGACAATCTTTGCTTGTTCTCATTTGAGCGGTCTTCATTTATTTCCACAAAACCAAAATCTCCTTCTAAAATTAATGTACTTACATGCAAAAAGGGAAATTAAACAAAAATATAATTAAATAGTAGTACAGATGATATAAGGGCTTCCCTATTGGCTCAATGGTAATTAATCCACCTGCCAATTCAGGAGATGGGTGTTCAGTCCCTGGGTCAGGAAGATCCCCTGCAGAAGGAAATGGCAACCTACTACAGTATTCTTGCCATGGACAGAAGTGCCTGGCAGGCTACAGTCCCTGGGGTTGCAAAAGAGTCAGACATGACTTAGCAGCTAAATGACAATAGAGATGGTATATGAATATTGTAAAAAGTATCACAGTGGTACACAAATGAAGGAAGTTTTGGGGAAAAAAACTGCCTTCTATGCAAAGCTAGATGTCATACTGTGCAAAAAACTTGCAAAAGAATGCTATGACAAGAATACACAAGGCATGCTCCAACCTCAGACCTTTGCACTGGCTGTTTCCTCTGCTTGGAATGGTTTCTCACACATCCATAAGACACTCCTCTGTCTCTTCTTTGGGTCATTGCTCAAATGTCTTCTTCTTTGTGAGTCCTTCTCTAACTATTCTGTTTTTAATAGCAATAAATTCTATACTATACCTCCATCATACACACACAGTTTTCACCACCCTTTTTATTTTATATTCATCACAGCACTTATCATCATCCAATGTACTATGTATATTATTCCTTTGTTACAGCTTACACCCAACTGAAAGGTAATTCCCTAAGGGCAAGAATTTTTTACTTTTTCTTTTCCTTCGATGTTGAACCCTCAGCACCTAAAAAGGTTCCTGGCACTAATGAAATCTTTAATAAATACCTACTGAATGAAGTGGGAAGGTATACCAGTAGCTTTGGAATCAGTATCACCCAAGCTCAGCTCAGGTTTTAACTCTATCCCTTGCTAGCTGTGGTAGACATTGGAGGTGTGCCCCCCTAGATGCCCTTCCAGAGGTGAAATGTGTTCCAGCTGTCACCTTCTCAGGGTTTGCCTCAATTGCAGAAAGTCACCTTACTCAAAGATACACCCTGAAAAGGCAACCAGTATTCTATGACTGATTGAGTACATAGGCTCAGCAACTTCATCCCAGCATGAGCTATTACTCTGATGAGACTGTTCTTCAGAGCACCCCCTAGTGCTGGCCATTGCTTAGGGGTGCCTTTAGCACATAATCAACTTCTGCCCAAGCAAGCTTATTTCCCCACAAGCCTCCTCCCTTCCACAGGTGTTAATCCTTAATAAATACCCTGCACACCAAATTCCATCTCAACATCTTTTCCCAGAGAACCAACCTGAAACATTAGCTAAGTAAGAATCCAACACATGATATCAACTAAGAGTCCAACTTTCCTCAGCTTCCTTCTCCCCCAGATCCTTCAGGGAGGCAATGACATGTTCTTAACAGCCAGCTCAGAAGCAGCTTGTGCCTCTCAGGGCATGTACACATTTCTTCGGATCTATGTGGACAAGACCTAAGAATAATTCAATATAGTCCAGACTCCAGAGTTGAAGGATGCCACCGTGTGGAGACTCTTATCAAAGCTATCCTTCTACCTCAGAGAAATGAGGGATCTTTGCTCTGCTGCTATTTGTCTTCCTTCCTAGTTGCCACACTCAATATGAAAGCATTTGTATTTATTCACAATGTCCTTCTCCAGGCTACAATCCCCACAGGCACCTTCATGAGTTTACAGCTAACAGAGCTCAGAATCTGGCTTCAGTTCAGTTCAGTTCAGTCGCTCAGTCATGTCCGACTCTTTGCAACCCCATGAAACGCAGCACACCAGGCTTCCCTATCCATCACCAACTCCCACAGTTCACTCAGACTCATGTCCATCGAGTCAGTGATGCCATCCAGCCATCTCATCCTCTGTCGTCCCCTTCTCCTCCTGCCCCCAACCCCTGCCAGCATCAGAGTCTTTTCCAATGAGTCAACTCTTCGCATGAGGTGGCCAAAGGACTAGAGTTTCAGCTTTAGCATCATTCCTTCCAAAGAAATCCCAGGGCTTCAGAACTCTCTAAATAAACAATAGAGAATTGATAAGAATAACTATAGCAAATAATCCTTGGCTTTCTAGTGGATCCCACCCATTAACAATGCCATAGACCCTACATTATTATACTGTGGTTGCACCTGTCCTATACCTAGCTAGGTACTCTCGGCACCAGTGGGGGGGTCGGGGGTGGGGGTGGGGGGCAGGTTGGAATAAATGGCTAATCAACCACTGGATGAGTACAACATACATTTTCATTTAGTCTGCCAGGCTCAGTCCAATAACTTAGGAGTAAAGATTTAAAGGCCTACTTATGAATCTCATAAGGGCTTCCCTGGTGGCTCAGCTGGTAAGAATCTGCCTGAAATGTGGGAGACCAAGTTTCGATCCCTGGGTCAGGAAAATCCTCTGGAGAAGACAACGGCTACCCACTCCAGTATTCTGGCCTGGAGAATTCCATGGGCTGTATAGTCCACAAGGTTGCAAAGAGTCGGACCTGACTGAGCAACTTTCACTTTCTATGAATCCCATGCAATACAAAAATATCATTAAAAATAAAGCTTTTTCTGTTCAAGAAGACAATTTGATTTTAAAATATGTTTCAGTGGGTATTAAACTAGATAAGTAAAGGAAAGTGCAGAAGTACTTTTTAATTAAAATCAAATTATACGGGTAATGACTTTACAGATAAATTGGTTACATGGCATATTATAGCTATCCTCTTACTGAGTTGAGAATGAATCTGAATGAATCATAAAAGTCAAAAAAAAAAAAACTCTCCGAGTAGAAAAACACAAGAAGAAGAGACTGAATTATTTGTGAACAAAACCATTGTGTTTTGTTTTTTCCTGTTTTTTGCTTTGTGTAAGGTGCTAATGTCAGCTTTACAAGTCCAGGAATCTTTGAGCCGACACTGGGACATTTTTGGACAGCCTTATGAAGTTCACCACAATGTTAGGTACTCTATGAGTAAGAAATAATAAGTAGCTTGCAGGGGCCAAAAGGTTCAGTGCCTAGTTAGGGACATGTATGAGTGCTAAGTCACTTCAATCACGTCTGACTCTGTGCAAGCCTATGGACTGTAGCCTACCAGAGATTCTCCAGGCAAGAAAACTAGCATGGGTTTCCGTGACCCCCGCCCCAGGGGATCTCCCCAACCCAGGGATCGAACCTGGGTCTCTTAAGTCTGCCTGCATTAGCAGGTGGGTTCTTTACCGCTAGCACCACCTGGGAAGCCCATAGTTAGAGACATCCCAGTGGCACTAGCTCACTGACATGACTAGGCTCAGTGCCTTGATTTTGTCATCATTCCTTCTTCATTTAAGAGCCTCTGTCATCCATTTGTCCCCAAGAGAGAGAATTTCCTTTTCAGGCACAATCCAAATGGTTGGTGAGGATGATGTGATTTGACTGTCTATGGAAATAACTGAAAAGCAGTAGTACAAAGGATAAAGTCGTGATAGACATCTCCTCCACTCCAGGAGCCGTGAGATGGGAAGACTGACAAAAAACAGTAAGAGTACGAACGTGTCAAAGACTCCACACTCACACCTAAGTGATCCCTGGTGACTCGGTAAAGAATCTACCTATCAGGTGACCAAATATGCTGATGCTAGAGCTTCAGCTTCAGCATCAGTCTTTCCAACAAATATTCAGGACTGATTTCCTTTAGGATGGACTGGTTGGATCTCCTTGCAGTCCAAGGGACTCTCAAGAATCTTCTCCAACACCACAGTTCAAAAGCATCAATTCCTCAGTGCTCAGCTTTCTTCACAGTCCAACTTTCACATTCATACAACTACTGGAAAAACCATAGCCTTGACTAGATGGACATTAGTTGGCAAAGCAATGCCTCTGCTTTTGAATATACTATCTAGGTTGGTCATAATTTTTCTTCCAAGGAATAAGTGTCTTTTAATTTCATGGCTGCAATCACCATCTGCAGTCATTTTGGAGCCCAAAAAAATAAAGTCTGACACTGTTTCCACTGTTTCCCCATCTATTTCCCATGAAGTGATGGGACCAGATGCCAAGATCTTCGTTTTCTGAATGTTGAGCTTTAAGCCAACTTTTGCACTCTCCTCTTTCAATTTCATCAAGAGGCTTTTTGTTCCTCTTCACTTTCTGCCATGAGGGTGGTGTCCTCTGCATATCTGAGGTTATCGATATTTCTCCCGGCAATCTTGATTCCAGCTTGTGCTTCATCCAGCTCAGCGTTCCTCATGATGTACTCAGCATATAAGTTAAATAAGCAGGGTGACAATATACAGCCTTGACATACTCCTTTTCTTATTTGGAAGCAGTCTGTTGTTCCATGTCCAGTTCTAACTGTTGCTTCCTGACCTGCATACAGATTTCTCAAGAGGCAGGTCAGGTGGTCTGGTATTCCCATCTGTTCCAGAATTTTCCACAGTTAATTGTGATCCACACAGTCAAAGGCTTTGGCATAGTCAATAAAGCAGAAATAGATGTTTTTCTGGAACTCTCTTGCTTTTTCCATGATCCAGCAGATGTTGACAATTTGATCTCTGTTTCTTCTGCCTTTTCTAAAACCAGCCTGAACATCTGGAAGTTCACGGTTCACGTACTGCTGAAACCTGGCTTGGAGAATTTTGAGCATTACTTTATTAGCATATGAGATGAGTACAATTGTGCGGTAGTTTGAGCATTCTTTGGCATTGCCTTTCTTTGGGATTGGAATGAAAACTGACCTTTTTCAGTCCTGTGGCCACTGCTGACTTTTCCACATTTGCTGGCATATTGAGGTCAGCACTTTCACAGCATCATCTTTCAGGATTTGAAATAGCTCAACTGGAATTCCATCACCTCCACTAGCTTTGCTTGTAGTGATGCTTTCTAAGGCCCGCTTGACTTCACATTCCAGGATGTCTGGCTCTAGGTGAGTGATCACACCATCGTGATTATCTTGGTCTTGAAGATCTATTTTGCACAGTTCTTCTGTGTATTCTTGCCACCTCTTCTTAATATCTTCTACCTCTGTTAGGTCCCTACCATTTCTGTCCTATTGCATGAAATGTTCCCGTGGTATCTCTAATTTTCTTGAAGAGATCTCTAGTCTTTCCCATTCTGTTGTTTGCCTCTATTTCTTTGCATTGATCGCTGAGGAAGGCTTTCTTATCTCTCCTTGCTATTCTTTGGAACTCTGCATTCAGATGCTTATATCTTTCCTTTCCTCCCTTGCTTTTCGCTTCTCTTCTGTTCACAGCTAGTTGTAAGGCCTCCCCAGACAGCCATTTTGCTTTTTGCATTTCTTTTCCGTGAGGATTGTCTTGATCCCTGTCTCCTGTACAATGTTATGAACCTCCATCCATAGTTCATCAGGCACTCTATCTATCAGATCTAGTCCCTTAAATCTATTTCTCACTTCCACCGCATAATCATAAGGGATTTGATTTCGGTCATACCTGAATGGTCTAGTGTTTTTCCCTACTTTCTTCAATCTGAGTCTGAATTTGGCAATAAGGAGTTCATGATCTGAGTCACAGTCAGCTCCTGGTCTTGTTTTTGTTGACTGTATAGAGCTTCTCCATCTTTGGCTGCAATGAATATAATCAATCTGATTTCGGTATTGACCGTCTGGTGATATCCATGTGTAGAATCTTCTCTTGTGTTGTTGGAAGAGGGTGTTTGCTATGACCAGTGTGTTCTCTTGGCAAAACTCTATTAGCCTTTGCCCTGCTTCATTCTGCATTCCAAGGCCAAATTTGCCTGTTACCCCAGGTGTTTCTTGACTTCCTACTTTTGCATTCCAGTCCCCTATAATGAAAAGGACGTCTTTTTTTGGGTGTTAGTTCTAAAAGGTTTTGTAAATTTGCCTGTTACCCCAGGTGTTTCTTAACTTCCTACTTTTGCATTCCAGTCCCCTATAATGAAAAGGACGTCTTTTTTGGGTGTTAGTTCTAAAAGGTTTTGTAGGTCTTCATAGAACCGTTCAACTTTAGAATAGGGCTCACCTTATTTTCTTTCAGCTCTCAGGAATCACTTTTCTTCACTGCCTGAATGGAAACTTGAAAGCCATTGTTTCATATATATTATCTGATTTATTTCAGGTGGGAGGGTAAATCTTTACTCAGATTCTTTAGTCAAAATTTATTACTAGATACCATTGAAAATTGTGTCTTGTGATTTCTCTTGTGATTAAAACTGGGGTTTAAAAAACTTTATTTCCTCAATAAATAAAAAAACACACAATAATAGGCCCTTCATGTACATAGAAAAAAAACTTTATTTCCTCATTACTCATCCTTACATTAAACCTCCATTACCTAAGATAACCTAAGAGAATGTCCAACATAGTAGGAATTAAGAAACTGTAGCAGGTTGGTGGGCAATATGCACTGCCAGTTATGTTTGCATTATTGAATCACACTAATTTGTACACTGGAGTTAAAGTATTAATACAGTGACAAAAAAAATAAAAATAAACAAAGGAAACTGACTGTAGAAGAAACAGTCCAGCAGTCCCCAGTCCCTAATTACCAGCATACGCTGAATCACAAACTTCTCTTTCTCCTTCTAAGTCAGAGGGTCCTAGCAGTAGAACTGATACAGCTCCTTACTTACCAGGATACTGAGAAGATAAATCTGGATTAATTAATCCAGTGGTTTCAGAAAATGTTACACTCTTGTTACATCATGAAAATTACTCAGAAAGCACACTAATGACATGCTGGTGAATTCAGAAAATGAGAATGTCAACACACAACATAAAAATGAAAGACAGTGCATTACGAAGTGTATTTCATCCATTTATTCTGTCAGACAAAGTTGGGTTCCTCTCATTTAGGACAGACTGCTTGGTAGAATACCATCAGAGTATATATTTTATAGGTAGCAATAAAGTCTATTTAGTATAAAATCTCATTACAACTAATGATGCTGTAATCTCTTTTGAAGGAGGTGAGGTTGTGTGGCTTAAGAGGAAGTTGGAAGGTAGATGGATTGATAGTCAGGAGAACTCAGAAAGGTAAACCATGTCATCAAGCCCTGCATGGTTTCCAGTCTCTGCAACCCACTCTCCTCACAGGTACAGTCACTTGATCCTCAATATCAGGGCCTTTCCTCTCCAGCGTGGATGTCAGAGGTTCCCAAAGTGTGGTCCCAATCAGGAATCTCAACAGCATCTATGAATTTGTTACAAATGCCCATGCTCAGGAGGTAGGACTGTGGACCTAAGACAGAGCTGACAAAGTAGAGTCAGTGTGGGCCAGCTAATAATAATACTAAATTATTTATAAATAATTTATAAATATTTATTTATAATTATATATATTTATATAATTAAATATAATTTATGTAATCATATATTTATACATTGTATATGATTATAATTGTATAATTATTTATAATTTATAAATAAATTTATAAATAATAAATTCCCTCTTCCCATATTATCTTATATTATTATTGTTGTTGTTTTCTAATTTCTTTAGATCCTGGATTCCTTTTTTTTAATCTTCTATAATAATAAACATGATTGAAATTCTATACATTTTTTCCTGAATTTGGAAAGACTCAGGGGTTCCAAAGACTCTGGGGCTCATTGTTTTTCCTGTGGTCTATGGGCTATACTCACAGGTATGTTTAACTCAGTTTTCAAGGTTGAAATTTTTTGTCTTTTTGTTTACTTTTATTTCATTATTATGATCAGAAATACGGCCTATAAAGTTCTGTATTTTTAAACTGGCAAAAAGTAGTTAAAGAATAAAATAAGAAAGTGATTGGCCCTGAATACAAAGTAGGGGTTCAATATATGATTGGGATGAGAGGGGATGGCAGATGTTGGAAGAAGATAGAAAATGACTGTCTTGCCTCACTTCTACTTCAAAGCACGTAATACTTGAAACTCAGGCTGGGGTAGGACCTTGTAACCTACTGACAGATTTTCCAAGGAATAACAGCTTAATGCTATAGTAGTCATGTATGGATATAAGAGTTGTACCATAAAGAAGGCTGATTTCCAAAGAATTGATGCTTTTGAACTGTGGTGCTGGAGAAGACTCTTGAGAGTCCCTCGGACTGCAAGGAGATCAAACCAGCCAATCCTAAAGGAAATCAACCCTAAATATTCATTGGAAAGATTGATGCTGAAGCTGAAGCTCTGATATTTTGGCCACCTGATGCAAAGAGCCAACTCACTGGAAAAGCCCCAATACCAGGAAACGTTGAAGGCAGGAAGAGAAGGGGACAACAGAGGATCAGATGGTTGGATGGGATCACCGACTCAATGGACGTGAGTTTGAGCAAGCTCCAGGAGATGGTGAAAGACAGGGAAACCTGGCATGCTGCAGTCCATGGGATCTCAAAGAGTCAGACACGACTGAGTGACTGAACACCAACAGCTATATTGGAATAACTGGTACTGGTGTTATCCTTCCCCCATAAAGAACTAGAAAACATGACAGAAATAAGAAGAAACGTGTTTTCAAATTTTAGAAACAGGCAACACAGGACTGAGATCTTTTAGAAAAGGAAGGCAAATGAGATGAGCCCTAGGATCACCCTGGCCATCTGCCTGGGAGTAGTTTTTTGAATATGACTAAGGAAAAACTCAAGCAGATCATAGTAGCTATGCTAAACTGTAAATCGATAGGACAGAGTTTGGACTTTGAGGAAAATGAAACAGCTGAAATATTTGGGACAAGGTAAAATACGGGGTGGGGGAGGGCACTTCAAAAAAAGTGCTCCAGAAATCGACATAGAAATTCCCTTGAGTCTGCTGTACAAATGCCATCAGGCCAGCGAAAGAACTACGAAGAAGCTATCAGCTGAATCATTCCTAGAACTTATACACAAATCAGAGATGGTAAAGTTCTAATCAGCTGGAGTACAAAACCTTACTGAACATTTGGCACGTGGAAGGTCATGACTTGTTAGCAAAGTAATGTAACTCTAATGCAACTCTAATGTAAGGACTACTACTGACTTACCCTAAAACACTTTAAAACAAGACTAGGAAGGGCAATGCCAACCTACCAGTCACTTAACTTCCTAGTAAAATGAAGTTTGAGATTTAAAAAAAAAAAAAAAAATCCAGGACTCAGTATTAACATTTGCAATGTCCTAAATTCAATCAAAAGTGCCTGTAGCTGTGAAAAAGAGGAAAGTGTTACCCATAACAAGGAGACAAATCAGTAAATAATAATGGCAGAGATGATGAAATTATCAGGCAAAGATATCAAGATAACTACTATAAATATTCTCAGAGAATTAAAGAAAAACATGACTATAATAAAAAGAGAAATGGAAATTATTTTTAAAAGCTAAATAGAACTTCTAAAGATAAAAAATAAAATACAATTCATTTTTTAAAAGTTCATTGGATGTGATTAACAGCAGATTAGATATTTCAGGAGAAAAGATCAGTGAACTTGAGGACCTAAAAATAGAACCTATTCAAAATGAAGCACAAAGTGAAAAATCGATTTTTTAATTAACAAAACCTCAGTGAACTGTGGACAATAAAAAGCAATCTAACATGAATGCAGTTAGAGACCCAGGGGAAGAAGAGAAGAGAGGAACAGAAGAAATATTTATAAATGAATGTAATAATTGTAAACCTTTTTCTAATCTTGATGAAAACTATAAATCTCAGATCCAAGAAACTCAATAAACCATAAGCAGGTTAAAAACAAAGAAAATCACATCAAGGCACATTATAATCAAATTGCTGAAAATCAAAAATTAAAAAAGACTTTTAAAAGCAAACAGAAAGGAAAAAGGTATACCTTAAATATATTATATATATATTTATTTGTATTTATTTATATATATTTATTTAGAGTAATTTAAATAATATTGGATTGTTTTCCTTTAGCTCTTTTTTCAGCTTTATTGAGAGATAATTGACATATAACATAATGTAAATTTAAGGTATACATGTGATGATTTAATAAATATATTGAGAAATGATTACCACAGTAAGGTTAGTTAGCACTTTCATCACATCACATAGTTATAATTTTTTGTGTGTATGGTGTATGTAATTTTTATTTGACAATTATACCTCAATAAGGCCTTCCCTGGTGGCTCAATGATAAAAGAATCTGCCTGCCAATGTAGGAGACACAGAAGATGCTAGTTTGATCTGTGGGTCACAAAGATCTCCTGGAGGAAGAAATGGCAACCCACTCCAGTACTCTTGCCTGGAAAATCCCATGAACAGAGGAGCCTGTAGGGCTAGAGTCCATGGGATTGCAAAAGAGCTGGACATAAATTAGCAACTAAACAACAGCAACAGAAGCCTCAACAGAGTGGGAATGGGACAAAAAAGAGCAGATGGGTCACACACAAGATGTAGAAGAAACCATAAGAGTAAGAGAGAACTTTTCATCAGAAAATGTGCAAGAGAGAAGATAGGCAATAATGCGTTTAAGCTGATGAAAGCACACACAAAAAAACGGGCCATTAACCATTCTATATCTACTGAGAATATTCTTCAAAAATGGAGAAATAAAAACATTCCATTCATTTCATTTCCACTTGATTTTCATGTAAACAAAAGCTGAAAAAAGTCACTGTCAGCTCTGAACTTCAAGAAGGGTTCAGGTAGTAGGAAAATAATACCCTACAGAAACATAGAAATACAAAGAACAAAAAAGCATACCAGATACGGTAAGATGTGAGTAAAAATAAAATTTTTTTCTCAGTTTTAACTGAAATATAACTGACAAACCACACTGTATAAGCTGAAGGTATATATGTTGATTTGATATATTTGTATACCATACTGCAATATATTTTTCTCTTTTTTTAATTATTTAGATTATTGGCTTTAGTAGCAAGAAAAATGACAAGGTATTTGGGGATTTATAATACATGTAGAAGAGAAACGTAACAAAGCAATAACACAAAGGATGGGAGAGTATAAATGGAATTTTATCTTTTTAAGACTCTTACATTATATGTGACATGATATAATATTATTTGAAGGCTAAGGGCATGAGTGCGTGCTAAGTCGTTTCAGTTGTGCCCAACTCCTTGCAACCCTATGGACTGTAGCCCACCAGGCTCCTCTATCCATGAGATTCTCCAGGCAAGAATACTGGAGTGGGTTGCCATGCCCTCCTCCAGGGGATCTTCCTGACCCAGGAATCAAACCGGTGTCTCTTAAGTCTCCTGCACTGGCAGGCAAGTTCTTTACCACTGAACCACTTGGGAAGCCCTTTGAAGACAAAGTGTGATAAGTTAAAGGTATATGCTATAAATCTTAGTAACCTGTAAAAAAAAAAAAAGGAGAGATGTAGCTAATAAGCCAACAGTTGAGATAAAATGGAAAGCTAAAAAAAAAGTCACTTAATCCAAAAGAAGTTAAGAAAAGAAAATGAGGAAAAGCAGAGAGAGCAAATATAAAAAAGTAACAAAATTATAAAACAAATTTCTAAATTTACAAATTTAGAAAACAAAATTATAAAAAATAATAACTGTACATGGTTAAGTATTTCATTTAAAGCAGAGATTGTCTGGCAAGATTTCTTATAAGCAATATTCAATTTTATATTATCTATAATAAACTCACTTTAAATACATAGATACAGGTTAAAAGTAAAAGAATCATTAGTGATTTAATATTTTACCATAATAATGAGAAAATTAGAGTGACTTCATTAACATCAGCAAATTAGGCTTTAGGACACAAAATGTTACCAATGGTAAAGTGGGTTGTTTCATAATGATTAAAGGGTAGATTTGTCAAAGAAGACATAGTAATCCTAACTGTGTCTGCATGTAATTATAGAGGTTTAAAATACATAGACTAAAACTGACAGAACTGAAAATAAGAATAAACAAATCACTAACTACAGTTGAAAAACCTCAACATTCCTGTCTCATAATTGATAAAACAAGTAGAAAATTGGCAAAATACAAAAGACTTGAACAAGACTATCAATCAACTTTTCCTCATTGACAATTATAGAACAGGTGGCTCAGTGGTAAAGAATCTGCTCACCAGTGCAGGAGCTGCAGAAGACTTGGGTTCAAACCCTGGGTAGGAAAGATCCCCTGAAACAGGAATTGGCAACTCACTCCAGTATTCTTACCATGATAATCCCAAGGACAGAGGAGCCTGGCAGGCTACAGTCCATGGGGTTGCAAAGAGTCAGATATAACTGAGCACATGCACAGCCAAAATGTTCAGAACAGATATTGTCTTAGAGTGCATATAGAAATTCACCAAATGGCCATAGTCAGGTCACAAAACAGATCTCCATAAATTTAAAAGGCAAAAAAAAATATGTTTTGTGACCATAGCAGAATTAAATACCTTTAAAATAGTGCATAAAAACACCCCCAAAACTACAAATTTATTTTTTAAAAAATAACACAGGTGATGTTATACTTAATGATGGAAGACAGCAAGTTTTCCCAACTAAGATCAGAAACAAGACAAGGATTCCCACTTTCATCATTTCTCTTCAACATTGCACTGGAAGTTTTAACCAGATCAATTTTCCCCAAAACAAAAGTAGAAATTAAAGGCATCCAATTTGGAAATTAATAAGTAAAATTATCTCTATTATAGATGGCATGAATTTACATTTAGAAAATCTGAAAGAATCTGGAAAAATCTATTAAAATTAATAAGCAAATTCATTGGAGTTGCAGGACATAGATAAACATTTAAAAATCAGTTGTATTTCTATAGTAACAAATAATTAGCAAAAAATAATAATAATCAAGAAAGCAATTCAATTTACAATAGCATCAAAACAATTAAAATGACTTGGAATAAATTTAACCAAAAAGTTGCAAGGCTTGTACACTGAAAACTATTGCTTAAAGATTAATGCTTATAACATTGCTTAAAGACCTGGAAGAAGACCTAAATAAATGGAAAGATGTCAATATTCAAGGAATGGAAATCGATATAGTTAAGATGGCAATACTCCCCAAAGCAATCTAAAAGAGTCAATGCAATCTCCGTTGAAGTATCAATGGCCTTTTTTAAGCAGGTGGAAAATTAGATCCTAAAATTCATATGTGATTTCAAGGGACCCATAAGGCCGAAAAGAATCTTGAAAAAGAATAATAAAGTTAGAGCACTAAAACTTATGGATTCAAAATTTACCACAAAGCTTCAATAATTAAGAGAAAAACATTGGCATAAGGATACACATGTAGACCAATGGAGTAGAACTGAGAGTCTAGAAATAAATCCATACACCTATGGCCAACTAATTTTCAACAGGAGTGCCAAGACTATACAATGAGGAAAGAATAGTTTCTTCAACAAGAAGAACATGTGGTAAATCTTTTATAAACATAGATTGGCAATGAATTCTTACATATGACACTAAAAACCCAAAGGAAAAAAATAATGAATTACACTTCAACAAAATGTAAAACTGTTGTATATTCAAAGACACTATCAAGAAAGTAAAAAAACAACCCACATAATGGGGAAAAATAATTACAAATCATATATCTCATAAGCATCCAGCCTCAAGAATATATAAAGGACTCTTATAGCTCAACAACAAAAAGACAAAAAACTCAATTTATGTATGGCAAAACCAATACAGTACTGTAAAGTAAAATAAAGTAAAATTTAAAAAATAATAATAATAAAATAAATAAAAATTTTACAAATGAGCAAAATACTTGAATAGATATTTTTACCAAGATGATAAATAAATGGCCAACAAGCACATGAAAAGATGCTCAATATCATCAGCCATTAGGGAAATGCAAGTTAAAATCATAATGAGATACCCCTGCTTATCCACTATATATATCTTATAATGGCCATAGGCAAAAAAAAAAAAAAAAAAAATAGAAAATAAATGTTGGCAAGATGTGAAGACATTGCATACACTGCTCAGTAGAAACGCAAAAAAGTGTAGCCACTGTGGAACAGTTTTATGGGTCCTCAAAAAGTAAAACAGAATTTTCATATTCCCAGCACAGCTAAGTACATGCCCACAAGAATTGAAACAAGTATTAAAAGAAAAAAGAAAGAAAACTTGCCTACAAAGAGCCAAAAGTTAGAAACATACGTCCTTCAACTGATGAATAGAAAAACAAAACTATATTCTGCAGTGGAATATTATTCAGCCATAAGAAGAAATGAAGTACTGATGCATGATGCAACATGGATGAATAGACAAATCATTGTGCTAAGTGAAAGAAACCAGACATAAGAGGTTGCATGAGTCAATTTTCATATGAAATATCCAGGACAGGAAAATCCATAGAGACAGGAAAATCCATAGAGACAGGAAAGAATAGGGGATCCTAGGTGCCAGGAAGAGGGGGGAATTTAGAATGACTGCTTTAAGGAGACCTTTCCTTTAAGGATGATCAAAATGGTTTGGAACTAGAAGCAGTGATGGTTCCACAAAATTCTGAATGTACTAAATGTCAGTGAATTGTACAGTTAAAACTGATTGGTTTTATGTTGTATGGCTTTTACTTCAATAATAAATCAAAAAGAAAAAAAGGAAAGAAAGGTAGAAAATCCTCACTTGTTTGGAAATTAAACATGACATCTCTAAATATCCCTGAGTCAAAGAATTAAAAGAAAGATTAGAAAATATTTTAACTGAGTGATAACAAAAGCACAGCATATCAGAATTCATGAGATGCATGTCTAGAAGTGCTTATAATTTTAAATGCTTGTATTAAAAAAGAGTAAAAGCCTAAGCCAATGATCTAAGCTTCTAAAGGGCTTTAACAGGGCTTCCCTGATGGCTCAGTTGGTAAAGATTCCACCTACAGTGCAGGAGACACCGGTTTGATTCCTAGGTTGGGAAGATCCCCTAGAGAAGGAAATGGCAACCCATTCCAGTATTCTTCCCTGGAGAATTCATGGATAGAGGAGCCTGGCAGGTTGCAGTCCATGGGGTCGCAAGAATCAGACACAGTTTAGTGACTAAACCACCACCATCACCACCAAGATTAGCATGAATACCTTTGCATTAATGAATTTGACTATTTAGATGAAACTGACACATTTTTTAAAGACATTGAAAGATATTTTGCAAAATTGGTACAACAATACTTCTCAACCCACATACTATTCAGAACTTTCCTGTCCCCTATCAAGAGATGGAGTCAATCCTGAACCTTGGCAGATCTTTGCAACTGCTTTTACTAACAGAATAAAACAGAAGTAGTTCTATGTAACTTCAGAAGGCAAGTCATAAAAGGCAAATAAAGATTCAACCTGACTCCATCAAAATATTAAAGTTCTGTTCTTTAAAATCCAGCATTAATAAAATAAAAAGACAAGCCACAAACTGGGAAAATATTCACAGTACATAATATTTGATAAAGGGTTGGTGTCACAGTATTTAGAGAACTTTTTACAACCCAATAAGAAAACAATAAACCCAATCTAAAAATGGGCAAAAGATTTGCACAGACACTACATAAAATTAGATATCAAATGACCGATAAGCGCATGCATCCATGCATATAAAAATGTATCATATTATTCCATTTACATGAAATTCTAGAACAGATAAAACTAATCTATAACTTTAGAAAACAGATGAGTTGTCTCCTGAGGCCAGGAGTTGCAAAGGCAATTGACTGCAAAGTGGCATGAGTAAACTTTATCAATTTGAACGCTTTTTCTATCTTAAATGCACATAATTATACACTTAAAAATGAGGCTCTATTGTTCTATTGCTACATTCTACTGTTACATTTAATTTACCTAAAGAAAGTTATTGGATTGTTTATACCATCAAAGTAGTTTAAAAGATAAATTTAGGGATTTAATATTTAACTTTTAAAATCTCATGAATTATTATAATGTTAACAGCATTTACTATGTATGAATAAAACTTCAAAAATATCTTAGGTATTTTTTTGTCAGTGCAAGACCTGTATTTTCCCATAAAAGTGAAACAGAAAATAATTATCTACAAAGAAATTTAAAATCTTACCTGTGTGTTTATATGTCCCTGATTCCTTTACAAAAATTTGGGCATGTGACCTAATTAAGAATCTGGGGAGAAAGAATAACTTTTCTGCATTGAGCCATGAAACACACTTGGGGTCTTCTCCTGACTGTGGTACCTTAGATCCCAGAGTAAATGAACAGACGGCAGGCAAGTTGGTTTATCCTCAGGCTCATGCATCACAGACTACCAATACTACATAAGATCTATTCTTCTTGCTTCTTCCACTTTCTTAAAATTTTCCTTGTGGTGCTAACCATGAAACAAGCTGGGCTTACATCAAACCCAGAAGTGAGAGGGAACTGTGCAATTACTTAAGAGCAGCTTCTGAATAGATGATTCTTTACATTACTAAGTAAAGAGACATGCCAAAAATGGATAACATTAAACATGGTTTTATTTGAATACTGAAATATCAGTGTATTGCATTGTAGTAATAATAATAATAGCTAACTTTAAAATCATCCTTATCTTGAGAAAGACACTATTCTATGTATATTAGCTCATGTTAATTCTCACCAGAAGCACAGAAGGCTAGTACACTCTTCTTATCCCCATTTTATAAACAAGCAAACTAAAGCACTGAGAGATCAAATAACTTGCTCAAGTTTATACAGCTAATAAATATCATAGCTGGGATTTAAGCCCAGATAGTGGAGAAGGCAATGGCACCCCACTCCAGTACTCTTGCCTGGAAAATCCCATGGACAGAGAAACCTGGTAGGCTGCAGTCCATGGGGTCGCTAAGAGTTGGATACAACTGAGCGACTTCACTTTCACTTTTCATTTTCATGCATTGGAGAAGGAAATGGCAACCCACTCCAGTGTTCTTGCCTGGAGAATCCCAGGGACGGGGGAGCCTGGTGGGCTTCCGTCTATGGGGTCGCACAAAGTCGGACACGACTGAAGTGACTTAGCAGCAGCAGCAGTCTGGCCCTTAACCACTATACTATACCATCTCTTGATATTTATCATACTAGCATCTGACATTTACTAAAATCAAGGATCTAGATTCTGACTTGTGTGATTCTATGATGAGTTCTAGATTATTCTCCTATTCCATGTATTCAGGTATGTATAAACAATTATATCTTAATCTATTTCTATATACACATGTACATTTTGACTATATGTATCCATATATCATATAGATAGTTCTATATATAATATACATGGGCTTCCTTGGTGGCTCAGACAGTAAGGAATCTGCCTGCAGTGTGGGAGACCTGAGTTAGATCCTGGATTGGGAAGATCCCCTGGAGAAGGGAATGGCAACCCACTCCAGTAATCTTGCCTGGAGAATTCCATGGACAGAGGAGTCCATGCGGTTATTGGACACGACTGAGTAACTAACACACACACATTTTATATATATATAAAATATACATACATATATATATAATATAGAGAGATATATATTAGCCAGAGACCTGAGAACATAGGAAGAATGTAAGATAAACAGTAATAGCCAATGATCATACAATTCACACTGGAGTTTATGCCACACATACCAAAAGATTTCTTTCTTCTCTCATCTTCTGTAGCAATTTCTTTGTACAACACTCGCTGAATTTAGTATTGCAGTTATTTGTGCATTTTTCTTAATGGCTCTATTCTGTTTTAAACTGCGACACATCTAAGACATGTAATCTAGTTCATTAACTTTCATGTACAGCTGTTAATAAACATTTGTTGATGTTTCCTCGGATATTCATAGACCTGATGCAGCAGAAAGATATCTGAAAACAAAACTCACTACCAATAGTAGTCAGAACAGGAAAGAAAATATGTGTACACATAGGAGTCTGAGAACACTATTTTAACACTATTTTAACATTTATGTCATGATCATACAATAGCAGAAAGAGCCAAATCAGATCTTGATTTCCTCCTGCCTCTGTCACAAGCTGCGTGACTTTGGTGGACTTATTCTCTCTGAATCTCAGTATTTTCATCTAGCAAACTTGGTTTGACAGGTTTAAATAAAGAATATAAAAATCTTAACTTCATACATAAAAGTCTATGCTAATAGTACCAATCATCGTATAAAGATGTGATAAATTCCTCCCTCCTACATATCACTTCATTTTATCCCTCCAGAAGAGACATCACAAATTAAATGCAGGTAAAAGAATAAAAAGACCTGAGCATACCGGACAGTGTGAATGCCACATAGGAACAGAGATTAAATGTTGCCATTTCTTCCCATGATGAAAGCAAAACAGAGCTCTGGAATTTTATGTGGAATTTCTCCACCTTTAGTGTTAATAGTGTGGTCAAAATTATTAAAACACTGTATTCACCAATAAGGGCCTTCCTGGCGACTCAGTGGTAAAGAATCTGCCTGCATATATAGGAGGCACAGGTTCAATCCCTGCAAAAGGAGGGTCCCTTGGAGAAGGATATGGCAACCCACTCCAGTATTCTTGCCTGGGAAATCTCTTTCTCTTCTACAGTCCATGGGGTCACAAAAGATTCAGAAACAACCTAGCAACTAAACAACAGTTCAGTTCAGTTCACCTCAGTCGCTCAGTTGTGTCCGACTCTTTGCGACCCCATGAGTCGCAGCACGCCAGGCCTCCCTGTCCATCACCAACTCCTGGAGTTCACTCAGACTCACGTCCATCGAGTCAGTGATGCCATCCAGCCATCTCATCCTCTGTCATCCCCTTCTCCTCCTGCCCCCAATCCCTCCCAGCATTAGCATCTTTTCCAATGAGTCAACTCTTCTCATGAGGTGGCCAAAGGACTGGAGTTTCAGCTTCAGCATCATTCCCTCCAAAGAAATCCCAGGGTTGATCTCCTTCAGAACGGACTGGTTGGATCTCCTTGCAGTCCAAGGGACTCTCAAGAGTCTTCTCCAACACCACAGTTCAAAAGCATCAATTCTTTGGCGCTCAGCTTTCTTCACAGTCCAACTCTCACATCCATACATGACTACTGGAAAAGCCATAGCCTTGACTAAACTAAACAACAGCAACAAAAATTCACTTATACTGTGAGATCAATTAAATTTATCTGCTGTCCTATGCCACGCAGTAGACCACAAATTTGCTACCTTTACTCATCCAAAAAGACCAAAAATGCTAACATCTGCAAGATAATTGAATTTAGCATGCATGAAACATAAGCATTTCATATCTCTGTGTGCACACATACACTCATGCACATTTTGTAAAGTACACACGGTTCTTGGGGTGTATGGCCAGAAACCACCTGCTTCACTTTATTTCTCTTATAACTGATTACTTCCCAATGGGATGATATGAATTTAGCTAATCCCTGCAGGGAGAATTATTATTAAATTTCCTCTCCATTTAGTAAGATAACAACTCTTGAACACACAAGGTCAGAGTCATTCTGCCTTAGCCACTCTCCTATGTTTTTAACAACTGCCTTTGCATCCAGCTGGTCTGAATCTCAGCCCTCTTCCACACACATATGCTTTGCCATTTTTTTTTTTTTCTGGCTCTTTTCTTCCTGAGAGTTGAAGAAACAAGATAAGTGGCAATTTTTTAAAGGCTAATTAAGAGCCTTTCTGCATATGTCCTACTTAATTAGCTTTTGTCAACCTTGATTATACTGAAATTTTTAAAATTAACTTATATGTATTCTGCTCGTATGCATAATGTGAAATAACAGAGGACAGCTATTGTTCCAAGCTTTTCCAGTGAACGACCACTATATTATAATAAAGGAATTATCAAAATAATATAAACGCTAACCCAGAGCATTTTTAATGTGAATATATTTCATACTGATGAACTCCTATTATTGCTGTGCATGTTTAAGGGTAGAAAGTTAATTTTTCTCTGGCATAATCACTTCTGGTGACTGCTTTGGAATTTCTTAATATGAAGATGACCAACACGGAGGGAACTTTCTCTGCTCTGTTCTGGTGCTTCTCAGACTTTGGTGTGTATAAGACTACTCTGCAGAGCTTGCTGTGTGTGTGTTAGTTGCTCAGTCATGTCTGACTCTTTGCGACCCCAATAGCTCACCAGGCTCTTCTGTCCATGGGGACTCTCCAGACAAGAACACTGGAGTGGGTTTCCATGCCCTTCTCCAGGGGACCTTCCCAACCCAGGGATAGATCCCAGGTCTCCCACACTGCAGGCAGATCCTTTACCATCTAAGCCACCAGGGATGCCCATAGAGTTCATTAACAATTCAGATTTCCTTTGTGCACTTCTGTGACTCATCCTGTGGGTCCCTTATCCTCTCTAACCCTCGGTATTCTCTTTTATAAAACGGGAGTAACTTCCACATTAAAAGTATTTGAGAGTTTAATATAGAATAGTACCCAATATAGAGCATCTTCATAGTCCCAGGTTTTCCTGGGGACTCAGTGGTAAAGAATTGGCCTGCCAATGTAGGAGATGATGGTTCAATCCCTGAGTGAGGAAGATCCCCTGGAGGAGGGCAAGGCAACCCACTCCAGTATTCTTGCCTGGGAAATCCCGTGGAGAGAGGAAGGAGCCTGGCAGGCTATAGCCCAAGCGGTCGCAAAATAGTCTGGACACGATTTAGCAACAAAATAACAACAACAACATAGTCCAAAGATTCTGATTCAATAAATCCCCTCTCCCGGGTAATCCTGCTGCAGGTAGTCTGAGAACGGAGATATTTTGAGAAACTCTTCCCTCGTCTCTAGACTGTGACCACTTGGCGTGGCCCTGTCCCGGGTTAAGCTCATTAACAGTTCCTGGGAAGGAGAAATAGAATCTAGGTAATAAAATAAAATCTAAGCTTTTTTTCCTTTGTACTTAGTCTGTCTGCGCTTGCTCCCGGACCGCGTGCTGACGGCTTGTATCCGACCCTTCACACCAGAGTTCCTACTGCCAACGGCAAGACCTCAGCCAATACTGTGGCTACGAGGGCCACGTGCAGGCGCAGCAGTTGAAGGTGGCGGTGGGGACGGGCCGTGAGCAAGCTGCGGGCCGCTGTGATCCCGAGAGGTGTGCAGGGAGACTGCGTGAGCAGCACGGGTGCGCCTGCACTACCTACGAAAACCACCCCTCCCCGCCCACCAGATCCCTGTAAGGCGGCCCTGATTGTGTCTTGTGCGCGAGAGCTTGGACACTAGAGTTCCAGCTGCAACCGCTCCATTCTCTGATCAAAGCTTTCCTTTGTTTCTCAGCCAAAAGCTCAATCTATGGACCCACACAACACCGTGCTGAAGGAAGGACCCTGGTTGGGGATGGACTCTGGAGGGTAGGTAACAGTTCTACCTCAGAATTACCTGTTGAGCTTTCCGTATTAATCCTTGGGCTTCGTTCTCAGAAATTCTAACACTGTATGTGTGATAAGCATTCTGAAAGGTATGAAAAGTTGACTCCAGTGCTAGTCAGAATCAAGAATCATTACTTCCCAGCAGTGATCTCCAAATACTTTTCTCCAGGTCCACAGTGGAAAAAAATTCACAATGTAGCTGTAGTATATATAAGCAAGTTTTACTGAATGATGTATTATTTATTTTAAATATACACAAAAATGGAAGTTTTAAAAAGGATATGAAAGAAAAATATTTTAAACTTTGTTGTTATTTACTAATGGCATTGAAACTCTTTTACCATCAGTTAAAAAAAATTTTTAATAGAATTCCAGAACCTTAGTTCTTAAACATTTGCTGACTGCAATAGCTTCATCGCACTAGCTATGATTCATAGCATAATATATACTCTTACATCTCAGAATAGCTGAATGCACAGTGGACACTTGATACATAGCCATGTACCTGAAAACATACATCATTAGTAAAAGTGGATTTATATTCCTATTTCAAAGAGTTTTCTTGATAATTCCAATTTTTTTCACTTACTGCTTACTAGACCTACTAGATCTGGCTAGGGTGCCACTGGTTTTAATCTTGCAATGTGACTGATGGAGAGTTTGTACTTGGAGTCAAAGAAGTGTTGATGCTGACATTTTCTTCTTGTTTGCTGTGTTTGTATTATTAGTATTATTTCTAAACAGCAAGTGTTTTGCAGGAATCCTTTGAGGCTATTGCAATGCCTACTAGGGGGTCTTAAGACTCTACTGAATGTTCATATTCTTGAACTACTATAGGTCACACTTGGCTTCAGATTTGTTCAGAAGAATATAAGCTAGGAATACAGCCTGCCAGAAGTCAGAGCTAAGCATTCCTCTTCTGCCAGAGTCCTTCAACACTTCTTGCCATTGTCCAGGGAGTGAACTCTGCCCTTCCTTTATGACAGCTCAGGTTCAAGGTTATCAAATCAAAGCCATATTGGCTTGTTTCAGGATCTACCCTGGTAACCAGTGTCTCTTGAAGCAACTCCATAGGCATAGCTTCTGGGGTTCTTATAGGGACATAATCAGCTCTAGGCTCACCACTCTCACCCAAAAGCTATGCTGTCCCCATTAGGAACTTATAGTTCCCCTGGTCCAGTTGTAGCCTTTTACTTAGTCATTTTTACCACTAAGTGATGTTGCCTAGCAACCTATTTGATTCACTACCTTTAACAGGACTCTAAGCAAGGAGCTGAAAAGCTAACAAAAGGGCAAGTTCTTGTGCAGAAGGAGAAAAGGTTTCCTAACCTTTTATTCACACCTTGTGGATATCCAGTTTTGAGGTAGTTAGTCTAAATAAAACCAGGAGATATATCTTTAAATTCATTTATCTGAGTACACATGGCATACATCAAAGTGAAGTTTTCTAAAAGCCAACAAACAAATGAGATTGCTTCTGTTATCTCTGCCTTGGGGGCACTCACATCCAAATAACTCACATACAATACACAACATGGGAACACTTGGTGCTTAGATGGACTGAGGAAGGATGGTGTAATTCACATATTAAATACTTTATTTTGTTATATTTTAATAAACTTCATTTTGGGAGCAGTTTTAGGTTCACAGCAAAATTGAGAGGAAGGTGGGAAGGGATAAATTGGGAGATTGGGACTGACATATACACACTAGTGTATATAAAATAGATAACTAATAAGAATCTACTGTATGGCACAGGGAATGCAATCCTCTGTAATGACCTATATGGGAAAATAATCTAAAAAAGAGTGGATATATGCATATGTATAACTGATTCGCTTTGCTGTTCACCTGACACTAATACAACATTGTAAATCAACTATACTCCAATAAAAATGTGAAAAAATAAACAAGCCCAAAGAAAAAAACAAACTGAGAGGAAGGTACATAGGTTTCCCATATACCTTCTGCCCTGACACATGCATAGCCTCCCCCAATAGCAGGCTTTCCCACCAGAGGTGATGCATTTGTTACAACTGATGAGTCTACAATGACATCTCCCAGTTCCCCAAAGTCCGTAGCTTACATTAGTTAACTCTTGATATGCCTGCTATGGGTTTGGACAAATGGTTTCTAACATGTATTCACCATGGAGAAAGAAAGACAAAGAAAATTCTTTGTCATGTGAGGTTTTCACGTAGAACATTTAGCTTCTCTTATTCCACCTTACTAAAACTGATAGTGTCCTCGCTTTATGGAACAGTCATCAAAAACATGGTAGGGACTTCCACGGCGGTCCCGTGGTTAAGACTCTGCACTTCCACTGTAGGGGTGTGGGTTCAGACTCTGGTCTGGGATCTTAAGATCCCGCATGCTCACAGTGCAGCCAAAACAAAATGGTATTACTATTTTCTTACCTTTCGAGGTTAATATATATGAAGATAAATAATAGATTTTAAATAGATATCTGATACTCAATTATAGATAGTTGTGGATGGATAGATGGATAGATAGATATAATATAAACAGATAGATGCTCACATTTTGTTTCTAAACTCCACTAAGTTGCCTCTTACACTCACTGAGCTATATATATCGCCTCCTCTTGGAAGACACTGCTGTTAGCTCTACATGATCTGAGCTCTGCTTGCTCCAACAGCCTCATCCAATCACTCTTGCACTTATTCTCTGAGCACTGCCCTTAGTGGGCTTCCCAGGTGGTTTAGTGGTAAAGAACTTGCCTGCCCATGCAAGGGATGTGGGTTCAATCCCTGGGCCAGGAAGATCCCCTGGAGTAGGAAATGGCATTCTTTGCTGGCGAATCTCATGGACAGAGGAGCCTGGTACAGTCCATGGGGTTGCAAAAGTGCACACACACACACCACCCTTAGTACATGTTGTCTTTTTCTCTTTTTAAGTTCTTCTAATGCAGTGCGAAGAGTTGACTCATTGGAAAAGACTGATGCTGGGAGGGATTGGGGGCAGGAGGAGAAGGGGATGACAGAGGATGAGATGGCTGGATGGCATCACTGACTCGATGGACGTGAGTCTGAGTGAATTCAGGGAGTTGGTGATGGATAGGGAGGCCTGGCGTGCTGTGATTCATGGGGTCACAAAGAGTCGGACACGACTGAGCAACTGAACTGAACTGAACTGAATGCAGTGCTTCTCAAACTGTAACCTCTGTATGTAACCTGGAGATTTTGATACATAGATTTTGATTGAGACTTAAGAAAGGCCCAATAAACTTCTGGTGATGCTGATATGGCAGGGACCAGGACCACATTTTGAATAGAAAAGCTCCAGCCCAATGATTTGCATGCCTGGGTCCGCATCAGAATCCCTGGGGAGCTTGTTAATCAGCTGCTACTCATGTTCTACCTCCAGCAAGGCCGTCCTTTTTCTCCTCTGAAAACTTGCTCATACAGATTTCCTCTTCCTCTAAGGCACTTCACCTAACACTGCCACACCACCCTTTCAAAGTAAAAGTGAAAGTGTGAGGTGCTCAGCAGTGTCCCCATGGACTGTAGCCTGCCACGCTCCTCTGTCCTTGGAATTCTCCAGGCAAGAATACTGAAGTGGTTACCATTCCCTTCTGCAGGACATCTTCCTGACCCAGGGATCAAACCTGGGTCTTCCACATTGCAAGTAGAGTCTTTATCATCTGAGCCACCCGGGAAGCCTATTCTTTCAAACCTCAGGTTAAATGTCACTTCTTCGGACACTCTCAGCTTGTCAAGGACTCCTGTTTTATTCCATTTGGGCTGCTGTAACAAAACACCATAGACTAGGTAGCTTATAAACCACAGAAACATACTTCTCATAGTTATGGAGCCTGAGAAGTCTGAGATCAAGTTGCCAGTTCAGTGCCAGGTGAGAGCCCACTTCACTGTAGCCTCACATGGTGGAAGAGGCTAGGGAGCTCCATCAGGTCTCTTTTTTGTAACAGCACTAATCACATTCAAGAGGCCCCTGCCTTCATGACCTAATCACCTCCCAAAGAACCACTTCCAAGACCTTAACCTAGGGCTTTAGGTTTTAACATATATGAATTGTTAAATGTCATCTTTGAGACCCCATGGACTGTAGCCTTTTTCCAGGCAAGAGTACCAGAGTGGATTGCCATTTCCTTCTCCGGGGATCTTCCTAACCCAGGGATCAAACACAGGTCTCCCACATTGCAGGCAGACACTTTAACCGCTGAGCCACCAGGGAAGACTAGTATATGGATTACAGGGAGACAAAAACATTGGGTCTACAGCAGGTCATCTCTCATAGTCTCCCTTAGCACCTAATCTTTACCACATGAAGCTCATCAGCATTCCAGTTAAATAACAAAATGTGATAATCTCTCTTTGCTTTCTGCTCATATTTCCTTTATAGCTGGATAAATGCCTGCCAACTTTTTCCACCTCTATATCCTCACTGTCTAGCACTGTGCACACATGATATGTTACGAACTCATATTAAGTAAATGAATCAGTCTTTTTTTAATATACACCTGACTTTGCCAGTGTAATGCCAAGAAAACTAAAGAAACGTGATTCCTGTATTTCTAAACTATATGAGAATATATATTTTTATTTAATCTCAAAGATGACATTTAACAACATTACTACTATAATCAAAAGTCACGTATTAAGCGCCTATTTTATCAGTCAGTAGATGATGGTTATAAGGATAGATAGGACCCCAGACTTAACAGAGCTTGTAGTCTTCTGTGTGCTTAGTCAATCAGTCATGTTCAACTCTTTTTGATCCTCTGGACTGTAGCCAGCCAGGCTCTTCTCTCCATGGGATTTTCCAGGCAGGAACACTGGAGCAGATTGCTGTTTCCTCCTCCAGGGGATCTTCCTGACCCAGAGATCAAACCCATGTCTCCTGTGTCTCTCGCATTGCAGGAGGATTCTTTACCTGCTGAACAATAAAGGAAGCCCCCTGTAGTCTTGTAGGGAATATAGATATTCAAGGGTTTAGGGTCCAAGCCAGTCCAGGAGACTTACATCAAGCATTCTCTTCTTTCCCATGGTGGGGAGGAGGCTGAAAATGAGAAACATCATACACAGATTTAAGCTGAATCCTATAACTAATGATATGCATTAATCAAATAATATTGGATTAAAAGGGCTTTTTAAAACTTCATTTTATATTGGAGTATAGCCAATTGACAATGTTGTGATAGTTTCAGGTGAACAGCAAAGGGACTCAGCCATTCATTTACATGCATCCATTTTCCCCCAAACACCCCTCCTTATGAAGCATATAGTGAGGGCCTAAAGCAAGTCTAGGGAAATATATTTGGACTGAGACCTGAATGACAGCTGATGCAGACGAAGGATGAATGGTATAGAGGTTTCAGACAGAGGGAACAGCCTGTTTTAAGACCTTATGGCAGGAGCCTAAGGAAAAAGACCTGAGTGAACAGAGTCCAGTGAAGCTGGAGGAGATGTGTGAAGTTAAGCTGGAGAAAGAATCAGGAAACGGGTCAGGCAGGAGCTTGTAGAAAATTCTGAACTTTATTTTGAGTTCAATGCAAAATCCCTAAGGAGTTTTAAGCAGGGAATAATATGTTCTGATGGCAAAGCTGGAAGATCATCCTGGCTCCAGTAACTGTAATTTTATCAGGATAAACCAGATAAGCCTTTCCTCCTCTTAATGATTATTATTTCATTTTTACCTATTTATTCTTCCGCAGTTTTCTCAACCATAAAATATCTCTGCCCTTTGTACATTTCCCGGTGATTTCTCCTGAACTTTATACAGCTTGGCTAGAGGCATTCTGATACTTAAGGTCTTCAGATTTTCCCTGAATCTAATCAAAAAACCATAATTCAGTCTCTGTTTTTCAATAGAGTATACCATCTTAAAATATTCTACCCATTTTGGTAGCAATATTTTAATTAAATATTAAAGTTGCAGAAATTAAAGCTATATGTCTATTTCAAAAGACACAGAAAATTTATCTTAGTGTCTGGGAAGCATTATAAAATGAGTAGGAGGTTTGAAGAGAGAAATTACTGGTACAATGTTTCAGGTGTTTCAGGTCATCAATGCTGTATAGCACCTCCTCCCCATAGTGAGAGCAGGTACTTTGATTAAATCTAGATTTAAAAATATAAATCAAAATGAAGAAAACCTATTTCTCAGCAGCACAATTATTTTTTTATTTAATTTTTATTGCAGTATAGTTACTTTACAATGTTGTGTTAGCTTCTACTGTATAGCAAAATGAATCAACCATACGTATCTATATATATGTATAACCATTTTTCGACTTCCTTCCCATTCAGCCACAGAGCATTAGTGCTATACATATACACTGTTGATACTGTGTATAACATAGATAACTAATGAGAAACAATTTACAAGATGGAAACAAAGCAGAGAAAATCCAGAGCAGTTGGTCAGTAGCCTCTGGTTGCCATCCTCTTTCCTGGCTGAGAGGCAGCACAATTCTCTGTAAGAATTTTTTTTTTTTTTTGAGAGAGAACATTTATTTAACTATTTGAGTGGGTCAAGTTGGGGACAGAGACTCTGCCCCAGAAGCATATTGTGGACAGGCAGCTCCTCCTTTGTTATATCTGTTTTGAACTAAACCAGTAGTTTTAAGTTCTACCTAGCTCCATTGATCCCCTCTTATGTTAATATTAGATAGCATCCCTTTAACCTTCAATAATTAAATTATTAGAATAATATTTCCTAGTCACAAACATTTTAAGCAATTCAATAAAATTTCCTAAATATACTATAAATAGGATTGCCAGAGTGACAATATCTAGCACATACTTAACACTATAAATTTATTTGTAGCTTATCTGAAATTTAAATTTAACTTGGGTTCCTATATTTTTATTTGTTAAACGTGGCAAGCCTAATTAGGAAAAGACAATAATATCTGAATAGTATTTAGTGTAACTGCTTTGCCTTGACTACACTATAACACTTAAGGAGGTTGTTAGATACTTATTGACAATGTTGGAATCACCAGATTGCAATAGCTATCAATGCAGACTGGTATTGGTAGGTTTCATTGGCCTCTCAAATGCCATAAGCAGTATAGCTGTTAGTGATGTGATTATCGGAAATGACAAACACTCTTAGAAAATTTTAAAACTAAGCCACCAAGTTCTTTTGATTTGCATAGTAGTTGCATTCCTGAAAGACCTCGTGTATATTAAAATCATGCCATACAGCATATATACACACATACACACATTAAGGTAAGTTCTAGTCTCTGATAATTAGAGCTTCTCACTTACATGTATGTCCAGCAGGACATTCAAGAACCATGGAAGACATAGTGCAATGCTTTGTTGTGTGGGACTTTGCTACTTATTGGAGGACATTTATCTTCTCTGGCTCCAGCTCATCAAAACCAGTGGTACCCTCCCTCTATGGAAACAGTCTAAGAACACTTCCACTGATTTCCCCTAATTGATGGTAGCAGTCTCACTGAAGCTACTAATTTAAACCATGCATAAAAGGAAAATCAGGGGAGTTTTTCTAGGACAAATGAGGGAAGAATTTGGAGAAAGAACAGAGATAAACTGTTGGAATTTCATCAATTCCTTCTCTTGGGACATCATGAAATCACTGGTTAGCCTACAAAATCTTTAGTAAAATATCCATTTCCCTATTTCTGAGAGTTTGAAGTGAGGAGGAAGAAAGAGGCTCTGAGAACTACATTCTCTCTTTCTCTTCTAGGACAGGGAAGAGGGGTGGGAAACAGAGTTGTTAGGGAGACTGCATGGGTACCAAGTTGCTTCAGTCATGTCCAACTCTTTGCCTACGGACTGTAGCCCTCCAAGTTTCTCTGTCCATGGGATTCTCCGGGCAAGAATACTCGAGTGGGTTGCCATGCCCTCCTCCAGGAGATCTTCCTGACCCAGAGATCGAACCCGCATCTCTTGTGTCTCCTGCATTGGCAGGTGTGTTCTTTACCACTATCGCTACCTGGGAAGCCCACCGGGAGACTACTTTCAGTATTAGAAAGGGATTCCCTCAACGCCTTGTTCTGGTTCTGCCAGCTAAGGCTGAAAGCCTCTGACAGTGCAGTGGTCACTGCATAATCATTGTGCATGGTTTCCTTGGAATGATGTAGAACTTCACTCTGGCCCCCTCTGTCAAGCAAGCCCCTTTTAGAAATGACAGTGGTGTCTCCCATGGACTTTCTAATGATGCAGTGCCCAACCCCTTGTCTGGTCCACAGCCCAGAGCTCCTGTCCCTCCTGTAATCTCTGGGTTCCTTCATTTGGAATCCTCTTCCACACTATCCAAGGATCTTGGATAACTGGACCTCTTAGCAATTGCTTCCCCCACCCCACGTCCACTTCCTAGATGCACTGTAACACAGTTACTTCAGGAAGCATATGTTAATCCATTGGCCTCCTTGTGTTAGACATCTCCAGGCCCCAGTGAGCATCTGTCGCAAGTTCAAGCATACCCCTGATCTCAGAGTCGTTATGTCAAGCATCCTTTCTTTTCCATAGTGGGGAGGAAGCTGAAAATGACAAGTATCACACACTGGCCTAAGCCAGTTTAGATCTTCATAGAGGATATCTGTAGCGTGCTATGGTTAGAGGTGAGTAAAGACTGAATGGGTCCTTCCCCTCAACCTTGGTACAACGTGGTATACTACAGTAAATTTGCTACCCATACAGGAAAATGTTATGGAAGGCAGTAAAACAGTCTTACAACTTGTACTGTAGGTCTAATCAAATTCTAGCTTTCTGTCCAACCATGCAGATGCATGGATATCCAGTTAACCTTCTTGTCAGGGTCAAGTAACAAAATCTTCCATTATGAAATTGAAAACAGTCTCTCAATTTCCTTGGAATCCTAAACCTAGGGAGCCATTCCAAATAGTGAAGGCTTTTAAATTCCATCAGTAGTTATACCTTGTTCATAGAAGGGGGAAAACTGGCTGTACAATATTGCTGGTCTATCCACACATCTTGAGCACCACTGATTCCAATAATGAAAATTTTCTAATATTCATTATGCTAAGTAACAAAGTTAAGTGACGCCAATGTGCCTTCTGAGAGTGGGTTCCTGGTTAGTCAGTCATTCAAACATTAACCAACTACTTTGGGAGTGTGCATGTCCAATTAGAGGTCTTCAAATACTAATTACCCATAGGGTTGGTAGATTAAAACTAATTAGCATGCATATATCACACTCTCTGTGATGAAGTATATTAAAGTAAATTTAGATAATCAGACACCCTGGTTGACATAGTTTACAGCGGTTGTCTGGGGATAATTATTGTATCCCCTTTTACTTTCAAAAGTGTCTTAGGTTGGGCAAAAACTCTACTCACCCTATAATACAAGGGAATTCCTTGTTTCACAGTACATTCTTCAAGAACTCTCTCTCCATACTACTCTGAAGACATTCAAGTTGTGTCTACAGGTCTTACCACACATTAAGCATTCTTTAAATACTGCCAGCCTATCCTGCTTGGAGGATACCCCCAACAGTTATGAGGAGCTCTAGAGAACCCCATTCCTTGCCTTTGGAGGGAAGAAATTATCACCCCCTAAAAAGGAAACAAAAGTAAACCACTCCTAACATGGAAAAGCATCTCTTCCATGCTTTTCTTAGTTTAAGTTGGGATACCTAGGCAAGATTGATAGATAGTGAACTGCTGGTTATACACTGTCACCTGGTGGTAAGTCTTGCGGGCAGGAGACTGATCCTAATTGCTGGCACTCTTTGGGAATATGTGGCACTTCATCATCAGGTTTGGACATCCCAGTTTTTAGCCAGCAGTTCTATAACTCCTGCTCTTTCTTTAAATTCTAGGTTCTGCTGCCCCTTCCTTGGTATCCTCCAAGAATGTTAAAAACAAAACTTGAATGCAGAAGGATCTGAGGAAACAGGAGAAACCTCACTCTACTTTCATGCCCGTGGCCTCCAAAATTCAAGTGAAGACATTCCAGCTTGGTAGAATGCAGCTCATTTTATTCCCAGGTTGCTGGTGACTGTACAGGGAGGGAGGCAGCCTGCAGCAACTGAGAGGTCATATCTCTCATAAACACTGTCCAGAAAGCAGATTTGAATTCACTCTTGGCCTTACCAGTGTGACTGGGTTCCTTTGCTCTCTTCCTTTGAATATCTTAGCTGTGGGAGAGTGATGATACTGGATATGGAAGTTGTGGGGAGACAACGTCACATTGGCAGCTGGAATTTGGGCTTTAAGTTCATATTTGAAGGTCACTTGGACCCTCACAATGGGTCTCAATTTTCCTGCATTTTTACACAGTTTGCCATTGTAGTTCATTTTTTTAATGGTATCTTTATTTGTTTTTTAATTAATTTATTTTAATTGAAGGCTAATTACTTTACAATATTGTAGTGTTGCCATACACTGACATGAATCGGCCACGGGTGTACAAGTGTCCCCCATCCTGAAGCCCCCTCCCACCTCCCTCCCCATCCCCTCCCTCAGGGTTGTCCCAGTGCACTGGCTTTGGGTGCCCTGTTTCATGCATCGAACTTGGACTGGGGATCTGTTTCACATATGGTGATATACATGTTTCAGTGCTATTCCCTCAAATCATCCCATCCTCACCTTCTCCTGCAGAGTCCAAAAGTCTGTTCTTTACATCTGTGTCTCTTTAGCTGTCTCACATATAGGGTCAGCGTTACCATCTTTCTAAATTCCATATATATGCATTAATATATTGTATGGGTGTTTTTCTTTCTTACTTCACTCTATATAATAGGCTCTAGGTTCATCCACCTTATATGAACTGATTCAAATGCATTCTTTTTAATAGCTGAGTAATATTCCATTGTACAAATGTACCACAGCTTTCTTATCCATTCGTCTGCTGACAGACATCTAGGTTGCTTCCATGTCCTGGCTATTGTAAACAGTGCTGCGATGAACACTGGGGATACACATGTCTCTTTCAATTCTGGTTTCCTCAGTGGGATTGCTGGGTCATATGGCAGTTCTATTTCCAGTTTTTTAAGGAACCTCCACACTGTTCTCCATAGTGGCTGTACTAGTTTGCATTCCCACCAACAGTGTAAGAGGGTTCCCTTTTCTCCACACCCTCTCCAGCACTTATTGTTTGTAGACCTTTTGATAGCAGCCATTCTGACCAGCATGAGATGGTACCTCATTGTGGTTTTGAGTTGCATTTCTCTGATAATGAGTGATGTTGAGCATCTTTTCAAGTGTTTGTTAACCATCTGTATGTCTTCTTTGGATAACTGTCTGTTTAGTTCTTTGGCCTATTTTTTGATTGGGTTATTTATTTTTGTGGTATTGAGCTGCATGAGCTGCTTGCATATTTTTGAGATTCTTTGCCAGTTGCTTCATTTGCTATTATTTTCTCCCATTCTGAAGGCTGTCTTTTCATCCTGCTTACAGTCTCCTTCATTGTGCAAAAGCTTTTAATTAGGTCCCATTTGTTTATTTTTGCTTTTATTTCCATTATTCTGAGAGGTGGGTCATAGAGGATCTTGCTGTGATTTATGTCAGAGAGGGTTTTGCCTATGTTTTCCTCTAGGAGTTTTATAGTTTCTTGTCTTACATTTAGATCTTTCATTGATTTTGAGTTTATTTTTGTGTATGGTGTTAGAAAGCTTTCTAGTTTCAATCTTTTAGAGGTGGTTGACCAGTTTTCCCAGCACCGCTTATTAAAGAGATCGTCTTTTCTCCATTGTATATTCTTGCCTCCTTTGCCAAAAATAAGGTGTGCATAGGTGTGTGGATTTACCTCTGAGATTTCTATTTTGTTCCACTGATCTATATTTCTGTCTTCGTGCCAGTACCGTACTGTCTTGATGACTGTAGCTTTGTAGTATAGTCTGAAGTCAGACAGGTTGATTCCTCCAGTTCTATTCTTCTTTCTCAAGATTGCTTTGGCTATTCATGATTGTGTGTGTGTGTGTGTTTCCATACAAATTGTGAAGTTATTTGTTTCAGTTCTGTGAAAAATACCATTGGTAGCTTGATAGGGATTGCATTGACTCTATAGATTGCTTTGGGTTCAAGTCCTTTATTTGAGGAGCATGTGATATGGAAACAAAAGAATGAGAATCTAATATCAGAGAGTGAATGAAAGTCTCTCAGTCATGTCTGACTCTTTGTGACCCTATGAACTATGGCCCACCAGGCTCCTCTGTCTATGGGATTCTCAGGCAAGAATACTGGAGTGGGTTGCCATTTCCTTCTCCAGGGGATCTTCCCTACCCAGGGACTGAACCTGGGTCTCCCTCATTGCAGGCAGACGCTTTACCATCTGCGCCACCAGGGAAGCCACCAGGGACTATCAGAGATCTTATGTTCAATTCCCCATCTACCACTTATTAATTAATTGTTAAGAGTTTCTCCTCCAAATGATAAATAATACCATATAAAGTTATTTGAAGATTAAGAGATATAAAAACACATCGCAAATTTTTTTAAAAAATAGAAAAACATAAATGTACTTTGCAGATGATTAAATAGTGGGACAAAGAAATTATATAAATTGTCCAAAGTAGCACACTACTTACAAGAATAATCCAGGTCTTCTGACTTAGGTAAAGATAACTTACATTGATGGATTGCTGACAGTGTTTCAGGCATTCTGCTAAGCCCTCAATAGACACAGTTAATCTCATATAGAGGATGTGATGGCAGGGTGGCATCACCAACTCGATGGACATGAGTTGGGTAAACTCCGGGAGTTGGTGATAGACAGGGAGGCCTGGCGTGCTGCAATTCATGAGGTCGTAAAGAGTCGGACACGACTAAGCAACCAAATTGAACTGAACTGATTCTTAATACTGTTATTAATACACTCATTTTCTAAAGAAGAGACTAATCTTTAAATGGTTAGTACACTTGTCAATGCCACAAACATAGTATGTAGCAAACATGTATTCAATTCAGTGAAAGTTCACCTAACTAGAAAGCAGAGCTCTTGTAGCTAAGTCAGCAGATCTCAAATTTCCATACCAAGAATCAGATTAAAAATAATAACCCACATGATCCATCTTTAGGTTTGAGAATCATTGTTTGGGGCAATTACCTCATTTAACATCTGGAAAATGCAGAGCATGTTCCTGGAACAAAGAAGCTATTTCTTACCTCTTTCCTCCTAATACGGTTTATCTGAATTGTTCTGCCATCCCATGGGGATGGGGGAAAGAATGCGAGAGGCTGTAGAGGGGAATCAGGTATAGGTTAATACATAGTGCAGTAAAAATGGTAGATGCACAAAGGGCATGCAGTGACTTTTGTGGTGGTGGAGGGTGGTGGGAGTTCACACATACAATCAACTGAAAACATTTCCCATGAACGCAAAGCATGACAATGGTCATGCTTACGTGAACACAACCACAGACTGACGCAGAAATGTACTTCTTTTTTCTTGTAAGGCTGTCCTGGTTGTCAGTTTTAACGTAATTTCCCTAAATCAAAATAGGATCGAGGTGTGAAGAAATCTATCCCTCTCCATAGATGCCTCATAGTGTCCCACATCAGCTTTAAATTTGTGTAAGACAATACATTTCATAGTCTGTAGTCACTTTAAAAATAAACATTCCTCACTTTACAGGGGGTAGTGTGAGAAAACTAAGTTCTTTTCCCAACTTTGGTGAAGAACACAAGTAAGAGTGTTACCAAGCAAAGGGCTTGACGCCCAGTGAACACAGAAGCCAATGTTACAGCATCAGCTTTTGAGGAAAAACGTTACTGCTGGCAAGGAGACAGAAGGCACAGTTCATATCTGTGTCCCGGATCTGGGTTTGGTCAAACGTCTCTGAATTAGAGGAGGAGGGCTGTTATGTGGAAGTGCTGGCGAGCAGGTTGCATTGGAGGGCTTAGAACTTGGCCCTTTAGAGGAAGGTATGATATAGGTGCTTCAGCACTGGCTCTTCCTGGACAGCGGACTCTTCACTTCTGAGAAGATTCTGACATTCAGATCATTTCCAAGTTCTTTGGCTCTGTGAGGGTGGAAACGGTGGCTCCAGGCGTTGTTTAAGGCCAAAATCTCTCCCCTGTGTGTGCTTCGGCTACATGACTGATGGTTTTCTATTGTCTCTGAAAAACAACTCAGTATCTTGTTAGAAAATGGACCCATTTAGGACTAGTTCTAAGGTTACAAAAGGAACCTCTGGTCTTAAAATGGATCTAATTAGCTGAAGTCGCTCACCCTGGGAACCACCCACTTTCTACCCCTATATGATAGCATTTTCTGGCTTCACACATGAAAAGACGGCTGGGAGATTATCCCTGAGACAGCATCTCCTTGGCTACATTGGTACCACTTGTCTTCTGAGTGAGTTTCAGTCAGATACATGTATCCCTAAAATAATGGAATAAGTGTCCTCTTTCTTTATACCATTCTAAAAAATTGACACCTAATGAGATACGTATTTCTCCTACAGAAGCAAGTCATCAGTTTTAGAACAAGAATCCTGGTTATGCAACCTCCCTCAACCACACAAGGGACTGTCTTCAAGGCAGCTGGCTAAGAGTTGGAGACCCAGATGCCTTCCTGACTAAGTGAAAGTTTACTAAGGCAAATTTTAGCAGTTGGCTGAAGGAAAGAAAGTATAATCATAGAAGAACTTGAAAAGGTTATGAACACTCTATCGCTTGGAGAAGGAAATGGCAATCCACTCCAGTATTCTTGCCCAGAGAATCCCATGAACAGAGGAGCCTGACAGGCTACAGTCCATGGGGTCGCAAGAGTCAGACACAACTTAGCAACTAAACCACCACCACCACTCTATCAAACATCAGGTTTTAAGTGGATGTTCGTCCAAACATTCAAATATTAGGAAAACTTTATGTTTAAATATATAGGGCATAGAAAAGATAGACAGGGTCTTAACCCATTCTCAAGGCTAGCATAATTTTCTAGTTTCATAACACCTATGTACATAGATATAAAAGTCCTAAATAAGATATGGATAAATCTAATATAGCACTTTATTAAAAAGAACAATACACTTACAAAGTAAGGTTTTTCCAAACAATGGAAGGCTGATTCACTTTTGCTCATTAGCAAGTCTATCAGTGCAATTCAGTACATCAATACAGTAAATTAATGTATATATATATTATATATTCTTATATAATCATCTCAGTGTATGTTACAAAGGATTCGATTCCTCAGCATCCCATTTAAGATTGTAACATTAGAAGTAACCCTTCTAAAATCAAGAATAAGCACAGAGATGTCCTATCCACATAGCACTCTTTAAATTTGTGCTGCAGGTCCTCACCAGTATAATTAAATGAGAAAAAGAATTTAGAGGCATAAATATTTGAAAGTGATCCAATCCTAGACCTACCTGTGCTCAGATTCACCATCATAGGTGGGCCAGTCTCTGCAGTATTGGTTCCTTTTCGCTGGTATCCAGCTAAATGCAAAAGATGGCAGGCGAGTAGGAGACTGATTGGAGAGTGGGGAAAGGGAGAAGCCTAGGTATTTCTCCCACCTCCTTTCAGCCTTGTGCAACTTCTCTGGCAGCAGATTTTCTCCTACATGACTCCCGCGGGACTGGCCCACCAAGCTTCCAGCTTCTAGCGGGTGACCTAGTCCCTAGGCTCCATTAACCCTGCCTCTTCTCTTTATCTTTTCAGTCTAGTAATGTGGCTTCCTGCTGTTAATAACCCCTGGGTTATCTCCTCGCTGCTGATGTGGTTTTTTAAGGGTCCCATCACCTCTGTAACCACTTTCTTGTTTCACATTCCGTTTGTGGTAAATACTTAAGTGGCTTCTATCTTCCGATAAGAATGGCTATACAAAAAAGCTGTGTTTGTAAATTCTACAGTTTTCTTCTAGACTATTCAAACAAATCAAATGAAAAACTGTTGAATCCAGTGTTAAAATTTAGGAAGCCAGTGATACAAGCTCAACAACAAAAATAAAGGTTATATATCAACAATATTAAATCAGAAAACATAATGGAAACATTTATTCCATTCAAAATCATAGCAATTAAGCTCATTAATACCTGAGAATAACACTCAAAGCAAAATATCAAACTTTATTGCAAGGCAGAAAGGAGATCTAAATATAAAGATACATCATGTTCCTGAAAGTGAAACTTCAATAGTATAAAGCTGTCATTCTTCCCCAATTAATCAATACATCTGGGAAATCCTAATAGAATAGTTTGTGGGACTTAAAAATCATATTTAAAAGTTCATGGCGACAAAGCACAAGATTGCCAAAAATATTTGGAAAGAGAAGAACAGAGAGAGGATCAATCCTCAGAGGTGTTAAGACATGTGATAAAGCTATGGTTTCTAAAACAGTGTAGCAATGCCAATGGGGAGAAAATAGTCCAGAAAATTGTGTGTGTGTGTGTGTGTGTGTGTGTGTGTGACTAAGAATTTCCAAATCAATAGTTGAATTTGAAACAAATGACTCCTCTAGGAAAAGATAAAATTAGATCCCTATCTCAGAACTTATGCAAAAGTTAATTTCATCTTGTCTAAAAAGTAAACTATGAAAAGAACAAAATATAAAGAATTATTTTTATTTCAGTAGGAAAGGTATTCTGAATTGACATATAAAGTCCAGAAGCCATGCGAAAAGACTGACCAATACATGAGACATATATAAGATTTTAAATTCTATATTAGTAAAAGATACATATATTAAAGAGAAGCAAGAGACTTAGAGAAAATATTTGTAACATATATAACAAATAATTGCTATTACAATATTTAAAGGACTCTTGCAAATCAATAAGAAAAAATCAACAATCCAACAAGAAAATGGGCAAAAGATATGAATTATCAGTACACAAAAGCACAAATAGTCAGTGAACATAAGAAATTATTCTCTGCTTCTTGAATAATTAGGGAAATATATACTTAAGTAGCCATAAATTTTTATTTATTTCCCTAAATGTTTCCTAACAAACATTTAAAAGATTGGTAACTGGAAGTTGTGGCGAAGATGCAAGGAAACATGCATTATTATTATATATTGTTGATGGGAGTAAAAATTGGTAGTCCTTTTAAAAGGTTTTAAAAAGTGTTTACCTCATTTGTGAACTGGCATAAATATCCTTAATTTATAGGATGGAGTGAGATTAAATGAGACAATATTTGGACACTGCTTTAGCCCACTTCCCTTATGACCAATTAACAAACTAGGTTTATTAATTTGTTCATTCAAGGTAAGGGACGATAGCCTTCCTAAGTCACAGCTGTCTCACTCCTTGCCCCCGGTTGGAGTTTCACTGATAGCCTATGGCTTCCCAGTACCTAGCTCAGTGCTTGACATATAGAGGTGATTAATAGTGATAATGTACAAGAATAATAATAGCTACTATTATTATTGAGAGTCTAACATGCCCCTACCAGTCACTATACCAGGCACTTTATATATTTACACACACAAACACAAATAATTGCATGAAATCCTTCTTTATACCCTACAGAAGGGGGTTTGTGACAGTCTGTGTGTTGTTCACCAGGTCTTTCCCACTCTCTGTGATAGTAAAGCAATTCCTGGTCCCTTGTGGTTGAGTGGGTCAGTGACTGATTCTGGCCAGTATGTTACAAGCAAAAATGATAAAAATGCTCCTCTAGATCTCTTTTTCCCTCTCCCATAGCAATGGGAAATGTTCCAAATACTGGCTGCTCTGTGCTTCTGGAGGACAGCCCATGTGGTATAGAGAACTCAGCCAGCAATGACAGACATGTAGCTTAAGAAGGAAACAAACTTTTGTCATTTCAGGCTACTGAGATATGGGGGCTCTTACCCCCAAATGTATAATGTAATCTATCATGACAGTATTATTATTTCAAATATTATACAGATAAGAAAACTGAGTTTCAAAAATATCCAACAGAAATATAAAGAAAATGTCCAAGGTCATGTAATTAATAATAGAATCTAGATTATAATTCATATATATCTAACTCCCAAGCAGTTGACCTTAACCCTTAATCTATAGAGGTTCTCAATGACTGCTGAATGGATATATGAATGAATAAATGAGTAAAAAGGAAGTTTATTTTATAAACTTAGATATACATACTATTTTAGTATTACACTCTGGATATATTCTGCATGCATCATCACTGCCCAGGTCTGATTCTAAACACAGCTACTATCAAGCAAACAATCTCTCTGTATTCCAGTTGACCTAGGGAACCAGGGAGATGGGGGGAGAAAAGAAAAAACAGAGAAACTATACCAGATATCTTGCCTTCTGACTTCCCCCCAGAGTAAGCCTTGACTTTGACAGCCCCAGCCTGATGTAGAAACTTCTCCAGTGGTACCAACACAATTCTCATGAGCTTAATCTATGTGCTATAGTAATCACTATCACAAGAAACTTGGAGAAACATGGTCCCCTTGTAGATACCAAAAACAAAAGCTGTGATATCAGGGAGTAATAGTCTTATAATATGTGCAGATAATTCACAATATCAGCAACCACACCAGACACTAAAAATCATCTGTATTTGGTAAACAATCAGAATGTAAGGCTCTTTTTGACTAAATAATGAGCTGACAATGAGTAAATTTTCTCAATACTGTGAAAAACTTTTTGAAAACACCTTCCAATCATTATGTGCTTATGCTTTGACCAAATCATATGGAAGGTGTCCGATGAGTGATATTCTCTTGGGCTGAATTGTGTCTCCACAAAGTTTATGTGTTAAAGTCCTAACCCCTAGTACCTCAGAATGTGATGTTATTTGGAAATAGGGTCATCATAGATGTAGTTAATTAAGTTAGGACAAGGTCATATTGGACCAGTATGACTGGTGTCCTTATAAAAAGGAGAAATTTGGACACAAACATACATATTCAGAGAACACTATTTGAAGGAAAAGGCAGAGACTGGGGTAATGTTTCCACAAGTTGCTGCTGCTGCTGCTAAATCACTTCAGTCGTGTCCGACTCTGTGTGACCCCATAGACAGCAGCCCACCAGGCTCCCCCATCCCTGGGATTCTCCAGGCAAGAACACTGGAGTGGATTGCCATTTCCTTTTCCAATGCATGAAAGTGAAAAGTGAAAGTGAAGTCGCTCAGTCATGTCCTACTCTTAGCGACCCCATGGACTGCAGCGCACCAGGCTTCTCTGTCCATGGGATTTTCCAGGCAAGAGTACTGGAGTGGGGTGCCATTGCCTTCTCCGTTCCACAAGCTAAGGAACAACAAATATTGCCAGTTGACAACCAGATGAGAGAAAGACATGAAATAGATCCTTCTTCATAGTTATTAAGAAGAACTAACCCTGCCAACATCTTATCTCCGATCTCTACTTTCAGAACTGTGACACGATAAATTGCTGCCATTTTAAGCCACCAGGCAGTGGTATTTTGCAGGAGCAGCCCTAGGAAACTCATACAGATATTATTATATAAAATTTCGGGTCATGTTGGTTTTATAATCATAATTGAGAAAGAAAAAGGACAGCATCTTACCAGTCCTAACACTGAAAAGACGAAACACTTATTAGAGTCTTTCATCTTGAAAATACCATGTACACTTCCAAGGACAGCTCTGTACACATCAATTGCAAACATTCTTTAATTTACTGAAATTGCCTGTCTTTACCACAAGGAAAACACAGCTGGCATCCTCAGAAACTATGATAGAAAGTAATTGGGTAAAGAATTCTAAGTAATGGACTTTTTTTATGCCCCTTTTAAAGAAAAATTTACATTTTAGTCAAGATTTCCATGCTTATTGAGTGTATCTTTAAATTAGATACAAAATTCTAACAGAAAAAGAAATATGTTTACATTACCTTCTAGAGAGATGTAGGAAAAAAAGAGACAGAACTCATATAGATTACCCAGGATTACTTACTGTCCTATCCCTCTGAATCCAAGCAGGACCTCGGGTGAGGGGAGTGGGCGGGGGGACTTGCAGGTTTACAAAAGCCCATAGGCTTTCTCCAAGTCCCAGAGAGTAGGCTCAAACAGTTAATGATTAGGACAACAGTCACAGGACTCCTGGGGCTTCCCAGTTGGTGCTAGTGGTAAAGAACCCGCCTGCCAATGCAGGAGACACAAGAGACATGGGTTCAATCCCTGGGTCAAGAAGATCCCCTGGGGGAGGGCACAGCAACCCGCTCTAGTACTCTCGCCTGGAGAATCCCATCGACAGAGGAGCCATTTTGAGTATTTACTCCACTGCCTCATTAGCTCCAGTCTTAGCAGAGAGTCAGACCTGACTGAAGAGACTCAGCACACACACAGGAACACACTCCTGGTTTCTCCTGAATGGATATAGAAACAATTGATGGATAGCTCTGAGCCGTTCTGCAGAAACTAACACCCACTCCGGTAGAGGATGGTGACCATATGCTGATCCCAGACTGGCTGAATCCAGAAGGTTGATGATTGAGATTCCCTAAACATCACCCTGTTACTTCACCACCAACCAATCCGAAGAAAGTCTACCAGCTGATCACCATCCTGCAATCCTCTCCCCTAGTGTTGTCTTTAAAAACCCTCACCTGAAAGCGAGTTTAGGTCTTTTGAGCTCGAGCTGCCTGTTCTTGCTTGGTGTACTGAAATAAACTCTTACTTTGCAGCAGATACCCACTGTTGGAATGTGGCTTTCTGTCCTATGGGCACAGAAAGGTGAAAGGAGGGTCTTTCATTATTCATAACAAGTCCCCTTTCAACCACACCTGAGTTTTTGTTAATGAAGTGACTTTTGGAAAAACCTCTATGAATTGGCAGTACTGGTTGCCAGGAATCCAACCTAGTGATTTGAGAGTTGGAACTTTCAGCCTCACCACCTGAGCCCTGGGGAGGGAACAGGGTCTGGAGATTGACTTAATCATGAATGGCCAATGATTTAATTAATTATGCTTAAGTAAAGGAATCATTATAGAAACATTAGACAAAGAAATTCAGAGTTTCAGGTTGCTAAGAGGGTGGTGTGCTCCGAGAGAGCTCTGTGCACCTTCCCCAAGACCTTGCCCTGCACATCTCTTCATTGCAGCTGTTCCTAAGTTGTATCCTTTGTAATAAACCAGTAATCTAGTGAGTAAACTATTTCCCTGAATTCTGTGAGCCACGTTTAATTATCAGATCTGAGGGGAAGGTCATAGGAATTTCTGATTTAGAGTCAATGAGAAGCACATGTGACAACCTGGACTTGGAATTGATGTCTGAAGTCGGGGGAGGCAGTTTCATGATACTGAGTCTTTAACCTGTGGGGTCTGCACTAAGGACAGGCAGCAGGTGTCAGAAATTAATTAAACTGTAGGACACCCAGTTGGTGTCTTCAGAGAATTGGAGAAAGAGTTGGTGTGGGTAAATCCCACACATATTTGGTGTCAGAAGTATTGTGAGAGAAGAGAAGACAAAAGGTTTTATTTTAGGACTTTCACAATTCTACACAGGGAAGCCCAGGTGGCTCGGTGGTAAAGAATCTATCTGACAAGCAGGAGACGCAGGTTTGAGCTCTGAGTTGGGAAAATCCCCTGGATATGGAAATGGCAACCCACTCCAGTATTCTTGTCTGGAGAATTACATGCACAGAGGAGCCTGGCAGGCTACAACCCATGGGGTCACAAAGAGTGGGACAGGATTTAGCGACTAAACAACAATAATTCTGCATAAAGTGTAATTGAACAGTCTGCAGTTTTGAGATCAACAGCAAATTCAGTTCTGTACTTCACAATAGTACCAGCATTATAAGAAAGACAAAACAGTCTGAAAGAACTGTTATGTAGAAAGATGCAGAAAGAACTGGTAGTTACAGAGATTAAACTTGGGCAAGCCATCCTTTCCTGCTTCCCTTACACAGAAGCCAATCAGACTGAAAATGATTGATTAGTGAGAAGCTAATTAATGCAAAAAGTTCTTTACTATATTCACTAGGCAGAGAATATGTTTAACTGGTATGGGCAGATATAGCATGCCTCTGAAATAGAAGTTCTGATCACTCATTTCAACTAATTGGCTATAAATGGAAGCTTGTTTCTTAAGTAACGTTAAAGATCAATTTTAAAAAAAAAAACAGTAAATTGTAACTCATACAGATCTGAAAGTGAGCACATATTAAAGCTTTTCCTAACTCATTAATGGGTAAAATTCTATAATCTGTTCAAAGGAGAATTCAAAGAACAGACACATTTATAGATAAGGCATGTTGAAATGAATGTGGAAAAAGAAGCAAAACTAGCTTAGTTCCTCAATGAAAGGAAGAAAGTGAATTGAATTTCTATAGGGCAGAGTTTGGAGAAGGAAATGGTAACCCACGGCAATATGCTCACCTGAGAAATCTAATGGACAGAGGAGACTGGCAGGCTATGTAGCCCATGGGATTGCGAAAAGGTGGACATGACTGAGCAACTGAGCACAGAATGGAGCTTGTATGTCTACAGACAAGAATCATTTTTTGTTGTATCATTATCTACAAATGTTGGAATTGTGAAATATTCCCCACAAAATCACTGTCAGATAACCTGGAAGGATGTGCTATAGACAATGTGTAGTTACCCACTGTAACACACATTTCCCCCTACTATCCTAATATTTGGAGATCTGCTTGAAAGAATTAGAAAATACACACAAAGCATGTCAATTCATTACTCTTCAAGCATTGTTTGAACAAGATTGCCAACATTTTAAATCGGCAACAATGAAAAGAATCATCCAAAGCAATAACAGCCTCTGTTATTGGTGGGAATTTGGCCTTCCCAGGTCTCAGAGCTGCACAGAGGTGGGCCACACTAGGTGTGTTCACTCTAAGAATAATTCCTACCAAGGTGATAATTCTCTCTTCCCAGGGAGTTCAGTGCCCTATCCCTTTTCATAATTATCCCTGATAATATGTTGTTTAGTCACTAAGTCATGTCTGATTCTTTTGCGACCCATGGACTACAGCCTGCCAGGCTCCTCTGTCCATGGGATTTCCCAGGCAAGATTACTGGAGTGGGTTGTCATTTTCTTCTTCAGAGAATCTTCCTAACCCAGAGATTGTACCCATATGTCCTGCATTAGCAGGTGGATTCTTTCTTTTTTTTTAGTTTTTCAAATTTTTTAGTTGAAGGATAAATGCTTTACAGAATTTTGTTGTTTTCTATCAAATTTCAACATGAATCAGCCATAGGTATACATATGTCCCCTCCCTCTTGAGCCTCCCTCCCATCTCCCTCTCCATTCCACCCCTCTAAGTCGATACCTGCAAAAGTAGGAGGTCAAGAAACACCTGGAGTAACAGGCAAATTTGGCCTTGGAACGCGGAATGAAGCAGGGCAAAGACTAATAGAGTTTTGCCAAGAAAATGCACTGGTCAGAGCAAACACCCTCTTCCAACAACACAAGAGAAGACTCTACATGTGGACATCACCAGATGGTCAACACCAAAATCAGACTGATTACATTCTTTGCAGCCAAAGATGGAGAAGCTCTATACAGTCAACAAAACAAGACCAGGAGCTGACTGTGGCTCAGATCATGAACTCCTTATTCCCAAATTCAGACTCAGATTGAAGAAAATAGGGAAAACCGCTAGACCATTCAGGTATGACCTAAATCAAATCCCTTATGATTATACAGTGGAAGTGAGAAACAGATTTAAGGGCCCAGATCTAATAGATAGAGTGCCTGATGAACTATGGAATGAGGTTCATGACATTGTACAGGAGACAGGGATCAAGACCATCCCCTGGAAAACAAATGCAAAAAAGCAAAATGGCTGTCTGGGGAGGCCTTACAAATACCTGTGAAAAGAAGAGAAGCGAAAAGCAAAGGAGAAAAGAAAAGATATAAGAATCTGAATGCAGAGTTCCAAAGAATAGCAAGAAGAGATAAGAAAGCCTTCATCAGCAATCAATGCAAAGAAATAGAGGAAAACAACAGAATGGGAAAGACTAGAGATCTCTTCAAGAAAATTAGAGATACCAAGGGAACATTTCATGCAAAGATGGGCTCGATAAAGGACAGATATGGTATGGACCTAACAGAAGCAGAAGATATTAAGAAGAGGTGGCAAGAATACACGGAAGAACTGTACAAAAAAAATCTTCACGACCCAGATAATCATGTGATGTGATCACTAATCTAGAGCCAGACATCTTGGAATGTGAAGTCAAGTGGGCCTTAGAAAGCATCACTACGAACAAAGCTAGTGGAGGTGATGGAATTCCAGTGGAGCTGTTTCAAATCCTGAAAGATGATGCTGTGAAAGTCCTGCACTCAATATGCCAGCAAATTAGGAAAACTCAGCAGTGGCCACAGGACTGGAAAAGGTCAGTTTTCATTACAATCCCAAAGAAAGGCAATGCCAAAGAATGCTCAAACTATCACACAATTGCACTCATCTCACATGCTAGTAAAGTAATGCTCAAAATTCTCCAAGCCAGGCTTCAGCAATACGTGAACCGTGAACTCCCTGATGTTCAAGCTGGTTTTAGCAAAGGCAGAGGAACCAGAGATCAAATTGCCAACATCCACTGGATCATGGAAAAAGCAAGAGAGTTCCAGAAAAACATCTATTTCTGCTTTATTGACTATGCCAAAGCATAGTGGATGGTTTGACTGTGTGGATCACAATAAACTGTGGAAAATTCTGAGAGAGATGGGAATACCAGACCACCTGACCTGCCTCTTGAGAAACCTATATGCAGGTCAGGAAGCAACAGTTCGAACTGGACCTGGAACAACAGACTGGTTTCAAATAGGAAAAGGAGTATGTCAAGGCTGTACATTGTCACCCTGCTTATTTAACTTATATGCAGAGTATATCATGAGAAACACTGGACTGTAAGAAACACAAGCTGGAATCAAGATTGCCAGGAGAAATATGAATAACCTCAGATGTGCAGATGACACCACCCTTATGGCAGAAAGTGAAGAGAAGCTAAAAAGCCTCTTGATGAAAGTGAAAGAGGAGAGCAAAAAAGTTGGCTTATAGCTCAACATTCAGAAAACGAAGATCATGGCATCTGGTCCCATCACTTCATGGGAAATAGATGGGGAAACAGTGGAAACAGTGTCAGACTTTATTTTTTGGGGCTCCAAAATGACGGCAGATGGTGATTGCAGCCATGAAATTAAGGTTACTCCTTGGAAGAAAAGTTATGACCAACCTAGATAGTATATTCAAACGCAGAGACATTACTTTGCCGACTAAGGTCCATCTAGTCAAGGCTATGTTTTTTCCTGTGGTCATGTATGGATGTGAGAGTTGGACTGTGAAGAAGGCTGAGGGCCGAAGAATTGATGCTTTTGAACTGTGGTGTTGGAGAAGATTCTTGAGAGTCCCTTGGACTGCAAGGATATCCAGCCAGTCCATTCTGAAGGAGATCAACCCTGGGATTTCTTTGGAAGGAATGATGCTAAAGCTGAAGCTCCAGTACTTTGGCCACTTCATGCGAAGAGTTGACTCATTGGAAAAGGCTCTGATGCTGGGAGGGATTGGGGGCAGGAGGAGAAGGGGACGACCGAGGATGAGATGGCTGGATGGCATCACTGACTCGATGGACGTGAGTCTGAGTGAACTCCGGGAGTTGGTGATGGACAGGGAGGCCTGGCATGCTGTGATTCATGGAGTCGCAAACGGTCGGACACGACTGAGCGACTGAACTGAACTGAACTGAACTGAAGTTGATACAGAGCCCCTGTTTGAGTTCCCTGAGACATACAGCAAATTCCCATTGGCCATCTATTTTACATATGGTAATGTAAGTTTCCATGTTACTCTTTCCATACATCTCACCCTCTCCTCACTCTCCACATGTCCATAAGTCTGTTCTCTATGTCTGTTTCTCCATTGCTGTCCTGCACATAAATTCTTGTACCATCTTTCTAGATTGTGTATGTATGCATTAGTATACAATATTTATCTTTTTCTTTCTGGCTTACTTCACTCCGTATAATAGGCTCTAGGTTCATCCACCTTATTAGAACTGACTCAAAGGCATTCCTTTTTATGTCTGAGTAATATTCCATTATATATATGTACCACAATTTCTTTATCCATTCATCTGTCGATGGACATCTAGGTTCTAATTATTGCAAATGAACATTGGGGTACATGTGTATCTTTCAGTTTTGGTTTCCTCAGGGTGAATACCTAGGATTGGGATTACTAAGTCATATGGTGGTTTTATTGCTAGTTTTTTAAGGAATCGCCTACCATCTTCCCTAGTGGCTGTATCAATTTACATTCCCACCAACAGTGCAAGAGCATTCCCTTTTCTCCACACCCTCTCCAGCATTTACTGTTTGTAGACTTTTTGATGATGGCCATTTGATGATGGTGTGAGGTGAAATCTCATTGCCATTTTGATTTTCATCTCTCTAATAATGAGCGATATTGAGCATTTTTTCATGTGTTTTTTAGCCATCTGTACGTCTTCTTTGGAGAAATATCTGTTTAGGTCTTTTTCCCACTTTTTGATTGGGTTGTTTGTTTTTCTGGTATTGAGTTGAACAAGCTGCTTGTATATTTTGGAAATTAATCCTTTGTCAGTTGTTTCATTTGCTATTATTTTCTCCCATTCTGAGAGTTGTCTTTTCACCTTGCTTATAGTTTCCTTTGCTGTGCAAAAGCTTTTTAGTTTAATCCAGTCCCACTTGTTTATTTTTGTTTTTATTTCCATTATTCTGGGAGGTGGGTCATAGAGGATCCTGCTTTGATTTATGTCATTGAGTGTTCTGCCTATGTTTTCCTCTAAGAGTTTTATAGTTTCTGGTCTTACATTTAGGTCTTTGATCCATTTTGAGTTTATCTTTGCGTATGGTGTTAGAAAGTGTTCTAATTTCATTCTTTTACATGTAGCTGTCCAGTTTTCCCAGCAACACTTATGGAAGAGGCTGTCTTTGCCCCATTGTATATTTGTCAGGTGGATCTTTACCACTGAGCCACCAGGCAAGCCCCTGAAACTCTTGAATAATTTATTTTAAAATGTTGTGTTTTGTCCATTTAAATATTGAAAATTATGCCATTCGATGAGTCATCTTTACAAACATTCTTTAAATTTAATTTTATGGTCTGTTTTGTAGTGTTCAGTACGTCAAATTAATTATACAAGGAGGACATTAGACTGAAGTGGTGGCCAATGTAAGCAAACTAAAATTTAAGACTATAAGTGCCTCAAGGCTAAGAGATTGAAACCAAAGGACAACCAGTCACAGACAGCCAACTAGTTTTTAAGCCATGGTTTCCCTGGTGGCCCAGCAGTAGAGAATCCACCTGCCAGTGCAGGAGACTCAAGTTCGGTTCCTGGTTGGGAAGATCCCCTGGAGAAAGAAATGACAACCCACTCTAGCATTCTTGTCAGGATAATCCCATGGACAGAGGAGCCTGGTGGGCTACAGTTCAAGGGGTTACAAAGAGCTGGACACAACTGAGCATACACACATGCAGCCAAATAATTTCCTTTCCGAGCTTCCACACCTTTCTCCTGGCTCCTATTGGAGGAGCACTCTCAACCATTACCATTCTGGTGCAGCCCAATTTGAATCAAATTTTATTCAAATAAACTCCCAAAAAGGTTAATGCCTCAGTCTATCCTTCAGTTCAGTTCACTCAGTCATGTCCAACTCTTTGCAACCCCATGGACTGCAGCACACCATCACCAACAGGTGATCCCTGTCCGTCACCAACTCCTGGAACTTGCTCAAACTCATGTCCATGGAGTCAGTGATGCCATCCAACCACCTCATCCTCTGTTGTCCCCTTCTCCTCCTGCCCTCAATCTTGCCCAGGATCAGGGTCTTTTCCAATTAGTCAGCTCTTCCTATCAGGTGGCCAAATATGCTGATGCTGGAGCTTCAGCTTCAGCATCAGTCCTTCCAATGAATATTCAAGGTTGATTTCCTTTAGGATGGACTGATTGGATCTCCTTGCAGTCCAAGGGACTCTCAAGAGTCTTCTCCAACACCACAGTTCAAAAGCAACAATTCTTTGGCGCTCAGCTTTCTTTATGGTCCAACTCTCATTTATCTTTACACAACTGTTAACACTTTCTCTGCATTTTACATTTTACCTATATTTGTTTCATTAGCTCTCTGAACATTTTGAATTTTAAATTAAATCACCCAAAGGCAAGTTTATCTACTTGCTTATTTTAAACAACCTTAGAATGTTATCTTTCACTCAAGTTTTATGCATTTTTTTCTGTTAAGAAAGAGACAACAGGCCCAAAATGGAGTCACAGGTGCTAAACCCATGTCACCAAATCAACATTTAATACCTAACCTAACTGTAGATTCAACCTCCCTCAAGAGTATAATCTTAATCAGCCAGTCTAGAATTTCCTAGTCAGCACTAAGGAGGCAATTCCCTGATAGACTTTTTTCATCCTGTAAAGAAAGATGACCTTATCTGAAACAATCCATACTTTTTCCCCTTCTGCCTATAAAAGTCTTCCATTTTGTGCAGTCCTCAGTATATCCATATAGGATATTTCCTGATTCTTGAATCACTGAATAAAGCCAATGAGATCTTCAAATGTACTGAGTTGACTTTTTTAACAGATTTGCTGGCAGCAGTGGGATCAAAGGAGACTACACCAGCCTTGGGACAACGAGAAACACTGGCATAGTAGCCATGAACCCTTCTGAGTTCTGCCTTCTGAGGCCCGGGTGTTAAGTTCCTCTCAGTTCTGAGCTTAGCTGTCTGCATCTAGCTCCCAGTCTAACTAGCTTTTCACAGTCCCCCATTTCTTGGGAACCCAAGCCCTTGGTTCTGTCTCTGATTCCACAGGGGGAACTACCAGTGGCAACTGTAGTCCCTCCTTTTTTTGGAATCAGCCCCACAGTTCTCATCCTTTGGGGTCTGCCGGTTCAGTTCTTATCTCAATCCCAAGATTCCACATTGAAATCTGTTGGTAGTAACTGGCCAGAGTCAGACTGGATCTGATTTAAACACTGGACTGGGTCTATCTTAAAAAATGGTTTGGGTCCAGAACTAAACTGAGATCAGACTAGGTTTGACTTGAGCTGAAGTGGGTCCAGTAAGAGCCACTGCTAATGGGAATATCAGAAGCTGAAAAAAAAAGGGGGGGGTGGTGCAGAACTGGTGAACCTTGGTTGAGCATTTCAAAGCTGTTAGAGTACTTGCCCATTCACTCTAAGACCCCCACCATGTTAGAGTAAGTTGATTACAGAATGAATTAAATTGACTCTAGGGCATCCGCCAACCTCAAGAAAATTTCTGTACAAGATACTGTGTGTGAAATCATGCACAATTCCCAAACCAGTGGCACATCCCTCTCAGATGTTAGTTTGGCTCCAAGAGACCCAAAGGTTTAACGAAAAGATAGAATCCTTAAATTCTAAAGAGGTAAGCATGCCACCTTCCAAAATACTTGCTTATCTTATATCTAAGAATTAGAGCCCTAGAAGCAATAAATATCTACAAAATGGCAAAATATTACTAAAAACAGCCTAGAATCAGACAAGGTCATTATTTTGTGTCATGAGAGCATAGCTTGGTAACCAGCTTGGTAATCAGTTTGGGGGCCTCCCAAAATACTGAGATAGAAATAAGGGGTTACATCCTATTTGTGTTAGATATGGCTGGACAGAGACATGGGTTAAACTCCATTTGCAGTTAAGAGTCCTCCCAAACTGTTGTCAGCCCTCAGGGAAATAACCATGGCCATTATGAGGAATGTTTCAATTAGATAAGATCATTTAGGAAGTGCGCTTGAAAGTTAAGGTTCTCAGATTAAGCAAGCAGAGTAGGATACCTATTTTAATTGGTATGCATAAGACTCCAAAAGTTTTCAGAATTCCAAAAGAGCGTCATTAAAAGATTCATTACCAAGGTTAATGAAAAATTAATGATATAAGAGGTACCTAAACAAATAAGCCTGATGTAACTCTGACTGCTTCCCTCTATCCTCATTTATTTGAGTATTCATTCTAGTAATATGTCTGAATTGCCTTTGGTAGTGATGGTGGTTAGTTGCTGAATTGCCTTTGCATGACGATAAACAAAAGCCCACCAAATTAATGACCTTAGAGACATCTCCATATCTACTCTTAAGGGAAAGGTCCCATATAGATGCCCCACCCCCAATTTGACTTTATATTTCAATGTGGGATTTTACATTTCAGACTTTCAATTTTATGATTCAATGTTATTCTCCTAAAGAGACAAGAAAAAACAAAAATTAAAATGAAAGGAAAATGTTGCCAATTTCTGGTAGATACCAAAGCTGTAGATGCGGACCCAGGAAAATAGACAGAAACTAACAGTGAGAATTATTACTAAAGTCAGCTCTCCTAAATGTATAGTACCGAATAGAAAGAAGAAAATGAAATATCTTTTGCATCCATCCTCTTTGGGGATGTCTCTAGAGTCCAAGGGAAACCATGTACCTCTGACTGGGATATAAACCCATACACATGGGACTCAAACCTAGCTAAAATCCAGTTTGGGACTTGAACCCATGGTCTTTTAGCTGAGGTCATACACTCATTTTCAGGACTTAATGAAGCTCAGGCTCCTGATGTCTCGTGGCAGAAAGGATTCTCTGAGAGACAAAGTGATAGGTAAGAATTGGATTCATTTAGAGAGCAACACTCTACGGATGGAGCATGGGCCATTTCAGAAGGAGAGAGTGGCATTGAAATATGGTGTGGTTAATGAGCGGGAGGATTATTCTAACTATTCCAGGGAAGGAGTGGAGAATTCCAGGAAGTGGGCCACTGACCACTGTTCACCCTTTGAGGACTGACCTCAGAATTTTCATGGCACTGGTGGGTGTGTTATGTAGCTTGCTGAAGTGTTGCAATGAATGTATATTAAGGCTCAGAGTATAGTGGATTTCAGCTTGTTTGCCATCTTGGATTTATCTGGTTCTAATTAGTAGAAGTGACAAATAGATTCAGGGGATTAGATCTGATAGAGAGAGTGCCTGAAGAACTATGGATGGAGGTTCCTGACATTGTACAGGAGGCAGTGTTCAAGACCATCCCCAAGATAAAGAAATGCAAAAAGGCAAAATGTTTGTCTGACAAGGCCTTACAAAAGCTGAGAAAAGAGAAGCTAAAGGCAAGGGAGAAAAGGAAAGATATACCCATCTGAATGCAGAGTTCCAAAGAATAGCAAGGAGAGATGAGAAAGCCTTCCTCAGCGATCAATGCAAAGACATAGAGGAAAACAATAGAATGGAAAAGACTAGCGATCTCTTCAAGAAAATTAGAGATACCAAGGTAACATTTCATGCAAAGATGGGCACAATAAAGACAGAGATGGTATGGACCTAACAGAAGCAGAAGATATTAAGAAGTGGCAAGAATACACAGAAGAACTATACAAAAAAGATATTCATGACCCAGATAATCACAATGATGTGATCACTCACCTAGAGCCAGACATCCTGGAATGTGAAGTCAAGTGGGCCTTAGAAAGCATCACTATGAACAAAGCTAGTGGAGGTGATGGAATTCCAGTGGAGCTGTTTCAAATCCTGAAAGATGATGCTATGAAAGTGCTGCACTCAATATGCCAGCAACTTTGGAAAACTCAGCAGTGACCACAGGATTGGAAAAGGTCAGTTTTCATCCCAATCCCAAAGAAAGGCAATGCCAAAGAATTCTCAAACTACCACAAAAGTGCATTCATCTCACATGCTAGCAAAGTAATGCTCAAAATTCTCCAAGCCAGGCTTCAACAGTATGTGAACTGTGAACTTCCTGATGGTCAAGCTGGATTTAGAAAAGGCAGAGGAACCAGAGATCAAATTGCCAACATCCATTGGATCATTGTAAAAGCAAAAGAGTTCCAAGGAAACATCTATTTCTGCTTTATTGACTATGCCAAAGCCTTTGACTATGTCACAACAAACTCTGGAAAATTCTTCAAGAGATATGAATACCAGACCACCTGACCTGCCTCCTGAGAAATCTGTATGTAGGTCAAGAAGCAACAGTTAGAACCGGACATGGAACAACAGACTGGTTCCAAATTGGGAAAGGAGTACATCAAGGCTGTATATTGTCACCCTGCTTATTTAACTTACATGCAGCGTACATCAGGCAAAATGCCAGGCTGGACGAAGCACAAGCTGGAATCAAGATGGCAAGGATAAATGTCAATAACCTCAGATATGCAGAAGATACCACACTTATGGCAGAAAGTGAAGAAGAACTAAAGAGCCTCTTGATGAAAGTGAAAGAGGAGAGTGAAAATGTTGGCTTAAAGCTCAACATTCAGAAAACGAAGATCATGGCATCCAGTCCCATCACTTCATGACAGATAGAAAGGGAAACAATGGAAGCAGTAAGATACTTTGTTTTGGGGGCTCCAATATCACTACAGATGGTGACTACAGCCATGAAATTCAAAGACGCTTGCTCCTTGGAAGAAAAGCTATGACCAACCTAGAGTGCATATTAAAAAGCAGAGACATTACTTCGCCAACAAAGGTCCTTCTAGTCAAAGCTATGGTTTTTCCAGTAGTCATGTACGGATGTGAGAGTTGGACTCTAAAGAAAGCTGAGCGCTGACGAATTGATGCTTTTGAACTGTGGTGTTGGAGAAAACCTTTGAGAGTCCTTTGGACTGCAAGAAGATTCAACCAGTCAATCCTAAAGGAAATCTTTCCTGATATTCATTGGAAGGACTGATGCTGAAGCTGAAACTCTAATACTTTGGCCACCTGATGTGAAGAACTGACACACTAGAGAAGACCCTGATCCTGGGAAAGATTGAAGGCGGGAAGAGAAGGGGATGACAGAGGATGAGATGTCTGGATATCAAGGATGTGATGGACATGAGTTTGGGTAGGCTCCGGGAGTTGGTGATGGACAGGGAATCCTGGTATGCTGCAGTCCATGGGGTCACAAAGAGTTGGACACAAATGAGCGACTGAACTGACTCAATCAGTTTATGCTGTGTCCTTGGGCTATGTCATTCTTTTAAAGTTTGCGCCCTATCCTATTCTCTCCTGTTTCACATGGAGTCGTTTAATACTGCTAGGAATACTTACTATTTATGCCAGCTGAAACCTGACGAGATATTTTAAAATTTTGTTTTTTTTTTTTTTAAGCAGCTCCATGGTCAGAATTTGGTCAGAAATTGGCAGCTAATATTCAGAGCCTGATAGAAATTATTTTTTTCTTTCCTCTCTTCAGCTTAAATGAAATACATTCCCAGAGAGAGAGAAAAAAAAAGAAAACCTTTTAAAGCCTTTACGAAAGGGTTTACTAAAACATTCCAAAGGCAAATAGTTTCTAAATCCAGACTATAGAAATCTTTTGATTTCCATCTTATCTAGAAATCTTTTCTGTAATATAAAAAATGCAAATTAAAGATAATGTTGTTGTATGCATGGGTCAACCTATGCTGTCATTTAAGCTGCAATCCAATTCTTTGAGGAATTGAGAGCAACTGTTTCATCTTACAAATCTTCACAAAACTAGAAATGCAACTCTAGAGGCATCAAAGTTCACCTATTTTTACCAACTCAAAAACTTTCCTCATGTATCTCAAAAGGCTTGCAAGTTTTACAAACTTCTGGCCTTAGGAAACCAAAGTCCTTACTTACAAAATTTGTCAGTCAGAAAAATGGCTTGAAATAATGGCTGACTTTGTCTCATGTCACATGGAGTCTTTGTGGGTGCTGTGTGCTGTGTTCAGTAGCCTCAGTCATGTCCGACTCCTTGCAGCCCCATGGACTGCAACCCACCAGGTGCCTCTGTCCATGAGATTCTCCAGGCAAGAATACTGGAGTAGGTTGCCATGCCCTCCTCCAAGGGATCTTCTCTACCCAAGGACTGAACCTGAGTCTCCCACGTCTCCTGCATTGCAGGCAGATTCTTTACCACTGAGCCACCGGGGAGGCCTCTTTTGTGGGTAGTCTAATATAATTGTTAAGAATAAGTAAATTAAATATATGTAAGTAGGATAAGAAGTTCTTATGTGAACTTTGCAAATAGTTCACAAATCTTTTTGGTAACCTGAATCCTTAAAGTTTCTCTTAGTTAAATTAAATGACAGATAGTTATTAAATATCTAGATGATTTCCAAGTAAGGTAAAATACTGAAACATTAATTATTGAACATAGGTTTATCCATTTGGGTTTTAATTGTACAGAGAAACTAAATATATTTGAGTCTAGTAGTAAATATATTTTGTGCCACATTGAAAAATTTGCTATGAGAACGTATATGTTCCTAAAAAATATAAAATACATTTTCTTCTGTGTAAGAAATTGTGAAAGATTCTTTATCTTTTAAAATGAATAGCATGTAAGAATTAAAGATTTTAAAATTTAAAAAAAATAAAAAAATTTAAAAAAAATGTTAAAAAAAATAAAAAAAATAAAAAAATAAAAAATAAAAAAAATAAAATAAAATAAAAAATAAAATAATCTGCCTAGGAAATAAAGATTCTGTGTTTTGGCAAAAATAATTTTCTGCATTGTCTTTACCAGGTCTTTGCTTACTTAAGCACACCCAATCTTCTCTATTATAAAAGCTAAGATCTTTTTTAAAAAACAACTATTTAACTTTTTCTATTTATCTGGCAAAGTGTTTAATTGTCACTGTGGTTAAATGGATAATTAAGTATTATTTCACAATGACTTATGATCTTATTTGACCAAGTGTTTTAAAAAAAACTTTTGACTTTTTTTTTAACAAACTTTGCAAAAATCAAATTCTAAATGAATTCAACTTTGAATTAACAGATTTTCCAGAGGGTCCCCAGAACATCTCAAAATACTTGTTTCTCTTCTAATAAAAAGGGAGATGTTAAACTAATTAGGCTTACTTGACATCTTAAATTACATGGAAAGAATTGTTAAATAAAAAGTAATGCTAAGCCTTCTCTATGTTGTTTATATTTGATATAGATTGTATGTGTTCCAGAAAAATTGTGTAAAATTCCTGAAAATCTGATATGTCCTAGAATAATGCTATCAGTCATAATTCTAGTTATTATCTTGAAATTTCACAGAAATAGGCAGATTGCCTTGCTTCTTCCCTTATTCAATGAACTCTCATCAGATCTTTATATCTTATGTCACTTTCAGAGAGTTGTAATTTTACTCTGATGCTTTGCAAGAGTATTTCTGCAAAATTAAGTCGTCTGCAGGGAGATTCATGAAAAAGACTTTGACAAGTACAGATTTCTGGTATCTTAGGACCACAGAACTGAATAGTGTAAGAATTTTAACTACAAAGCTACAGTAATCAAAACAACAAGGTACTGGCACAAAAACAGAAATATAGATCAATGAGACAGGATAGAAAATCCAGAAATAAACCCATGCACCTATGGTCAAGTCATTTACCGCAGAGGAGGCAAGAATATATAATGGAGAAAAGACAGTCTCTTCAATAAGTGGTGCTGAGAAAACTGAACAACCACATGTAAAAGAAAAAAATTAGAGTATTCTCTAACATTATACAGAAAAACTCAAACTGGGTCAAAGATCTAAGTGTAAGGCCAGACACTATACAGCTCTTAGCGGAAAACATAGCAGAACACTCTCTGACCTAAATTGCAGCAATATCTTTTTGGATCCACCTCCTAGAGTAATGAAAATAAAAACAAAAATAGACAAGTGGGATCTAATTAAACTTAAAAGCTTCGGCACAGCAAAGGAAACCATCAACAAAGTGAAAAGACAAACACAGAATGGGAGAAAATATTTGCAAATAAAGTGACCAACAAAGGTTTAATCTCCAAAACATATAAACAGCTCACATACTCTATGTAAAATTAAAAATAAATAAATAAAAAATGGGCAGAAGATCTAAATAGACATTTCTCCAAAGAAGGCATACAGATGGCTAAAGAGCACATGGAAAGATGCTCAGCATCACTAATTATCAGAGAAATGCAAATCAAGCCTATAATGAGGTATCACCTCATACAGGTCAGAAAGGCCATCGTCAGAAAAAACACCAAAAAATGCTGGAGAGGTTGTGGAGTAAAGGGTACCCTCCTACACTGTTAGTGGGAATGTAAGTTGGTACAACCACTGTGGACAACAGTATGGTGATTCCTTAAAAAGCTAAAAATAGAGCTAACGTGTCATCCAGCAATCCCACTCCTGGACACATATCCAGAAAAAACCATAATTCGAAAGGATACATGCACTCAAATGCTTATTTGCAGTATTTACAATAGCCGATACACAGAAGCAACACACATGTGCAAAAACAGAGGAATGGATAAAGATGTGGTAAGTGAAATGTTAGCCATCGAAAAGAATGAAATAATGCCGTTTGCAGCAACATGAATGGGCCTGGAGATTGTCATACTAAGTGAAATCAGACAGAGAAAGACAAACATCATATAATATCTCTCATATGTGGAATCTAATTTCTTTAAAAAAATGGTACAAGTGAACTCATTTACAAAACAGAAACAGACTTGCAGATATTGGAAACAATGTATGGTTACCAAAGGAGAAACATTGGGAGGGGTAAGTCAGGTGCTTGGAATGAACATCCACACTGAACTACATATAAGATAAGACAACTAACAAGAGTCTACTGTATAGCACAGGGAATATTCTTATCCAATATTCTGTGATAATCTATATGAGAAAAGAATCTAAAAAGAAATGAATATATGTATGTATATGTATATGTATATATATATACATACACACATACAGGGGAGCCTGGTGGGCTGCTGTCTATGGGGTCGCGCAGAGTCGGACAAGCCTGAAGCGACTTAGCAGCAGCAGCAGCAGCATTTATATAACTGAATCACTTTGCTGTACATCTGAAACTAACACAACATTGTAAATCAACTATACTCCAATAAAATTTTTCATAAAGATCTAATGGAAAAACCAGATTCAAGCAAAACAAGTATTAACTATATGGGACAAAACCAAGTGAAAAAGATAACTATTTTTTATGATTTTTTGTTTGCAGCATAGCTAGTTACTTAATGTTTTGTTTTTCCAAATTTAAGGAAACTTTTTTCTTAAGCTATATATAACACGCAATAATTTGACTGACTATACCTTTATATAGGGGTTTCTCTGGTGGCTCAGAAGGTAAAGAATCTGCCTGCAATGCAGGAGATTTGAACCCAGGTTCAATCCCTGTGTCAGGAAGATCTCCTGGAGAAGGGAATGGCTACCCAGTTTAGTATTCTTGCCTGGGAAATCCCATGGACAGAGGAGCATGGTGGGCTACAGTCCGTGGGTCACAGAGTCAGACACAACTGACTATTACTTTCATTCTGGGCTTTCCTGATGGCTCAGTAGGTAAAGAACCTGCCTGCAATGCAGGAGACACAGGAGGCATGTGTTCTATCCCTGGGTTGGGATGATCCCTTGCAGGAAGAAATGGTAACATACTCCAGTATTCTTGGCTGGGAAATCCCATGGACAGAGGAGCCTGGTGGGCTATAGTCCATGGGGTCACAAAGACTGGGACATGACTTAGTGACTAAATAACAAACAAACAACAACAATATTTACAAACAAAGATGAAATATTATTTTCTCCCTATCTGATCCCTCAAGACTTTGGAAACTCTTAAATATTCTTTTCATGGAAATACAGTTAGTTATTTGCATAAGCTTAATAAGAATCTATTCTCCTTGTAACAGGACACAATTAAAACATTGGCTGTATTCCCAAGACTTTGACTGGAATGGCATATTTGAGAGAGATGTGCATAGACTTAGATATAACAGTTTAAAGAAACTAAGATTGACTTTACAGAGCCAATGTAGCCCCTTGGGAAAATAGAACTGGTACCTTGCTTACCAGGTTTCAGCTATGCAGTCTTAAAGTTTATATAATCACTATTTTGCAGCACTTATGTAAATAATCAGGCCAAATGTAACAAAAACAAATTACTTTTACTGTGATTATCCTTGAAAAAAGAAATGGGGATAATTATAGAAAGAAAAATTAAGTTTGCACCTTTGTAGATATTAAATTCTAATCCTGTTTTGAAGTTTTGCTATATACCTGTAAATTGGACTGGATCCCATATTCTAGTTTCCTCAAATATGAATCTCCAAATTAACATTTCCAATTTTCTCCCCCTTTTTTCCTTGGGATCACTGAGAACAAACTCTGCCCTTGAATCTCCTTGCGGGGAACTATAATAACTCTCCTCACTACCCAAATGGCAACCAGACTTCAGGGACTTGAACCTTAGAAGAAGGCTCCACTTGCAATCTGGCCCTAAGCAAATGTTGGAGACCTCTAAATCAAATAGCCTAGAAAGAGAAGTAGCCAGCATTGAGGTAGACTGGTTCCTCCCAAGATACCAGATCAAGACTTCATACTGTGGCACTTCCCTGTTGGTCCAGTGGCTGAAACCCCACGCTCCCAATCCTGGTGGCCCATGTTTGATCCTTGCTCAAGGAACTAGATCCAACATGCTGCAACTAAGAGTTTGAATGCTACAACTAAATATCCCATGTGCCACACCTAAAGCTCCCAACTAAGACCCAGTGCAGCCGAATTATAAATACTTGAAAAGAAAAAAAAAAAAAAAGATTTCATACTGTAACTAAACATGAAACCCTGTCTTCTTCTCTTTCTTTCCTTTACTCTGGGCTTGGCCTGGAAAGGTAATGCCACCACCCATATCTCCCAGGCCATTGCTAAGGGGAGTAAATTTTCAGACTGCTAGATTTGTCATCAGAAAGTCTGATCTGTGAGTCTGATCTGTTCAGACTCAAGTCTGAACCATGGTCTATTTCCTTGTCTCTGATTAACAATTGCAAACTTGTTGAACTTTACATCTGGCCTCTATGCAAAGAAAGGAATGCAAGGCAAAAGTACCCAGAATCAAACTGCCTGTGTGGTCTACAAATCCTTAAACTTTTACTGGCCTCCACGACTATCAGTCCTGAGCCACAGATTCACAGGCATTATCTGGTGGGTTCTTTTTTTTTTCCAGATTTTATTTTATTTATTTTTTTACTTTACAATATTGTATTGGTTTTGCCATACCTCAACATGAATCCATCACAGATGTACACATGTTCCCAATCCTGAACCTCCCTCCCATCTCCCTCCCCATACCATCTCTCTGGGTCATCCCAGTGCACCAACCCCAAGCATCCTGTGTCCTGCATCGAACCTGGACTGGCGATTTGTTTCTTATATATCTGGTGGTTTCTGATTCACTTCTTTTAGCAGGAGCCCTACTTCCCTGATTAGGAGTAAATGTAAATGAGGCCATCATCAGAAGCCTCTTCCTAACTCTTGAAAGTATTCATGGAATTTTCTGTCGAAGCAATAGCTGCTCAACAAAAATCCTCAGATTCTCTGCCCAACGTTGTTCTTGATAATAGGACAGCCTGTGATTATCTTTTAGCAAGGTGTCTGTGCTGTGGCCAACATCCTGTTGCACCGAATTAACTCCTCTGGAGAAGCTGAAACTCAGTTATATATAATCACTCAGCAAGCTGCTTGGCTTGCAAAGACCCCTTCAGGAGGGTCTTTCTTTGATTTACTTGACTCTGATTAGATTGGGTCTTGGGGGCCATGGTTTCTAGATGCACTCCAAGCACTGGGAATTATCCCACTTACAATAATCATAATGGTCTCCCTGATGCACTGTGTTCTCTGAAAGAATTTAAATGCATACTTGCAGCCATAAACCACCAAGCAAATGATCTCCCAAAGACTGGAATGTCAGAAAAGGAACAAAGAGAATGATTGACTTAAAAAACAAACAAAAAACCCCTGTGAATCTGAAGTTGTGGCCTGTGAATATCACAGATGTTAAGCAAATAGGCATCGTGACCTGTGAATGCCACAAGAAGGATCAACAAAACCTGCAAGAACATCAGAGCAGTGGCACCTTAAATTTTTGTCACATCTCTCTCTGAGAGTCTGACCAAAAGAGGGGAATTATTAAAAAAGAGACAATAGACTCAAGATGGAGTCACTTGTGCTAAGCCCATGCCACCAAACCAAGACTTAATACCTAACCTATTACAGTTTCAACCTCCATCAAGAATGCAGTCTTAACCAGTCAGTCAGGAATTTCCTAGTGAGGTACTAGCACTAGTGAGGTAATCCATTTGATAGTTCCTTTCATCCCCAAGGGGAAGATGACCTTGCTTTGAAACAATCCATTCTTTTCCCTTATATCTGTAAGAGCCTATTGTACAGTTCCTTGGGGTTCATTTCTGCTTGTTCAATTTATGAATCATTCAGTTCAGTTCAATCGTTCAGTCATGTCCAACTCTTTGCAACCCCACAGACTGCAGCACGCCAGGATTCCATGTCCATCACCAACTACCAGAGCTCACTCAAACTCATGTCCATCAAGTTGGAGATGCCATCCAAACATCTCATCCTCTGTCATACCCTTCTCCTCCCACCTTCAATCTTTCCCATCAAGGTCTTTTCCAATGAGCTGGTTCTTCACATCAGGTGGTCAAAGTATTAGTGTTTCAACTTCAGCATCAGTCCTTCCAATGAATATCAGGAAAGATTTCCTTTAGGATGGACTGGTGGAATCTCTTTGCAGTCCAAGCGACTCTCAAGAGTCTTCTCCAGCACCACAGTTCAAAACCATCAATTCTTTGGTGTTCAGCTTTCTTCATAGTCCGATTCTCACACTCATACATGACTACTGGAAAAACGATAGCTTTGACTAGAAGGACCTTTGTTGGCGAAGTAATGTCTCTGCTTTTTAATATGCACTCTAGGTTGGTCATAGCTTCTCTTCCAAGGAGCAAGCGTCTGAATTTCATGGCTGCAGTCACCATCTGTAGTGATTTTGGAGCCCCCAAAACAAAGTATCTTACTGCTTCCATTGTTTCCCTTTCTATTTGTCATGAAGTGATGGGACTGGATGCCATGATCTTTGTTTTCTGAATGTTGAGCTTTAAGCCAACATTTTCACTCTCCTCTTTCACTTTCATCAAGAGGCTCTTTAGTTCTTCTTCACTTTCTGCCATAAGTGTGGTATCTTCTGCATATCTGAGGTTATTGACATTTATCCTTGCCATCTTGATTCCAGCTTGTGCTTCGTCCAGCCTGGCATTTTGCATGATGTACGCTGCATGTAAGTTAAATAAGCAGGGTGAAAATATACAGCCTTGATGTACTCCTTTCCCAATTTGGAACCAGTCTGTTGTTCCATGTCCGGTTCTAACTGTTGCTTCTTGACCTACATACAGATTTCTCAGGAGGCAGGTCAGGTGGTCTGGTATTCATATCTCTTGAAGAATTTTCCAGTTCATTGTGACATAGTCAAAGGCTTTGGCATAGTCAATAAAGCAGAAATAGATGTTTCCTTGGAACTCTTTTGCTTTTACAATGATCCAACGGATGTTGGCAATTTGATCTCTGGTTCCTCTGCCTTTTCTAAATCCAGCTTGACCATCTGGAAGTTCACAGTTCACATACTGTTGAAGCCTGGCTTGGAGAATTTTGAGCATTACTTTGCTAGCATGTGAGATGAGTGCACTTGTGTGGTAGTTTGAGCATTCTTTGGCATTGCTTTTCTTTGGGATTGGAATGAAAACTGACCTTTTCCAATCCTGTGGCCATTGCTGAGTTTTCCAAAGTTGCTGGCATATTGAGTGCAGCACTTTCACAGCATCATCATTTAGGATTTGAAACAGCTCCACTGGAATTCCATCACCTCCACTAGCTTTGTTCATAGTGATGCTTCCTAAGGCCCACTTGACTTCACATTCCAGGATGTCTGGCTCTAGGTGAGTGATCACACCATCACGGTTATCTGGGTCGTGAAGATCTTTTTTGTATAGTTCTTCTGTGTATTCTTGCCACCTCTTCTTAATATCTTCTGCTTCTATTAGGTCCATACCATTTCTGTCCTTTATTGTGCCCATCTTTGCATGAAACGTTACCTTGGTATCTCTAATTTTCTTGAAGAGATCGCTAGTCTTTTCCATTCTATTGTTTTCCTCTATGTCTTTGCATTGATCGCTGAGGAAGGTTTTCTCATCTCTCCTTGCTATTCTTTGGAACTCTGCAACAAATGGGTATATCTTTCCTTTTTTCCCTTGCCTTTAGCTTCTCTTCTTTTCTCAGCTATCTGTAAGTCCTTCTCAGACAACCATTTTGCCTTTTTGCATTTCTTTATCTTGGGGATGGTCTTGAACACTGCCTCCTGTACAATGTCAGGAAACTCCATCCATAGTTCTTCACGTACTCTGTCTATCAGATCTAATCCCTTGAATCTATTTGTCACTTACACTGTATAATCATAAGTGATTTGATTTAGGTCATACCTGAATGGTCTAGTAGTTTTCCCTATTTTCTCCAATTTCAGTCTGAATTTGGCAATAAAGTGTTCTTGATCTGAGCCAAAGTCAGCTCCTTGTCTTGTTTTTGCTGACTATAGAATCACTGTATGAATCCTTGGATAAAGTCAATTCAATCTTCAAATTTACTTGGTGAATTTTGTTTTTCAATCCTTCAGTTCGGTTCAGTTCAGTTCAGTCACTCAGTCGTGTCCGACTCTTTGCGACCCCATGAATCGCAGCACGCCAGGCCTCCCTGCCCATCACCAAGTCCTGGAGTTCACTCAGACTCACGTCCATCGAGTCAGTGATGCCATCCAGCCATCTCATTCTCTGTAGTCCCGTCTCCACCTGCCCCCAATCCCTCCCAGCATCAAAGTCTTTTCCAATGAGTCAACTTTTCGCATGAGGTGGCCAAAGTACTGGAGCTTCAGCTTTAGCATCATTCCTTCCAAAGAAATCCCAGGGTTGATCTCCTTCAGAATGGACTGGTTGGATCTCCTTGCAGTCCCAGGGACTCTCAAGAGTCTTTTCCAACACCACAGTTCAAAAGCATCAATTCTTCAGCACTCAGCCTTCTTCACAGTTCAGCTCTCACATCCATACATGACCACTGGAAAAACCATAGCCTTGATAAGACAGACCTTCAATCCTTAGACTAGTGTTAATATTGTTTTATTATTTTATAAACTAATGTCTTGAATATATTTATGATATTTTACTGGCTACCCTTTTTAAAAATCATTTAAAACAGTAACTTATTATTTACTTCCAATTTCCTTGAACTTAACTCTGCCCACAGTCTATTTTAGATTAAAACTATCTATTGAGACACGCTAAATGGTGAATTAATTTAGGCACTATAATTTTTTATTTCATCATTTATCATTTATCTCAAATGAGATCTTGTGTTTAATTTATTGATTCTAGGCACCAGCTTAGTCTAAAGATGGGAATACATTTCCAGATGTTAGCACATAGAGGAAAAGAAAATCTTGCTTCTTTTAAATCAGAATTGCTTCTCTCTTTCTTCCCACACTCTCACCCATATACCCTTCTTGAGTGTTAATACTTTGCTTCCTGGAGAACAGGATTTGCTTCCTGGAATCCTGACCTAAAGCTTTAGGGACAGACTTCAGTAACACTAGATAACCTCTGAACCTGAATTGATTTCTTAGGGGCAAAAAGCTGACTGGCCAGCAAGCTTTGATATGTTTTGTGAAGTGAAGTGTGAACAGAGCTGAAGGGCTCCAGAAAACAGTTAAGGTTTTGGAGGCTCTGGAAGAGATTAGGACATGAACATAAGTCAGCCAGAAAGAACATTTGGGAATAGATCTAAGATGTATTATAGAGATATTACTAAGTATCACTGTGGTATAGGCAATCTAAACTGTCTTCTCCATTACCCATTATATCTTCAGTTTAAAAAAATCTACATTATTTTGAGGAAGAAGCCTATTTTTTATGATGTGACATCTTGCTGAAAAGAACAACTAAATGTGTGTGGGCAGTAGCTGTCCACAAGCCTTACCAAGGTTATGTACTGGTGATAAGTTATATTGGAGGCAGGCAGGCGGAAGGAGTAATGCTCTGCAGACTTTTCTGAAATACTGGTAAGGTTGACAGTGTGCACTGATCAGCACTTGATGTCTTTGGGGGGCTTTTGATCAGGTCCTTTGTCATATCCATTTTGCCTAGTTAAAGAGATTTACAAGAGATAGATTAATCTCATTCTCCAATAACTCTCCGCTCTACTGAATAATCACAGTGCTTCTTCCTTTCAAAAAGCACTTTATAAATATTAATCCCCATATCATTCCCATAAATTCCACTTTTTAAATAAAAGGGAAAAGACAGCTGCTTCCCATTAATTATCATATCAGAACATTGATTGGACATTTTCTGAAGAGCTTGATTATGTATGAGGGAAAAATAATTTTTCCTCTATCCTTCTGAGTTCTTAGCTGAGGACACTGTAGTAAAAGATTAGCCAGAGAAAAACTCATAGAAGTTTATTAACGTGTATATGCATGTATGCATAGGAAATATCCAAGAAAAAATGAGTCACACCCCTAGATGCCTTTAGAATTCAGGATTAAAGGCCATCTTAACAGGAAAAGCAGAAGAGGGATGTAGAAGCTCTTAGGGCACAGTAAATGGTTTTTTACAAAAGATGGAAAGACAAGTGGGCCCTTAGGAGAATACATAGAGGGTGTGACAGATTGTGACAAAGTCTGTCTGGCTGTGGTGCCAGTTTTTAGTCTCCTGTCCTGTGATATAGTAATCTTCCCTGGCTGATGAAACTTCTTCCTGGGATTTGTGACAATTGAGTTCCTTTTGGAGGATTTGTCTTTAGACAGATAAGGAGTGTTAGAAAAATCCTCTCCCTGCATTTGTGGTTTTTCAACTACCTACAGCTCAAAATAATCAAAATACCAAAGTGGCATATTTTAGTGTGGAATGCCGTGAACTCCTACAGTGGTATTTTGGGGTGACACATTCTGCTACCCTTTAACTATGAATATAACTTCTATCTCTTAGGGTAGGGAGCCCCAAAGTTGAAAATGCCGAAAGCTCCAAGCCTTCAGTCTTAATAATGGGCTCCATTTGGCATATGGAATTGGATGAGTCACTGTTTCCAGTCTTGCATGAGGCACTTGCCCAGTTATGTGATCCTAGAGGTGTCACCTTACTTCTCTCATCTTAGGGGAGAAAAAAATCTCTTCCTCTACCAATCTTACCAACTGAAGCCCTGTAAATTAGATTAACAAGAGAAAAACAATGGAGTTTCATGAACATGAACATGTACGCATGGAAGCTCCCAGAAATGAGTCACCCAGATTAGGGGTTAGATACCCTGTTGGCTTTAAATACCAACAAAAGAAGAGTTTGGGGCTTTCCAGGTGGTAGTGGCAAGTTGGGGGAAAGTGACAGGAAAATTATGTTTAGTAAAAATCTGTTGTGCAGATTTTTTTAAACATTTTTTTTCCTCGCTTTCCTTCTTTTGTTGCAAAGCACAGGCTCTAGGTGCATGAGCTTCAGTAGTTGCGGCTCAAGGACTCAGTATTTGTTGAGTATGGGCTTCATTCCTCTGCAGCGTACGGAATCTTCCAGCACCAGGGATCGAACCTGTGTCCCCTGCAATTGGCAGGCAGATTCTTATCCATTGCACCACCAGGAAAATCCTGTTGTTCTGTTTTAAGTATGACCTGGGCTTCCCTTGTGGCTTAGCTGGTAAAGAATGTGCCTGCATCCACCTCATTAGAACTGATTCAAATGTATTCTTTTTAATGGCTGAGTAATACTCCATTGTGTATATGTACCACAGCTTTCTTATCCATTTGTCTGCTGATGGACATCTAGGTTGCTTCCATGTCCTGGCTATTATAAACAGTGCTGCGATGAACATTGGGGTACATGTGCTCTTTCAATTCTGGTTTCCTCGGTGTGTATGCCCAGCAGTGGGATTGCTGGGTCATAAGGCAGCTCTATTTCCAGTTTTTTAAGGAATCTCCACACTGTTCTCCATAGTGGCTGTACTAGTTTGCATTCCCACCAACAGTGTAAGAGGGTTCCCTTTTCTCCACACCCTCTCCACCATTTATTGCTTGTAGACTTTTGGATCGCAGCCATTCTGACTGGTGTGAAATGGTACCTCATTGTGGTCTTGATTTGCATTTCTCTGATAATGAGTGATGTCAAGCATCTTTTCATGTGTTTATTAGCCATCCCTATGTCTTCTTTAGAGAAATGTCTGTTTAGTTCTTTGGCCCATTTCTTGATTGGGTCATTTATTTTTCTGGAATTGAGCTGCATAAGTTGCTTGTATATTTTTGAGATTAGTTGTTTGTCAGTTGCTTCTTTTGCTATTATTTTCTCCCATTCCAAAGGCTGTCTTTTCACCTTGCTTATAGTTTTCTTTGTTGTGCAGAAGTTTTTAATTTTAATTAGATCCCATTTGTTTATTTTTGCTTTTATTTCCAGGATTCTGGGAGATGGATCATAGAGGATCCTGCTGTGATTTATGTCGGAGAGTGTTTTGCCTATGTTCTCCTCTAGGAGTTGTATAGTTTCTGGTCTTACGTTCAGATCTTTAATCCATTTTGAGTTTATTTTTGTGAATGGTGTTAGAAAGTGTTCTAGTTTCATTCTTTTACAAGTGGTTGACCAGTTTTCCCAGCACCACTTGTTAAAGAGATTGTCTTTAATCCATTGTATATTCTTGCCTCCTTTGTTGAAGATAAGGTGTCCATAGGTGTGTGGATTTATCTTTGGGCTTTCTATTTTGTTCCATTGATCTATATTTCTGTCTTTGTGCCAGTACCATACTGTCTTGATAACTGTGGCTTTGTAGTAGAGCCTGAAATCAGGCAGGTTGATTCCTCCAGTTCCATTCTTCTTTCTCAAGATTGCTTTGGCTATTCGAGGTTTTTTGTATTTCCATACAAATTGTGAAATTATTTGTTCTAGCTCTATGAAAAATACATTTGAATCGGTTCTAATGTGGTGGATGAAACTGGAGCCAATTATACAGGGTGAAATAAGCCAGAAAGAAAAACACCAATACAGTATACTAACACATATATATGGAATTTAGAAAGATGGTAATGATAACCCTGTATGTGAGACAGCAAAAGAGACACAGATGTATAGAACAGACTTTTGGACTCTGTGGGAGAGGGAGAGGGTGGGATGATTTGGGAGAATGGCACTGAAACATGTATACTATCATGTAAGAAATGAATCGCTAGTCTAGGTTCGATGCAGGATACAGGATGCTTGGGGCACCCAGAGAGATGATATGGGGAGGGTGGTGGGAGGGGGGTTCAGGGTTGGGAACTCATGTACACCTGTGGTGGATTCATGTCAATGTATAGCAAAATCAATACAGTATTGTAGAGTAAAAAAATAAAATTAAAAAAAAAAAAAAAAGAATGTGCCTGCAATGTGGGAGACCTGGGTTCAATCCCTGGGTTGGGAAGATCCCCTGTAGAAGGCAAGGTTACCCACTCCAGTATTCTGGCCTGGAGAATTCCATGGACTGTATAGTCCATGGGTTCCCAAAGAGTCGGACATGACTGAGTGACTTTCACTTTCACTTTTCTCCATTCATAAAAGAGTTGGTAAAAGTCCTCCTCTTCCTGTATGGGAGGACATTTCCACAAATGGAAGTCTTATTTACTAATCCTATGTATATTTCTTTACAAAAGAAACTCTGTGCCCTAGTTTTAGAGCCTCTGCTGTGTCTGCTGGTTCTCTATGGCTTTTAGTGCAAAATAACCCATACTCCAAAAAGGCATATTTGGGCAGCATATTCTGGTACCTCTCACTGCCCCTTTTCCACAACAGAAACCTTCCTTTGTGTTCATTTTACTTAGGGAACTGGATGTAGAACTGTCAACACAGAGATATATTTTAATGAGACATTAAGGTGCATGCATGGGGAATTAGGAGCTTTCTCTAAATAACAGAGAGAGAAAAAGTTCCCTGGAGAAAATTCAGGGAATTCCCTGGAGGAAGACAGAAACCAGAGGGTTTGCATTTTCTTGGTAGAATGAAAAGCAGAAAAGAAGAAGACTATAGCAGTGGACCTCTAACAGTCTGGTTTTAAAGCTCAATTTTGCCCCCAATTAGCTGTGTTACCTTGGGCAAACTATTGCTCTTTCTGGACTTCAATTTCCTTATCTGTAAAATAGTAATAGTATTCATCTAATAGAGTCAAACATACAAAGTCCTTAAAAAGTACTATATGAACCTCGCTTTACTGTAAACTTTCCTCTTCTTGAGGCAAGAACTTAGATGAGGCCTGAGAGAACAAAATTTTGAAGGCAAATTTTAAACTTAGCTAAGAGGATAGCAAATAAGCCTTATATGTCTCTGTTGTGTAGTTTTCAGTGGAGTATACATAATTCACTAATGTTTTTATGCATCCTTACTTTATTATGTTTGTTTTTAAAAAAAGAACATTTTTATAGTACTGGTGCTGAATATAGGTCCTAGCTATTTCTTCTGAAAATACCCACTTGTGGAAGATAACTGCTTTATTATAGATAAATATGTAATAAAGTCGAAGAGATAACTACTGGGACTGCATTTCATAGACTGTCTTTCATCTATTTAAAATTAAAAAAATAAATAAAATATAATATAAATATTATAGCAAACACCTTCTTGCAACAACACAAGAGAAGACTCTACACATGGACATCACCAGATGGTCAACACCACAATCAGATTGATTATATGCTTTGCAGCCAAAGATGGAGAAGCTCTATACAATCAGCAAAATCAAGACCAGGAGCTGACTGTGGCTCAAACATGAACTCCTTATTGCCAAATTCAGACTTAAGTTGAAGAAAGTAGGGAAAACCACTAGATCATTCAGGTATGACCTAAATCAAATCCCTTATGATTATACAGTGGATGTGAGAAATAGATTTGAGGGACTAGATCTGATAGACAGAGTGCCTGATGAACTATGGATGGAGGTTCATGGCATTGTACAGGAGACAGGGATCAAGACCATTGCCATGGAAAAGAAATGCGAAAAAGCAAAATGGCTGTCTGGGGAGGCCTTACAAATAGCAGTAAAAAGAAGAGAAGTGAAAAGCAAAGGAGAAAAAGAAAGATATAAGCATCTGAATTCAGAGTTCCAAAGAATAGCAAGGAGAGATAAGAAAGCTTTCCTTAGCGATCAATGCAAAGAAATAGAGGAAAACAACAGAATGGGAAAGACTAGAGATCACTTCAAGAAAATTAGAGACACCAAGGGAACATTTCATGCAAAGATGGGCACAATAAAGGACAGAAATGGTATGGACCTAATAGAAGCAGGAGATATTAAGAAGAGGTGGCAAGAATACACAGAAGTACTGTACAAAAAAGATCTTCATGACCCAGATAATCACAATGGTGTCATCACTCACCTAGAGCCAGACATTCTAAAATGTGAAGTCAAGTGGGCCTTAGGAAGCATCACTATGAACAAAGCTAGGGGAGGTGATGGATTCCAGTGGAGCTATTTCAAATCCTGAAAGATGATGCTGTGAAAGTCCTGCACTCAATATGCCAGCAAGTTTGGAAAACTCAGCAATGGCCAGAGGACTGGAAAAGGTCAGTTTTCATTCCAATCCCAAAGAAAGGCAATGCCAAAGAATGCTCAAACTACCGCATAATTGCACTCATCTCACATGCTAGCAAAGTAATGCTCAAAATTCTCCAAGCCAGGCTTCAGCAATATGCGAACCGTGAAGTTCCAGATGTCCAACCTGGTTTTAGAAAAGGCAGAGAAACCAGAGATCAAATTGCCAACATCTGCTGGATCATGGAAAAAGCAAGAGAGTTCCAGAAAAACATCTATTTCTGCTTTATTGACTATGTCACAGCCTTTGACTGTGTGGATCACAAGAAACTGTGGAAAATTCTGAAAGAGATGAGAATACCAGACCACCTGACCTGCCTCTTGAGAAACCTATATGCAGGTCAGGAAGCAACAGTTAGAACTGGACATGGAACAACACACTGGTTCCAAATAGGAAAAGGAGTACATCAAGGCTGTATATTGTCACCCTGCTTATTTAACTTATATGCAGAATACATCATGAGAAACGCTGAGCTGGAAGAAGCACAAGCTGGAATTAAGATTGCTGGGAGAAATATCAATAACCTCAGATATGCAGACGACACCACCCTTATGGCAGAAAGTGAAGAGGAACTAAAAAGGCTCTTGATGAAAGTGAAAGAGGAGAGTGCAAAAGTTGGCTTAAAGCTCAACATTCAGAAAACAAAGATCATGGCATCTGGTCCCATCACTTCATGGGAAATAGATGGGGAAACAGTGGAAACATTGTCAGACTTTCTGGGGGAGGGTTCCAAAATCACTGCAGATGGTGACTGCAGCCATGAAATTAAAAAACACTTACCCCTTGGAAGGAAAGTTGTGACCAACCTAGATAGCATATTAAAAAGCAGAGAGATTACTTGCTCAACAAAGGTCCATCTAGTCATGGCTATAGTTTTTCCAGTGGTCATCTATGGATGTGAGAGTTGGACTGTGAAGAAAGCTGAGTGCCGAAGAATTGATGCTTTTGAACTGTGGTGTTGGAGAAGACTCTTGAGAGTCCCTTGGACTGCAAGGAGATCCAACCAGTCCATCCTAAAGGAGATCAGTCCTGGGTGTTCATTGGAAGGACTGATGCTGAAGCCAAAACTCCAATACTTTGGCCACCTCATGTGAAGAGCTAACTAATTGGAAAAGCCCCTGATGCTGGGAGGGATTGGGGGCAGGAGGAGAAGGGGATGACAGACGATGAGATGGCTGGATGGCATCACAGACTCCATGGACGTGAGTTTGAGTGAACTCCGGGAGTTGGTGATAGACAGGGAGGCTTAGCGTGCTGCAATTCATGGGGTCGCAAAGAGTCGGACACGACTGAACAACTGAACTGAACTGACTGAACGGATATAAATATATTTAATTTTAAAAGTTATGATTGGATCTGAGAAAATCATTCATATTAACCAAATTCATAGGAGATCAATTTAAGGGTTGATAAAGGAAAGTACATCTTTCAGAAAAGTCTGTTGTGAGGCCCAAGATCACTTAACAAATCACATTATAGATTGGAAACTAATGAATTGATTTAGAGTCCGGTATTAAAGATAAAGGAACTGAATGAGCAAAAGCAGTATTTTCAGGAAAGTACAGCAATTTGCTTAATGAATTGCTTTGTAGGCTCAAGGAATACTTCTTTATTCAGAAACAGGACTTGTCATCAGAAGATCACCCTTCTCCCAGAACCACAGCAGAGACACAGAATGGACACATCTTTGATTCTCAAGACTCCAGTTTAGAGGAGAATAGGATATGTTACCCAACAAATTGGTTCCCACTGCTTACTGCTTACAAAATCAGTTACATACTCACAAATGGTAGAAGGGAAAGGTGCCTTTGATCAGAATGCTGGCAATCTGAGGACATGGAATCCACATTCCCCCCAAAACCACCTCCAGAGATTCCGCTTGGCCATGAAAGCTTTTTAAGAGAAACAGAGAAGTAATCTCAGTTAATCATTGAAATAGGGGTCAGAGTCATCACCATCCCCTTCTCTCTGCAGACTTGTGTACAGGCTTGTTGACTCCTTGTGATCTTCCTCTAGATGTTATCCTGTTCACACAGTTTGGTTGCAGAGTTTGTTCTGGCAATTACTTGAAGGGAAGCTAGGGAAGAGATTTGATCATCTGTTACTCATTCTTCATTTCTGCTGATTTAATCGACAAAAAGAACCAACAAGTTAGGCAAGATATTGGGTGATTAAAAGATCTGAAAGGTGTGCTTGGGCCAGAGATGAATAGAATAGCATGAGGGTGCCTGGTTTAAAAATGCATTACTGTATAGCTACAGCTCTGCTGAAATGACAAGAAGAGGGGGCTTTTGGCTGAGGGCAGTTTCCAGTAAAGAGCTGCTTACAGGGCGTAGAAGAGAATTCACTACAGGCAGGTAAAACCTGTGTTTGAATCCTGATTCAACTACTCACTAGTTTTGTGAATGGGCAATTGAGTAACAACCCTGCCCCTTGGGTTTTTAATGTATCAAATGGGGCAGGTATAGAAGGTACTTTATAGAGAATGAATGAGACAATAAGTGTAGCACTTAGCACAGGGCAAGTTATGTATGTTAAAAAATGTTAGTTGCAATGGATCATACTCCTATTATGACATATCCTTGTCCATTATAACATTAATTGTATCATGGCCTTCACTGTATCATTTACACTTTACTTCTCCATGTAGAATTTTGAAGACTCCCTGGTTCTTTAATTGGGCAGCATAAGTGGTATATTTACAGTTCATCTCAGCCAGATAACTTCAAAGAGACGAACTATCTCATCCATTTTCCTTTTCTTGTGCTTATGAGCTTTATACTATTTAAAATTTTAATCACACTCATTATCATGTCACTTTTTCATAATGGCCTTCCCTTTTGTCATTCTCGAGTCTTTTGGATCCAGGAAAACAAAACCATGATTTTCTTATGGCCATTTATATCCAGCACTTAACATTGTGCCAGGCATATAGTATATATTTTTTCAAATGAAAAATATAGATGTATCACTCTTTCCTGATTACATAAATCGCCATCTTCTCCTACAAATCCCATACTGAATTTTTTTATTTGGAAATCATGGAGGTTAGGGGGGCGCTTCTTTCTAGGAAGTCTAATTTGTGCTTTACTTTAAAACTTGAGTTCTAATAATTGCTTTGTTCAAGTTGTTCTCCGTCTCATCTAGCATCTCTATTTCTTTGGAGGCCTATTCATATTGTTCCATTTGTTTGCCTCTTTCTAGTGTTAAGCCTGCTTAGATGTAATGCAATTTTTCTTCATTGGCCCATTGAGACTATGAGGACTTTAGTGTGACTGACACCTTAAGTGAGGAGGGTCATGAGAGGTGGAGGGGCCTGGAGGCTGGCGCTATAGCCACCAGAAGGTTGTCAGTCCTCTTTGAAGGCATCAGGATGAAACTTCTCTGCTATTCTCTCTCCTACCTCAAGGCAGAGAGGATGATCCCATTATTCAGTTCCTCCTCCATTTCCTGGACCATAACTGGCTGATCCTCACCTGGAAGGTCAAAGATCCTTAAAGCCCACACTTTCTAGGATCCAAAGATGCAGCATGCTGTGTTGATCTCAAGGCTCTTGTTGGACCCATAGGGGAGAAGGCCTTGTAACAACCTCTAGTTGGCACCTCTGTACCCCAGTATATGCTAGGCTCAGCGTAATTGGGCAAGACAGAGTCAGAGTGCAACTCCAATTTCACAGAGTGACATTTTTTGATCTCTTAACAAAATTCTAAATATTAACCATATTTTGCAACTTATGAATGCAAACCTCTCCAAAATTAGTTATTCTTATTTATGTGGGTATCTTGAGAACCATGGAAAAGAAAACTATATAAGCTGGAAAAAGAGCATGAGAACCTTTCAAATGGCCCTTTTATCTTCTCTCACTGGGCACAAGTGATTGCATCCTGGGGAGCTGGTTGTCAGTGCTCTTGAGGACAGAGGCTTCTCTTCAGAGTCTGAGTTAGTATTTAGCACATGTATGATGCAACTGAGAACTATAGAGACTTTGGTCATATTTACACAATTGACCAGTAGTTTTTAAAACCCATTTTTAGCCTAAAAGGCTTTTGTTCAAATAACACTTAGTGGGAAATCTCAGTTAATGAAACAGAAGAACTATTCTGGCTGAAATGAGCATAAAGTACTCAAACCATTCCTGTTTAGGTATCTCTCTGGCCAGTGTGAGGTCTCCCCAGAAATCTTTTTATTCTGACGGGTCACAACACTGCAATAGACAAACAAGGCTCTTAAATGATTGTTACACTTATTTCAGCTACATTTTCTTTCAATATCAATTTCGCCAGCTGAACCACTGGATTCAATGAACTGCATCAGTTATTGAGATGGATAAGTAAATGAATGGGTCATTACGTTTATGAGCAGTCTAAGCTAGTCATTAAGTCAAAATGATAAAAAGTCAGAAGATTGAAAGTAAAGCTGGGCAATAACTTCAAAGAAATTTAATCAATTATTATATATCTAATGTAGAAATTTTTGGAGAAATTTGATCAATTTTTAGAACTTAACTAACCAGAATCCTTAATAAACTGAATTTTTCTCACGTGTTTATTAATAAAGATGTAGATGGTGAGGAGATACTAAAATCAATCATTAGTATCTATATGTTATACTGTCTATCCAGCACAGCTCTTAGCATTATGAAGGATACAAAGATATATAAAACATGGCTATTAGAGTTAAGCTTTATACACATATAAGCTTTTACAATGTACCTGGGAAGATAAAACCCACGTATGTGAAATTATCTGGAAAGAATTAAGTGTTAAATTCTATGTAATTAATTTTTAAGTAGGTAATTTAATTATTTTAGGGCTATTCTTTGTAATTCAAGCACTATTAAGTAGATTTTCAATGCACGTTCTTAGAATATACTCTAGAGTCAGTAAAGATTGAGTTCAATACACTATGGTTTTATAGTAATATAGCTGTCTACCATGAAGTGTAAGATTTAGAGTAATAGCTTTGGGTTATTATTTAATCCACAGACGCCAAAGTTCACATCAATCAAGAATTTTAGGCAAAAGTGATAGAGCAAAGCCAAATCATAGGCACCATATCTGGAAGGTTTTATAATCTACTCTTACCAAACCTTCAAAGAAAGAATAATTCCTACTGTAAACAAATTCATAGAATAAAAAAACGGAGGTGTTCCTGAATTAATTTTATGAGATAAGAATGACATACCAAAACCACTCCTGGTTAATAAAAAAGCTTTTGGTGAACCTCACTTATGAAATGAGATGCTAATATACCAAGTTAAATAGCATTTAAGTAATCCTGCAAAATCACAGCCAAGTAGAGATTACCTCCAGGAACCTGAGCTCATCCTTAGAAATTCTATTACTATAATGGGTTATTTTTTTTCCAGATTTTATTTTATTTTACTTTACAATACCGTATTGGTTTTTGGTAAAGGTGATGGATTAAACAAATGCATTTACTTCTGTTATCTCCAAAAATCCCATTAAGATGATAGTAAAGAGGTATTTGAGCTTCCCAGGTGGCACTAGTGGTAAAGAACCCATCTGCCAAAGCAGGAGGCATAAGAGATGAGGACTGGATCCCTGGGTTGGGAAGATCCCCAGGAGGAGGTCACAGCAACCCACCCCAGTATTCTTGCCTGGAGAATCCCATGGCTGGAGGAGCCACCAGGCTGCAGACCATGGGGTCACACAGAGTCAGACACGACTGAAATTATTTAACATGATGCACTCAAAGAGGTGTTTTGATTTGCTTGCTTTATTGGGTTTTTCTTTCTTTCTTTAATATATATTTCTTTCTTTAATGTATTTACTCAGATAAGAACTGAAGGGGAGATACAACAATAAAATTATGGAAATTGGGAAACAGGAAGACAGGCAGTAACTAACTGGAGAAAGATGAGCTTTAAGCAAACAGGAGAAAGCTGAGAGATGACCAGATGTGTGTATGTGTGTGTGTGTGTGTGTGTGTGTGTGTGTGTGTGTGTGTGTGTGTGTAATAGAACGTCAAAAGCCTTGGCATTTGGGACACCAGGAACTTCTGAAGATAGGATGAAAATGAAACTAAGAACCAAAAGATTATTTATAACTCCACTTATGAAGAAACCTCCCTAGTCACGAAATCAGATTACTCTGACTTTCCAGCAAACTGGGCAGGAGACTGAAAACTTACTCAGTGAAAGGAAAGAAGGTTTCTCATTGAAGTTGCTCCTCCTGCGGCAGAGCATGGGCTCTAGGCTAGTGCTGACTCTGTAATTATTGCCACGCGCTTTGTTATTCCACGACATGTGGGATCTTCCCAGACCATGGATCGAACCAGT